>NC_064824.1:1130891-1758464 GCF_024166365.1 Elephas maximus indicus | reverse complement strand
TTTTGGGGGTTAGGGTTGTTTTTTGATAGGGGGTTAGTGTTGTTCGTTGTTAGGGGTTTAGGGTTGTTGCTTGTTAGCGATTTAGGGCTGTTTGTTGATAGGGGGTTAGGGTTGTTTGTTTTTAGGGGTTCAGTGTTGTTTGTTTTTAGGGTTTTAGGGTTCTTTGTTTTTAGGGGTTAAGATTGTGTGTTGTTAGGGGGTTACTGTTGTTTGTTGTTAGGGGGTTTGTGTTGTTTGTGGTTAGGAGTTTAGTGTTGTTGGTTGTTAGGGGGTTAGGGTTGTTTGTTGTTAGGGAGTTAGGGTTGTGTGTTGTTAGGGGGTTAGCGTTGTTTGCTGTTAGGGGGTGCGGGTTGTTTTTTGTTGGCGGATTAGGGTTGTTTGTTGTTAGTGGGTTAGTGTTGTTTGTTGTTAGGGGCTTAGTGTTGTTTGTTTTTAGGGGTTCAGTGTTGTTTCTTTTTAGGGTTTTAGGGTTGTTTTTTTTTAGGGGGTTAGTGTTGTTTGTTCTTGGGGTGTTAGGATTGTTATTTGTTAGGGTGTTATTGTTTGTTGGTAGGGGGTTAGTGTTGTTTGTGGTTAGGGGGTTAGTGTTGTTTGTTGTTAGGGGGTTAGGGTTGTTAGTTGTTAGGTGTTAATGTTTGTTGTTAGGGGGTTAGTTTTGCTTGTTGTTAGGGGTTTAGGGTTGTTTCTTTTTGGGGTTTAGTGGTGTTTGTTGTTCGGGTGTTAGTGTTGTTTGTTGTTAGGGGGTTAGTGTTGGTTGTTGTTACTGGGTTAGTGTTTTTTGTTGTTAGTGGGTTAGTACTTTTTGTTGTTAGGGGCTTAGTGTTGTTTGTTTTTAGGGTTTTAGGGTTGTTTGTTTTTAGGGGGTGAATGTTGTTTGTTGTCAGAGGGTTAGGATTGTTTGTTGTTAGGGGGTTAGTGTTGTTTGTTGTTTGGGGGTTAGGGTTGTTGTTTGTTAGGGGGTTAGTGTTCTTTCTTGTTGGGGGTTAGTGTTGTTTGTTAGGGGGTTAGATTTGTTTGTTGTTGGTGGGTTAGTGTAGTTTGTTGTTAGTGGGTTAGTGTTGTTTGTTGTTAGGGGGTTAGTGTTTTTTTTTGTCAGGGGGTTAGTGTTCGTTGTTGGGGGTTAGTGTTGTTTGTTGTTAGGGGGTTAGTGTTGGTTGTTGTTACTGGGTTAGTGTTTTTGTTTTTACTGGGTTAGTGCTGTTTGTTGTTAGGGGCTTAGTGTTGTTTGTTTTTAGGGGTTCAGTGTTGTTTGTTTTTAGGGTTTTAGGGTTCTTTGTTTTTAGGGGTTAAGATTGTGTGTTGTTAGGGGGTTACTGTTGTTTGTTGTTAGGGGGTTTGTGTTGTTTGTGGTTAGGAGTTTAGTGTTGTTGGTTGTTAGGGGGTTAGGGTTGTTTGTTGTTAGGGAGTTAGGGTTGTGTGTTGTTAGGGGGTTAGCGTTGTTTGCTGTTAGGGGGTGCGGGTTGTTTTTTGTTGGCGGATTAGGGTTGTTTGTTGTTAGTGGGTTAGTGTTGTTTGTTGTTAGGGGCTTAGTGTTGTTTGTTTTTAGGGGTTCAGTGTTGTTTCTTTTTAGGGTTTTAGGGTTGTTTTTTTTTAGGGGGTTAGTGTTGTTTGTTCTTGGGGTGTTAGGATTGTTATTTGTTAGGGTGTTATTGTTTGTTGGTAGGGGGTTAGTGTTGTTTGTGGTTAGGGGGTTAGTGTTGTTTGTTGTTAGGGGGTTAGGGTTGTTAGTTGTTAGGTGTTAATGTTTGTTGTTAGGGGGTTAGTTTTGCTTGTTGTTAGGGGTTTAGGGTTGTTTCTTTTTGGGGTTTAGTGGTGTTTGTTGTTCGGGTGTTAGTGTTGTTTGTTGTTAGGGGGTTAGTGTTGGTTGTTGTTACTGGGTTAGTGTTTTTTGTTGTTAGTGGGTTAGTACTTTTTGTTGTTAGGGGCTTAGTGTTGTTTGTTTTTAGGGTTTTAGGGTTGTTTGTTTTTAGGGGGTGAATGTTGTTTGTTGTCAGAGGGTTAGGATTGTTTGTTGTTAGGGGGTTAGTGTTGTTTGTTGTTTGGGGGTTAGGGTTGTTGTTTGTTAGGGGGTTAGTGTTCTTTCTTGTTGGGGGTTAGTGTTGTTTGTTAGGGGGTTAGATTTGTTTGTTGTTGGTGGGTTAGTGTAGTTTGTTGTTAGTGGGTTAGTGTTGTTTGTTGTTAGGGGGTTAGTGTTTTTTTTTGTCAGGGGGTTAGTGTTCGTTGTTGGGGGTTAGTGTTGTTTGTTGTTAGGGGGTTAGTGTTGGTTGTTGTTACTGGGTTAGTGTTTTTGTTTTTACTGGGTTAGTGCTGTTTGTTGTTAGGGGCTTAGTGCTGTTTGTTTTTAGGGGTTCAGTGTTGTTTGTTTTTAGGGTTTTAGGGTTCTTTGTTTTTAGGGGTTAAGATTGTGTGTTGTTAGGGGGTTACTGTTGTTTGTTGTTAGGGGGTTTGTGTTGTTTGTGGTTAGGAGTTTAGTGTTGTTGGTTGTTAGGGGGTTAGGGTTGTTTGTTGTTAGGGTGTTAGGGTTGTGTGTTGTTAGGGGGTTAGCGTTGTTTGCTGTTAGGGGGTGCGGGTTGTTTTTTGTTGGCGGATTAGGGTTGTTTGTTGTTAGTGGGTTAGTGTTGTTTGTTGTTAGGGGCTTAGTGTTGTTTGTTTTAAGGGGTTCAGTGTTGTTTCTTTTTAGGGTTTTAGGGTTGTTTTTTTTTTAGGGGGTTAGTGTTGTTTGTTCTTGGGGTGTTAGGATTGTTAGTTGTTAGGGTGTTATTGTTGTTTGTTGTTAGGGGGTTAGTGTTGTTTGTGGTTAGGGGGTTAGTGTTGTTTGTTGTTAGGGGTTTAGTGTTGTTTGTTGTTAGGGGGTTAGGGTTGTTTGTTGTAAGGGAGTTAGGGTTGTTTGCTGTTAGGGGGTTAGGGTTGTTTGTTGTTAGGGGTCGTGTTGTTTGTTGTTAGGGGTTTAGTGTTGTTTATTGTTACGGGGTTAGGGTAGTTTCTTGTTAAGGAGTTAGTGTTGTTTGTTGTTAGTGGGTTAGGGTTGTTTGTTGTTAGGAGGTTAAGGTTGTTTGTTGTAAGGGGGTTAGGGTTGTTTGTTGTTATGGGGTTAGGTTTGTTTGTTGTTGGGGTTTAGGGTTGTTTGTTGTTAGGGGGTTAGTGTTGTTTGATGGGAGTGGTTTAGGGTTGTTTGTTGTTAGGGGGTTAGGGTTGTTTGCTGTTAGGGGGTTAGGGTTGTTTGTTGTTAGTTCTTTAGGGTTGTTTGTTTTTAGTGGGTTAGTGTTTTTAGTTGTTTGGGTTTTAGCGTTGTTTGTTTTTAGGGGTTTAGTGTTGTTTGTTGATAGGGTGTTAGGGTTGTTTGTTGTTAGTGGGTGAGGGTTGTTTGTTGATAGGGGTTTAGGGTTGTTTTTTGTTAGGCGTTTGTGTTGTTTGTTGTTGGGTGTTAGTGTTGTTTGTTAGGGGGTTAGTTTTGTTTGTTGTTAGTGGGTTAGGGTTGTTTGTTAGTGGGTTAGGGTTGTTGTTAGGGGATTAGGGTTGTTTGTTGTTATGGGGTTAGGGTAGTTTCTTATTGGGGTTAGTTTTGTTTGTTTTTAGTGGGTTAGGGTTGTTTGTTGTTAGGGGTTTAGTGTTGGTTGTTGTTAGGGGCTTAGTGTTGTTTGTTGTTAGGTGTTCAGTGTTCTTTTTTTTACGGGTTTAGGGTTGTTTCGTTTTAGGGGGTTAGGGTTGTTTGTTGTTAGTGAGTTAGTGTAGCTTGTTGTTAGGGTGTTAGGGTTGTTTGTTTCAGGGAGTTATGGTTGTTTGTTTTTAGGGGTTTAGGGTTGTTTGTTGTTAGGGGTTAGTGTTTGTTGTTAGGGGGTTAGTGTTTTTTGTTGTTAGGGGGTTAGGATTGTGTGTTGTTAGGGGGTTATTGTTGTTTTTTCTTAGGGGGTTAGAGTTGTTTGTGGTTAGGCGGTTAGGTTTGGTTTTTGTTAGGGTGTTAGTGTTTTTTGTTGTTAGGGGGTTAATGTTGTTTGTTGTTAGGGATTTAGGGTTGTTTCTTGTTGGGGTTTAGTGGTTTTTTTGTTAGGGTGTTAGTGTTGTTTGTGGTTAGGGTGTTAGTGTTTTTGGTTGTTAGGGGGTTAGGGTTGTTTGTTTTTGGGGGTTAGGGTTGTTTTTTGATAGGGGGTTAGTGTTGTTCGTTGTTAGGGGTTTAGGGTTGTTGCTTGTTAGCGATTTAGGGCTGTTTGTTGATAGGGGCTTAGGGTTGTTTGTTTTTAGGGGTTCAGTGTTGTTTGTTTTTAGGGTTTTAGGGTTCTTTGTTTTTAGGGGTTAAGATTGTGTGTTGTTAGGGGGTTACTGTTGTTTGTTGTTAGGGGGTTTGTGTTGTTTGTGGTTAGGAGTTTAGTGTTGTTGGTTGTTAGGGGGTTAGGGTTGTTTGTTGTTAGGGAGTTAGGGTTGTGTGTTGTTAGGGGGTTAGCGTTGTTTGCTGTTAGGGGGTGCGGGTTGTTTTTTGTTGGCGGATTAGGGTTGTTTGTTGTTAGTGGGTTAGTGTTGTTTGTTGTTAGGGGCTTAGTGTTGTTTGTTTTTAGGGGTTCAGTGTTGTTTCTTTTTAGGGTTTTAGGGTTGTTTTTTTTTAGGGGGTTAGTGTTGTTTGTTCTTGGGGTGTTAGGATTGTTATTTGTTAGGGTGTTATTGTTTGTTGGTAGGGGGTTAGTGTTGTTTGTGGTTAGGGGGTTAGTGTTGTTTGTTGTTAGGGGGTTAGGGTTGTTAGTTGTTAGGTGTTAATGTTTGTTGTTAGGGGGTTAGTTTTGCTTGTTGTTAGGGGTTTAGGGTTGTTTCTTTTTGGGGTTTAGTGGTGTTTGTTGTTCGGGTGTTAGTGTTGTTTGTTGTTAGGGGGTTAGTGTTGGTTGTTGTTACTGGGTTAGTGTTTTTTGTTGTTAGTGGGTTAGTACTTTTTGTTGTTAGGGGCTTAGTGTTGTTTGTTTTTAGGGTTTTAGGGTTGTTTGTTTTTAGGGGGTGAATGTTGTTTGTTGTCAGAGGGTTAGGATTGTTTGTTGTTAGGGGGTTAGTGTTGTTTGTTGTTTGGGGGTTAGGGTTGTTGTTTGTTAGGGGGTTAGTGTTCTTTCTTGTTGGGGGTTAGTGTTGTTTGTTAGGGGGTTAGATTTGTTTGTTGTTGGTGGGTTAGTGTAGTTTGTTGTTAGTGGGTTAGTGTTGTTTGTTGTTAGGGGGTTAGTGTTTTTTTTTGTCAGGGGGTTAGTGTTCGTTGTTGGGGGTTAGTGTTGTTTGTTGTTAGGGGGTTAGTGTTGGTTGTTGTTACTGGGTTAGTGTTTTTGTTTTTACTGGGTTAGTGCTGTTTGTTGTTAGGGGCTTAGTGTTGTTTGTTTTTAGGGGTTCAGTGTTGTTTGTTTTTAGGGTTTTAGGGTTCTTTGTTTTTAGGGGTTAAGATTGTGTGTTGTTAGGGGGTTACTGTTGTTTGTTGTTAGGGGGTTTGTGTTGTTTGTGGTTAGGAGTTTAGTGTTGTTGGTTGTTAGGGGGTTAGGGTTGTTTGTTGTTAGGGTGTTAGGGTTGTGTGTTGTTAGGGGGTTAGCGTTGTTTGCTGTTAGGGGGTGCGGGTTGTTTTTTGTTGGCGGATTAGGGTTGTTTGTTGTTAGTGGGTTAGTGTTGTTTGTTGTTAGGGGCTTAGTGTTGTTTGTTTTAAGGGGTTCAGTGTTGTTTCTTTTTAGGGTTTTAGGGTTGTTTTTTTTTAGGGGGTTAGTGTTGTTTGTTCTTGGGGTGTTAGGATTGTTAGTTGTTAGGGTGTTATTGTTGTTTGTTGTTAGGGGGTTAGTGTTGTTTGTGGTTAGGGGGTTAGTGTTGTTTGTTGTTAGGGGGTTAGGGTTGTTTGTTGTAAGGGAGTTAGGGTTGTTTGCTGTTAGGGGGTTAGGGTTGTTTGTTGTTAGGGGTCGTGTTGTTTGTTGTTAGGGGTTTAGTGTTGTTTATTGTTACGGGGTTAGGGTAGTTTCTTGTTAAGGAGTTAGTGTTGTTTGTTGTTAGTGGGTTAGGGTTGTTTGTTGTTAGGAGGTTAAGGTTGTTTGTTGTAAGGGGGTTAGGGTTGTTTGTTGTTATGGGGTTAGGTTTGTTTGTTGTTGGGGTTTAGGGTTGTTTGTTGTTAGGGGGTTAGTGTTGTTTGATGGGAGTGGTTTAGGGTTGTTTGTTGTTAGGGGGTTAGGGTTGTTTGCTGTTAGGGGGTTAGGGTTGTTTGTTGTTAGTTCTTTAGGGTTGTTTGTTTTTAGTGGGTTAGTGTTTTTAGTTGTTTGGGTTTTAGCGTTGTTTGTTTTTAGGGGTTTAGTGTTGTTTGTTGATAGGGTGTTAGGGTTGTTTGTTGTTAGTGGGTGAGGGTTGTTTGTTGATAGGGGTTTAGGGTTGTTTTTTGTTAGGCGTTTGTGTTGTTTATTGTTGGGTGTTAGTGTTGTTTGTTAGGGGGTTAGTTTTGTTTGTTGTTAGTGGGTTAGGGTTGTTTGTTAGTGGGTTAGGGTTGTTGTTAGGGGATTAGGGTTGTTTGTTGTTATGGGGTTAGGGTAGTTTCTTATTGGGGTTAGTTTTGTTTGTTTTTAGTGGGTTAGGGTTGTTTGTTGTTAGGGGTTTAGTGTTGGTTGTTGTTAGGGGCTTAGTGTTGTTTGTTGTTAGGTGTTCAGTGTTCTTTTTTTTACGGGTTTAGGGTTGTTTCGTTTTAGGGGGTTAGGGTTGTTTGTTGTTAGTGAGTTAGTGTAGCTTGTTGTTAGGGTGTTAGGGTTGTTTGTTTCAGGGAGTTATGGTTGTTTGTTTTTAGGGGTTTAGGGTTGTTTGTTGTTAGGGGTTAGTGTTTGTTGTTAGGGGGTTAGTGTTTTTTGTTGTTAGGGGGTTAGGATTGTGTGTTGTTAGGGGGTTATTGTTGTTTTTTCTTAGGGGGTTAGAGTTGTTTGTGGTTAGGCGGTTAGGTTTCGTTTTTGTTAGGGTGTTAGTGTTTTTTGTTGTTAGGGGGTTAATGTTGTTTGTTGTTAGGGATTTAGGGTTGTTTCTTGTTGGGGTTTAGTGGTTTTTTTGTTAGGGTGTTAGTGTTGTTTGTGGTTAGGGTGTTAGTGTTTTTGGTTGTTAGGGGGTTAGGGTTGTTTGTTTTTGGGGGTTAGGGTTGTTTTTTGATAGGGGGTTAGTGTTGTTCGTTGTTAGGGGTTTAGGGTTGTTGCTTGTTAGCGATTTAGGGCTGTTTGTTGATAGGGGCTTAGGGTTGTTTGTTTTTAGGGGTTCAGTGTTGTTTGTTTTTAGGGTTTTAGGGTTCTTTGTTTTTAGGGGTTAAGATTGTGTGTTGTTAGGGGGTTACTGTTGTTTGTTGTTAGGGGGTTTGTGTTGTTTGTGGTTAGGAGTTTAGTGTTGTTGGTTGTTAGGGGGTTAGGGTTGTTTGTTGTTAGGGAGTTAGGGTTGTGTGTTGTTAGGGGGTTAGCGTTGTTTGCTGTTAGGGGGTGCGGGTTGTTTTTTGTTGGCGGATTAGGGTTGTTTGTTGTTAGTGGGTTAGTGTTGTTTGTTGTTAGGGGCTTAGTGTTGTTTGTTTTTAGGGGTTCAGTGTTGTTTCTTTTTAGGGTTTTAGGGTTGTTTTTTTTTAGGGGGTTAGTGTTGTTTGTTCTTGGGGTGTTAGGATTGTTATTTGTTAGGGTGTTATTGTTTGTTGGTAGGGGGTTAGTGTTGTTTGTGGTTAGGGGGTTAGTGTTGTTTGTTGTTAGGGGGTTAGGGTTGTTAGTTGTTAGGTGTTAATGTTTGTTGTTAGGGGGTTAGTTTTGCTTGTTGTTAGGGGTTTAGGGTTGTTTCTTTTTGGGGTTTAGTGGTGTTTGTTGTTCGGGTGTTAGTGTTGTTTGTTGTTAGGGGGTTAGTGTTGGTTGTTGTTACTGGGTTAGTGTTTTTTGTTGTTAGTGGGTTAGTACTTTTTGTTGTTAGGGGCTTAGTGTTGTTTGTTTTTAGGGTTTTAGGGTTGTTTGTTTTTAGGGGGTGAATGTTGTTTGTTGTCAGAGGGTTAGGATTGTTTGTTGTTAGGGGGTTAGTGTTGTTTGTTGTTTGGGGGTTAGGGTTGTTGTTTGTTAGGGGGTTAGTGTTCTTTCTTGTTGGGGGTTAGTGTTGTTTGTTAGGGGGTTAGATTTGTTTGTTGTTGGTGGGTTAGTGTAGTTTGTTGTTAGTGGGTTAGTGTTGTTTGTTGTTAGGGGGTTAGTGTTTTTTTTTGTCAGGGGGTTAGTGTTCGTTGTTGGGGGTTAGTGTTGTTTGTTGTTAGGGGGTTAGTGTTGGTTGTTGTTACTGGGTTAGTGTTTTTGTTTTTACTGGGTTAGTGCTGTTTGTTGTTAGGGGCTTAGTGTTGTTTGTTTTTAGGGGTTCAGTGTTGTTTGTTTTTAGGGTTTTAGGGTTCTTTGTTTTTAGGGGTTAAGATTGTGTGTTGTTAGGGGGTTACTGTTGTTTGTTGTTAGGGGGTTTGTGTTGTTTGTGGTTAGGAGTTTAGTGTTGTTGGTTGTTAGGGGGTTAGGGTTGTTTGTTGTTAGGGAGTTAGGGTTGTGTGTTGTTAGGGGGTTAGCGTTGTTTGCTGTTAGGGGGTGCGGGTTGTTTTTTGTTGGCGGATTAGGGTTGTTTGTTGTTAGTGGGTTAGTGTTGTTTGTTGTTAGGGGCTTAGTGTTGTTTGTTTTTAGGGGTTCAGTGTTGTTTCTTTTTAGGGTTTTAGGGTTGTTTTTTTTTAGGGGGTTAGTGTTGTTTGTTCTTGGGGTGTTAGGATTGTTATTTGTTAGGGTGTTATTGTTTGTTGGTAGGGGGTTAGTGTTGTTTGTGGTTAGGGGGTTAGTGTTGTTTGTTGTTAGGGGGTTAGGGTTGTTAGTTGTTAGGTGTTAATGTTTGTTGTTAGGGGGTTAGTTTTGCTTGTTGTTAGGGGTTTAGGGTTGTTTCTTTTTGGGGTTTAGTGGTGTTTGTTGTTCGGGTGTTAGTGTTGTTTGTTGTTAGGGGGTTAGTGTTGGTTGTTGTTACTGGGTTAGTGTTTTTTGTTGTTAGTGGGTTAGTACTTTTTGTTGTTAGGGGCTTAGTGTTGTTTGTTTTTAGGGTTTTAGGGTTGTTTGTTTTTAGGGGGTGAATGTTGTTTGTTGTCAGAGGGTTAGGATTGTTTGTTGTTAGGGGGTTAGTGTTGTTTGTTGTTTGGGGGTTAGGGTTGTTGTTTGTTAGGGGGTTAGTGTTCTTTCTTGTTGGGGGTTAGTGTTGTTTGTTAGGGGGTTAGATTTGTTTGTTGTTGGTGGGTTAGTGTAGTTTGTTGTTAGTGGGTTAGTGTTGTTTGTTGTTAGGGGGTTAGTGTTTTTTTTTGTCAGGGGGTTAGTGTTCGTTGTTGGGGGTTAGTGTTGTTTGTTGTTAGGGGGTTAGTGTTGGTTGTTGTTACTGGGTTAGTGTTTTTGTTTTTACTGGGTTAGTGCTGTTTGTTGTTAGGGGCTTAGTGTTGTTTGTTTTTAGGGGTTCAGTGTTGTTTGTTTTTAGGGTTTTAGGGTTCTTTGTTTTTAGGGGTTAAGATTGTGTGTTGTTAGGGGGTTACTGTTGTTTGTTGTTAGGGGGTTTGTGTTGTTTGTGGTTAGGAGTTTAGTGTTGTTGGTTGTTAGGGGGTTAGGGTTGTTTGTTGTTAGGGTGTTAGGGTTGTGTGTTGTTAGGGGGTTAGCGTTGTTTGCTGTTAGGGGGTGCGGGTTGTTTTTTGTTGGCGGATTAGGGTTGTTTGTTGTTAGTGGGTTAGTGTTGTTTGTTGTTAGGGGCTTAGTGTTGTTTGTTTTAAGGGGTTCAGTGTTGTTTCTTTTTAGGGTTTTAGGGTTGTTTTTTTTTTAGGGGGTTAGTGTTGTTTGTTCTTGGGGTGTTAGGATTGTTAGTTGTTAGGGTGTTATTGTTGTTTGTTGTTAGGGGGTTAGTGTTGTTTGTGGTTAGGGGGTTAGTGTTGTTTGTTGTTAGGGGTTTAGTGTTGTTTGTTGTTAGGGGGTTAGGGTTGTTTGTTGTAAGGGAGTTAGGGTTGTTTGCTGTTAGGGGGTTAGGGTTGTTTGTTGTTAGGGGTCGTGTTGTTTGTTGTTAGGGGTTTAGTGTTGTTTATTGTTACGGGGTTAGGGTAGTTTCTTGTTAAGGAGTTAGTGTTGTTTGTTGTTAGTGGGTTAGGGTTGTTTGTTGTTAGGAGGTTAAGGTTGTTTGTTGTAAGGGGGTTAGGGTTGTTTGTTGTTATGGGGTTAGGTTTGTTTGTTGTTGGGGTTTAGGGTTGTTTGTTGTTAGGGGGTTAGTGTTGTTTGATGTGAGTGGTTTAGGGTTGTTTGTTGTTAGGGGGTTAGGGTTGTTTGCTGTTAGGGGGTTAGGGTTGTTTGTTGTTAGTTCTTTAGGGTTGTTTGTTTTTAGTGGGTTAGTGTTTTTAGTTGTTTGGGTTTTAGCGTTGTTTGTTTTTAGGGGTTTAGTGTTGTTTGTTGATAGGGTGTTAGGGTTGTTTGTTGTTAGTGGGTGAGGGTTGTTTGTTGATAGGGGTTTAGGGTTGTTTTTTGTTAGGCGTTTGTGTTGTTTGTTGTTGGGTGTTAGTGTTGTTTGTTAGGGGGTTAGTTTTGTTTGTTGTTAGTGGGTTAGGGTTGTTTGTTAGTGGGTTAGGGTTGTTGTTAGGGGATTAGGGTTGTTTGTTGTTATGGGGTTAGGGTAGTTTCTTATTGGGGTTAGTGTTGTTTGTTTTTAGTGGGTTAGTGTTGTTTGTTGTTAGGGGGTTAGTGTTGGTTGTTGTTAGGGGCTTAGTGTTGTTTGTTGTTAGGTGTTCAGTGTTCTTTTTTTACGGGTTTAGGGTTGTTTCGTTTTAGGGGGTTAGGGTTGTTTGTTGTTAGTGAGTTAGTGTAGTTTGTTGTTAGGGTGTTAGGGTTGTTTGTTTCAGGGAATTATGGTTGTTTGTTGTTAGGGGGTTAGGGTTGTTTGTTGTTACGGGGTTAGGGTTGTTTGTTGATAGGGGGTTAGGGTTTTTGTTGTTAGGGGGTTAGTGTTGTTTGTCGTTGGGGTTAGTGTTGTTTGTTCTAAGGGGGTTAGTGTTGTTTATTCTTAGGGGGTTAGGGTTGGTTGTTGTTAGGGTTTTAGTGTTGTTTGTTGTTAGGGGGTTAGTGTTCTTTGATTTTAGGGGTTTAGGGTTGTTTGTTGTTAGTGGGTTAGTGTTGTTTGTTGTTAGGGTGTTAGGGTTGTTTGTTGTTAGTGGGTTAGGGTTGTTTGTTGTTAAGGGAATTAGGGTTCTTGTTGTTAGGGTGTTAGTGTTGTTTGAGGTTGGGGGTTAGTGTTTGTTGTTAGGCGGATAGTGTTGTTTGTTGTTAGGGGGTTTGGGTTGGTTGTTGTTAGGTGTTAGTGTTGTTTGTTGTTAGGGGGTTGGTGTTGTTTGTTCTTAGGGGGTTAGGATTGTTTGTTGTTAGGGGGTTATTGTTGTTTGTTGTTATGGGGTTAATGTTCTTTGTGGTTAGGGAGTTAGTGTTTGTTGTTAGGGGGTTAGTGTTGTTTCTTGTTAGGGGTTTAGGGTTGTTTCTTGTTGGGGTATACTGGTGTTTGTTGTTAGGGTGTTAGTGTTGTTTGTTGATAGGGGGTTAGTTTTGGTTGTTGTTAGGGGCTTAGTGTTGTGTGTTGTTAGGTGTTCAGTGTTCTTTTTTTTATGGGTTTAGAGTTGTTTCGTTTTAGGGGGTTAGGGTTGTTTGTTGTTAGGTGCTTAGGGTTGTTTGTTGTTAGTGGGTTAGGGTTGTTTGTTGTTAGGGGGTTAGCGTTGTTTGTTGTAAGGGGGTAAGGGTTGTTTGTTGTTATGGGGTTAGGGTTTTTTGCTGTTAGAGGGTTGGGGTTGTTTTTTGTTAGGGGTAGTGTTGTTTGTTGTTTGGGGGTTAGTGTTGTTTGTTGTTAGGGGTTTAGGGTTGTTTCTTGTTGGGGTTTAGTGCTGTTTGTTGTTAGGGGGTTAGTGTTGGTTGTTGTTAGGGGCTTAATGTTGGTTGTTGTTAGGGGCTTAGTGTTCTTTGTTGTTAGGTGTTCAGTGTTCTTTTTTTTCACGGGGTTAGAGTTGTTTGTTGTTAGGTGATTACGGTTGTTTGTTCTAAGGGGGTTAGGGTTGTTTGTTGTTAGGGGGTTAGGGTTGTTTGTTGTTAGGGGTAGTGTTGTTTGTTTTTAGGGGTTTAGTGTTGTTTATTGTTACGGGGTTAGGGTAGTACTTGTTAAGGAGTTAGTGTTGTTTTTTGTTAGTGGGTTTTGGGTTGTTTGTTGTTAGGAGGTTAAGGTTGTTTGTTGTAAGGGGGTTAGGGTTGTTTGTTGTTATGGGGTTAGGTTTGTTTGTTGTTGGGGTTTACGGTTGTTTGTTGTTAGGGGGTTAGGGTTGTTTGTTGTTAGTTCTTTAGGGTTGTTTGTTTTTAGTGGGTTAGTGTTTTTAGTTGTTTGGGTTTTAGCGTTGTTTGTTTTTAGGGGTTTAGTGTTGTTTGTTGATAGGGTGTTAGGGTTGTTTGTTGTTAGTGGGTGAGGGTTGTTTGTTGATAGGGGTTTAGGGTTGTTTTTTGTTAGGCGTTTGTGTTGTTTGTTGTTGGGTGTTAGTGTTGTTTGTTAGGGGGTTAGTTTTGTTTGTTGTTAGTGGGTTAGGGTTGTTTGTTAGTGGGTTAGGGTTGTTTGTTGTTAGGGGATTAGGGTTGTTTGTTGTTATGGGGTTAGGGTAGTTTCTTTTTGGGGTTAGTTTTGTTTGTTTTTAGTGGGTTAGGGTTGTTTGTTGTTAGGGGTTTAGTGTTGGTTGTTGTTAGGGGCTTAGTGTTGTTTGTTGTTAGGTGTTCAGTGTTCTTTTTTTTACGGGTTTAGGGTTGTTTCGTTTTAGGGGGTTAGGGTTGTTTGTTGTTAGTGAGTTAGTGTAGCTTGTTGTTAGGGTGTTAGGGTTGTTTGTTTCAGGGAGTTATGGTTGTTTGTTTTTAGGGGTTTAGGGTTGTTTGTTGTTAGGGGTTAGTGTTTGTTGTTAGGGGGTTAGTGTTTTTTGTTGTTAGGGGGTTAGGATTGTGTGTTGTTAGGGGGTTATTGTTGTTTTTTCTTAGGGGGTTAGAGTTGTTTGTGGTTAGGCGGTTAGGTTTGGTTTTTGTTAGGGTGTTAGTGTTTTTTGTTGTTAGGGGGTTAATGTTGTTTGTTGTTAGGGATTTAGGGTTGTTTCTTGTTGGGGTTTAGTGGTTTTTTTGTTAGGGTGTTAGTGTTGTTTGTGGTTAGGGTGTTAGTGTTTTTGGTTGTTAGGGGGTTAGGGTTGTTTGTTTTTAGGGGGTTAGGGTTGTTTTTTGATAGGGGGTTAGTGTTGTTCGTTGTTAGGGGTTTAGGGTTGTTGCTTGTTAGCGATTTAGGGCTGTTTGTTGATAGGGGGTTAGGGTTGTTTGTTTTTAGGGGTTCAGTGTTGTTTGTTTTTAGGGTTTTAGGGTTCTTTGTTTTTAGGGGTTAAGATTGTGTGTTGTTAGGGGGTTACTGTTGTTTGTTGTTAGGGGGTTTGTGTTGTTTGTGGTTAGGAGTTTAGTGTTGTTGGTTGTTAGTGGGTTAGTGTTGTTTGTTGTTAGGGGCTTAGTGTTGTTTGTTTTTAGGGGTTCAGTGTTGTTTCTTTTTAGGGTTTTAGGGTTGTTTTTTTTTTAGGGGGTTAGTGTTGTTTGTTCTTGGGGTGTTAGGATTGTTAGTTGTTAGGGTGTTATTGTTGTTTGTTGTTAGGGGGTTAGTGTTGTTTGTGGTTAGGGGGTTAGTGTTGTTTGTTGTTAGGGGTTTAGTGTTGTTTGTTGTTAGGGGGTTAGGGTTGTTTGTTGTAAGGGAGTTAGGGTTGTTTGCTGTTAGGGGGTTAGGGTTGTTTGTTGTTAGGGGTCGTGTTGTTTGTTGTTAGGGGTTTAGTGTTGTTTATTGTTACGGGGTTAGGGTAGTTTCTTGTTAAGGAGTTAGTGTTGTTTGTTGTTAGTGGGTTAGGGTTGTTTGTTGTTAGGAGGTTAAGGTTGTTTGTTGTAAGGGGGTTAGGGTTGTTTGTTGTAAGGGAGTTACGGTTGTTTGCTGTTAGGGGGTTAGGGTTGTTTGTTGTTAGGGGTCGTGTTGTTTGTTGTTAGGGGTTTAGTGTTGTTTATTGTTACGGGGTTAGGGTAGTTTCTTGTTAAGGAGTTAGTGTTGTTTGTTGTTAGTGGGTTAGGGTTGTTTGTTGTTAAGGGAATTAGGGTTCTTGTTGTTAGGGTGTTAGTGTTGTTTGAGGTTGGGGGTTAGTGTTTGTTGTTAGGCGGATAGTGTTGTTTGTTGTTAGGGGGTTTGGATTGGTTGTTGTTAGGTGTTAGTGTTGTTTGTTGTTAGGGGGTTGGTGTTGTTTGTTCTTAGGGGGTTAGGATTGTTTGTTGTTAGGGGGTTATTGTTGTTTGTTGTTATGGGGTTAATGTTCTTTGTGGTTAGGGAGTTAGTGTTTGTTGTTAGGGGCTTAGTGTTGTTTCTTGTTAGGGGTTTAGGGTTGTTTCTTGTTGGGGTATACTGGTGTTTGTTGTTAGGGTGTTAGTGTTGTTTGTTGATAAGGGGTTAGTTTTGGTTGTTGTTAGGGGCTTAGTGTTGTGTGTTGTTAGGTGTTCAGTGTTCTTTTTTTTTATGGGTTTAGAGTTGTTTCGTTTTAGGGGGTTAGGGTTGTTTGTTGTTAGGTGCTTAGGGTTGTTTGTTGTTAGTGGGTTAGGATTGTTTGTTGTTAGGGGGTTAGCGTTGTTTGTTGTAAGGGGGTAAGGGTTGTTTGTTGTTATGGGGTTAGGGTTTTTTGCTGTTAGAGGGTTAGGGTTGTTTTTTGTTAGGGGTAGTGTTGTTTGTTGTTAGGGGGTTAGTGTTGTTTGTTGTTAGGGGTTTAGGGTTGTTTCTTGTTGGGGTTTAGTGCTGTTTGTTGTTAGGGGGTTAGTGTTGGTTGTTGTTAGGGGCTTAATGTTGGTTGTTGTTAGGGGCTTAGTGTTCTTTGTTGTTAGGTGTTCAGTGTTCTTTTTTTTTACGGGGTTAGAGTTGTTTGTTGTTAGGTGATTACGGTTGTTTGTTCTAAGGGGGTTAGGGTTGTTTGTTGTTAGGGGGTTAGGGTTGTTTGTTGTTAGGGGTAGTGTTGTTTGTTTTTCGGGGTTTAGTGTTGTTTATTGTTACGGGGTTAGGGTAGTTTCTTGTTAAGGAGTTAGTGTTGTTTGTTGTTAGTGGGTTTTGGGTTGTTTGTTGTTAGGAGGTTAAGGTTGTTTGTTGTAAGGGGGTTAGGGTTGTTTGTTGTTATGGTGTTAGGTTTGTTTGTTGTTGGGGTTTACGGTTGTTTGTTGTTAGGGGGTTAGGGTTGTTTGTTGTTAGTTCTTTAGGGTTGTTTGTTTTTAGTGGGTTAGTGTTTTTAGTTGTTTGGGTTTTAGCGTTGTTTGTTTTTAGGGGTTTAGTGTTGTTTGTTGATAGGGTGTTAGGGTTGTTTGTTGTTAGTGGGTGAGGGTTGTTTGTTGATAGGGGTTTAGGGTTGTTTTTTGTTAGGCGTTTGTGTTGTTTGTTGTTGGGTGTTAGTGTTGTTTGTTAGGGGGTTAGTTTTGTTTGTTGTTAGTGGGTTAGGGTTGTTTGTTAGTGGGTTAGGGTTGTTTGTTGTTAGGGGATTAGGGTTGTTTGTTGTTATGGGGTTAGGGTAGTTTCTTATTGGGGTTAGTTTTGTTTGTTTTTAGTGGGTTAGGGTTGTTTGTTGTTAGGGGTTTAGTGTTGGTTGTTGTTAGGGGCTTAGTGTTGTTTGTTGTTAGGTGTTCAGTGTTCTTTTTTTTACGGGTTTAGGGTTGTTTCGTTTTAGGGGGTTAGGGTTGTTTGTTGTTAGTGAGTTAGTGTAGCTTGTTGTTAGGGTGTTAGGGTTGTTTGTTTCAGGGAGTTATGGTTGTTTGTTTTTAGGGGTTTAGGGTTGTTTGTTGTTAGGGGTTAGTGTTTGTTGTTAGGGGGTTAGTGTTTTTTGTTGTTAGGGGGTTAGGATTGTGTGTTGTTAGGGGGTTATTGTTGTTTTTTCTTAGGGGGTTAGAGTTGTTTGTGGTTAGGCGGTTAGGTTTGGTTTTTGTTAGGGTGTTAGTGTTTTTTGTTGTTAGGGGGTTAATGTTGTTTGTTGTTAGGGATTTAGGGTTGTTTCTTGTTGGGGTTTAGTGGTTTTTTTGTTAGGGTGTTAGTGTTGTTTGTGGTTAGGGTGTTAGTGTTTTTGGTTGTTAGGGGGTTAGGGTTGTTTGTTTTTGGGGGTTAGGGTTGTTTTTTGATAGGGGGTTAGTGTTGTTCGTTGTTAGGGGTTTAGGGTTGTTGCTTGTTAGCGATTTAGGGCTGTTTGTTGATAGGGGGTTAGGGTTGTTTGTTTTTAGGGGTTCAGTGTTGTTTGTTTTTAGGGTTTTAGGGTTCTTTGTTTTTAGGGGTTAAGATTGTGTGTTGTTAGGGGGTTACTGTTGTTTGTTGTTAGGGGGTTTGTGTTGTTTGTGGTTAGGAGTTTAGTGTTGTTGGTTGTTAGGGGGTTAGGGTTGTTTGTTGTTAGGGAGTTAGGGTTGTGTGTTGTTAGGGGGTTAGCGTTGTTTGCTGTTAGGGGGTGCGGGTTGTTTTTTGTTGGCGGATTAGGGTTGTTTGTTGTTAGTGGGTTAGTGTTGTTTGTTGTTAGGGGCTTAGTGTTGTTTGTTTTTAGGGGTTCAGTGTTGTTTCTTTTTAGGGTTTTAGGGTTGTTTTTTTTTAGGGGGTTAGTGTTGTTTGTTCTTGGGGTGTTAGGATTGTTATTTGTTAGGGTGTTATTGTTTGTTGGTAGGGGGTTAGTGTTGTTTGTGGTTAGGGGGTTAGTGTTGTTTGTTGTTAGGGGGTTAGGGTTGTTAGTTGTTAGGTGTTAATGTTTGTTGTTAGGGGGTTAGTTTTGCTTGTTGTTAGGGGTTTAGGGTTGTTTCTTTTTGGGGTTTAGTGGTGTTTGTTGTTCGGGTGTTAGTGTTGTTTGTTGTTAGGGGGTTAGTGTTGGTTGTTGTTACTGGGTTAGTGTTTTTTGTTGTTAGTGGGTTAGTACTTTTTGTTGTTAGGGGCTTAGTGTTGTTTGTTTTTAGGGTTTTAGGGTTGTTTGTTTTTAGGGGGTGAATGTTGTTTGTTGTCAGAGGGTTAGGATTGTTTGTTGTTAGGGGGTTAGTGTTGTTTGTTGTTTGGGGGTTAGGGTTGTTGTTTGTTAGGGGGTTAGTGTTCTTTCTTGTTGGGGGTTAGTGTTGTTTGTTAGGGGGTTAGATTTGTTTGTTGTTGGTGGGTTAGTGTAGTTTGTTGTTAGTGGGTTAGTGTTGTTTGTTGTTAGGGGGTTAGTGTTTTTTTTTGTCAGGGGGTTAGTGTTCGTTGTTGGGGGTTAGTGTTGTTTGTTGTTAGGGGGTTAGTGTTGGTTGTTGTTACTGGGTTAGTGTTTTTGTTTTTACTGGGTTAGTGCTGTTTGTTGTTAGGGGCTTAGTGTTGTTTGTTTTTAGGGGTTCAGTGTTGTTTGTTTTTAGGGTTTTAGGGTTCTTTGTTTTTAGGGGTTAAGATTGTGTGTTGTTAGGGGGTTACTGTTGTTTGTTGTTAGGGGGTTTGTGTTGTTTGTGGTTAGGAGTTTAGTGTTGTTGGTTGTTAGGGGGTTAGGGTTGTTTGTTGTTAGGGAGTTAGGGTTGTGTGTTGTTAGGGGGTTAGCGTTGTTTGCTGTTAGGGGGTGCGGGTTGTTTTTTGTTGGCGGATTAGGGTTGTTTGTTGTTAGTGGGTTAGTGTTGTTTGTTGTTAGGGGCTTAGTGTTGTTTGTTTTTAGGGGTTCAGTGTTGTTTCTTTTTAGGGTTTTAGGGTTGTTTTTTTTAGGGGGTTAGTGTTGTTTGTTCTTGGGGTGTTAGGATTGTTATTTGTTAGGGTGTTATTGTTTGTTGGTAGGGGGTTAGTGTTGTTTGTGGTTAGGGGGTTAGTGTTGTTTGTTGTTAGGGGGTTAGGGTTGTTAGTTGTTAGGTGTTAATGTTTGTTGTTAGGGGGTTAGTTTTGCTTGTTGTTAGGGGTTTAGGGTTGTTTCTTTTTGGGGTTTAGTGGTGTTTGTTGTTCGGGTGTTAGTGTTGTTTGTTGTTAGGGGGTTAGTGTTGGTTGTTGTTACTGGGTTAGTGTTTTTTGTTGTTAGTGGGTTAGTACTTTTTGTTGTTAGGGGCTTAGTGTTGTTTGTTTTTAGGGTTTTAGGGTTGTTTGTTTTTAGGGGGTGAATGTTGTTTGTTGTCAGAGGGTTAGGATTGTTTGTTGTTAGGGGGTTAGTGTTGTTTGTTGTTTGGGGGTTAGGGTTGTTGTTTGTTAGGGGGTTAGTGTTCTTTCTTGTTGGGGGTTAGTGTTGTTTGTTAGGGGGTTAGATTTGTTTGTTGTTGGTGGGTTAGTGTAGTTTGTTGTTAGTGGGTTAGTGTTGTTTGTTGTTAGGGGGTTAGTGTTTTTTTTTGTCAGGGGGTTAGTGTTCGTTGTTGGGGGTTAGTGTTGTTTGTTGTTAGGGGGTTAGTGTTGGTTGTTGTTACTGGGTTAGTGTTTTTGTTTTTACTGGGTTAGTGCTGTTTGTTGTTAGGGGCTTAGTGTTGTTTGTTTTTAGGGGTTCAGTGTTGTTTGTTTTTAGGGTTTTAGGGTTCTTTGTTTTTAGGGGTTAAGATTGTGTGTTGTTAGGGGGTTACTGTTGTTTGTTGTTAGGGGGTTTGTGTTGTTTGTGGTTAGGAGTTTAGTGTTGTTGGTTGTTAGGGGGTTAGGGTTGTTTGTTGTTAGGGAGTTAGGGTTGTGTGTTGTTAGGGGGTTAGCGTTGTTTGCTGTTAGGGGGTGCGGGTTGTTTTTTGTTGGCGGATTAGGGTTGTTTGTTGTTAGTGGGTTAGTGTTGTTTGTTGTTAGGGGCTTAGTGTTGTTTGTTTTAAGGGGTTCAGTGTTGTTTCTTTTTAGGGTTTTAGGGTTGTTTTTTTTTTAGGGGGTTAGTGTTGTTTGTTCTTGGGGTGTTAGGATTGTTAGTTGTTAGGGTGTTATTGTTGTTTGTTGTTAGGGGGTTAGTGTTGTTTGTGGTTAGGGGGTTAGTGTTGTTTGTTGTTAGGGGTTTAGTGTTGTTTGTTGTTAGGGGGTTAGGGTTGTTTGTTGTAAGGGAGTTAGGGTTGTTTGCTGTTAGGGGGTTAGGGTTGTTTGTTGTTAGGGGTCGTGTTGTTTGTTGTTAGGGGTTTAGTGTTGTTTATTGTTACGGGGTTAGGGTAGTTTCTTGTTAAGGAGTTAGTGTTGTTTGTTGTTAGTGGGTTAGGGTTGTTTGTTGTTAGGAGGTTAAGGTTGTTTGTTGTAAGGGGGTTAGGGTTGTTTGTTGTTATGGGGTTAGGTTTGTTTGTTGTTGGGGTTTAGGGTTGTTTGTTGTTAGGGGGTTAGTGTTGTTTGATGTGAGTGGTTTAGGGTTGTTTGTTGTTAGGGGGTTAGGGTTGTTTGCTGTTAGGGGGTTAGGGTTGTTTGTTGTTAGTTCTTTAGGGTTGTTTGTTTTTAGTGGGTTAGTGTTTTTAGTT
Organism: Elephas maximus indicus; assembly: GCF_024166365.1. Lineage (NCBI taxonomy): Eukaryota > Metazoa > Chordata > Mammalia > Proboscidea > Elephantidae > Elephas > Elephas maximus. The sequence goes on along the minus strand of NC_064824.1, from coordinate 1,739,037 downwards.
GTTTGGGTTTTAGCGTTGTTTGTTTTTAGGGGTTTAGTGTTGTTTGTTGATAGGGTGTTAGGGTTGTTTGTTGTTAGTGGGTGAGGGTTGTTTGTTGATAGGGGTTTAGGGTTGTTTTTTGTTAGGCGTTTGTGTTGTTTGTTGTTGGGTGTTAGTGTTGTTTGTTAGGGGGTTAGTTTTGTTTGTTGTTAGTGGGTTAGGGTTGTTTGTTAGTGGGTTAGGGTTGTTGTTAGGGGATTAGGGTTGTTTGTTGTTATGGGGTTAGGGTAGTTTCTTATTGGGGTTAGTGTTGTTTGTTTTTAGTGGGTTAGTGTTGTTTGTTGTTAGGGGGTTAGTGTTGGTTGTTGTTAGGGGCTTAGTGTTGTTTGTTGTTAGGTGTTCAGTGTTCTTTTTTTTACGGGTTTAGGGTTGTTTCGTTTTAGGGGGTTAGGGTTGTTTGTTGTTAGTGAGTTAGTGTAGTTTGTTGTTAGGGTGTTAGGGTTGTTTGTTTCAGGGAGTTATGGTTGTTTGTTGTTAGGGGGTTAGGGTTGTTTGTTGTTACGGGGTTAGGGTTGTTTGTTGATAGGGGGTTAGGTTTTTTGTTGTTAGGGGGTTAGTGTTGTTTGTCGTTGGGGTTAGTGTTGTTTGTTCTAAGGGGGTTAGTGTTGTTTATTCTTAGGGGGTTAGGGTTGGTTGTTGTTAGGGTTTTAGTGTTGTTTGTTGTTAGGGGGTTAGTGTTCTTTGATTTTAGGGGTTTAGGGTTGTTTGTTGTTAGTGGGTTAGTGTTGTTTGTTGTTAGGGTGTTAGGGTTGTTTGTTGTTAGTGGGTTAGGGTTGTTTGTTGTTAAGGGAATTAGGGTTCTTGTTGTTAGGGTGTTAGTGTTGTTTGAGGTTGGGGGTTAGTGTTTGTTGTTAGGCGGATAGTGTTGTTTGTTGTTAGGGGGTTTGGGTTGGTTGTTGTTAGGTGTTAGTGTTGTTTGTTGTTAGGGGGTTGGTGTTGTTTGTTCTTAGGGGGTTAGGATTGTTTGTTGTTAGGGGGTTATTGTTGTTTGTTGTTATGGGGTTAATGTTCTTTGTGGTTAGGGAGTTAGTGTTTGTTGTTAGGGGGTTAGTGTTGTTTCTTGTTAGGGGTTTAGGGTTGTTTCTTGTTGGGGTATACTGGTGTTTGTTGTTAGGGTGTTAGTGTTGTTTGTTGATAGGGGGTTAGTTTTGGTTGTTGTTAGGGGCTTAGTGTTGTGTGTTGTTAGGTGTTCAGTGTTCTTTTTTTTATGGGTTTAGAGTTGTTTCGTTTTAGGGGGTTAGGGTTGTTTGTTGTTAGGTGCTTAGGGTTGTTTGTTGTTAGTGGGTTAGGGTTGTTTGTTGTTAGGGGGTTAGCGTTGTTTGTTGTAAGGGGGTAAGGGTTGTTTGTTGTTATGGGGTTAGGGTTTTTTGCTGTTAGAGGGTTGGGGTTGTTTTTTGTTAGGGGTAGTGTTGTTTGTTGTTAGGGGGTTAGTGTTGTTTGTTGTTAGGGGTTTAGGGTTGTTTCTTGTTGGGGTTTAGTGCTGTTTGTTGTTAGGGGGTTAGTGTTGGTTGTTGTTAGGGGCTTAATGTTGGTTGTTGTTAGGGGCTTAGTGTTCTTTGTTGTTAGGTGTTCAGTGTTCTTTTTTTTCACGGGGTTAGAGTTGTTTGTTGTTAGGTGATTACGGTTGTTTGTTCTAAGGGGGTTAGGGTTGTTTGTTGTTAGGGGGTTAGGGTTGTTTGTTGTTAGGGGTAGTGTTGTTTGTTTTTAGGGGTTTAGTGTTGTTTATTGTTACGGGGTTAGGGTAGTACTTGTTAAGGAGTTAGTGTTGTTTGTTGTTAGTGGGTTTTGGGTTGTTTGTTGTTAGGAGGTTAAGGTTGTTTGTTGTAAGGGGGTTAGGGTTGTTTGTTGTTATGGGGTTAGGTTTGTTTGTTGTTGGGGTTTACGGTTGTTTGTTGTTAGGGGGTTAGGGTTGTTTGTTGTTAGTTCTTTAGGGTTGTTTGTTTTTAGTGGGTTAGTGTTTTTAGTTGTTTGGGTTTTAGCGTTGTTTGTTTTTAGGGGTTTAGTGTTGTTTGTTGATAGGGTGTTAGGGTTGTTTGTTGTTAGTGGGTGAGGGTTGTTTGTTGATAGGGGTTTAGGGTTGTTTTTTGTTAGGCGTTTGTGTTGTTTGTTGTTGGGTGTTAGTGTTGTTTCTTAGGGGGTTAGTTTTGTTTGTTGTTAGTGGGTTAGGGTTGTTTGTTAGTGGGTTAGGGTTGTTTGTTGTTAGGGGATTAGGGTTGTTTGTTGTTATGGGGTTAGGGTAGTTTCTTATTGGGGTTAGTTTTGTTTGTTTTTAGTGGGTTAGGGTTGTTTATTGTTAGGGGTTTAGTGTTGGTTGTTGTTAGGGGCTTAGTGTTGTTTGTTGTTAGGTGTTCAGTGTTCTTTTTCCTACGGGTTTAGGGTTGTTTCGTTTTAGGGGGTTAGGGTTGTTTGTTGTTAGTGAGTTAGTGTAGCTTGTTGTTAGGGTGTTAGGGTTGTTTGTTTCAGGGAGTTATGGTTGTTTGTTTTTAGGGGTTTAGGGTTGTTTGTTGTTAGGGGTTAGTGTTTGTTGTTAGGGGGTTAGTGTTTTTTGTTGTTAGGGGGTTAGGATTGTGTGTTGTTAGGGGGTTATTGTTGTTCTTTCTTAGGGGGTTAGAGTTGTTTGTGGTTAGGCGGTTAGGTTTGGTTTTTGTTAGGGTGTTAGTGTTTTTTGTTGTTAGGGGGTTAATGTTGTTTGTTGTTAGGGATTTAGGGTTGTTTCTTGTTGGGGTTTAGTGGTTTTTTTGTTAGGGTGTTAGTGTTGTTTGTGGTTAGGGTGTTAGTGTTTTTGGTTGTTAGGGGGTTAGGGTTGTTTGTTTTTAGGGGGTTAGGGTTGTTTTTTGATAGGGGGTTAGTGTTGTTCGTTGTTAGGGGTTTAGGGTTGTTGCTTGTTAGCGATTTAGGGCTGTTTGTTGATAGGGGGTTAGGGTTGTTTGTTTTTAGGGGTTCAGTGTTGTTTGTTTTTAGGGTTTTAGGGTTCTTTGTTTTTAGGGGTTAAGATTGTGTGTTGTTAGGGGGTTACTGTTGTTTGTTGTTAGGGGGTTTGTGTTGTTTGTGGTTAGGAGTTTAGTGTTGTTGGTTGTTAGGGGGTTAGGGTTGTTTGTTGTTAGGGAGTTAGGGTTGTGTGTTGTTAGGGGGTTAGCGTTGTTTGCTGTTAGGGGGTGCGGGTTGTTTTTTGTTGGCGGATTAGGGTTGTTTGTTGTTAGTGGGTTAGTGTTGTTTGTTGTTAGGGGCTTAGTGTTGTTTGTTTTTAGGGGTTCAGTGTTGTTTCTTTTTAGGGTTTTAGGGTTGTTTTTTTTTAGGGGTTTAGTGTTGTTTGTTCTTGGGGTGTTAGGATTGTTATTTGTTAGGGTGTTATTGTTTGTTGGTAGGGGGTTAGTGTTGTTTGTGGTTAGGGGGTTAGTGTTGTTTGTTGTTAGGGGGTTAGGGTTGTTAGTTGTTAGGTGTTAATGTTTGTTGTTAGGGGGTTAGTTTTGCTTGTTGTTAGGGGTTTAGGGTTGTTTCTTTTTGGGGTTTAGTGGTGTTTGTTGTTCGGGTGTTAGTGTTGTTTGTTGTTAGGGGGTTAGTGTTGGTTGTTGTTACTGGGTTAGTGTTTTTTGTTGTTAGTGGGTTAGTACTTTTTGTTGTTAGGGGCTTAGTGTTGTTTGTTTTTAGGGTTTTAGGGTTGTTTGTTTTTAGGGGGTGAATGTTGTTTGTTGTCAGAGGGTTAGGATTGTTTGTTGTTAGGGGGTTAGTGTTGTTTGTTGTTTGGGGGTTAGGGTTGTTGTTTGTTAGGGGGTTAGTGTTCTTTCTTGTTGGGGGTTAGTGTTGTTTGTTAGGGGGTTAGATTTGTTTGTTGTTGGTGGGTTAGTGTAGTTTGTTGTTAGTGGGTTAGTGTTGTTTGTTGTTAGGGGGTTAGTGTTTTTTTTTGTCAGGGGGTTAGTGTTCGTTGTTGGGGGTTAGTGTTGTTTGTTGTTAGGGGGTTAGTGTTGGTTGTTGTTACTGGGTTAGTGTTTTTGTTTTTACTGGGTTAGTGCTGTTTGTTGTTAGGGGCTTAGTGTTGTTTGTTTTTAGGGGTTCAGTGTTGTTTGTTTTTAGGGTTTTAGGGTTCTTTGTTTTTAGGGGTTAAGATTGTGTGTTGTTAGGGGGTTACTGTTGTTTGTTGTTAGGGGGTTTGTGTTGTTTGTGGTTAGGAGTTTAGTGTTGTTGGTTGTTAGGGGGTTAGGGTTGTTTGTTGTTAGGGTGTTAGGGTTGTGTGTTGTTAGGGGGTTAGCGTTGTTTGCTGTTAGGGGGTGCGGGTTGTTTTTTGTTGGCGGATTAGGGTTGTTTGTTGTTAGTGGGTTAGTGTTGTTTGTTGTTAGGGGCTTAGTGTTGTTTGTTTTAAGGGGTTCAGTGTTGTTTCTTTTTAGGGTTTTAGGGTTGTTTTTTTTTAGGGGGTTAGTGTTGTTTGTTCTTGGGGTGTTAGGATTGTTAGTTGTTAGGGTGTTATTGTTGTTTGTTGTTAGGGGGTTAGTGTTGTTTGTGGTTAGGGGGTTAGTGTTGTTTGTTGTTAGGGGTTTAGTGTTGTTTGTTGTTAGGGGGTTAGGGTTGTTTGTTGTAAGGGAGTTAGGGTTGTTTGCTGTTAGGGGGTTAGGATTGTTTGTTGTTAGGGGTCGTGTTGTTTGTTGTTAGGGGTTTAGTGTTGTTTATTGTTACGGGGTTAGGGTAGTTTCTTGTTAAGGAGTTAGTGTTGTTTGTTGTTAGTGGGTTAGGGTTGTTTGTTGTTAGGAGGTTAAGGTTGTTTGTTGTAAGGGGGTTAGGGTTGTTTGTTGTTATGGGGTTAGGTTTGTTTGTTGTTGGGGTTTAGGGTTGTTTGTTGTTAGGGGGTTAGTGTTGTTTGATGTGAGTGGTTTAGGGTTGTTTGTTGTTAGGGGGTTAGGGTTGTTTGTTGTTAGGGGGTTAGGGTTGTTTGTTGTTAGTTTTTTAGGGTTGTTTGTTTTTAGTGGGTTAGTGTTTTTAGTTGTTTGGGTTTTAGCGTTGTTTGTTTTTAGGGGTTTAGTGTTGTTTGTTGATAGGGTGTTAGGGTTGTTTGTTGTTAGTGGGTGAGGGTTGTTTGTTGATAGGGGTTTAGGGTTGTTTTTTGTTAGGCGTTTGTGTTGTTTGTTGTTGGGTGTTACTGTTGTTTGTTAGGGGGTTAGTTTTGTTTGTTGTTAGTGGGTTAGGGTTGTTTGTTAGTGGGTTAGGGTTGTTTGTTGTTAGGGGATTAGGGTTGTTTGTTGTTATGGGGTTAGGGTAGTTTCTTATTGGGGTTAGTGTTGTTTGTTTTTAGTGGGTTAGTGTTGTTTGTTGTTAGGGGGTTAGTGTTGGTTGTTGTTAGGGGCTTAGTGTTGTTTGTTGTTAGGTGTTCAGTGTTCTTTTTTTTACGGGTTTAGGGTTGTTTCGTTTTAGGGGGTTAGGGTTGTTTGTTGTTAGTGAGTTAGTGTAGTTTGTTGTTAGGGTGTTAGGGTTGTTTGTTTCAGGGAGTTATGGTTGTTTGTTGTTAGGGGGTTAGGGTTGTTTGTTGTTACGGGGTTAGGGCTGTTTGTTGATAGGGGGTTAGGTTTTTTGTTGTTAGGGGGTTAGTGTTGTTTGTCGTTGGGGTTAGTGTTGTTTGTTCTAAGGGGGTTAGTGTTGTTTATTCTTAGGGGGTTAGGGTTGGTTGTTGTTAGGGTTTTAGTGTTGTTTGTTGTTAGGGGGTTAGTGTTCTTTGATTTTAGGGGTTTAGGGTTGTTTGTTGTTAGTGGGTTAGTGTTGTTTGTTGTTAGGGTGTTAGGGTTGTTTGTTGTTAGTGGGTTAGGGTTGTTTGTTGTTAAGGGAATTAGGGTTCTTGTTGTTAGGGTGTTAGTGTTGTTTGAGGTTGGGGGTTAGTGTTTGTTGTTAGGCGGATAGTGTTGTTTGTTGTTAGGGGGTTTGGGTTGGTTGTTGTTAGGTGTTAGTGTTGTTTGTTGTTAGGGGGTTGGTGTTGTTTGTTCTTAGGGGGTTAGGATTGTTTGTTGTTAGGGGGTTATTGTTGTTTGTTGTTATGGGGTTAATGTTCTTTGTGGTTAGGGAGTTAGTGTTTGTTGTTAGGGGGTTAGTGTAGTTCCTTGTTAGGGGTTTAGAGTTGTTTCTTGTTGGGGTTTAGTGCTGTTTGTTGTTAGGGCGTTAGTGTTGGTTGTTGTTAGGGGCTTAATGTTGGTTGTTGTTAGGGGCTTAGTGTTCTTTGTTGTTAGGTGTTCAGTGTTCTTTTTTTTTACGGGGTTAGAGTTGTTTGTTGTTAGGTGATTACGGTTGTTTGTTCTAAGGGGGTTAGGGTTGTTTGTTGTTAGGGGGTTAGGGTTGTTTGTTGTTAGGGGTAGTGTTGTTTGTTTTTCGGGGTTTAGTGTTGTTTATTGTTACGGGGTTAGGGTAGTTTCTTGTTAAGGAGTTAGTGTTGTTTGTTGTTAGTGGGTTTTGGGTTGTTTGTTGTTAGGAGGTTAAGGTTGTTTGTTGTAAGGGGGTTAGGGTTGTTTGTTGTTATGGGGTTAGGTTTGTTTGTTGTTGGGGTTTACGGTTGTTTGTTGTTAGGGGGTTAGGGTTGTTTGTTGTTAGTTCTTTAGGGTTGTTTGTTTTTAGTGGGTTAGTGTTTTTAGTTGTTTGGGTTTTAGCGTTGTTTGTTTTTAGGGGTTTAGTGTTGTTTGTTGATAGGGTGTTAGGGTTGTTTGTTGTTAGTGGGTGAGGGTTGTTTGTTGATAGGGGTTTAGGGTTGTTTTTTGTTAGGCGTTTGTGTTGTTTGTTGTTGGGTGTTACTGTTGTTTGTTAGGGGGTTAGTTTTGTTTGTTGTTAGTGGGTTAGGGTTGTTTGTTAGTGGGTTAGGGTTGTTTGTTGTTAGGGGATTAGGGTTGTTTGTTGTTATGGGGTTAGGGTAGTTTCTTATTGGGGTTAGTTTTGTTTGTTTTTAGTGGGTTAGGGTTGTTTGTTGTTAGGGGCTTAGTGTTGTTTGTTGTTAGGTGTTCAGTGTTCTTTTTTTTACGGGTTTAGGGTTGTTTCATTTTAGGGGGTTAGGGTTGTTTGTTGTTAGTGAGTTAGTGTAGCTTGTTGTTAGGGTGTTAGGTTTGTTTGTTTCAGGGAGTTATGGTTGTTTGTTTTTAGGGGTTTAGGGTTGTTTGTTCTTAGGGGTTAGTGTTTGTTGTTAGGGGGTTAGTGTTTTTTGTTGTTAGGGGGTTAGGATTGTGTGTTGTTAGGGGGTTATTGTTGTTTTTTCTTAGGGGGTTAGAGTTGTTTGTGGTTAGGCGGTTAGGTTTGGTTTTTGTTAGGGTGTTAGTGTTTTTTGTTGTTAGGGGGTTAATGTTGTTTGTTGTTAGGGATTTAGGGTTGTTTCTTGTTGGGGTTTAGTGGTTTTTTTGTTAGGGTGTTAGTGTTGTTTGTGGTTAGGGTGTTAGTGTTTTTGGTTGTTAGGGGGTTAGGGTTGTTTGTTTTTAGGGGTTCAGTGTTGTTTGTTTTTAGGGTTTTAGGGTTCTTTGTTTTTAGGGGTTAAGATTGTGTGTTGTTAGGGGGTTACTGTTGTTTGTTGTTAGGGGGTTTGTGTTGTTTGTGGTTAGGAGTTTAGTGTTGTTGGTTGTTAGGGGGTTAGGGTTGTTTGTTGTTAGGGAGTTAGGGTTGTGTGTTGTTAGGGGGTTAGCGTTGTTTGCTGTTAGGGGGTGCGGGTTGTTTTTTGTTGGCGGATTAGGGTTGTTTGTTGTTAGTGGGTTAGTGTTGTTTGTTGTTAGGGGCTTAGTGTTGTTTGTTTTTAGGGGTTCAGTGTTGTTTCTTTTTAGGGTTTTAGGGTTGTTTTTTTTTAGGGGGTTAGTGTTGTTTGTTCTTGGGGTGTTAGGATTGTTATTTGTTAGGGTGTTATTGTTTGTTGGTAGGGGGTTAGTGTTGTTTGTGGTTAGGGGGTTAGTGTTGTTTGTTGTTAGGGGGTTAGGGTTGTTAGTTGTTAGGTGTTAATGTTTGTTGTTAGGGGGTTAGTTTTGCTTGTTGTTAGGGGTTTAGGGTTGTTTCTTTTTGGGGTTTAGTGGTGTTTGTTGTTCGGGTGTTAGTGTTGTTTGTTGTTAGGGGGTTAGTGTTGGTTGTTGTTACTGGGTTAGTGTTTTTTGTTGTTAGTGGGTTAGTACTTTTTGTTGTTAGGGGCTTAGTGTTGTTTGTTTTTAGGGTTTTAGGGTTGTTTGTTTTTAGGGGGTGAATGTTGTTTGTTGTCAGAGGGTTAGGATTGTTTGTTGTTAGGGGGTTAGTGTTGTTTGTTGTTTGGGGGTTAGGGTTGTTGTTTGTTAGGGGGTTAGTGTTCTTTCTTGTTGGGGGTTAGTGTTGTTTGTTAGGGGGTTAGATTTGTTTGTTGTTGGTGGGTTAGTGTAGTTTGTTGTTAGTGGGTTAGTGTTGTTTGTTGTTAGGGGGTTAGTGTTTTTTTTTGTCAGGGGGTTAGTGTTCGTTGTTGGGGGTTAGTGTTGTTTGTTGTTAGGGGGTTAGTGTTGGTTGTTGTTACTGGGTTAGTGTTTTTGTTTTTACTGGGTTAGTGCTGTTTGTTGTTAGGGGCTTAGTGTTGTTTGTTTTTAGGGGTTCAGTGTTGTTTGTTTTTAGGGTTTTAGGGTTCTTTGTTTTTAGGGGTTAAGATTGTGTGTTGTTAGGGGGTTACTGTTGTTTGTTGTTAGGGGGTTTGTGTTGTTTGTGGTTAGGAGTTTAGTGTTGTTGGTTGTTAGGGGGTTAGGGTTGTTTGTTGTTAGGGTGTTAGGGTTGTGTGTTGTTAGGGGGTTAGCGTTGTTTGCTGTTAGGGGGTGCGGGTTGTTTTTTGTTGGCGGATTAGGGTTGTTTGTTGTTAGTGGGTTAGTGTTGTTTGTTGTTAGGGGCTTAGTGTTGTTTGTTTTAAGGGGTTCAGTGTTGTTTCTTTTTAGGGTTTTAGGGTTGTTTTTTTTTTAGGGGGTTAGTGTTGTTTGTTCTTGGGGTGTTAGGATTGTTAGTTGTTAGGGTGTTATTGTTGTTTGTTGTTAGGGGGTTAGTGTTGTTTGTGGTTAGGGGGTTAGTGTTGTTTGTTGTTAGGGGTTTAGTGTTGTTTGTTGTTAGGGGGTTAGGGTTGTTTGTTGTAAGGGAGTTAGGGTTGTTTGCTGTTAGGGGGTTAGGGTTGTTTGTTGTTAGGGGTCGTGTTGTTTGTTGTTAGGGGTTTAGTGTTGTTTATTGTTACGGGGTTAGGGTAGTTTCTTGTTAAGGAGTTAGTGTTGTTTGTTGTTAGTGGGTTAGGGTTGTTTGTTGTTAGGAGGTTAAGGTTGTTTGTTGTAAGGGGGTTAGGGTTGTTTGTTGTTATGGGGTTAGGTTTGTTTGTTGTTGGGGTTTAGGGTTGTTTGTTGTTAGGGGGTTAGTGTTGTTTGATGTGAGTGGTTTAGGGTTGTTTGTTGTTAGGGGGTTAGGGTTGTTTGCTGTTAGGGGGTTAGGGTTGTTTGTTGTTAGTTCTTTAGGGTTGTTTGTTTTTAGTGGGTTAGTGTTTTTAGTTGTTTGGGTTTTAGCGTTGTTTGTTTTTAGGGGTTTAGTGTTGTTTGTTGATAGGGTGTTAGGGTTGTTTGTTGTTAGTGGGTGAGGGTTGTTTGTTGATAGGGGTTTAGGGTTGTTTTTTGTTAGGCGTTTGTGTTGTTTGTTGTTGGGTGTTAGTGTTGTTTGTTAGGGGGTTAGTTTTGTTTGTTGTTAGTGGGTTAGGGTTGTTTGTTAGTGGGTTAGGGTTGTTGTTAGGGGATTAGGGTTGTTTGTTGTTATGGGGTTAGGGTAGTTTCTTATTGGGGTTAGTGTTGTTTGTTTTTAGTGGGTTAGTGTTGTTTGTTGTTAGGGGGTTAGTGTTGGTTGTTGTTAGGGGCTTAGTGTTGTTTGTTGTTAGGTGTTCAGTGTTCTTTTTTTTACGGGTTTAGGGTTGTTTCGTTTTAGGGGGTTAGGGTTGTTTGTTGTTAGTGAGTTAGTGTAGTTTGTTGTTAGGGTGTTAGGGTTGTTTGTTTCAGGGAATTATGGTTGTTTGTTGTTAGGGGGTTAGGGTTGTTTGTTGTTACGGGGTTAGGGTTGTTTGTTGATAGGGGGTTAGGGTTTTTGTTGTTAGGGGGTTAGTGTTGTTTGTCGTTGGGGTTAGTGTTGTTTGTTCTAAGGGGGTTAGTGTTGTTTATTCTTAGGGGGTTAGGGTTGGTTGTTGTTAGGGTTTTAGTGTTGTTTGTTGTTAGGGGGTTAGTGTTCTTTGATTTTAGGGGTTTAGGGTTGTTTGTTGTTAGTGGGTTAGTGTTGTTTGTTGTTAGGGTGTTAGGGTTGTTTGTTGTTAGTGGGTTAGGGTTGTTTGTTGTTAAGGGAATTAGGGTTCTTGTTGTTAGGGTGTTAGTGTTGTTTGAGGTTGGGGGTTAGTGTTTGTTGTTAGGCGGATAGTGTTGTTTGTTGTTAGGGGGTTTGGGTTGGTTGTTGTTAGGTGTTAGTGTTGTTTGTTGTTAGGGGGTTGGTGTTGTTTGTTCTTAGGGGGTTAGGATTGTTTGTTGTTAGGGGGTTATTGTTGTTTGTTGTTATGGGGTTAATGTTCTTTGTGGTTAGGGAGTTAGTGTTTGTTGTTAGGGGGTTAGTGTTGTTTCTTGTTAGGGGTTTAGGGTTGTTTCTTGTTGGGGTATACTGGTGTTTGTTGTTAGGGTGTTAGTGTTGTTTGTTGATAGGGGGTTAGTTTTGGTTGTTGTTAGGGGCTTAGTGTTGTGTGTTGTTAGGTGTTCAGTGTTCTTTTTTTTATGGGTTTAGAGTTGTTTCGTTTTAGGGGGTTAGGGTTGTTTGTTGTTAGGTGCTTAGGGTTGTTTGTTGTTAGTGGGTTAGGGTTGTTTGTTGTTAGGGGGTTAGCGTTGTTTGTTGTAAGGGGGTAAGGGTTGTTTGTTGTTATGGGGTTAGGGTTTTTTGCTGTTAGAGGGTTGGGGTTGTTTTTTGTTAGGGGTAGTGTTGTTTGTTGTTAGGGGGTTAGTGTTGTTTGTTGTTAGGGGTTTAGGGTTGTTTCTTGTTGGGGTTTAGTGCTGTTTGTTGTTAGGGGGTTAGTGTTGGTTGTTGTTAGGGGCTTAATGTTGGTTGTTGTTAGGGGCTTAGTGTTCTTTGTTGTTAGGTGTTCAGTGTTCTTTTTTTTCACGGGGTTAGAGTTGTTTGTTGTTAGGTGATTACGGTTGTTTGTTCTAAGGGGGTTAGGGTTGTTTGTTGTTAGGGGGTTAGGGTTGTTTGTTGTTAGGGGTAGTGTTGTTTGTTTTTAGGGGTTTAGTGTTGTTTATTGTTACGGGGTTAGGGTAGTACTTGTTAAGGAGTTAGTGTTGTTTGTTGTTAGTGGGTTTTGGGTTGTTTGTTGTTAGGAGGTTAAGGTTGTTTGTTGTAAGGGGGTTAGGGTTGTTTGTTGTTATGGGGTTAGGTTTGTTTGTTGTTGGGGTTTACGGTTGTTTGTTGTTAGGGGGTTAGGGTTGTTTGTTGTTAGTTCTTTAGGGTTGTTTGTTTTTAGTGGGTTAGTGTTTTTAGTTGTTTGGGTTTTAGCGTTGTTTGTTTTTAGGGGTTTAGTGTTGTTTGTTGATAGGGTGTTAGGGTTGTTTGTTGTTAGTGGGTGAGGGTTGTTTGTTGATAGGGGTTTAGGGTTGTTTTTTGTTAGGCGTTTGTGTTGTTTGTTGTTGGGTGTTAGTGTTGTTTGTTAGGGGGTTAGTTTTGTTTGTTGTTAGTGGGTTAGGGTTGTTTGTTAGTGGGTTAGGGTTGTTTGTTGTTAGGGGATTAGGGTTGTTTGTTGTTATGGGGTTAGGGTAGTTTCTTATTGGGGTTAGTTTTGTTTGTTTTTAGTGGGTTAGGGTTGTTTGTTGTTAGGGGTTTAGTGTTGGTTGTTGTTAGGGGCTTAGTGTTGTTTGTTGTTAGGTGTTCAGTGTTCTTTTTTTTACGGGTTTAGGGTTGTTTCGTTTTAGGGGGTTAGGGTTGTTTGTTGTTAGTGAGTTAGTGTAGCTTGTTGTTAGGGTGTTAGGGTTGTTTGTTTCAGGGAGTTATGGTTGTTTGTTTTTAGGGGTTTAGGGTTGTTTGTTGTTAGGGGTTAGTGTTTGTTGTTAGGGGGTTAGTGTTTTTTGTTGTTAGGGGGTTAGGATTGTGTGTTGTTAGGGGGTTATTGTTGTTTTTTCTTAGGGGGTTAGAGTTGTTTGTGGTTAGGCGGTTAGGTTTGGTTTTTGTTAGGGTGTTAGTGTTTTTTGTTGTTAGGGGGTTAATGTTGTTTGTTGTTAGGGATTTAGGGTTGTTTCTTGTTGGGGTTTAGTGGTTTTTTTGTTAGGGTGTTAGTGTTGTTTGTGGTTAGGGTGTTAGTGTTTTTGGTTGTTAGGGGGTTAGGGTTGTTTGTTTTTAGGGGGTTAGGGTTGTTTTTTGATAGGGGGTTAGTGTTGTTCGTTGTTAGGGGTTTAGGGTTGTTGCTTGTTAGCGATTTAGGGCTGTTTGTTGATAGGGGGTTAGGGTTGTTTGTTTTTAGGGGTTCAGTGTTGTTTGTTTTTAGGGTTTTAGGGTTCTTTGTTTTTAGGGGTTAAGATTGTGTGTTGTTAGGGGGTTACTGTTGTTTGTTGTTAGGGGGTTTGTGTTGTTTGTGGTTAGGAGTTTAGTGTTGTTGGTTGTTAGTGGGTTAGTGTTGTTTGTTGTTAGGGGCTTAGTGTTGTTTGTTTTTAGGGGTTCAGTGTTGTTTCTTTTTAGGGTTTTAGGGTTGTTTTTTTTTTAGGGGGTTAGTGTTGTTTGTTCTTGGGGTGTTAGGATTGTTAGTTGTTAGGGTGTTATTGTTGTTTGTTGTTAGGGGGTTAGTGTTGTTTGTGGTTAGGGGGTTAGTGTTGTTTGTTGTTAGGGGTTTAGTGTTGTTTGTTGTTAGGGGGTTAGGGTTGTTTGTTGTAAGGGAGTTAGGGTTGTTTGCTGTTAGGGGGTTAGGGTTGTTTGTTGTTAGGGGTCGTGTTGTTTGTTGTTAGGGGTTTAGTGTTGTTTATTGTTACGGGGTTAGGGTAGTTTCTTGTTAAGGAGTTAGTGTTGTTTGTTGTTAGTGGGTTAGGGTTGTTTGTTGTTAGGAGGTTAAGGTTGTTTGTTGTAAGGGGGTTAGGGTTGTTTGTTGTTAGGGGGTTAGGGTTGTTTGTTGTAAGGGAGTTAGGGTTGTTTGCTGTTAGGGGGTTAGGGTTGTTTGTTGTTAGGGGTCGTGTTGTTTGTTGTTAGGGGTTTAGTGTTGTTTATTGCTACGGGGTTAGGGTAGTTTCTTGTTAAGGAGTTAGTGTTGTTTGTTGTTAGTGGGTTAGGGTTGTTTGTTGTTAAGGGAATTAGGGTTCTTGTTGTTAGGGTGTTAGTGTTGTTTGAGGTTGGGGGTTAGTGTTTGTTGTTAGGCGGATAGTGTTGTTTGTTGTTAGGGGGTTTGGATTGGTTGTTGTTAGGTGTTAGTGTTGTTTGTTGTTAGGGGGTTGGTGTTGTTTGTTCTTAGGGGGTTAGGATTGTTTGTTGTTAGGGGGTTATTGTTGTTTGTTGTTATGGGGTTAATGTTCTTTGTGGTTAGGGAGTTAGTGTTTGTTGTTAGGGGCTTAGTGTTGTTTCTTGTTAGGGGTTTAGGGTTGTTTCTTGTTGGGGTATACTGGTGTTTGTTGTTAGGGTGTTAGTGTTGTTTGTTGATAAGGGGTTAGTTTTGGTTGTTGTTAGGGGCTTAGTGTTGTGTGTTGTTAGGTGTTCAGTGTTCTTTTTTTTTATGGGTTTAGAGTTGTTTCGTTTTAGGGGGTTAGGGTTGTTTGTTGTTAGGTGCTTAGGGTTGTTTGTTGTTAGTGGGTTAGGATTGTTTGTTGTTAGGGGGTTAGCGTTGTTTGTTGTAAGGGGGTAAGGGTTGTTTGTTGTTATGGGGTTAGGGTTTTTTGCTGTTAGAGGGTTAGGGTTGTTTTTTGTTAGGGGTAGTGTTGTTTGTTGTTAGGGGGTTAGTGTTGTTTGTTGTTAGGGGTTTAGGGTTGTTTCTTGTTGGGGTTTAGTGCTGTTTGTTGTTAGGGGGTTAGTGTTGGTTGTTGTTAGGGGCTTAATGTTGGTTTTTGTTAGGGGCTTAGTGTTCTTTGTTGTTAGGTGTTCAGTGTTCTTTTTTTTTACGGGGTTAGAGTTGTTTGTTGTTAGGTGATTACGGTTGTTTGTTCTAAGGGGGTTAGGGTTGTTTGTTGTTAGGGGGTTAGGGTTGTTTGTTGTTAGGGGTAGTGTTGTTTGTTTTTCGGGGTTTAGTGTTGTTTATTGTTACGGGGTTAGGGTAGTTTCTTGTTAAGGAGTTAGTGTTGTTTGTTGTTAGTGGGTTTTGGGTTGTTTGTTGTTAGGAGGTTAAGGTTGTTTGTTGTAAGGGGGTTAGGGTTGTTTGTTGTTATGGTGTTAGGTTTGTTTGTTGTTGGGGTTTACGGTTGTTTGTTGTTAGGGGGTTAGGGTTGTTTGTTGTTAGTTCTTTAGGGTTGTTTGTTTTTAGTGGGTTAGTGTTTTTAGTTGTTTGGGTTTTAGCGTTGTTTGTTTTTAGGGGTTTAGTGTTGTTTGTTGATAGGGTGTTAGGGTTGTTTGTTGTTAGTGGGTGAGGGTTGTTTGTTGATAGGGGTTTAGGGTTGTTTTTTGTTAGGCGTTTGTGTTGTTTGTTGTTGGGTGTTAGTGTTGTTTGTTAGGGGGTTAGTTTTGTTTGTTGTTAGTGGGTTAGGGTTGTTTGTTAGTGGGTTAGGGTTGTTTGTTGTTAGGGGATTAGGGTTGTTTGTTGTTATGGGGTTAGGGTAGTTTCTTATTGGGGTTGGTTTTGTTTGTTTTTAGTGGGTTAGGGTTGTTTGTTGTTAGGGGTTTAGTGTTGGTTGTTGTTAGGGGCTTAGTGTTGTTTGTTGTTAGGTGTTCAGTGTTCTTTTTTTTACGGGTTTAGGGTTGTTTCGTTTTAGGGGGTTAGGGTTGTTTGTTGTTAGTGAGTTAGTGTAGCTTGTTGTTAGGGTGTTAGGGTTGTTTGTTTCAGGGAGTTATGGTTGTTTGTTTTTAGGGGTTTAGGGTTGTTTGTTGTTAGGGGTTAGTGTTTGTTGTTAGGGGGTTAGTGTTTTTTGTTGTTAGGGGGTTAGGATTGTGTGTTGTTAGGGGGTTATTGTTGTTTTTTCTTAGGGGGTTAGAGTTGTTTGTGGTTAGGCGGTTAGGTTTGGTTTTTGTTAGGGTGTTAGTGTTTTTTGTTGTTAGGGGGTTAATGTTGTTTGTTGTTAGGGATTTAGGGTTGTTTCTTGTTGGGGTTTAGTGGTTTTTTTGTTAGGGTGTTAGTGTTGTTTGTGGTTAGGGTGTTAGTGTTTTTGGTTGTTAGGGGGTTAGGGTTGTTTGTTTTTGGGGGTTAGGGTTGTTTTTTGATAGGGGGTTAGTGTTGTTCGTTGTTAGGGGTTTAGGGTTGTTGCTTGTTAGCGATTTAGGGCTGTTTGTTGATAGGGGGTTAGGGTTGTTTGTTTTTAGGGGTTCAGTGTTGTTTGTTTTTAGGGTTTTAGGGTTCTTTGTTTTTAGGGGTTAAGATTGTGTGTTGTTAGGGGGTTACTGTTGTTTGTTGTTAGGGGGTTTGTGTTGTTTGTGGTTAGGAGTTTAGTGTTGTTGGTTGTTAGGGGGTTAGGGTTGTTTGTTGTTAGGGAGTTAGGGTTGTGTGTTGTTAGGGGGTTAGCGTTGTTTGCTGTTAGGGGGTGCGGGTTGTTTTTTGTTGGCGGATTAGGGTTGTTTGTTGTTAGTGGGTTAGTGTTGTTTGTTGTTAGGGGCTTAGTGTTGTTTGTTTTTAGGGGTTCAGTGTTGTTTCTTTTTAGGGTTTTAGGGTTGTTTTTTTTTAGGGGGTTAGTGTTGTTTGTTCTTGGGGTGTTAGGATTGTTATTTGTTAGGGTGTTATTGTTTGTTGGTAGGGGGTTAGTGTTGTTTGTGGTTAGGGGGTTAGTGTTGTTTGTTGTTAGGGGGTTAGGGTTGTTAGTTGTTAGGTGTTAATGTTTGTTGTTAGGGGGTTAGTTTTGCTTGTTGTTAGGGGTTTAGGGTTGTTTCTTTTTGGGGTTTAGTGGTGTTTGTTGTTCGGGTGTTAGTGTTGTTTGTTGTTAGGGGGTTAGTGTTGGTTGTTGTTACTGGGTTAGTGTTTTTTGTTGTTAGTGGGTTAGTACTTTTTGTTGTTAGGGGCTTAGTGTTGTTTGTTTTTAGGGTTTTAGGGTTGTTTGTTTTTAGGGGGTGAATGTTGTTTGTTGTCAGAGGGTTAGGATTGTTTGTTGTTAGGGGGTTAGTGTTGTTTGTTGTTTGGGGGTTAGGGTTGTTGTTTGTTAGGGGGTTAGTGTTCTTTCTTGTTGGGGGTTAGTGTTGTTTGTTAGGGGGTTAGATTTGTTTGTTGTTGGTGGGTTAGTGTAGTTTGTTGTTAGTGGGTTAGTGTTGTTTGTTGTTAGGGGGTTAGTGTTTTTTTTTGTCAGGGGGTTAGTGTTCGTTGTTGGGGGTTAGTGTTGTTTGTTGTTAGGGGGTTAGTGTTGGTTGTTGTTACTGGGTTAGTGTTTTTGTTTTTACTGGGTTAGTGCTGTTTGTTGTTAGGGGCTTAGTGTTGTTTGTTTTTAGGGGTTCAGTGTTGTTTGTTTTTAGGGTTTTAGGGTTCTTTGTTTTTAGGGGTTAAGATTGTGTGTTGTTAGGGGGTTACTGTTGTTTGTTGTTAGGGGGTTTGTGTTGTTTGTGGTTAGGAGTTTAGTGTTGTTGGTTGTTAGGGGGTTAGGGTTGTTTGTTGTTAGGGAGTTAGGGTTGTGTGTTGTTAGGGGGTTAGCGTTGTTTGCTGTTAGGGGGTGCGGGTTGTTTTTTGTTGGCGGATTAGGGTTGTTTGTTGTTAGTGGGTTAGTGTTGTTTGTTGTTAGGGGCTTAGTGTTGTTTGTTTTTAGGGGTTCAGTGTTGTTTCTTTTTAGGGTTTTAGGGTTGTTTTTTTTAGGGGGTTAGTGTTGTTTGTTCTTGGGGTGTTAGGATTGTTATTTGTTAGGGTGTTATTGTTTGTTGGTAGGGGGTTAGTGTTGTTTGTGGTTAGGGGGTTAGTGTTGTTTGTTGTTAGGGGGTTAGGGTTGTTAGTTGTTAGGTGTTAATGTTTGTTGTTAGGGGGTTAGTTTTGCTTGTTGTTAGGGGTTTAGGGTTGTTTCTTTTTGGGGTTTAGTGGTGTTTGTTGTTCGGGTGTTAGTGTTGTTTGTTGTTAGGGGGTTAGTGTTGGTTGTTGTTACTGGGTTAGTGTTTTTTGTTGTTAGTGGGTTAGTACTTTTTGTTGTTAGGGGCTTAGTGTTGTTTGTTTTTAGGGTTTTAGGGTTGTTTGTTTTTAGGGGGTGAATGTTGTTTGTTGTCAGAGGGTTAGGATTGTTTGTTGTTAGGGGGTTAGTGTTGTTTGTTGTTTGGGGGTTAGGGTTGTTGTTTGTTAGGGGGTTAGTGTTCTTTCTTGTTGGGGGTTAGTGTTGTTTGTTAGGGGGTTAGATTTGTTTGTTGTTGGTGGGTTAGTGTAGTTTGTTGTTAGTGGGTTAGTGTTGTTTGTTGTTAGGGGGTTAGTGTTTTTTTTTGTCAGGGGGTTAGTGTTCGTTGTTGGGGGTTAGTGTTGTTTGTTGTTAGGGGGTTAGTGTTGGTTGTTGTTACTGGGTTAGTGTTTTTGTTTTTACTGGGTTAGTGCTGTTTGTTGTTAGGGGCTTAGTGTTGTTTGTTTTTAGGGGTTCAGTGTTGTTTGTTTTTAGGGTTTTAGGGTTCTTTGTTTTTAGGGGTTAAGATTGTGTGTTGTTAGGGGGTTACTGTTGTTTGTTGTTAGGGGGTTTGTGTTGTTTGTGGTTAGGAGTTTAGTGTTGTTGGTTGTTAGGGGGTTAGGGTTGTTTGTTGTTAGGGTGTTAGGGTTGTGTGTTGTTAGGGGGTTAGCGTTGTTTGCTGTTAGGGGGTGCGGGTTGTTTTTTGTTGGCGGATTAGGGTTGTTTGTTGTTAGTGGGTTAGTGTTGTTTGTTGTTAGGGGCTTAGTGTTGTTTGTTTTAAGGGGTTCAGTGTTGTTTCTTTTTAGGGTTTTAGGGTTGTTTTTTTTTTAGGGGGTTAGTGTTGTTTGTTCTTGGGGTGTTAGGATTGTTAGTTGTTAGGGTGTTATTGTTGTTTGTTGTTAGGGGGTTAGTGTTGTTTGTGGTTAGGGGGTTAGTGTTGTTTGTTGTTAGGGGTTTAGTGTTGTTTGTTGTTAGGGGGTTAGGGTTGTTTGTTGTAAGGGAGTTAGGGTTGTTTGCTGTTAGGGGGTTAGGGTTGTTTGTTGTTAGGGGTCGTGTTGTTTGTTGTTAGGGGTTTAGTGTTGTTTATTGTTACGGGGTTAGGGTAGTTTCTTGTTAAGGAGTTAGTGTTGTTTGTTGTTAGTGGGTTAGGGTTGTTTGTTGTTAGGAGGTTAAGGTTGTTTGTTGTAAGGGGGTTAGGGTTGTTTGTTGTTATGGGGTTAGGTTTGTTTGTTGTTGGGGTTTAGGGTTGTTTGTTGTTAGGGGGTTAGTGTTGTTTGATGTGAGTGGTTTAGGGTTGTTTGTTGTTAGGGGGTTAGGGTTGTTTGCTGTTAGGGGGTTAGGGTTGTTTGTTGTTAGTTCTTTAGGGTTGTTTGTTTTTAGTGGGTTAGTGTTTTTAGTTGTTTGGGTTTTAGCGTTGTTTGTTTTTAGGGGTTTAGTGTTGTTTGTTGATAGGGTGTTAGGGTTGTTTGTTGTTAGTGGGTGAGGGTTGTTTGTTGATAGGGGTTTAGGGTTGTTTTTTGTTAGGCGTTTGTGTTGTTTGTTGTTGGGTGTTAGTGTTGTTTGTTAGGGGGTTAGTTTTGTTTGTTGTTAGTGGGTTAGGGTTGTTTGTTAGTGGGTTAGGGTTGTTGTTAGGGGATTAGGGTTGTTTGTTGTTATGGGGTTAGGGTAGTTTCTTATTGGGGTTAGTGTTGTTTGTTTTTAGTGGGTTAGTGTTGTTTGTTGTTAGGGGGTTAGTGTTGGTTGTTGTTAGGGGCTTAGTGTTGTTTGTTGTTAGGTGTTCAGTGTTCTTTTTTTTACGGGTTTAGGGTTGTTTCGTTTTAGGGGGTTAGGGTTGTTTGTTGTTAGTGAGTTAGTGTAGTTTGTTGTTAGGGTGTTAGGGTTGTTTGTTTCAGGGAGTTATGGTTGTTTGTTGTTAGGGGGTTAGGGTTGTTTGTTGTTACGGGGTTAGGGTTGTTTGTTGATAGGGGGTTAGGGTTTTTGTTGTTAGGGGGTTAGTGTTGTTTGTCGTTGGGGTTAGTGTTGTTTGTTCTAAGGGGGTTAGTGTTGTTTATTCTTAGGGGGTTAGGGTTGGTTGTTGTTAGGGTTTTAGTGTTGTTTGTTGTTAGGGGGTTAGTGTTCTTTGATTTTAGGGGTTTAGGGTTGTTTGTTGTTAGTGGGTTAGTGTTGTTTGTTGTTAGGGTGTTAGGGTTGTTTGTTGTTAGTGGGTTAGGGTTGTTTGTTGTTAAGGGAATTAGGGTTCTTGTTGTTAGGGTGTTAGTGTTGTTTGAGGTTGGGGGTTAGTGTTTGTTGTTAGGCGGATAGTGTTGTTTGTTGTTAGGGGGTTTGGGTTGGTTGTTGTTAGGTGTTAGTGTTGTTTGTTGTTAGGGGGTTGGTGTTGTTTGTTCTTAGGGGGTTAGGATTGTTTGTTGTTAGGGGGTTATTGTTGTTTGTTGTTATGGGGTTAATGTTCTTTGTGGTTAGGGAGTTAGTGTTTGTTGTTAGGGGGTTAGTGTTGTTTCTTGTTAGGGGTTTAGGGTTGTTTCTTGTTGGGGTATACTGGTGTTTGTTGTTAGGGTGTTAGTGTTGTTTGTTGATAGGGGGTTAGTTTTGGTTGTTGTTAGGGGCTTAGTGTTGTGTGTTGTTAGGTGTTCAGTGTTCTTTTTTTTATGGGTTTAGAGTTGTTTCGTTTTAGGGGGTTAGGGTTGTTTGTTGTTAGGTGCTTAGGGTTGTTTGTTGTTAGTGGGTTAGGGTTGTTTGTTGTTAGGGGGTTAGCGTTGTTTGTTGTAAGGGGGTAAGGGTTGTTTGTTGTTATGGGGTTAGGGTTTTTTGCTGTTAGAGGGTTGGGGTTGTTTTTTGTTAGGGGTAGTGTTGTTTGTTGTTAGGGGGTTAGTGTTGTTTGTTGTTAGGGGTTTAGGGTTGTTTCTTGTTGGGGTTTAGTGCTGTTTGTTGTTAGGGGGTTAGTGTTGGTTGTTGTTAGGGGCTTAATGTTGGTTGTTGTTAGGGGCTTAGTGTTCTTTGTTGTTAGGTGTTCAGTGTTCTTTTTTTTCACGGGGTTAGAGTTGTTTGTTGTTAGGTGATTACGGTTGTTTGTTCTAAGGGGGTTAGGGTTGTTTGTTGTTAGGGGGTTAGGGTTGTTTGTTGTTAGGGGTAGTGTTGTTTGTTTTTAGGGGTTTAGTGTTGTTTATTGTTACGGGGTTAGGGTAGTACTTGTTAAGGAGTTAGTGTTGTTTGTTGTTAGTGGGTTTTGGGTTGTTTGTTGTTAGGAGGTTAAGGTTGTTTGTTGTAAGGGGGTTAGGGTTGTTTGTTGTTATGGGGTTAGGTTTGTTTGTTGTTGGGGTTTACGGTTGTTTGTTGTTAGGGGGTTAGGGTTGTTTGTTGTTAGTTCTTTAGGGTTGTTTGTTTTTAGTGGGTTAGTGTTTTTAGTTGTTTGGGTTTTAGCGTTGTTTGTTTTTAGGGGTTTAGTGTTGTTTGTTGATAGGGTGTTAGGGTTGTTTGTTGTTAGTGGGTGAGGGTTGTTTGTTGATAGGGGTTTAGGGTTGTTTTTTGTTAGGCGTTTGTGTTGTTTGTTGTTGGGTGTTAGTGTTGTTTGTTAGGGGGTTAGTTTTGTTTGTTGTTAGTGGGTTAGGGTTGTTTGTTAGTGGGTTAGGGTTGTTTGTTGTTAGGGGATTAGGGTTGTTTGTTGTTATGGGGTTAGGGTAGTTTCTTTTTGGGGTTAGTTTTGTTTGTTTTTAGTGGGTTAGGGTTGTTTGTTGTTAGGGGTTTAGTGTTGGTTGTTGTTAGGGGCTTAGTGTTGTTTGTTGTTAGGTGTTCAGTGTTCTTTTTTTTACGGGTTTAGGGTTGTTTCGTTTTAGGGGGTTAGGGTTGTTTGTTGTTAGTGAGTTAGTGTAGCTTGTTGTTAGGGTGTTAGGGTTGTTTGTTTCAGGGAGTTATGGTTGTTTGTTTTTAGGGGTTTAGGGTTGTTTGTTGTTAGGGGTTAGTGTTTGTTGTTAGGGGGTTAGTGTTTTTTGTTGTTAGGGGGTTAGGATTGTGTGTTGTTAGGGGGTTATTGTTGTTTTTTCTTAGGGGGTTAGAGTTGTTTGTGGTGAGGCGGTTAGGTTTGGTTTTTGTTAGGGTGTTAGTGTTTTTTGTTGTTAGGGGGTTAATGTTGTTTGTTGTTAGGGATTTAGGGTTGTTTCTTGTTGGGGTTTAGTGGTTTTTTTGTTAGGGTGTTAGTGTTGTTTGTGGTTAGGGTGTTAGTGTTTTTGGTTGTTAGGGGGTTAGGGTTGTTTGTTTTTAGGGGGTTAGGGTTGTTTTTTGATAGGGGGTTAGTGTTGTTCGTTGTTAGGGGTTTAGGGTTGTTGCTTGTTAGCGATTTAGGGCTGTTTGTTGATAGGGGGTTAGGGTTGTTTGTTTTTAGGGGTTCAGTGTTGTTTGTTTTTAGGGTTTTAGGGTTCTTTGTTTTTAGGGGTTAAGATTGTGTGTTGTTAGGGGGTTACTGTTGTTTGTTGTTAGGGGGTTTGTGTTGTTTGTGGTTAGGAGTTTAGTGTTGTTGGTTGTTAGTGGGTTAGTGTTGTTTGTTGTTAGGGGCTTAGTGTTGTTTGTTTTTAGGGGTTCAGTGTTGTTTCTTTTTAGGGTTTTAGGGTTGTTTTTTTTTTAGGGGGTTAGTGTTGTTTGTTCTTGGGGTGTTAGGATTGTTAGTTGTTAGGGTGTTATTGTTGTTTGTTGTTAGGGGGTTAGTGTTGTTTGTGGTTAGGGGGTTAGTGTTGTTTGTTGTTAGGGGTTTAGTGTTGTTTGTTGTTAGGGGGTTAGGGTTGTTTGTTGTAAGGGAGTTAGGGTTGTTTGCTGTTAGGGGGTTAGGGTTGTTTGTTGTTAGGGGTCGTGTTGTTTGTTGTTAGGGGTTTAGTGTTGTTTATTGTTACGGGGTTAGGGTAGTTTCTTGTTAAGGAGTTAGTGTTGTTTGTTGTTAGTGGGTTAGGGTTGTTTGTTGTTAGGAGGTTAAGGTTGTTTGTTGTAAGGGGGTTAGGGTTGTTTGTTGTTAGGGGGTTAGGGTTGTTTGTTGTAAGGGAGTTAGGGTTGTTTGCTGTTAGGGGGTTAGGGTTGTTTGTTGTTAGGGGTCGTGTTGTTTGTTGTTAGGGGTTTAGTGTTGTTTATTGTTACGGGGTTAGGGTAGTTTCTTGTTAAGGAGTTAGTGTTGTTTGTTGTTAGTGGGTTAGGGTTGTTTGTTGTTAAGGGAATTAGGGTTCTTGTTGTTAGGGTGTTAGTGTTGTTTGAGGTTGGGGGTTAGTGTTTGTTGTTAGGCGGATAGTGTTGTTTGTTGTTAGGGGGTTTGGATTGGTTGTTGTTAGGTGTTAGTGTTGTTTGTTGTTAGGGGGTTGGTGTTGTTTGTTCTTAGGGGGTTAGGATTGTTTGTTGTTAGGGGGTTATTGTTGTTTGTTGTTATGGGGTTAATGTTCTTTGTGGTTAGGGAGTTAGTGGTTGTTGTTAGGGGCTTAGTGTTGTTTCTTGTTAGGGGTTTAGGGTTGTTTCTTGTTGGGGTATACTGGTGTTTGTTGTTAGGGTGTTAGTGTTGTTTGTTGATAAGGGGTTAGTTTTGGTTGTTGTTAGGGGCTTAGTGTTGTGTGTTGTTAGGTGTTCAGTGTTCTTTTTTTTTATGGGTTTAGAGTTGTTTCGTTTTAGGGGGTTAGGGTTGTTTGTTGTTAGGTGCTTAGGGTTGTTTGTTGTTAGTGGGTTAGGATTGTTTGTTGTTAGGGGGTTAGCGTTGTTTGTTGTAAGGGGGTAAGGGTTGTTTGTTGTTATGGGGTTAGGGTTTTTTGCTGTTAGAGGGTTAGGGTTGTTTTTTGTTAGGGGTAGTGTTGTTTGTTGTTAGGGGGTTAGTGTTGTTTGTTGTTAGGGGTTTAGGGTTGTTTCTTGTTGGGGTTTAGTGCTGTTTGTTGTTAGGGGGTTAGTGTTGGTTGTTGTTAGGGGCTTAATGTTGGTTGTTGTTAGGGGCTTAGTGTTCTTTGTTGTTAGGTGTTCAGTGTTCTTTTTTTTTACGGGGTTAGAGTTGTTTGTTGTTAGGTGATTACGGTTGTTTGTTCTAAGGGGGTTAGGGTTGTTTGTTGTTAGGGGGTTAGGGTTGTTTGTTGTTAGGGGTAGTGTTGTTTGTTTTTCGGGGTTTAGTGTTGTTTATTGTTACGGGGTTAGGGTAGTTTCTTGTTAAGGAGTTAGTGTTGTTTGTTGTTAGTGGGTTTTGGGTTGTTTGTTGTTAGGAGGTTAAGGTTGTTTGTTGTAAGGGGGTTAGGGTTGTTTGTTGTTATGGTGTTAGGTTTGTTTGTTGTTGGGGTTTACGGTTGTTTGTTGTTAGGGGGTTAGGGTTGTTTGTTGTTAGTTCTTTAGGGTTGTTTGTTTTTAGTGGGTTAGTGTTTTTAGTTGTTTGGGTTTTAGCGTTGTTTGTTTTTAGGGGTTTAGTGTTGTTTGTTGATAGGGTGTTAGGGTTGTTTGTTGTTAGTGGGTGAGGGTTGTTTGTTGATAGGGGTTTAGGGTTGTTTTTTGTTAGGCGTTTGTGTTGTTTGTTGTTGGGTGTTAGTGTTGTTTGTTAGGGGGTTAGTTTTGTTTGTTGTTAGTGGGTTAGGGTTGTTTGTTAGTGGGTTAGGGTTGTTTGTTGTTAGGGGATTAGGGTTGTTTGTTGTTATGGGGTTAGGGTAGTTTCTTATTGGGGTTAGTTTTGTTTGTTTTTAGTGGGTTAGGGTTGTTTGTTGTTAGGGGTTTAGTGTTGGTTGTTGTTAGGGGCTTAGTGTTGTTTGTTGTTAGGTGTTCAGTGTTCTTTTTTTTACGGGTTTAGGGTTGTTTCGTTTTAGGGGGTTAGGGTTGTTTGTTGTTAGTGAGTTAGTGTAGCTTGTTGTTAGGGTGTTAGGGTTGTTTGTTTCAGGGAGTTATGGTTGTTTGTTTTTAGGGGTTTAGGGTTGTTTGTTGTTAGGGGTTAGTGTTTGTTGTTAGGGGGTTAGTGTTTTTTGTTGTTAGGGGGTTAGGATTGTGTGTTGTTAGGGGGTTATTGTTGTTTTTTCTTAGGGGGTTAGAGTTGTTTGTGGTTAGGCGGTTAGGTTTGGTTTTTGTTAGGGTGTTAGTGTTTTTTGTTGTTAGGGGGTTAATGTTGTTTGTTGTTAGGGATTTAGGGTTGTTTCTTGTTGGGGTTTAGTGGTTTTTTTGTTAGGGTGTTAGTGTTGTTTGTGGTTAGGGTGTTAGTGTTTTTGGTTGTTAGGGGGTTAGGGTTGTTTGTTTTTGGGGGTTAGGGTTGTTTTTTGATAGGGGGTTAGTGTTGTTCGTTGTTAGGGGTTTAGGGTTGTTGCTTGTTAGCGATTTAGGGCTGTTTGTTGATAGGGGGTTAGGGTTGTTTGTTTTTAGGGGTTCAGTGTTGTTTGTTTTTAGGGTTTTAGGGTTCTTTGTTTTTAGGGGTTAAGATTGTGTGTTGTTAGGGGGTTACTGTTGTTTGTTGTTAGGGGGTTTGTGTTGTTTGTGGTTAGGAGTTTAGTGTTGTTGGTTGTTAGGGGGTTAGGGTTGTTTGTTGTTAGGGAGTTAGGGTTGTGTGTTGTTAGGGGGTTAGCGTTGTTTGCTGTTAGGGGGTGCGGGTTGTTTTTTGTTGGCGGATTAGGGTTGTTTGTTGTTAGTGGGTTAGTGTTGTTTGTTGTTAGGGGCTTAGTGTTGTTTGTTTTTAGGGGTTCAGTGTTGTTTCTTTTTAGGGTTTTAGGGTTGTTTTTTTTTAGGGGGTTAGTGTTGTTTGTTCTTGGGGTGTTAGGATTGTTATTTGTTAGGGTGTTATTGTTTGTTGGTAGGGGGTTAGTGTTGTTTGTGGTTAGGGGGTTAGTGTTGTTTGTTGTTAGGGGGTTAGGGTTGTTAGTTGTTAGGTGTTAATGTTTGTTGTTAGGGGGTTAGTTTTGCTTGTTGTTAGGGGTTTAGGGTTGTTTCTTTTTGGGGTTTAGTGGTGTTTGTTGTTCGGGTGTTAGTGTTGTTTGTTGTTAGGGGGTTAGTGTTGGTTGTTGTTACTGGGTTAGTGTTTTTTGTTGTTAGTGGGTTAGTACTTTTTGTTGTTAGGGGCTTAGTGTTGTTTGTTTTTAGGGTTTTAGGGTTGTTTGTTTTTAGGGGGTGAATGTTGTTTGTTGTCAGAGGGTTAGGATTGTTTGTTGTTAGGGGGTTAGTGTTGTTTGTTGTTTGGGGGTTAGGGTTGTTGTTTGTTAGGGGGTTAGTGTTCTTTCTTGTTGGGGGTTAGTGTTGTTTGTTAGGGGGTTAGATTTGTTTGTTGTTGGTGGGTTAGTGTAGTTTGTTGTTAGTGGGTTAGTGTTGTTTGTTGTTAGGGGGTTAGTGTTTTTTTTTGTCAGGGGGTTAGTGTTCGTTGTTGGGGGTTAGTGTTGTTTGTTGTTAGGGGGTTAGTGTTGGTTGTTGTTACTGGGTTAGTGTTTTTGTTTTTACTGGGTTAGTGCTGTTTGTTGTTAGGGGCTTAGTGTTGTTTGTTTTTAGGGGTTCAGTGTTGTTTGTTTTTAGGGTTTTAGGGTTCTTTGTTTTTAGGGGTTAAGATTGTGTGTTGTTAGGGGGATACTGTTGTTTGTTGTTAGGGGGTTTGTGTTGTTTGTGGTTAGGAGTTTAGTGTTGTTGGTTGTTAGGGGGTTAGGGTTGTTTGTTGTTAGGGAGTTAGGGTTGTGTGTTGTTAGGGGGTTAGCGTTGTTTGCTGTTAGGGGGTGCGGGTTGTTTTTTGTTGGCGGATTAGGGTTGTTTGTTGTTAGTGGGTTAGTGTTGTTTGTTGTTAGGGGCTTAGTGTTGTTTGTTTTTAGGGGTTCAGTGTTGTTTCTTTTTAGGGTTTTAGGGTTGTTTTTTTTAGGGGGTTAGTGTTGTTTGTTCTTGGGGTGTTAGGATTGTTATTTGTTAGGGTGTTATTGTTTGTTGGTAGGGGGTTAGTGTTGTTTGTGGTTAGGGGGTTAGTGTTGTTTGTTGTTAGGGGGTTAGGGTTGTTAGTTGTTAGGTGTTAATGTTTGTTGTTAGGGGGTTAGTTTTGCTTGTTGTTAGGGGTTTAGGGTTGTTTCTTTTTGGGGTTTAGTGGTGTTTGTTGTTCGGGTGTTAGTGTTGTTTGTTGTTAGGGGGTTAGTGTTGGTTGTTGTTACTGGGTTAGTGTTTTTTGTTGTTAGTGGGTTAGTACTTTTTGTTGTTAGGGGCTTAGTGTTGTTTGTTTTTAGGGTTTTAGGGTTGTTTGTTTTTAGGGGGTGAATGTTGTTTGTTGTCAGAGGGTTAGGATTGTTTGTTGTTAGGGGGTTAGTGTTGTTTGTTGTTTGGGGGTTAGGGTTGTTGTTTGTTAGGGGGTTAGTGTTCTTTCTTGTTGGGGGTTAGTGTTGTTTGTTAGGGGGTTAGATTTGTTTGTTGTTGGTGGGTTAGTGTAGTTTGTTGTTAGTGGGTTAGTGTTGTTTGTTGTTAGGGGGTTAGTGTTTTTTTTTGTCAGGGGGTTAGTGTTCGTTGTTGGGGGTTAGTGTTGTTTGTTG
Source organism: Elephas maximus indicus (assembly GCF_024166365.1). Lineage (NCBI taxonomy): Eukaryota > Metazoa > Chordata > Mammalia > Proboscidea > Elephantidae > Elephas > Elephas maximus. Next base: position 1,712,384 of record NC_064824.1, on the reverse strand, counting down.
TTAGGGGGTTAGTGTTGGTTGTTGTTACTGGGTTAGTGTTTTTGTTTTTACTGGGTTAGTGCTGTTTGTTGTTAGGGGCTTAGTGTTGTTTGTTTTTAGGGGTTCAGTGTTGTTTGTTTTTAGGGTTTTAGGGTTCTTTGTTTTTAGGGGTTAAGATTGTGTGTTGTTAGGGGGTTACTGTTGTTTGTTGTTAGGGGGTTTGTGTTGTTTGTGGTTAGGAGTTTAGTGTTGTTGGTTGTTAGGGGGTTAGGGTTGTTTGTTGTTAGGGTGTTAGGGTTGTGTGTTGTTAGGGGGTTAGCGTTGTTTGCTGTTAGGGGGTGCGGGTTGTTTTTTGTTGGCGGATTAGGGTTGTTTGTTGTTAGTGGGTTAGTGTTGTTTGTTGTTAGGGGCTTAGTGTTGTTTGTTTTAAGGGGTTCAGTGTTGTTTCTTTTTAGGGTTTTAGGGTTGTTTTTTTTTTAGGGGGTTAGTGTTGTTTGTTCTTGGGGTGTTAGGATTGTTAGTTGTTAGGGTGTTATTGTTGTTTGTTGTTAGGGGGTTAGTGTTGTTTGTGGTTAGGGGGTTAGTGTTGTTTGTTGTTAGGGGTTTAGTGTTGTTTGTTGTTAGGGGGTTAGGGTTGTTTGTTGTAAGGGAGTTAGGGTTGTTTGCTGTTAGGGGGTTAGGGTTGTTTGTTGTTAGGGGTCGTGTTGTTTGTTGTTAGGGGTTTAGTGTTGTTTATTGTTACGGGGTTAGGGTAGTTTCTTGTTAAGGAGTTAGTGTTGTTTGTTGTTAGTGGGTTAGGGTTGTTTGTTGTTAGGAGGTTAAGGTTGTTTGTTGTAAGGGGGTTAGGGTTGTTTGTTGTTATGGGGTTAGGTTTGTTTGTTGTTGGGGTTTAGGGTTGTTTGTTGTTAGGGGGTTAGTGTTGTTTGATGTGAGTGGTTTAGGGTTGTTTGTTGTTAGGGGGTTAGGGTTGTTTGCTGTTAGGGGGTTAGGGTTGTTTGTTGTTAGTTCTTTAGGGTTGTTTGTTTTTAGTGGGTTAGTGTTTTTAGTTGTTTGGGTTTTAGCGTTGTTTGTTTTTAGGGGTTTAGTGTTGTTTGTTGATAGGGTGTTAGGGTTGTTTGTTGTTAGTGGGTGAGGGTTGTTTGTTGATAGGGGTTTAGGGTTGTTTTTTGTTAGGCGTTTGTGTTGTTTGTTGTTGGGTGTTAGTGTTGTTTGTTAGGGGGTTAGTTTTGTTTGTTGTTAGTGGGTTAGGGTTGTTTGTTAGTGGGTTAGGGTTGTTGTTAGGGGATTAGGGTTGTTTGTTGTTATGGGGTTAGGGTAGTTTCTTATTGGGGTTAGTGTTGTTTGTTTTTAGTGGGTTAGTGTTGTTTGTTGTTAGGGGGTTAGTGTTGGTTGTTGTTAGGGGCTTAGTGTTGTTTGTTGTTAGGTGTTCAGTGTTCTTTTTTTTACGGGTTTAGGGTTGTTTCGTTTTAGGGGGTTAGGGTTGTTTGTTGTTAGTGAGTTAGTGTAGTTTGTTGTTAGGGTGTTAGGGTTGTTTGTTTCAGGGAGTTATGGTTGTTTGTTGTTAGGGGGTTAGGGTTGTTTGTTGTTACGGGGTTAGGGTTGTTTGTTGATAGGGGGTTAGGTTTTTTGTTGTTAGGGGGTTAGTGTTGTTTGTCGTTGGGGTTAGTGTTGTTTGTTCTAAGGGGGTTAGTGTTGTTTATTCTTAGGGGGTTAGGGTTGGTTGTTGTTAGGGTTTTAGTGTTGTTTGTTGTTAGGGGGTTAGTGTTCTTTGATTTTAGGGGTTTAGGGTTGTTTGTTGTTAGTGGGTTAGTGTTGTTTGTTGTTAGGGTGTTAGGGTTGTTTGTTGTTAGTGGGTTAGGGTTGTTTGTTGTTAAGGGAATTAGGGTTCTTGTTGTTAGGGTGTTAGTGTTGTTTGAGGTTGGGGGTTAGTGTTTGTTGTTAGGCGGATAGTGTTGTTTGTTGTTAGGGGGTTTGGGTTGGTTGTTGTTAGGTGTTAGTGTTGTTTGTTGTTAGGGGGTTGGTGTTGTTTGTTCTTAGGGGGTTAGGATTGTTTGTTGTTAGGGGGTTATTGTTGTTTGTTGTTATGGGGTTAATGTTCTTTGTGGTTAGGGAGTTAGTGTTTGTTGTTAGGGGGTTAGTGTTGTTTCTTGTTAGGGGTTTAGGGTTGTTTCTTGTTGGGGTATACTGGTGTTTGTTGTTAGGGTGTTAGTGTTGTTTGTTGATAGGGGGTTAGTTTTGGTTGTTGTTAGGGGCTTAGTGTTGTGTGTTGTTAGGTGTTCAGTGTTCTTTTTTTTATGGGTTTAGAGTTGTTTCGTTTTAGGGGGTTAGGGTTGTTTGTTGTTAGGTGCTTAGGGTTGTTTGTTGTTAGTGGGTTAGGGTTGTTTGTTGTTAGGGGGTTAGCGTTGTTTGTTGTAAGGGGGTAAGGGTTGTTTGTTGTTATGGGGTTAGGGTTTTTTGCTGTTAGAGGGTTGGGGTTGTTTTTTGTTAGGGGTAGTGTTGTTTGTTGTTAGGGGGTTAGTGTTGTTTGTTGTTAGGGGTTTAGGGTTGTTTCTTGTTGGGGTTTAGTGCTGTTTGTTGTTAGGGGGTTAGTGTTGGTTGTTGTTAGGGGCTTAATGTTGGTTGTTGTTAGGGGCTTAGTGTTCTTTGTTGTTAGGTGTTCAGTGTTCTTTTTTTTCACGGGGTTAGAGTTGTTTGTTGTTAGGTGATTACGGTTGTTTGTTCTAAGGGGGTTAGGGTTGTTTGTTGTTAGGGGGTTAGGGTTGTTTGTTGTTAGGGGTAGTGTTGTTTGTTTTTAGGGGTTTAGTGTTGTTTATTGTTACGGGGTTAGGGTAGTACTTGTTAAGGAGTTAGTGTTGTTTGTTGTTAGTGGGTTTTGGGTTGTTTGTTGTTAGGAGGTTAAGGTTGTTTGTTGTAAGGGGGTTAGGGTTGTTTGTTGTTATGGGGTTAGGTTTGTTTGTTGTTGGGGTTTACGGTTGTTTGTTGTTAGGGGGTTAGGGTTGTTTGTTGTTAGTTCTTTAGGGTTGTTTGTTTTTAGTGGGTTAGTGTTTTTAGTTGTTTGGGTTTTAGCGTTGTTTGTTTTTAGGGGTTTAGTGTTGTTTGTTGATAGGGTGTTAGGGTTGTTTGTTGTTAGTGGGTGAGGGTTGTTTTTTGATAGGGGTTTAGGGTTGTTTTTTGTTAGGCGTTTGTGTTGTTTGTTGTTGGGTGTTAGTGTTGTTTCTTAGGGGGTTAGTTTTGTTTGTTGTTAGTGGGTTAGGGTTGTTTGTTAGTGGGTTAGGGTTGTTTGTTGTTAGGGGATTAGGGTTGTTTGTTGTTATGGGGTTAGGGTAGTTTCTTATTGGGGTTAGTTTTGTTTGTTTTTAGTGGGTTAGGGTTGTTTATTGTTAGGGGTTTAGTGTTGGTTGTTGTTAGGGGCTTAGTGTTGTTTGTTGTTAGGTGTTCAGTGTTCTTTTTTCTACGGGTTTAGGGTTGTTTCGTTTTAGGGGGTTAGGGTTGTTTGTTGTTAGTGAGTTAGTGTAGCTTGTTGTTAGGGTGTTAGGGTTGTTTGTTTCAGGGAGTTATGGTTGTTTGTTTTTAGGGGTTTAGGGTTGTTTGTTGTTAGGGGTTAGTGTTTGTTGTTAGGGGGTTAGTGTTTTTTGTTGTTAGGGGGTTAGGATTGTGTGTTGTTAGGGGGTTATTGTTGTTCTTTCTTAGGGGGTTAGAGTTGTTTGTGGTTAGGCGGTTAGGTTTGGTTTTTGTTAGGGTGTTAGTGTTTTTTGTTGTTAGGGGGTTAATGTTGTTTGTTGTTAGGGATTTAGGGTTGTTTCTTGTTGGGGTTTAGTGGTTTTTTTGTTAGGGTGTTAGTGTTGTTTGTGGTTAGGGTGTTAGTGTTTTTGGTTGTTAGGGGGTTAGGGTTGTTTGTTTTTAGGGGGTTAGGGTTGTTTTTTGATAGGGGGTTAGTGTTGTTCGTTGTTAGGGGTTTAGGGTTGTTGCTTGTTAGCGATTTAGGGCTGTTTGTTGATAGGGGGTTAGGGTTGTTTGTTTTTAGGGGTTCAGTGTTGTTTGTTTTTAGGGTTTTAGGGTTCTTTGTTTTTAGGGGTTAAGATTGTGTGTTGTTAGGGGGTTACTGTTGTTTGTTGTTAGGGGGTTTGTGTTGTTTGTGGTTAGGAGTTTAGTGTTGTTGGTTGTTAGGGGGTTAGGGTTGTTTGTTGTTAGGGAGTTAGGGTTGTGTGTTGTTAGGGGGTTAGCGTTGTTTGCTGTTAGGGGGTGCGGGTTGTTTTTTGTTGGCGGATTAGGGTTGTTTGTTGTTAGTGGGTTAGTGTTGTTTGTTGTTAGGGGCTTAGTGTTGTTTGTTTTTAGGGGTTCAGTGTTGTTTCTTTTTAGGGTTTTAGGGTTGTTTTTTTTTAGGGGTTTAGTGTTGTTTGTTCTTGGGGTGTTAGGATTGTTATTTGTTAGGGTGTTATTGTTTGTTGGTAGGGGGTTAGTGTTGTTTGTGGTTAGGGGGTTAGTGTTGTTTGTTGTTAGGGGGTTAGGGTTGTTAGTTGTTAGGTGTTAATGTTTGTTGTTAGGGGGTTAGTTTTGCTTGTTGTTAGGGGTTTAGGGTTGTTTCTTTTTGGGGTTTAGTGGTGTTTGTTGTTCGGGTGTTAGTGTTGTTTGTTGTTAGGGGGTTAGTGTTGGTTGTTGTTACTGGGTTAGTGTTTTTTGTTGTTAGTGGGTTAGTACTTTTTGTTGTTAGGGGCTTAGTGTTGTTTGTTTTTAGGGTTTTAGGGTTGTTTGTTTTTAGGGGGTGAATGTTGTTTGTTGTCAGAGGGTTAGGATTGTTTGTTGTTAGGGGGTTAGTGTTGTTTGTTGTTTGGGGGTTAGGGTTGTTGTTTGTTAGGGGGTTAGTGTTCTTTCTTGTTGGGGGTTAGTGTTGTTTGTTAGGGGGTTAGATTTGTTTGTTGTTGGTGGGTTAGTGTAGTTTGTTGTTAGTGGGTTAGTGTTGTTTGTTGTTAGGGGGTTAGTGTTTTTTTTTGTCAGGGGGTTAGTGTTCGTTGTTGGGGGTTAGTGTTGTTTGTTGTTAGGGGGTTAGTGTTGGTTGTTGTTACTGGGTTAGTGTTTTTGTTTTTACTGGGTTAGTGCTGTTTGTTGTTAGGGGCTTAGTGTTGTTTGTTTTTAGGGGTTCAGTGTTGTTTGTTTTTAGGGTTTTAGGGTTCTTTGTTTTTAGGGGTTAAGATTGTGTGTTGTTAGGGGGTTACTGTTGTTTGTTGTTAGGGGGTTTGTGTTGTTTGTGGTTAGGAGTTTAGTGTTGTTGGTTGTTAGGGGGTTAGGGTTGTTTGTTGTTAGGGAGTTAGGGTTGTGTGTTGTTAGGGGGTTAGCGTTGTTTGCTGTTAGGGGGTGCGGGTTGTTTTTTGTTGGCGGATTAGGGTTGTTTGTTGTTAGTGGGTTAGTGTTGTTTGTTGTTAGGGGCTTAGTGTTGTTTGTTTTTAGGGGTTCAGTGTTGTTTCTTTTTAGGGTTTTAGGGTTGTTTTTTTTAGGGGGTTAGTGTTGTTTGTTCTTGGGGTGTTAGGATTGTTATTTGTTAGGGTGTTATTGTTTGTTGGTAGGGGGTTAGTGTTGTTTGTGGTTAGGGGGTTAGTGTTGTTTGTTGTTAGGGGGTTAGGGTTGTTAGTTGTTAGGTGTTAATGTTTGTTGTTAGGGGGTTAGTTTTGCTTGTTGTTAGGGGTTTAGGGTTGTTTCTTTTTGGGGTTTAGTGGTGTTTGTTGTTCGGGTGTTAGTGTTGTTTGTTGTTAGGGGGTTAGTGTTGGTTGTTGTTACTGGGTTAGTGTTTTTTGTTGTTAGTGGGTTAGTACTTTTTGTTGTTAGGGGCTTAGTGTTGTTTGTTTTTAGGGTTTTAGGGTTGTTTGTTTTTAGGGGGTGAATGTTGTTTGTTGTCAGAGGGTTAGGATTGTTTGTTGTTAGGGGGTTAGTGTTGTTTGTTGTTTGGGGGTTAGGGTTGTTGTTTGTTAGGGGGTTAGTGTTCTTTCTTGTTGGGGGTTAGTGTTGTTTGTTAGGGGGTTAGATTTGTTTGTTGTTGGTGGGTTAGTGTAGTTTGTTGTTAGTGGGTTAGTGTTGTTTGTTGTTAGGGGGTTAGTGTTTTTTTTTGTCAGGGGGTTAGTGTTCGTTGTTGGGGGTTAGTGTTGTTTGTTGTTAGGGGGTTAGTGTTGGTTGTTGTTACTGGGTTAGTGTTTTTGTTTTTACTGGGTTAGTGCTGTTTGTTGTTAGGGGCTTAGTGTTGTTTGTTTTTAGGGGTTCAGTGTTGTTTGTTTTTAGGGTTTTAGGGTTCTTTGTTTTTAGGGGTTAAGATTGTGTGTTGTTAGGGGGTTACTGTTGTTTGTTGTTAGGGGGTTTGTGTTGTTTGTGGTTAGGAGTTTAGTGTTGTTGGTTGTTAGGGGGTTAGGGTTGTTTGTTGTTAGGGTGTTAGGGTTGTGTGTTGTTAGGGGGTTAGCGTTGTTTGCTGTTAGGGGGTGCGGGTTGTTTTTTGTTGGCGGATTAGGGTTGTTTGTTGTTAGTGGGTTAGTGTTGTTTGTTGTTAGGGGCTTAGTGTTGTTTGTTTTAAGGGGTTCAGTGTTGTTTCTTTTTAGGGTTTTAGGGTTGTTTTTTTTTTAGGGGGTTAGTGTTGTTTGTTCTTGGGGTGTTAGGATTGTTAGTTGTTAGGGTGTTATTGTTGTTTGTTGTTAGGGGGTTAGTGTTGTTTGTGGTTAGGGGGTTAGTGTTGTTTGTTGTTAGGGGTTTAGTGTTGTTTGTTGTTAGGGGGTTAGGGTTGTTTGTTGTAAGGGAGTTAGGGTTGTTTGCTGTTAGGGGGTTAGGGTTGTTTGTTGTTAGGGGTCGTGTTGTTTGTTGTTAGGGGTTTAGTGTTGTTTATTGTTACGGGGTTAGGGTAGTTTCTTGTTAAGGAGTTAGTGTTGTTTGTTGTTAGTGGGTTAGGGTTGTTTGTTGTTAGGAGGTTAAGGTTGTTTGTTGTAAGGGGGTTAGGGTTGTTTGTTGTTATGGGGTTAGGTTTGTTTGTTGTTGGGGTTTAGGGTTGTTTGTTGTTAGGGGGTTAGTGTTGTTTGATGTGAGTGGTTTAGGGTTGTTTGTTGTTAGGGGGTTAGGGTTGTTTGCTGTTAGGGGGTTAGGGTTGTTTGTTGTTAGTTCTTTAGGGTTGTTTGTTTTTAGTGGGTTAGTGTTTTTAGTTGTTTGGGTTTTAGCGTTGTTTGTTTTTAGGGGTTTAGTGTTGTTTGTTGATAGGGTGTTAGGGTTGTTTGTTGTTAGTGGGTGAGGGTTGTTTGTTGATAGGGGTTTAGGGTTGTTTTTTGTTAGGCGTTTGTGTTGTTTGTTGTTGGGTGTTAGTGTTGTTTGTTAGGGGGTTAGTTTTGTTTGTTGTTAGTGGGTTAGGGTTGTTTGTTAGTGGGTTAGGGTTGTTGTTAGGGGATTAGGGTTGTTTGTTGTTATGGGGTTAGGGTAGTTTCTTATTGGGGTTAGTGTTGTTTGTTTTTAGTGGGTTAGTGTTGTTTGTTGTTAGGGGGTTAGTGTTGGTTGTTGTTAGGGGCTTAGTGTTGTTTGTTGTTAGGTGTTCAGTGTTCTTTTTTTTACGGGTTTAGGGTTGTTTCGTTTTAGGGGGTTAGGGTTGTTTGTTGTTAGTGAGTTAGTGTAGTTTGTTGTTAGGGTGTTAGGGTTGTTTGTTTCAGGGAGTTATGGTTGTTTGTTGTTAGGGGGTTAGGGTTGTTTGTTGTTACGGGGTTAGGGTTGTTTGTTGATAGGGGGTTAGGGTTTTTGTTGTTAGGGGGTTAGTGTTGTTTGTCGTTGGGGTTAGTGTTGTTTGTTCTAAGGGGGTTAGTGTTGTTTATTCTTAGGGGGTTAGGGTTGGTTGTTGTTAGGGTTTTAGTGTTGTTTGTTGTTAGGGGGTTAGTGTTCTTTGATTTTAGGGGTTTAGGGTTGTTTGTTGTTAGTGGGTTAGTGTTGTTTGTTGTTAGGGTGTTAGGGTTGTTTGTTGTTAGTGGGTTAGGGTTGTTTGTTGTTAAGGGAATTAGGGTTCTTGTTGTTAGGGTGTTAGTGTTGTTTGAGGTTGGGGGTTAGTGTTTGTTGTTAGGCGGATAGTGTTGTTTGTTGTTAGGGGGTTTGGGTTGGTTGTTGTTAGGTGTTAGTGTTGTTTGTTGTTAGGGGGTTGGTGTTGTTTGTTCTTAGGGGGTTAGGATTGTTTGTTGTTAGGGGGTTATTGTTGTTTGTTGTTATGGGGTTAATGTTCTTTGTGGTTAGGGAGTTAGTGTTTGTTGTTAGGGGGTTAGTGTTGTTTCTTGTTAGGGGTTTAGGGTTGTTTCTTGTTGGGGTATACTGGTGTTTGTTGTTAGGGTGTTAGTGTTGTTTGTTGATAGGGGGTTAGTTTTGGTTGTTGTTAGGGGCTTAGTGTTGTGTGTTGTTAGGTGTTCAGTGTTCTTTTTTTTATGGGTTTAGAGTTGTTTCGTTTTAGGGGGTTAGGGTTGTTTGTTGTTAGGTGCTTAGGGTTGTTTGTTGTTAGTGGGTTAGGGTTGTTTGTTGTTAGGGGGTTAGCGTTGTTTGTTGTAAGGGGGTAAGGGTTGTTTGTTGTTATGGGGTTAGGGTTTTTTGCTGTTAGAGGGTTGGGGTTGTTTTTTGTTAGGGGTAGTGTTGTTTGTTGTTAGGGGGTTAGTGTTGTTTGTTGTTAGGGGTTTAGGGTTGTTTCTTGTTGGGGTTTAGTGCTGTTTGTTGTTAGGGGGTTAGTGTTGGTTGTTGTTAGGGGCTTAATGTTGGTTGTTGTTAGGGGCTTAGTGTTCTTTGTTGTTAGGTGTTCAGTGTTCTTTTTTTTCACGGGGTTAGAGTTGTTTGTTGTTAGGTGATTACGGTTGTTTGTTCTAAGGGGGTTAGGGTTGTTTGTTGTTAGGGGGTTAGGGTTGTTTGTTGTTAGGGGTAGTGTTGTTTGTTTTTAGGGGTTTAGTGTTGTTTATTGTTACGGGGTTAGGGTAGTACTTGTTAAGGAGTTAGTGTTGTTTGTTGTTAGTGGGTTTTGGGTTGTTTGTTGTTAGGAGGTTAAGGTTGTTTGTTGTAAGGGGGTTAGGGTTGTTTGTTGTTATGGGGTTAGGTTTGTTTGTTGTTGGGGTTTACGGTTGTTTGTTGTTAGGGGGTTAGGGTTGTTTGTTGTTAGTTCTTTAGGGTTGTTTGTTTTTAGTGGGTTAGTGTTTTTAGTTGTTTGGGTTTTAGCGTTGTTTGTTTTTAGGGGTTTAGTGTTGTTTGTTGATAGGGTGTTAGGGTTGTTTGTTGTTAGTGGGTGAGGGTTGTTTGTTGATAGGGGTTTAGGGTTGTTTTTTGTTAGGCGTTTGTGTTGTTTGTTGTTGGGTGTTAGTGTTGTTTCTTAGGGGGTTAGTTTTGTTTGTTGTTAGTGGGTTAGGGTTGTTTGTTAGTGGGTTAGGGTTGTTTGTTGTTAGGGGATTAGGGTTGTTTGTTGTTATGGGGTTAGGGTAGTTTCTTATTGGGGTTAGTTTTGTTTGTTTTTAGTGGGTTAGGGTTGTTTATTGTTAGGGGTTTAGTGTTGGTTGTTGTTAGGGGCTTAGTGTTGTTTGTTGTTAGGTGTTCAGTGTTCTTTTTTCTACGGGTTTAGGGTTGTTTCGTTTTAGGGGGTTAGGGTTGTTTGTTGTTAGTGAGTTAGTGTAGCTTGTTGTTAGGGTGTTAGGGTTGTTTGTTTCAGGGAGTTATGGTTGTTTGTTTTTAGGGGTTTAGGGTTGTTTGTTGTTAGGGGTTAGTGTTTGTTGTTAGGGGGTTAGTGTTTTTTGTTGTTAGGGGGTTAGGATTGTGTGTTGTTAGGGGGTTATTGTTGTTCTTTCTTAGGGGGTTAGAGTTGTTTGTGGTTAGGCGGTTAGGTTTGGTTTTTGTTAGGGTGTTAGTGTTTTTTGTTGTTAGGGGGTTAATGTTGTTTGTTGTTAGGGATTTAGGGTTGTTTCTTGTTGGGGTTTAGTGGTTTTTTTGTTAGGGTGTTAGTGTTGTTTGTGGTTAGGGTGTTAGTGTTTTTGGTTGTTAGGGGGTTAGGGTTGTTTGTTTTTAGGGGGTTAGGGTTGTTTTTTGATAGGGGGTTAGTGTTGTTCGTTGTTAGGGGTTTAGGGTTGTTGCTTGTTAGCGATTTAGGGCTGTTTGTTGATAGGGGGTTAGGGTTGTTTGTTTTTAGGGGTTCAGTGTTGTTTGTTTTTAGGGTTTTAGGGTTCTTTGTTTTTAGGGGTTAAGATTGTGTGTTGTTAGGGGGTTACTGTTGTTTGTTGTTAGGGGGTTTGTGTTGTTTGTGGTTAGGAGTTTAGTGTTGTTGGTTGTTAGGGGGTTAGGGTTGTTTGTTGTTAGGGAGTTAGGGTTGTGTGTTGTTAGGGGGTTAGCGTTGTTTGCTGTTAGGGGGTGCGGGTTGTTTTTTGTTGGCGGATTAGGGTTGTTTGTTGTTAGTGGGTTAGTGTTGTTTGTTGTTAGGGGCTTAGTGTTGTTTGTTTTTAGGGGTTCAGTGTTGTTTCTTTTTAGGGTTTTAGGGTTGTTTTTTTTTAGGGGTTTAGTGTTGTTTGTTCTTGGGGTGTTAGGATTGTTATTTGTTAGGGTGTTATTGTTTGTTGGTAGGGGGTTAGTGTTGTTTGTGGTTAGGGGGTTAGTGTTGTTTGTTGTTAGGGGGTTAGGGTTGTTAGTTGTTAGGTGTTAATGTTTGTTGTTAGGGGGTTAGTTTTGCTTGTTGTTAGGGGTTTAGGGTTGTTTCTTTTTGGGGTTTAGTGGTGTTTGTTGTTCGGGTGTTAGTGTTGTTTGTTGTTAGGGGGTTAGTGTTGGTTGTTGTTACTGGGTTAGTGTTTTTTGTTGTTAGTGGGTTAGTACTTTTTGTTGTTAGGGGCTTAGTGTTGTTTGTTTTTAGGGTTTTAGGGTTGTTTGTTTTTAGGGGGTGAATGTTGTTTGTTGTCAGAGGGTTAGGATTGTTTGTTGTTAGGGGGTTAGTGTTGTTTGTTGTTTGGGGGTTAGGGTTGTTGTTTGTTAGGGGGTTAGTGTTCTTTCTTGTTGGGGGTTAGTGTTGTTTGTTAGGGGGTTAGATTTGTTTGTTGTTGGTGGGTTAGTGTAGTTTGTTGTTAGTGGGTTAGTGTTGTTTGTTGTTAGGGGGTTAGTGTTTTTTTTTGTCAGGGGGTTAGTGTTCGTTGTTGGGGGTTAGTGTTGTTTGTTGTTAGGGGGTTAGTGTTGGTTGTTGTTACTGGGTTAGTGTTTTTGTTTTTACTGGGTTAGTGCTGTTTGTTGTTAGGGGCTTAGTGTTGTTTGTTTTTAGGGGTTCAGTGTTGTTTGTTTTTAGGGTTTTAGGGTTCTTTGTTTTTAGGGGTTAAGATTGTGTGTTGTTAGGGGGTTACTGTTGTTTGTTGTTAGGGGGTTTGTGTTGTTTGTGGTTAGGAGTTTAGTGTTGTTGGTTGTTAGGGGGTTAGGGTTGTTTGTTGTTAGGGTGTTAGGGTTGTGTGTTGTTAGGGGGTTAGCGTTGTTTGCTGTTAGGGGGTGCGGGTTGTTTTTTGTTGGCGGATTAGGGTTGTTTGTTGTTAGTGGGTTAGTGTTGTTTGTTGTTAGGGGCTTAGTGTTGTTTGTTTTAAGGGGTTCAGTGTTGTTTCTTTTTAGGGTTTTAGGGTTGTTTTTTTTTTAGGGGGTTAGTGTTGTTTGTTCTTGGGGTGTTAGGATTGTTAGTTGTTAGGGTGTTATTGTTGTTTGTTGTTAGGGGGTTAGTGTTGTTTGTGGTTAGGGGGTTAGTGTTGTTTGTTGTTAGGGGGTTAGGGTTGTTTGTTGTTAGGGGTCGTGTTGTTTGTTGTTAGGGGTTTAGTGTTGTTTATTGTTACGGGGTTAGGGTAGTTTCTTGTTAAGGAGTTAGTGTTGTTTGTTGTTAGTGGGTTAGGGTTGTTTGTTGTTAGGAGGTTAAGGTTGTTTGTTGTAAGGGGGTTAGGGTTGTTTGTTGTTATGGGGTTAGGTTTGTTTGTTGTTGGGGTTTAGGGTTGTTTGTTGTTAGGGGGTTAGTGTTGTTTGATGTGAGTGGTTTAGGGTTGTTTGTTGTTAGGGGGTTAGGGTTGTTTGTTGTTAGGGGGTTAGGGTTGTTTGTTGTTAGTTTTTTAGGGTTGTTTGTTTTTAGTGGGTTAGTGTTTTTAGTTGTTTGGGTTTTAGCGTTGTTTGTTTTTAGGGGTTTAGTGTTGTTTGTTGATAGGGTGTTAGGGTTGTTTGTTGTTAGTGGGTGAGGGTTGTTTGTTGATAGGGGTTTAGGGTTGTTTTTTGTTAGGCGTTTGTGTTGTTTGTTGTTGGGTGTTAGTGTTGTTTGTTAGGGGGTTAGTTTTGTTTGTTGTTAGTGGGTTAGGGTTGTTTGTTAGTGGGTTAGGGTTGTTTGTTGTTAGGGGATTAGGGTTGTTTGTTGTTATGGGGTTAGGGTAGTTTCTTATTGGGGTTAGTGTTGTTTGTTTTTAGTGGGTTAGTGTTGTTTGTTGTTAGGGGGTTAGTGTTGGTTGTTGTTAGGGGCTTAGTGTTGTTTGTTGTTAGGTGTTCAGTGTTCTTTTTTTTACGGGTTTAGGGTTGTTTCGTTTTAGGGGGTTAGGGTTGTTTGTTGTTAGTGAGTTAGTGTAGTTTGTTGTTAGGGTGTTAGGGTTGTTTGTTTCAGGGAGTTATGGTTGTTTGTTGTTAGGGGGTTAGGGTTGTTTGTTGTTACGGGGTTAGGGCTGTTTGTTGATAGGGGGTTAGGTTTTTTGTTGTTAGGGGGTTAGTGTTGTTTGTCGTTGGGGTTAGTGTTGTTTGTTCTAAGGGGGTTAGTGTTGTTTATTCTTAGGGGGTTAGGGTTGGTTGTTGTTAGGGTTTTAGTGTTGTTTGTTGTTAGGGGGTTAGTGTTCTTTGATTTTAGGGGTTTAGGGTTGTTTGTTGTTAGTGGGTTAGTGTTGTTTGTTGTTAGGGTGTTAGGGTTGTTTGTTGTTAGTGGGTTAGGGTTGTTTGTTGTTAAGGGAATTAGGGTTCTTGTTGTTAGGGTGTTAGTGTTGTTTGAGGTTGGGGGTTAGTGTTTGTTGTTAGGCGGATAGTGTTGTTTGTTGTTAGGGGGTTTGGGTTGGTTGTTGTTAGGTGTTAGTGTTGTTTGTTGTTAGGGGGTTGGTGTTGTTTGTTCTTAGGGGGTTAGGATTGTTTGTTGTTAGGGGGTTATTGTTGTTTGTTGTTATGGGGTTAATGTTCTTTGTGGTTAGGGAGTTAGTGTTTGTTGTTAGGGGGTTAGTGTAGTTCCTTGTTAGGGGTTTAGAGTTGTTTCTTGTTGGGGTTTAGTGCTGTTTGTTGTTAGGGCGTTAGTGTTGGTTGTTGTTAGGGGCTTAATGTTGGTTGTTGTTAGGGGCTTAGTGTTCTTTGTTGTTAGGTGTTCAGTGTTCTTTTTTTTTACGGGGTTAGAGTTGTTTGTTGTTAGGTGATTACGGTTGTTTGTTCTAAGGGGGTTAGGGTTGTTTGTTGTTAGGGGGTTAGGGTTGTTTGTTGTTAGGGGTAGTGTTGTTTGTTTTTCGGGGTTTAGTGTTGTTTATTGTTACGGGGTTAGGGTAGTTTCTTGTTAAGGAGTTAGTGTTGTTTGTTGTTAGTGGGTTTTGGGTTGTTTGTTGTTAGGAGGTTAAGGTTGTTTGTTGTAAGGGGGTTAGGGTTGTTTGTTGTTATGGGGTTAGGTTTGTTTGTTGTTGGGGTTTACGGTTGTTTGTTGTTAGGGGGTTAGGGTTGTTTGTTGTTAGTTCTTTAGGGTTGTTTGTTTTTACTGGGTTCGTGTTTTTAGTTGTTTGGGTTTTAGCGTTGTTTGTTTTTAGGGGTTTAGTGTTGTTTGTTGATAGGGTGTTAGGGTTGTTTGTTGTTAGTGGGTGAGGGTTGTTTGTTGATAGGGGTTTAGGGTTGTTTTTTGTTAGGCGTTTGTGTTGTTTGTTGTTGGGTGTTAGTGTTGTTTGTTAGGGGGTTAGTTTTGTTTGTTGTTAGTGGGTTAGGGTTGTTTGTTAGTGGGTTAGGGTTGTTTGTTGTTAGGGGATTAGGGTTGTTTGTTGTTATGGGGTTAGGGTAGTTTCTTATTGGGGTTAGTTTTGTTTGTTTTTAGTGGGTTAGGGTTGTTTGTTGTTAGGGGTTTAGTGTTGGTTGTTGTTAGGGGCTTAGTGTTGTTTGTTGTTAGGTGTTCAGTGTTCTTTTTTTTACGGGTTTAGGGTTGTTTCATTTTAGGGGGTTAGGGTTGTTTGTTGTTAGTGAGTTAGTGTAGCTTGTTGTTAGGGTGTTAGGTTTGTTTGTTTCAGGGAGTTATGGTTGTTTGTTTTTAGGGGTTTAGGGTTGTTTGTTCTTAGGGGTTAGTGTTTGTTGTTAGGGGGTTAGTGTTTTTTGTTGTTAGGGGGTTAGGATTGTGTGTTGTTAGGGGGTTATTGTTGTTTTTTCTTAGGGGGTTAGAGTTGTTTGTGGTTAGGCGGTTAGGTTTGGTTTTTGTTAGGGTGTTAGTGTTTTTTGTTGTTAGGGGGTTAATGTTGTTTGTTGTTAGGGATTTAGGGTTGTTTCTTGTTGGGGTTTAGTGGTTTTTTTGTTAGGGTGTTAGTGTTGTTTGTGGTTAGGGTGTTAGTGTTTTTGGTTGTTAGGGGGTTAGGGTTGTTTGTTTTTAGGGGTTCAGTGTTGTTTGTTTTTAGGGTTTTAGGGTTCTTTGTTTTTAGGGGTTAAGATTGTGTGTTGTTAGGGGGTTACTGTTGTTTGTTGTTAGGGGGTTTGTGTTGTTTGTGGTTAGGAGTTTAGTGTTGTTGGTTGTTAGGGGGTTAGGGTTGTTTGTTGTTAGGGAGTTAGGGTTGTGTGTTGTTAGGGGGTTAGCGTTGTTTGCTGTTAGGGGGTGCGGGTTGTTTTTTGTTGGCGGATTAGGGTTGTTTGTTGTTAGTGGGTTAGTGTTGTTTGTTGTTAGGGGCTTAGTGTTGTTTGTTTTTAGGGGTTCAGTGTTGTTTCTTTTTAGGGTTTTAGGGTTGTTTTTTTTTAGGGGGTTAGTGTTGTTTGTTCTTGGGGTGTTAGGATTGTTATTTGTTAGGGTGTTATTGTTTGTTGGTAGGGGGTTAGTGTTGTTTGTGGTTAGGGGGTTAGTGTTGTTTGTTGTTAGGGGGTTAGGGTTGTTAGTTGTTAGGTGTTAATGTTTGTTGTTAGGGGGTTAGTTTTGCTTGTTGTTAGGGGTTTAGGGTTGTTTCTTTTTGGGGTTTAGTGGTGTTTGTTGTTCGGGTGTTAGTGTTGTTTGTTGTTAGGGGGTTAGTGTTGGTTGTTGTTACTGGGTTAGTGTTTTTTGTTGTTAGTGGGTTAGTACTTTTTGTTGTTAGGGGCTTAGTGTTGTTTGTTTTTAGGGTTTTAGGGTTGTTTGTTTTTAGGGGGTGAATGTTGTTTGTTGTCAGAGGGTTAGGATTGTTTGTTGTTAGGGGGTTAGTGTTGTTTGTTGTTTGGGGGTTAGGGTTGTTGTTTGTTAGGGGGTTAGTGTTCTTTCTTGTTGGGGGTTAGTGTTGTTTGTTAGGGGTTAGATTTGTTTGTTGTTGGTGGGTTAGTGTAGTTTGTTGTTAGTGGGTTAGTGTTGTTTGTTGTTAGGGGGTTAGTGTTTTTTTTTGTCAGGGGGTTAGTGTTCGTTGTTGGGGGTTAGTGTTGTTTGTTGTTAGGGGGTTAGTGTTGTTTGTTCTTGGTGTGTTAGGATTGTTAGTTGTTAGGGTGTTATTGTTGTTTGTTGTTAGGGGGTTAGTGTTGTTTGTGGTTAGGGGGTTAGTGTTGTTTGTTGTTAGGGGTTTAGTGTTGTTTGTTGTTAGGGGGTTAGGGTTGTTTGGTGTAAGGGAGTTAGGGTTGTTTGCTGTTAGGGGGTTAGGGTTGTTTGTTGTTAGGGGTCGTGTTTTTTGTTGTTAGGGGTTTAGTGTTGTTTATTGTTACGGGGTTAGGGTAGTTTCTTGTTAAGGAGTTAGTGTTGTTTGTTGTTAGTGGGTTAGGGTTGTTTGTTGTTAGGAGGTTAAGGTTGTTTGTTGTAAGGGGGTTAGGGTTGTTTGTTGTTATGGGGTTAGGTTTGTTTGTTGTTGGGGTTTAGAGTTGTTTGTTGTTAGGGGGTTAGTGTTGTTTGATGTGAGTGGTTTAGGGTTGTTTGTTGTTAGGGGGTTAGGGTTGTTTGTTGTTAGTTCTTTAGGGTTGTTTGTTTTTAGTGGGTTAGTGTTTTTAGTTGTTTGGGTTTTAGCGTTGTTTGTTTTTAGGGGTTTAGTGTTGTTTGTTGATAGGGTGTTAGGGTTGTTTGTTGTTAGTGGGTGAGGGTTGTTTGTTGATAGGGGTTTAGGGTTGTTTTTTGTTAGGCGTTTGTGTTGTTTGTTGTTGGGTGTTAGTGTTGTTTGTTAGGGGGTTAGTTTTGTTTGT
Source organism: Elephas maximus indicus (assembly GCF_024166365.1). NCBI lineage: Eukaryota > Metazoa > Chordata > Mammalia > Proboscidea > Elephantidae > Elephas > Elephas maximus. The sequence continues at coordinate 1,696,067 of NC_064824.1, read as the reverse complement.
TGTTAGTGGGTTAGGGTTGTTTGTTAGTGGGTTAGGGTTGTTTGTTGTTAGGGGATTAGGGTTGTTTGTTGTTATGGGGTTAGGGTAGTTTCTTATTGGGGTTAGTGTTGTTTGTTTTTAGTGGGTTAGTGTTGTTTGTTGTTAGGGGGTTAGTGTTGGTTGTTGTTAGGGGCTTAGTGTTGTTTGTTGTTAGGTGTTCAGTGTTCTTTTTTTTACGGGTTTAGGGTTGTTTCGTTTTAGGGGGTTAGGGTTGTTTGTTGTTAGTGAGTTAGTGTAGTTTGTTGTTAGGGTGTTAGGGTTGTTTGTTTCAGGGAGTTATGGTTGTTTGTTGTTAGGGGGTTAGGGTTGTTTGTTGTTACGGGGTTAGGGTTGTTTGTTGATAGGGGGTTAGGGTTTTTGTTGTTAGGGGTTAGTGTTGTTTGTCGTTGGGGTTAGTGTTGTTTGTTCTAAGGGGGTTAGTGTTGTTTATTCTTAGGGGGTTAGGGTTGGTTGTTGTTAGGGTTTTAGTGTTGTTTGTTGTTAGGGGGTTAGTGTTCTTTGATTTTAGGGGTTTAGGGTTGTTTGTTGTTAGTGGGTTAGTGTTGTTTGTTGTTAGGGTGTTAGGGTTGTTTGTTGTTAGTGGGTTAGGGTTGTTTGTTGTTAAGGGAACTAGGGTTCTTGTTGTTAGGGTGTTAGTGTTGTTTGAGGTTGGGGGTTAGTGTTTGTTGTTAGGCGGATAGTGTTGTTTGTTGTTAGGGGGTTTGGGTTGTTTGTTGTTAGGTGTTAGTGTTGTTTGTTGTTAGGGGGTTATTGTTGTTTGTTGTTATGGGGTTAATGTTCTTTGTGGTTAGGGAGTTAGTGTTTGTTGTTAGGGGGTTAGTGTTGTTTCTTGTTAGGGGTTTAGGGTTGTTTCTTGTTGGGGTATACTGGTGTTTGTTGTTAGGGTGTTAGTGTTGTTTGTTGATAGGGGGTTAGTTTTGGTTGTTGTTAGGGGCTTAGTGTTGTGTGTTGTTAGGTGTTCAGTGTTCTTTTTTTTTATGGGTTTAGAGTTGTTTCGTTTTAGGGGGTTAGGGTTGTTTGTTGTTAGGTGCTTAGGGTTGTTTGTTGTTAGTGGGTTAGGGTTGTTTGTTGTTAGGGGGTTAGCGTTGTTTGTTGTAAGGGGGTAAGGGTTGTTTGTTGTTATGGGGTTAGGGTTTTTTGCTGTTAGAGGGTTAGGGTTGTTTTTTGTTAGGGGTAGTGTTGTTTGTTGTTAGGGGGTTAGTGTTGTTTGTTGTTAGGGGTTTAGGGTTGTTTCTTGTTGGGGTTTAGTGCTGTTTGTTGTTAGGGGGTTAGTGTTGGTTGTTGTTAGGGGCTTAATGTTGGTTGTTGTTAGGGGCTTAGTGTTCTTTGTTGTTAGGTGTTCAGTGTTCTTTTTTTTTACGGGGTTAGAGTTGTTTGTTGTTAGGTGATTACGGTTGTTTGTTCTAAGGGGGTTAGGGTTGTTTGTTGTTGGGGGTTAGGGTTGTTTGTTGTTAGGGGTAGTGTTGTTTGTTTTTAGGGGTTTAGTGTTGTTTATTGTTACGGGGTTAGGGTAGTTTCTTGTTAAGGAGTTAGTGTTGTTTGTTGTTAGTGGGTTTTGGGTTGTTTGTTGTTAGGAGGTTAAGGTTGTTTGTTGTAAGGGGGTTAGGGTTGTTTGTTGTTATGGGGTTAGGTTTGTTTGTTGTTGGGGTTTACGGTTGTTTGTTGTTAGGGGGTTAGGGTTGTTTGTTGTTAGTTCTTTAGGGTTGTTTGTTTTTAGTGGGTTAGTGTTTTTAGTTGTTTGGGTTTTAGCGTTGTTTGTTTTTAGGGGTTTAGTGTTGTTTGTTGATAGGGTGTTAGGGTTGTTTGTTGTTAGTGGGTGAGGGTTGTTTGTTGATAGGGGTTTAGGGTTGTTTTTTGTTAGGCGTTTGTGTTGTTTGTTGTTGGGTGTTAGTGTTGTTTGTTAGGGGGTTAGTTTTGTTTGTTGTTAGTGGGTTAGGGTTGTTTGTTAGTGGGTTAGGGTTGTTTGTTGTTAGGGGATTAGGGTTGTTTGTTGTTATGGGGTTAGGGTAGTTTCTTATTGGGGTTAGTTTTGTTTGTTTTTAGTGGGTTAGGGTTGTTTGTTGTTAGGGGTTTAGTGTTGGTTGTTGTTAGGGGCTTAGTGTTGTTTGTTGTTAGGTGTTCAGTGTTCTTTTTTTTACGGGTTTAGGGTTGTTTCGTTTTAGGGGGTTAGGGTTGTTTGTTGTTAGTGAGTTAGTGTAGCTTGTTGTTAGGGTGTTAGGGTTGTTTGTTTCAGGGAGTTATGGTTGTTTGTTTAGGGGTTTACGGTTGTTTGTTGTTAGGGGTTAGTGTTTGTTGTTAGGGGGTTAGTGTTTTTTGTTGTTAGGGGGTTAGGATTGTGTGTTGTTAGGGGGTTATTGTTGTTCTTTCTTAGGGGGTTAGAGTTGTTTGTGGTTAGGCGGTTAGGTTTGGTTTTTGTTAGGGTGTTAGTGTTTTTTGTTGTTAGGGGGTTAATGTTGTTTGTTGTTAGGGATTTAGGGTTGTTTCTTGTTGGGGTTTAGTGGTTTTTTTGTTAGGGTGTTAGTGTTGTTTGTGGTTAGGGTGTTAGTGTTTTTGGTTGTTAGGGGGTTAGGGTTGTTTGTTTTTAGGGGGTTAGGGTTGTTTTTTGATAGGGGGTTAGTGTTGTTCGTTGTTAGGGGTTTAGGGTTGTTGCTTGTTAGCGATTTAGGGCTGTTTGTTGATAGGGGGTTAGGGTTGTTTGTTTTTAGGGGTTCAGTGTTGTTTGTTTTTAGGGTTTTAGGGTTCTTTGTTTTTAGGGGTTAAGATTGTGTGTTGTTAGGGGGTTACTGTTGTTTGTTGTTAGGGGGTTTGTGTTGTTTGTGGTTAGGAGTTTAGTGTTGTTGGTTGTTAGGGGGTTAGGGTTGTTTGTTGTTAGGGAGTTAGGGTTGTGTGTTGTTAGGGGGTTAGCGTTGTTTGCTGTTAGGGGGTGCGGGTTGTTTTTTGTTGGCGGATTAGGGTTGTTTGTTGTTAGTGGGTTAGTGTTGTTTGTTGTTAGGGGCTTAGTGTTGTTTGTTTTTAGGGGTTCAGTGTTGTTTGTTTTTAGGGTTTTAGGGTTCTTTGTTTTTAGGGGTTAAGATTGTGTGTTGTTAGGGGGTTACTGTTGTTTGTTGTTAGGGGGTTTGTGTTGTTTGTGGTTAGGAGTTTAGTGTTGTTGGTTGTTAGGGGGTTAGGGTTGTTTGTTGTTAGGGAGTTAGGGTTGTGTGTTGTTAGGGGGTTAGCGTTGTTTGCTGTTAGGGGGTGCGGGTTGTTTTTTGTTGGCGGATTAGGGTTGTTTGTTGTTAGTGGGTTAGTGTTGTTTGTTGTTAGGGGCTTAGTGTTGTTTGTTTTTAGGGGTTCAGTGTTGTTTCTTTTTAGGGTTTTAGGGTTGTTTTTTTTTAGGGGGTTAGTGTTGTTTGTTCTTGGGGTGTTAGGATTGTTATTTGTTAGGGTGTTATTGTTTGTTGGTAGGGGGTTAGTGTTGTTTGTGGTTAGGGGGTTAGTGTTGTTTGTTGTTAGGGGGTTAGGGTTGTTAGTTGTTAGGTGTTAATGTTTGTTGTTAGGGGGTTAGTTTTGCTTGTTGTTAGGGGTTTAGGGTTGTTTCTTTTTGGGGTTTAGTGGTGTTTGTTGTTCGGGTGTTAGTGTTGTTTGTTGTTAGGGGGTTAGTGTTGGTTGTTGTTACTGGGTTAGTGTTTTTTGTTGTTAGTGGGTTAGTACTTTTTGTTGTTAGGGGCTTAGTGTTGTTTGTTTTTAGGGTTTTAGGGTTGTTTGTTTTTAGGGGGTGAATGTTGTTTGTTGTCAGAGGGTTAGGATTGTTTGTTGTTAGGGGGTTAGTGTTGTTTGTTGTTTGGGGGTTAGGGTTGTTGTTTGTTAGGGGGTTAGTGTTCTTTCTTGTTGGGGGTTAGTGTTGTTTGTTAGGGGTTAGATTTGTTTGTTGTTGGTGGGTTAGTGTAGTTTGTTGTTAGTGGGTTAGTGTTGTTTGTTGTTAGGGGGTTAGTGTTTTTTTTTGTCAGGGGGTTAGTGTTCGTTGTTGGGGGTTAGTGTTGTTTGTTGTTAGGGGGTTAGTGTTGTTTGTTCTTGGTGTGTTAGGATTGTTAGTTGTTAGGGTGTTATTGTTGTTTGTTGTTAGGGGGTTAGTGTTGTTTGTGGTTAGGGGGTTAGTGTTGTTTGTTGTTAGGGGTTTAGTGTTGTTTGTTGTTAGGGGGTTAGGGTTGTTTGGTGTAAGGGAGTTAGGGTTGTTTGCTGTTAGGGGGTTAGGGTTGTTTGTTGTTAGGGGTCGTGTTTTTTGTTGTTAGGGGTTTAGTGTTGTTTATTGTTACGGGGTTAGGGTAGTTTCTTGTTAAGGAGTTAGTGTTGTTTGTTGTTAGTGGGTTAGGGTTGTTTGTTGTTAGGAGGTTAAGGTTGTTTGTTGTAAGGGGGTTAGGGTTGTTTGTTGTTATGGGGTTAGGTTTGTTTGTTGTTGGGGTTTAGAGTTGTTTGTTGTTAGGGGGTTAGTGTTGTTTGATGTGAGTGGTTTAGGGTTGTTTGTTGTTAGGGGGTTAGGGTTGTTTGTTGTTAGTTCTTTAGGGTTGTTTGTTTTTAGTGGGTTAGTGTTTTTAGTTGTTTGGGTTTTAGCGTTGTTTGTTTTTAGGGGTTTAGTGTTGTTTGTTGATAGGGTGTTAGGGTTGTTTGTTGTTAGTGGGTGAGGGTTGTTTGTTGATAGGGGTTTAGGGTTGTTTTTTGTTAGGCGTTTGTGTTGTTTGTTGTTGGGTGTTAGTGTTGTTTGTTAGGGGGTTAGTTTTGTTTGTTGTTAGTGGGTTAGGGTTGTTTGTTAGTGGGTTAGGGTTGTTTGTTGTTAGGGGATTAGGGTTGTTTGTTGTTATGGGGTTAGGGTAGTTTCTTATTGGGGTTAGTGTTGTTTGTTTTTAGTGGGTTAGTGTTGTTTGTTGTTAGGGGGTTAGTGTTGGTTGTTGTTAGGGGCTTAGTGTTGTTTGTTGTTAGGTGTTCAGTGTTCTTTTTTTTACGGGTTTAGGGTTGTTTCGTTTTAGGGGGTTAGGGTTGTTTGTTGTTAGTGAGTTAGTGTAGTTTGTTGTTAGGGTGTTAGGGTTGTTTGTTTCAGGGAGTTATGGTTGTTTGTTGTTAGGGGGTTAGGGTTGTTTGTTGTTACGGGGTTAGGGTTGTTTGTTGATAGGGGGTTAGGGTTTTTGTTGTTAGGGGTTAGTGTTGTTTGTCGTTGGGGTTAGTGTTGTTTGTTCTAAGGGGGTTAGTGTTGTTTATTCTTAGGGGGTTAGGGTTGGTTGTTGTTAGGGTTTTAGTGTTGTTTGTTGTTAGGGGGTTAGTGTTCTTTGATTTTAGGGGTTTAGGGTTGTTTGTTGTTAGTGGGTTAGTGTTGTTTGTTGTTAGGGTGTTAGGGTTGTTTGTTGTTAGTGGGTTAGGGTTGTTTGTTGTTAAGGGAACTAGGGTTCTTGTTGTTAGGGTGTTAGTGTTGTTTGAGGTTGGGGGTTGTGTTTGTTGTTAGGCGGATAGTGTTGTTTGTTGTTAGGGGGTTTGGGTTGGTTGTTGTTAGGTGTTAGTGTTGTTTGTTGTTAGGGGGTTATTGTTGTTTGTTGTTATGGGGTTAATGTTCTTTGTGGTTAGGGAGTTAGTGTTTGTTGTTAGGGGGTTAGTGTTGTTTCTTGTTAGGGGTTTAGGGTTGTTTCTTGTTGGGGTATACTGGTGTTTGTTGTTAGGGTGTTAGTGTTGTTTGTTGATAGGGGGTTAGTTTTGGTTGTTGTTAGGGGCTTAGTGTTGTGTGTTGTTAGGTGTTCAGTGTTCTTTTTTTTATGGGTTTAGAGTTGTTTCGTTTTAGGGGGTTAGGGTTGTTTGTTGTTAGGTGCTTAGGGTTGTTTGTTGTTAGTGGGTTAGGGTTGTTTGTTGTTAGGGGGTTAGCGTTGTTTGTTGTAAGGGGGTAAGGGTTGTTTGTTGTTATGGGGTTAGGGTTTTTTGCTGTTAGAGGGTTAGGGTTGTTTTTTGTTAGGGGTAGTGTTGTTTGTTGTTAGGGGGTTAGTGTTGTTTGTTGTTAGGGGTTTAGGGTTGTTTCTTGTTGGGGTTTAGTGCTGTTTGTTGTTAGGGGGTTAGTGTTGGTTGTTGTTAGGGGCTTAATGTTGGTTGTTGTTAGGGGCTTAGTGTTCTTTGTTGTTAGGTGTTCAGTGTTCTTTTTTTTTACGGGGTTAGAGTTGTTTGTTGTTAGGTGATTACGGTTGTTTGTTCTAAGGGGGTTAGGGTTGTTTGTTGTTGGGGGTTAGGGTTGTTTGTTGTTAGGGGTAGTGTTGTTTGTTTTTAGGGGTTTAGTGTTGTTTATTGTTACGGGGTTAGGGTAGTTTCTTGTTAAGGAGTTAGTGTTGTTTGTTGTTAGTGGGTTTTGGGTTGTTTGTTGTTAGGAGGTTAAGGTTGTTTGTTGTAAGGGGGTTAGGGTTGTTTGTTGTTATGGGGTTAGGTTTGTTTGTTGTTGGGGTTTACGGTTGTTTGTTGTTAGGGGGTTAGGGTTGTTTGTTGTTAGTTCTTTAGGGTTGTTTGTTTTTAGTGGGTTAGTGTTTTTAGTTGTTTGGGTTTTAGCGTTGTTTGTTTTTAGGGGTTTAGTGTTGTTTGTTGATAGGGTGTTAGGGTTGTTTGTTGTTAGTGGGTGAGGGTTGTTTGTTGATAGGGGTTTAGGGTTGTTTTTTGTTAGGCGTTTGTGTTGTTTGTTGTTGGGTGTTAGTGTTGTTTGTTAGGGGGTTAGTTTTGTTTGTTGTTAGTGGGTTAGGGTTGTTTGTTAGTGGGTTAGGGTTGTTTGTTGTTAGGGGATTAGGGTTGTTTGTTGTTATGGGGTTAGGGTAGTTTCTTATTGGGGTTAGTTTTGTTTGTTTTTAGTGGGTTAGGGTTGTTTGTTGTTAGGGGTTTAGTGTTGGTTGTTGTTAGGGGCTTAGTGTTGTTTGTTGTTAGGTGTTCAGTGTTCTTTTTTTTACGGGTTTAGGGTTGTTTCGTTTTAGGGGGTTAGGGTTGTTTGTTGTTAGTGAGTTAGTGTAGCTTGTTGTTAGGGTGTTAGGGTTGTTTGTTTCAGGGAGTTATGGTTGTTTGTTTAGGGGTTTAGGGTTGTTTGTTGTTAGGGGTTAGTGTTTGTTGTTAGGGGGTTAGTGTTTTTTGTTGTTAGGGGGTTAGGATTGTGTGTTGTTAGGGGGTTATTGTTGTTCTTTCTTAGGGGGTTAGAGTTGTTTGTGGTTAGGCGGTTAGGTTTGGTTTTTGTTAGGGTGTTAGTGTTTTTTGTTGTTAGGGGGTTAATGTTGTTTGTTGTTAGGGATTTAGGGTTGTTTCTTGTTGGGGTTTAGTGGTTTTTTTGTTAGGGTGTTAGTGTTGTTTGTGGTTAGGGTGTTAGTGTTTTTGGTTGTTAGGGGGTTAGGGTTGTTTGTTTTTAGGGGGTTAGGGTTGTTTTTTGATAGGGGGTTAGTGTTGTTCGTTGTTAGGGGTTTAGGGTTGTTGCTTGTTAGCGATTTAGGGCTGTTTGTTGATAGGGGGTTAGGGTTGTTTGTTTTTAGGGGTTCAGTGTTGTTTGTTTTTAGGGTTTTAGGGTTCTTTGTTTTTAGGGGTTAAGATTGTGTGTTGTTAGGGGGTTACTGTTGTTTGTTGTTAGGGGGTTTGTGTTGTTTGTGGTTAGGAGTTTAGTGTTGTTGGTTGTTAGGGGGTTAGGGTTGTTTGTTGTTAGGGAGTTAGGGTTGTGTGTTGTTAGGGGGTTAGCGTTGTTTGCTGTTAGGGGGTGCGGGTTGTTTTTTGTTGGCGGATTAGGGTTGTTTGTTGTTAGTGGGTTAGTGTTGTTTGTTGTTAGGGGCTTAGTGTTGTTTGTTTTTAGGGGTTCAGTGTTGTTTCTTTTTAGGGTTTTAGGGTTGTTTTTTTTTAGGGGTTTAGTGTTGTTTGTTCTTGGGGTGTTAGGATTGTTATTTGTTAGGGTGTTATTGTTTGTTGGTAGGGGGTTAGTGTTGTTTGTGGTTAGGGGGTTAGTGTTGTTTGTTGTTAGGGGGTTAGGGTTGTTAGTTGTTAGGTGTTAATGTTTGTTGTTAGGGGGTTAGTTTTGCTTGTTGTTAGGGGTTTAGGGTTGTTTCTTTTTGGGGTTTAGTGGTGTTTGTTGTTCGGGTGTTAGTGTTGTTTGTTGTTAGGGGGTTAGTGTTGGTTGTTGTTACTGGGTTAGTGTTTTTTGTTGTTAGTGGGTTAGTACTTTTTGTTGTTAGGGGCTTAGTGTTGTTTGTTTTTAGGGTTTTAGGGTTGTTTGTTTTTAGGGGGTGAATGTTGTTTGTTGTCAGAGGGTTAGGATTGTTTGTTGTTAGGGGGTTAGTGTTGTTTGTTGTTTGGGGGTTAGGGTTGTTGTTTGTTAGGGGGTTAGTGTTCTTTCTTGTTGGGGGTTAGTGTTGTTTGTTAGGGGGTTAGATTTGTTTGTTGTTGGTGGGTTAGTGTAGTTTGTTGTTAGTGGGTTAGTGTTGTTTGTTGTTAGGGGGTTAGTGTTTTTTTTTGTCAGGGGGTTAGTGTTCGTTGTTGGGGGTTAGTGTTGTTTGTTGTTAGGGGGTTAGTGTTGGTTGTTGTTACTGGGTTAGTGTTTTTGTTTTTACTGGGTTAGTGCTGTTTGTTGTTAGGGGCTTAGTGTTGTTTGTTTTTAGGGGTTCAGTGTTGTTTGTTTTTAGGGTTTTAGGGTTCTTTGTTTTTAGGGGTTAAGATTGTGTGTTGTTAGGGGGTTACTGTTGTTTGTTGTTAGGGGGTTTGTGTTGTTTGTGGTTAGGAGTTTAGTGTTGTTGGTTGTTAGGGGGTTAGGGTTGTTTGTTGTTAGGGTGTTAGGGTTGTGTGTTGTTAGGGGGTTAGCGTTGTTTGCTGTTAGGGGGTGCGGGTTGTTTTTTGTTGGCGGATTAGGGTTGTTTGTTGTTAGTGGGTTAGTGTTGTTTGTTGTTAGGGGCTTAGTGTTGTTTGTTTTAAGAGGTTCAGTGTTGTTTCTCTTTAGGGTTTTAGGGTTGTTTTTTTTTAGGGGGTTAGTGTTGTTTGTTCTTGGGGTGTTAGGATTGTTAGTTGTTAGGGTGTTATTGTTGTTTGTTGTTAGGGGGTTAGTGTTGTTTGTGGTTAGGGGGTTAGTGTTGTTTGTTGTTAGGGGTTTAGTGTTGTTTGTTGTTAGGGGGTTAGGGTTGTTTGTTGTAAGGGAGTTAGGGTTGTTTGCTGTTAGGGGGTTAGGATTGTTTGTTGTTAGGGGTCGTGTTGTTTGTTGTTAGGGGTTTAGTGTTGTTTATTGTTACGGGGTTAGGGTAGTTTCTTGTTAAGGAGTTAGTGTTGTTTGTTGTTAGTGGGTTAGGGTTGTTTGTTGTTAGGAGGTTAAGGTTGTTTGTTGTAAGGGGGTTAGGGTTGTTTGTTGTTATGGGGTTAGGTTTGTTTGTTGTTGGGGTTTAGGGTTGTTTGTTGTTAGGGGGTTAGTGTTGTTTGATGTGAGTGGTTTAGGGTTGTTTGTTGTTAGGGGGTTAGGGTTGTTTGTTGTTAGGGGGTTAGGGTAGTTTTTTGTTAGTTTTTTAGGGTTGTTTGTTTTTAGTGGGTTAGTGTTTTTAGTTGTTTGGGTTTTAGCGTTGTTTGTTTTTAGGGGTTTAGTGTTGTTTGTTGATAGGGTGTTAGGGTTGTTTGTTGTTAGTGGGTGAGGGTTGTTTGTTGATAGGGGTTTAGGGTTGTTTTTTGTTAGGCGTTTGTGTTGTTTGTTGTTGGGTGTTAGTGTTGTTTGTTAGGGGGTTAGTTTTGTTTGTTGTTAGTGGGTTAGGGTTGTTTGTTAGTGGGTTAGGGTTGTTTGTTGTTAGGGGATTAGGGTTGTTTGTTGTTATGGGGTTAGGGTAGTTTCTTATTGGGGTTAGTGTTGTTTGTTTTTAGTGGGTTAGTGTTGTTTGTTGTTAGGGGGTTAGTGTTGGTTGTTGTTAGGGGCTTAGTGTTGTTTGTTGTTAGGTGTTCAGTGTTCTTTTTTTTACGGGTTTAGGGTTGTTTCGTTTTAGGGGGTTAGGGTTGTTTGTTGTTAGTGAGTTAGTGTAGTTTGTTGTTAGGGTGTTAGGGTTGTTTGTTTCAGGGAGTTATGGTTGTTTGTTGTTAGGGGGTTAGGGTTGTTTGTTGTTACGGGGTTAGGGCTGTTTGTTGATAGGGGGTTAGGTTTTTTGTTGTTAGGGGGTTAGTGTTGTTTGTCGTTGGGGTTAGTGTTGTTTGTTCTAAGGGGGTTAGTGTTGTTTATTCTTAGGGGGTTAGGGTTGGTTGTTGTTAGGGTTTTAGTGTTGTTTGTTGTTAGGGGGTTAGTGTTCTTTGATTTTAGGGGTTTAGGGTTGTTTGTTGTTAGTGGGTTAGTGTTGTTTGTTGTTAGGGTGTTAGGGTTGTTTGTTGTTAGTGGGTTAGGGTTGTTTGTTGTTAAGGGAATTAGGGTTCTTGTTGTTAGGGTGTTAGTGTTGTTTGAGGTTGGGGGTTAGTGTTTGTTGTTAGGCGGATAGTGTTGTTTGTTGTTAGGGGGTTTGGGTTGGTTGTTGTTAGGTGTTAGTGTTGTTTGTTGTTAGGGGGTTGGTGTTGTTTGTTCTTAGGGGGTTAGGATTGTTTGTTGTTAGGGGGTTATTGTTGTTTGTTGTTATGGGGTTAATGTTCTTTGTGGTTAGGGAGTTAGTGTTTGTTGTTAGGGGGTTAGTGTAGTTCCTTGTTAGGGGTTTAGAGTTGTTTCTTGTTGGGGTTTAGTGCTGTTTGTTGTTAGGGCGTTAGTGTTGGTTGTTGTTAGGGGCTTAATGTTGGTTGTTGTTAGGGGCTTAGTGTTCTTTGTTGTTAGGTGTTCAGTGTTCTTTTTTTTTACGGGGTTAGAGTTGTTTGTTGTTAGGTGATTACGGTTGTTTGTTCTAAGGGGGTTAGGGTTGTTTGTTGTTAGGGGGTTAGGGTTGTTTGTTGTTAGGGGTAGTGTTGTTTGTTTTTCGGGGTTTAGTGTTGTTTATTGTTACGGGGTTAGGGTAGTTTCTTGTTAAGGAGTTAGTGTTGTTTGTTGTTAGTGGGTTTTGGGTTGTTTGTTGTTAGGAGGTTAAGGTTGTTTGTTGTAAGGGGGTTAGGGTTGTTTGTTGTTATGGGGTTAGGTTTGTTTGTTGTTGGGGTTTACGGTTGTTTGTTGTTAGGGGGTTAGGGTTGTTTGTTGTTAGTTCTTTAGGGTTGTTTGTTTTTAGTGGGTTAGTGTTTTTAGTTGTTTGGGTTTTAGCGTTGTTTGTTTTTAGGGGTTTAGTGTTGTTTGTTGATAGGGTGTTAGGGTTGTTTGTTGTTAGTGGGTGAGGGTTGTTTGTTGATAGGGGTTTAGGGTTGTTTTTTGTTAGGCGTTTGTGTTGTTTGTTGTTGGGTGTTAGTGTTGTTTGTTAGGGGGTTAGTTTTGTTTGTTGTTAGTGGGTTAGGGTTGTTTGTTAGTGGGTTAGGGTTGTTTGTTGTTAGGGGATTAGGGTTGTTTGTTGTTATGGGGTTAGGGTAGTTTCTTATTGGGGTTAGTTTTGTTTGTTTTTAGTGGGTTAGGGTTGTTTGTTGTTAGGGGTTTAGTGTTGGTTGTTGTTAGGGGCTTAGTGTTGTTTGTTGTTAGGTGTTCAGTGTTCTTTTTTTTACGGGTTTAGGGTTGTTTCATTTTAGGGGGTTAGGGTTGTTTGTTGTTAGTGAGTTAGTGTAGCTTGTTGTTAGGGTGTTAGGTTTGTTTGTTTCAGGGAGTTATGGTTGTTTGTTTTTAGGGGTTTAGGGTTGTTTGTTCTTAGGGGTTAGTGTTTGTTGTTAGGGGGTTAGTGTTTTTTGTTGTTAGGGGGTTAGGATTGTGTGTTGTTAGGGGGTTATTGTTGTTTTTTCTTAGGGGGTTAGAGTTGTTTGTGGTTAGGCGGTTAGGTTTGGTTTTTGTTAGGGTGTTAGTGTTTTTTGTTGTTAGGGGGTTAATGTTGTTTGTTGTTAGGGATTTAGGGTTGTTTCTTGTTGGGGTTTAGTGGTTTTTTTGTTAGGGTGTTAGTGTTGTTTGTGGTTAGGGTGTTAGTGTTTTTGGTTGTTAGGGGGTTAGGGTTGTTTGTTTTTAGGGGTTCAGTGTTGTTTGTTTTTAGGGTTTTAGGGTTCTTTGTTTTTAGGGGTTAAGATTGTGTGTTGTTAGGGGGTTACTGTTGTTTGTTGTTAGGGGGTTTGTGTTGTTTGTGGTTAGGAGTTTAGTGTTGTTGGTTGTTAGGGGGTTAGGGTTGTTTGTTGTTAGGGAGTTAGGGTTGTGTGTTGTTAGGGGGTTAGCGTTGTTTGCTGTTAGGGGGTGCGGGTTGTTTTTTGTTGGCGGATTAGGGTTGTTTGTTGTTAGTGGGTTAGTGTTGTTTGTTGTTAGGGGCTTAGTGTTGTTTGTTTTTAGGGGTTCAGTGTTGTTTCTTTTTAGGGTTTTAGGGTTGTTTTTTTTTAGGGGGTTAGTGTTGTTTGTTCTTGGGGTGTTAGGATTGTTATTTGTTAGGGTGTTATTGTTTGTTGGTAGGGGGTTAGTGTTGTTTGTGGTTAGGGGGTTAGTGTTGTTTGTTGTTAGGGGGTTAGGGTTGTTAGTTGTTAGGTGTTAATGTTTGTTGTTAGGGGGTTAGTTTTGCTTGTTGTTAGGGGTTTAGGGTTGTTTCTTTTTGGGGTTTAGTGGTGTTTGTTGTTCGGGTGTTAGTGTTGTTTGTTGTTAGGGGGTTAGTGTTGGTTGTTGTTACTGGGTTAGTGTTTTTTGTTGTTAGTGGGTTAGTACTTTTTGTTGTTAGGGGCTTAGTGTTGTTTGTTTTTAGGGTTTTAGGGTTGTTTGTTTTTAGGGGGTGAATGTTGTTTGTTGTCAGAGGGTTAGGATTGTTTGTTGTTAGGGGGTTAGTGTTGTTTGTTGTTTGGGGGTTAGGGTTGTTGTTTGTTAGGGGGTTAGTGTTCTTTCTTGTTGGGGGTTAGTGTTGTTTGTTAGGGGTTAGATTTGTTTGTTGTTGGTGGGTTAGTGTAGTTTGTTGTTAGTGGGTTAGTGTTGTTTGTTGTTAGGGGGTTAGTGTTTTTTTTTGTCAGGGGGTTAGTGTTCGTTGTTGGGGGTTAGTGTTGTTTGTTGTTAGGGGGTTAGTGTTGTTTGTTCTTGGTGTGTTAGGATTGTTAGTTGTTAGGGTGTTATTGTTGTTTGTTGTTAGGGGGTTAGTGTTGTTTGTGGTTAGGGGGTTAGTGTTGTTTGTTGTTAGGGGTTTAGTGTTGTTTGTTGTTAGGGGGTTAGGGTTGTTTGGTGTAAGGGAGTTAGGGTTGTTTGCTGTTAGGGGGTTAGGGTTGTTTGTTGTTAGGGGTCGTGTTTTTTGTTGTTAGGGGTTTAGTGTTGTTTATTGTTACGGGGTTAGGGTAGTTTCTTGTTAAGGAGTTAGTGTTGTTTGTTGTTAGTGGGTTAGGGTTGTTTGTTGTTAGGAGGTTAAGGTTGTTTGTTGTAAGGGGGTTAGGGTTGTTTGTTGTTATGGGGTTAGGTTTGTTTGTTGTTGGGGTTTAGAGTTGTTTGTTGTTAGGGGGTTAGTGTTGTTTGATGTGAGTGGTTTAGGGTTGTTTGTTGTTAGGGGGTTAGGGTTGTTTGTTGTTAGTTCTTTAGGGTTGTTTGTTTTTAGTGGGTTAGTGTTTTTAGTTGTTTGGGTTTTAGCGTTGTTTGTTTTTAGGGGTTTAGTGTTGTTTGTTGATAGGGTGTTAGGGTTGTTTGTTGTTAGTGGGTGAGGGTTGTTTGTTGATAGGGGTTTAGGGTTGTTTTTTGTTAGGCGTTTGTGTTGTTTGTTGTTGGGTGTTAGTGTTGTTTGTTAGGGGGTTAGTTTTGTTTGTTGTTAGTGGGTTAGGGTTGTTTGTTAGTGGGTTAGGGTTGTTTGTTGTTAGGGGATTAGGGTTGTTTGTTGTTATGGGGTTAGGGTAGTTTCTTATTGGGGTTAGTGTTGTTTGTTTTTAGTGGGTTAGTGTTGTTTGTTGTTAGGGGGTTAGTGTTGGTTGTTGTTAGGGGCTTAGTGTTGTTTGTTGTTAGGTGTTCAGTGTTCTTTTTTTTACGGGTTTAGGGTTGTTTCGTTTTAGGGGGTTAGGGTTGTTTGTTGTTAGTGAGTTAGTGTAGTTTGTTGTTAGGGTGTTAGGGTTGTTTGTTTCAGGGAGTTATGGTTGTTTGTTGTTAGGGGGTTAGGGTTGTTTGTTGTTACGGGGTTAGGGCTGTTTGTTGATAGGGGGTTAGGTTTTTTGTTGTTAGGGGGTTAGTGTTGTTTGTCGTTGGGGTTAGTGTTGTTTGTTCTAAGGGGGTTAGTGTTGTTTATTCTTAGGGGGTTAGGGTTGGTTGTTGTTAGGGTTTTAGTGTTGTTTGTTGTTAGGGGGTTAGTGTTCTTTGATTTTAGGGGTTTAGGGTTGTTTGTTGTTAGTGGGTTAGTGTTGTTTGTTGTTAGGGTGTTAGTGTTGTTTGAGGTTGGGGGTTAGTGTTTGTTGTTAGGCGGATAGTGTTGTTTGTTGTTAGGGGGTTTGGGTTGGTTGTTGTTAGGTGTTAGTGTTGTTTGTTGTTAGGGGGTTGGTGTTGTTTGTTCTTAGGGGGTTAGGATTGTTTGTTGTTAGGGGGTTATTGTTGTTTGTTGTTATGGGGTTAATGTTCTTTGTGGTTAGGGAGTTAGTGTTTGTTGTTAGGGGGTTAGTGTAGTTCCTTGTTAGGGGTTTAGAGTTGTTTCTTGTTGGGGTTTAGTGCTGTTTGTTGTTAGGGCGTTAGTGTTGGTTGTTGTTAGGGGCTTAATGTTGGTTGTTGTTAGGGGCTTAGTGTTCTTTGTTGTTAGGTGTTCAGTGTTCTTTTTTTTTACGGGGTTAGAGTTGTTTGTTGTTAGGTGATTACGGTTGTTTGTTCTAAGGGGGTTAGGGTTGTTTGTTGTTAGGGGGTTAGGGTTGTTTGTTGTTAGGGGTAGTGTTGTTTGTTTTTCGGGGTTTAGTGTTGTTTATTGTTACGGGGTTAGGGTAGTTTCTTGTTAAGGAGTTAGTGTTGTTTGTTGTTAGTGGGTTTTGGGTTGTTTGTTGTTAGGAGGTTAAGGTTGTTTGTTGTAAGGGGGTTAGGGTTGTTTGTTGTTATGGGGTTAGGTTTGTTTGTTGTTGGGGTTTACGGTTGTTTGTTGTTAGGGGGTTAGGGTTGTTTGTTGTTAGTTCTTTAGGGTTGTTTGTTTTTAGTGGGTTAGTGTTTTTAGTTGTTTGGGTTTTAGCGTTGTTTGTTTTTAGGGGTTTAGTGTTGTTTGTTGATAGGGTGTTAGGGTTGTTTGTTGTTAGTGGGTGAGGGTTGTTTGTTGATAGGGGTTTAGGGTTGTTTTTTGTTAGGCGTTTGTGTTGTTTGTTGTTGGGTGTTAGTGTTGTTTGTTAGGGGGTTAGTTTTGTTTGTTGTTAGTGGGTTAGGGTTGTTTGTTAGTGGGTTAGGGTTGTTTGTTGTTAGGGGATTAGGGTTGTTTGTTGTTATGGGGTTAGGGTAGTTTCTTATTGGGGTTAGTTTTGTTTGTTTTTAGTGGGTTAGGGTTGTTTGTTGTTAGGGGTTTAGTGTTGGTTGTTGTTAGGGGCTTAGTGTTGTTTGTTGTTAGGTGTTCAGTGTTCTTTTTTTTACGGGTTTAGGGTTGTTTCATTTTAGGGGGTTAGGGTTGTTTGTTGTTAGTGAGTTAGTGTAGCTTGTTGTTAGGGTGTTAGGTTTGTTTGTTTCAGGGAGTTATGGTTGTTTGTTTTTAGGGGTTTAGGGTTGTTTGTTCTTAGGGGTTAGTGTTTGTTGTTAGGGGGTTAGTGTTTTTTGTTGTTAGGGGGTTAGGATTGTGTGTTGTTAGGGGGTTATTGTTGTTTTTTCTTAGGGGGTTAGAGTTGTTTGTGGTTAGGCGGTTAGGTTTGGTTTTTGTTAGGGTGTTAGTGTTTTTTGTTGTTAGGGGGTTAATGTTGTTTGTTGTTAGGGATTTAGGGTTGTTTCTTGTTGGGGTTTAGTGGTTTTTTTGTTAGGGTGTTAGTGTTGTTTGTGCTTAGGGTGTTAGTGTTTTTGGTTGTTAGGGGGTTAGGGTTGTTTGTTTTTAGGGGTTCAGTGTTGTTTGTTTTTAGGGTTTTAGGGTTCTTTGTTTTTAGGGGTTAAGATTGTGTGTTGTTAGGGGGTTACTGTTGTTTGTTGTTAGGGGGTTTGTGTTGTTTGTGGTTAGGAGTTTAGTGTTGTTGGTTGTTAGGGGGTTAGGGTTGTTTGTTGTTAGGGAGTTAGGGTTGTGTGTTGTTAGGGGGTTAGCGTTGTTTGCTGTTAGGGGGTGCGGGTTGTTTTTTGTTGGCGGATTAGGGTTGTTTGTTGTTAGTGGGTTAGTGTTGTTTGTTGTTAGGGGCTTAGTGTTGTTTGTTTTTAGGGGTTCAGTGTTGTTTCTTTTTAGGGTTTTAGGGTTGTTTTTTTTTAGGGGGTTAGTGTTGTTTGTTCTTGGGGTGTTAGGATTGTTATTTGTTAGGGTGTTATTGTTTGTTGGTAGGGGGTTAGTGTTGTTTGTGGTTAGGGGGTTAGTGTTGTTTGTTGTTAGGGGGTTAGGGTTGTTAGTTGTTAGGTGTTAATGTTTGTTGTTAGGGGGTTAGTTTTGCTTGTTGTTAGGGGTTTAGGGTTGTTTCTTTTTGGGGTTTAGTGGTGTTTGTTGTTCGGGTGTTAGTGTTGTTTGTTGTTAGGGGGTTAGTGTTGGTTGTTGTTACTGGGTTAGTGTTTTTTGTTGTTAGTGGGTTAGTACTTTTTGTTGTTAGGGGCTTAGTGTTGTTTGTTTTTAGGGTTTTAGGGTTGTTTGTTTTTAGGGGGTGAATGTTGTTTGTTGTCAGAGGGTTAGGATTGTTTGTTGTTAGGGGGTTAGTGTTGTTTGTTGTTTGGGGGTTAGGGTTGTTGTTTGTTAGGGGGTTAGTGTTCTTTCTTGTTGGGGGTTAGTGTTGTTTGTTAGGGGTTAGATTTGTTTGTTGTTGGTGGGTTAGTGTAGTTTGTTGTTAGTGGGTTAGTGTTGTTTGTTGTTAGGGGGTTAGTGTTTTTTTTTGTCAGGGGGTTAGTGTTCGTTGTTGGGGGTTAGTGTTGTTTGTTGTTAGGGGGTTAGTGTTGTTTGTTCTTGGTGTGTTAGGATTGTTAGTTGTTAGGGTGTTATTGTTGTTTGTTGTTAGGGGGTTAGTGTTGTTTGTGGTTAGGGGGTTAGTGTTGTTTGTTGTTAGGGGTTTAGTGTTGTTTGTTGTTAGGGGGTTAGGGTTGTTTGGTGTAAGGGAGTTAGGGTTGTTTGCTGTTAGGGGGTTAGGGTTGTTTGTTGTTAGGGGTCGTGTTTTTTGTTGTTAGGGGTTTAGTGTTGTTTATTGTTACGGGGTTAGGGTAGTTTCTTGTTAAGGAGTTAGTGTTGTTTGTTGTTAGTGGGTTAGGGTTGTTTGTTGTTAGGAGGTTAAGGTTGTTTGTTGTAAGGGGGTTAGGGTTGTTTGTTGTTATGGGGTTAGGTTTGTTTGTTGTTGGGGTTTAGAGTTGTTTGTTGTTAGGGGGTTAGTGTTGTTTGATGTGAGTGGTTTAGGGTTGTTTGTTGTTAGGGGGTTAGGGTTGTTTGTTGTTAGTTCTTTAGGGTTGTTTGTTTTTAGTGGGTTAGTGTTTTTAGTTGTTTGGGTTTTAGCGTTGTTTGTTTTTAGGGGTTTAGTGTTGTTTGTTGATAGGGTGTTAGGGTTGTTTGTTGTTAGTGGGTGAGGGTTGTTTGTTGATAGGGGTTTAGGGTTGTTTTTTGTTAGGCGTTTGTGTTGTTTGTTGTTGGGTGTTAGTGTTGTTTGTTAGGGGGTTAGTTTTGTTTGTTGTTAGTGGGTTAGGGTTGTTTGTTAGTGGGTTAGGGTTGTTTGTTGTTAGGGGATTAGGGTTGTTTGTTGTTATGGGGTTAGGGTAGTTTCTTATTGGGGTTAGTGTTGTTTGTTTTTAGTGGGTTAGTGTTGTTTGTTGTTAGGGGGTTAGTGTTGGTTGTTGTTAGGGGCTTAGTGTTGTTTGTTGTTAGGTGTTCAGTGTTCTTTTTTTTACGGGTTTAGGGTTGTTTCGTTTTAGGGGGTTAGGGTTGTTTGTTGTTAGTGAGTTAGTGTAGTTTGTTGTTAGGGTGTTAGGGTTGTTTGTTTCAGGGAGTTATGGTTGTTTGTTGTTAGGGGGTTAGGGTTGTTTGTTGTTACGGGGTTAGGGTTGTTTGTTGATAGGGGGTTAGGGTTTTTGTTGTTAGGGGTTAGTGTTGTTTGTCGTTGGGGTTAGTGTTGTTTGTTCTAAGGGGGTTAGTGTTGTTTATTCTTAGGGGGTTAGGGTTGGTTGTTGTTAGGGTTTTAGTGTTGTTTGTTGTTAGGGGGTTAGTGTTCTTTGATTTTAGGGGTTTAGGGTTGTTTGTTGTTAGTGGGTTAGTGTTGTTTGTTGTTAGGGTGTTAGGGTTGTTTGTTGTTAGTGGGTTAGGGTTGTTTGTTGTTAAGGGAACTAGGGTTCTTGTTGTTAGGGTGTTAGTGTTGTTTGAGGTTGGGGGTTAGTGTTTGTTGTTAGGCGGATAGTGTTGTTTGTTGTTAGGGGGTTTGGGTTGGTTGTTGTTAGGTGTTAGTGTTGTTTGTTGTTAGGGGGTTATTGTTGTTTGTTGTTATGGGGTTAATGTTCTTTGTGGTTAGGGAGTTAGTGTTTGTTGTTAGGGGGTTAGTGTTGTTTCTTGTTAGGGGTTTAGGGTTGTTTCTTGTTGGGGTATACTGGTGTTTGTTGTTAGGGTGTTAGTGTTGTTTGTTGATAGGGGGTTAGTTTTGGTTGTTGTTAGGGGCTTAGTGTTGTGTGTTGTTAGGTGTTCAGTGTTCTTTTTTTTTATGGGTTTAGAGTTGTTTCGTTTTAGGGGGTTAGGGTTGTTTGTTGTTAGGTGCTTAGGGTTGTTTGTTGTTAGTGGGTTAGGGTTGTTTGTTGTTAGGGGGTTAGCGTTGTTTGTTGTAAGGGGGTAAGGGTTGTTTGTTGTTATGGGGTTAGGGTTTTTTGCTGTTAGAGGGTTAGGGTTGTTTTTTGTTAGGGGTAGTGTTGTTTGTTGTTAGGGGGTTAGTGTTGTTTGTTGTTAGGGGTTTAGGGTTGTTTCTTGTTGGGGTTTAGTGCTGTTTGTTGTTAGGGGGTTAGTGTTGGTTGTTGTTAGGGGCTTAATGTTGGTTGTTGTTAGGGGCTTAGTGTTCTTTGTTGTTAGGTGTTCAGTGTTCTTTTTTTTTACGGGGTTAGAGTTGTTTGTTGTTAGGTGATTACGGTTGTTTGTTCTAAGGGGGTTAGGGTTGTTTGTTGTTGGGGGTTAGGGTTGTTTGTTGTTAGGGGTAGTGTTGTTTGTTTTTAGGGGTTTAGTGTTGTTTATTGTTACGGGGTTAGGGTAGTTTCTTGTTAAGGAGTTAGTGTTGTTTGTTGTTAGTGGGTTTTGGGTTGTTTGTTGTTAGGAGGTTAAGGTTGTTTGTTGTAAGGGGGTTAGGGTTGTTTGTTGTTATGGGGTTAGGTTTGTTTGTTGTTGGGGTTTACGGTTGTTTGTTGTTAGGGGGTTAGGGTTGTTTGTTGTTAGTTCTTTAGGGTTGTTTGTTTTTAGTGGGTTAGTGTTTTTAGTTGTTTGGGTTTTAGCGTTGTTTGTTTTTAGGGGTTTAGTGTTGTTTGTTGATAGGGTGTTAGGGTTGTTTGTTGTTAGTGGGTGAGGGTTGTTTGTTGATAGGGGTTTAGGGTTGTTTTTTGTTAGGCGTTTGTGTTGTTTGTTGTTGGGTGTTAGTGTTGTTTGTTAGGGGGTTAGTTTTGTTTGTTGTTAGTGGGTTAGGGTTGTTTGTTAGTGGGTTAGGGTTGTTTGTTGTTAGGGGATTAGGGTTGTTTGTTGTTATGGGGTTAGGGTAGTTTCTTATTGGTGTTAGTTTTGTTTGTTTTTAGTGGGTTAGGGTTGTTTGTTGTTAGGGGTTTAGTGTTGGTTGTTGTTAGGGGCTTAGTGTTGTTTGTTGTTAGGTGTTCAGTGTTCTTTTTTTTACGGGTTTAGGGTTGTTTCGTTTTAGGGGGTTAGGGTTGTTTGTTGTTAGTGAGTTAGTGTAGCTTGTTGTTAGGGTGTTAGGGTTGTTTGTTTCAGGGAGTTATGGTTGTTTGTTTAGGGGTTTAGGGTTGTTTGTTGTTAGGGGTTAGTGTTTGTTGTTAGGGGGTTAGTGTTTTTTGTTGTTAGGGGGTTAGGATTGTGTGTTGTTAGGGGGTTATTGTTGTTCTTTCTTAGGGGGTTAGAGTTGTTTGTGGTTAGGCGGTTAGGTTTGGTTTTTGTTAGGGTGTTAGTGTTTTTTGTTGTTAGGGGGTTAATGTTGTTTGTTGTTAGGGATTTAGGGTTGTTTCTTGTTGGGGTTTAGTGGTTTTTTTGTTAGGGTGTTAGTGTTGTTTGTGGTTAGGGTGTTAGTGTTTTTGGTTGTTAGGGGGTTAGGGTTGTTTGTTTTTAGGGGGTTAGGGTTGTTTTTTGATAGGGGGTTAGTGTTGTTCGTTGTTAGGGGTTTAGGGTTGTTGCTTGTTAGCGATTTAGGGCTGTTTGTTGATAGGGGGTTAGGGTTGTTTGTTTTTAGGGGTTCAGTGTTGTTTGTTTTTAGGGTTTTAGGGTTCTTTGTTTTTAGGGGTTAAGATTGTGTGTTGTTAGGGGGTTACTGTTGTTTGTTGTTAGGGGGTTTGTGTTGTTTGTGGTTAGGAGTTTAGTGTTGTTGGTTGTTAGGGGGTTAGGGTTGTTTGTTGTTAGGGAGTTAGGGTTGTGTGTTGTTAGGGGGTTAGCGTTGTTTGCTGTTAGGGGGTGCGGGTTGTTTTTTGTTGGCGGATTAGGGTTGTTTGTTGTTAGTGGGTTAGTGTTGTTTGTTGTTAGGGGCTTAGTGTTGTTTGTTTTAAGGGGTTCAGTGTTGTTTCTCTTTAGGGTTTTAGGGTTGTTTTTTTTTAGGGGGTTAGTGTTGTTTGTTCTTGGGGTGTTAGGATTGTTAGTTGTTAGGGTGTTATTGTTGTTTGTTGTTAGGGGGTTAGTGTTGTTTGTGGTTAGGGGGTTAGTGTTGTTTGTTGTTAGGGGTTTAGTGTTGTTTGTTGTTAGGGGGTTAGGGTTGTTTGTTGTTAGGGGTCGTGTTGTTTGTTGTTAGGGGTTTAGTGTTGTTTATTGTTACGGGGTTAGGGTAGTTTCTTGTTAAGGAGTTAGTGTTGTTTGTTGTTAGTGGGTTAGGGTTGTTTGTTGTTAGGAGGTTAAGGTTGTTTGTTGTAAGGGGGTTAGGGTTGTTTGTTGTTATGGGGTTAGGTTTGTTTGTTGTTGGGGTTTAGGGTTGTTTGTTGTTAGGGGGTTAGTGTTGTTTGATGTGAGTGGTTTAGGGTTGTTTGTTGTTAGGGGGTTAGGGTTGTTTGTTGTTAGGGGGTTAGGGTTGTTTGTTGTTAGTTTTTTAGGGTTGTTTGTTTTTAGTGGGTTAGTGTTTTTAGTTGTTTGGGTTTTAGCGTTGTTTGTTTTTAGGGGTTTAGTGTTGTTTGTTGATAGGGTGTTAGGGTTGTTTGTTGTTAGTGGGTGAGGGTTGTTTGTTGATAGGGGTTTAGGGTTGTTTTTTGTTAGGCGTTTGTGTTGTTTGTTGTTGGGTGTTAGTGTTGTTTGTTAGGGGGTTAGTTTTGTTTGTTGTTAGTGGGTTAGGGTTGTTTGTTAGTGGGTTAGGGTTGTTTGTTGTTAGGGGATTAGGGTTGTTTGTTGTTATGGGGTTAGGGTAGTTTCTTATTGGGGTTAGTGTTGTTTGTTTTTAGTGGGTTAGTGTTGTTTGTTGTTAGGGGGTTAGTGTTGGTTGTTGTTAGGGGCTTAGTGTTGTTTGTTGTTAGGTGTTCAGTGTTCTTTTTTTTACGGGTTTAGGGTTGTTTCGTTTTAGGGGGTTAGGGTTGTTTGTTGTTAGTGAGTTAGTGTAGTTTGTTGTTAGGGTGTTAGGGTTGTTTGTTTCAGGGAGTTATGGTTGTTTGTTGTTAGGGGGTTAGGGTTGTTTGTTGTTACGGGGTTAGGGCTGTTTGTTGATAGGGGGTTAGGTTTTTTGTTGTTAGGGGGTTAGTGTTGTTTGTCGTTGGGGTTAGTGTTGTTTGTTCTAAGGGGGTTAGTGTTGTTTATTCTTAGGGGGTTAGGGTTGGTTGTTGTTAGGGTTTTAGTGTTGTTTGTTGTTAGGGGGTTAGTGTTCTTTGATTTTAGGGGTTTAGGGTTGTTTGTTGTTAGTGGGTTAGTGTTGTTTGTTGTTAGGGTGTTAGGGTTGTTTGTTGTTAGTGGGTTAGGGTTGTTTGTTGTTAAGGGAATTAGGGTTCTTGTTGTTAGGGTGTTAGTGTTGTTTGAGGTTGGGGGTTAGTGTTTGTTGTTAGGCGGATAGTGTTGTTTGTTGTTAGGGGGTTTGGGTTGGTTGTTGTTAGGTGTTAGTGTTGTTTGTTGTTAGGGGGTTGGTGTTGTTTGTTCTTAGGGGGTTAGGATTGTTTGTTGTTAGGGGGTTATTGTTGTTTGTTGTTATGGGGTTAATGTTCTTTGTGGTTAGGGAGTTAGTGTTTGTTGTTAGGGGGTTAGTGTAGTTCCTTGTTAGGGGTTTAGGGTTGTTTCTTGTTGGGGTTTAGTGCTGTTTGTTGTTAGGGCGTTAGTGTTGGTTGTTGTTAGGGGCTTAATGTTGGTTGTTGTTAGGGGCTTAGTGTTCTTTGTTGTTAGGTGTTCAGTGTTCTTTTTTTTTACGGGGTTAGAGTTGTTTGTTGTTAGGTGATTACGGTTGTTTGTTCTAAGGGGGTTAGGGTTGTTTGTTGTTAGGGGGTTAGGGTTGTTTGTTGTTAGGGGTAGTGTTGTTTGTTTTTCGGGGTTTAGTGTTGTTTATTGTTACGGGGTTAGGGTAGTTTCTTGTTAAGGAGTTAGTGTTGTTTGTTGTTAGTGGGTTTTGGGTTGTTTGTTGTTAGGAGGTTAAGGTTGTTTGTTGTAAGGGGGTTAGGGTTGTTTGTTGTTATGGGGTTAGGTTTGTTTGTTGTTGGGGTTTACGGTTGTTTGTTGTTAGGGGGTTAGGGTTGTTTGTTGTTAGTTCTTTAGGGTTGTTTGTTTTTAGTGGGTTAGTGTTTTTAGTTGTTTGGGTTTTAGCGTTGTTTGTTTTTAGGGGTTTAGTGTTGTTTGTTGATAGGGTGTTAGGGTTGTTTGTTGTTAGTGGGTGAGGGTTGTTTGTTGATAGGGGTTTAGGGTTGTTTTTTGTTAGGCGTTTGTGTTGTTTGTTGTTGGGTGTTAGTGTTGTTTGTTAGGGGGTTAGTTTTGTTTGTTGTTAGTGGGTTAGGGTTGTTTGTTAGTGGGTTAGGGTTGTTTGTTGTTAGGGGATTAGGGTTGTTTGTTGTTATGGGGTTAGGGTAGTTTCTTATTGGGGTTAGTTTTGTTTGTTTTTAGTGGGTTAGGGTTGTTTGTTGTTAGGGGTTTAGTGTTGGTTGTTGTTAGGGGCTTAGTGTTGTTTGTTGTTAGGTGTTCAGTGTTCTTTTTTTTACGGGTTTAGGGTTGTTTCATTTTAGGGGGTTAGGGTTGTTTGTTGTTAGTGAGTTAGTGTAGCTTGTTGTTAGGGTGTTAGGTTTGTTTGTTTCAGGGAGTTATGGTTGTTTGTTTTTAGGGGTTTAGGGTTGTTTGTTGTTAGGGGTTAGTGTTTGTTGTTAGGGGGTTAGTGTTTTTTGTTGTTAGGGGGTTAGGATTGTGTGTTGTTAGGGGGTTATTGTTGTTTTTTCTTAGGGGGTTAGAGTTGTTTGTGGTTAGGCGGTTAGGTTTGGTTTTTGTTAGGGTGTTAGTGTTTTTTGTTGTTAGGGGGTTAATGTTGTTTGTTGTTAGGGATTTAGGGTTGTTTCTTGTTGGGGTTTAGTGGTTTTTTTGTTAGGGTGTTAGTGTTGTTTGTGGTTAGGGTGTTAGTGTTTTTGGTTGTTAGGGGGTTAGGGTTGTTTGTTTTTAGGGGTTCAGGGTTGTTTGTTTTTAGGGTTTTAGGGTTCTTTGTTTTTAGGGGTTAAGATTGTGTGTTGTTAGGGGGTTACTGTTGTTTGTTGTTAGGGGGTTTGTGTTGTTTGTGGTTAGGAGTTTAGTGTTGTTGGTTGTTAGGGGGTTAGGGTTGTTTGTTGTTAGGGAGTTAGGGTTGTGTGTTGTTAGGGGGTTAGCGTTGTTTGCTGTTAGGGGGTGCGGGTTGTTTTTTGTTGGCGGATTAGGGTTGTTTGTTGTTAGTGGGTTAGTGTTGTTTGTTCTTAGGGGCTTAGTGTTGTTTGTTTTTAGGGGTTCAGTGTTGTTTCTTTTTAGGGTTTTAGGGTTGTTTTTTTTAGGGGGTTAGTGTTGTTTGTTCTTGGGGTGTTAGGATTGTTATTTGTTAGGGTGTTATTGTTTGTTGGTCGGGGGTTAGTGTTGTTTGTGGTTAGGGGGTTAGTGTTGTTTGTTGTTAGGGGGTTAGGGTTGTTAGTTGTTAGGTGTTAATGTTTGTTGTTAGGGGGTTAGTTTTGCTTGTTTTTAGGGGTTTAGGGTTGTTTCTTTTTGGGGTTTAGTGGTGTTTGTTGTTCGGGTGTTAGTGTTGTTTGTTGTTAGGGGGTTAGTGTTGGTTGTTGTTACTGGGTTAGTGTTTTTTGTTGTTAGTGGGTTAGTACTTTTTGTTGTTAGGGGCTTAGTGTTGTTTGTTTTTAGGGTTTTAGGGTTGTTTGTTTTTAGGGGGTGAATGTTGTTTGTTGTCAGAGGGTTAGGATTGTTTGTTGTTAGGGGGTTAGTGTTGTTTGTTGTTTGGGGGTTAGGGTTGTTGTTTGTTAGGGGGTTAGTGTTCTTTCTTGTTGGGGGTTAGTGTTGTTTGTTAGGGGTTAGATTTGTTTGTTGTTGGTGGGTTAGTGTAGTTTGTTGTTAGTGGGTTAGTGTTGTTTGTTGTTAGGGGGTTAGTGTTTTTTTTTGTCAGGGGGTTAGTGTTCGTTGTTGGGGGTTAGTGTTGTTTGTTGTTAGGGGGTTAGTGTTGTTTGTTCTTGGTGTGTTAGGATTGTTAGTTGTTAGGGTGTTATTGTTGTTTGTTGTTAGGGGGTTAGTGTTGTTTGTGGTTAGGGGGTTAGTGTTGTTTGTTGTTAGGGGTTTAGTGTTGTTTGTTGTTAGGGGGTTAGGGTTGTTTGGTGTAAGGGAGTTAGGGTTGTTTGCTGTTAGGGGGTTAGGGTTGTTTGTTGTTAGGGGTCGTGTTTTTTGTTGTTAGGGGTTTAGTGTTGTTTATTGTTACGGGGTTAGGGTAGTTTCTTGTTAAGGAGTTAGTGTTGTTTGTTGTTAGTGGGTTAGGGTTGTTTGTTGTTAGGAGGTTAAGGTTGTTTGTTGTAAGGGGGTTAGGGTTGTTTGTTGTTATGGGGTTAGGTTTGTTTGTTGTTGGGGTTTAGAGTTGTTTGTTGTTAGGGGGTTAGTGTTGTTTGATGTGAGTGGTTTAGGGTTGTTTGTTGTTAGGGGGTTAGGGTTGTTTGTTGTTAGTTCTTTAGGGTTGTTTGTTTTTAGTGGGTTAGTGTTTTTAGTTGTTTGGGTTTTAGCGTTGTTTGTTTTTAGGGGTTTAGTGTTGTTTGTTGATAGGGTGTTAGGGTTGTTTGTTGTTAGTGGGTGAGGGTTGTTTGTTGATAGGGGTTTAGGGTTGTTTTTTGTTAGGCGTTTGTGTTGTTTGTTGTTGGGTGTTAGTGTTGTTTGTTAGGGGGTTAGTTTTGTTTGTTGTTAGTGGGTTAGGGTTGTTTGTTAGTGGGTTAGGGTTGTTTGTTGTTAGGGGATTAGGGTTGTTTGTTGTTATGGGGTTAGGGTAGTTTCTTATTGGGGTTAGTGTTGTTTGTTTTTAGTGGGTTAGTGTTGTTTGTTGTTAGGGGGTTAGTGTTGGTTGTTGTTAGGGGCTTAGTGTTGTTTGTTGTTAGGTGTTCAGTGTTCTTTTTTTTACGGGTTTAGGGTTGTTTCGTTTTAGGGGGTTAGGGTTGTTTGTTGTTAGTGAGTTAGTGTAGTTTGTTGTTAGGGTGTTAGGGTTGTTTGTTTCAGGGAGTTATGGTTGTTTGTTGTTAGGGGGTTAGGGTTGTTTGTTGTTACGGGGTTAGGGTTGTTTGTTGATAGGGGGTTAGGGTTTTTGTTGTTAGGGGTTAGTGTTGTTTGTCGTTGGGGTTAGTGTTGTTTGTTCTAAGGGGGTTAGTGTTGTTTATTCTTAGGGGGTTAGGGTTGGTTGTTGTTAGGGTTTTAGTGTTGTTTGTTGTTAGGGGGTTAGTGTTCTTTGATTTTAGGGGTTTAGGGTTGTTTGTTGTTAGTGGGTTAGTGTTGTTTGTTGTTAGGGTGTTAGGGTTGTTTGTTGTTAGTGGGTTAGGGTTGTTTGTTGTTAAGGGAACTAGGGTTCTTGTTGTTAGGGTGTTAGTGTTGTTTGAGGTTGGGGGTTAGTGTTTGTTGTTAGGCGGATAGTGTTGTTTGTTGTTAGGGGGTTTGGGTTGGTTGTTGTTAGGTGTTAGTGTTGTTTGTTGTTAGGGGGTTATTGTTGTTTGTTGTTATGGGGTTAATGTTCTTTGTGGTTAGGGAGTTAGTGTTTGTTGTTAGGGGGTTAGTGTTGTTTCTTGTTAGGGGTTTAGGGTTGTTTCTTGTTGGGGTATACTGGTGTTTGTTGTTAGGGTGTTAGTGTTGTTTGTTGATAGGGGGTTAGTTTTGGTTGTTGTTAGGGGCTTAGTGTTGTGTGTTGTTAGGTGTTCAGTGTTCTTTTTTTTATGGGTTTAGAGTTGTTTCGTTTTAGGGGGTTAGGGTTGTTTGTTGTTAGGTGCTTAGGGTTGTTTGTTGTTAGTGGGTTAGGGTTGTTTGTTGTTAGGGGGTTAGCGTTGTTTGTTGTAAGGGGGTAAGGGTTGTTTGTTGTTATGGGGTTAGGGTTTTTTGCTGTTAGAGGGTTAGGGTTGTTTTTTGTTAGGGGTAGTGTTGTTTGTTGTTAGGGGGTTAGTGTTGTTTGTTGTTAGGGGTTTAGGGTTGTTTCTTGTTGGGGTTTAGTGCTGTTTGTTGTTAGGGGGTTAGTGTTGGTTGTTGTTAGGGGCTTAATGTTGGTTGTTGTTAGGGGCTTAGTGTTCTTTGTTGTTAGGTGTTCAGTGTTCTTTTTTTTTACGGGGTTAGAGTTGTTTGTTGTTAGGTGATTACGGTTGTTTGTTCTAAGGGGGTTAGGGTTGTTTGTTGTTGGGGGTTAGGGTTGTTTGTTGTTAGGGGTAGTGTTGTTTGTTTTTAGGGGTTTAGTGTTGTTTATTGTTACGGGGTTAGGGTAGTTTCTTGTTAAGGAGTTAGTGTTGTTTGTTGTTAGTGGGTTTTGGGTTGTTTGTTGTTAGGAGGTTAAGGTTGTTTGTTGTAAGGGGGTTAGGGTTGTTTGTTGTTATGGGGTTAGGTTTGTTTGTTGTTGGGGTTTACGGTTGTTTGTTGTTAGGGGGTTAGGGTTGTTTGTTGTTAGTTCTTTAGGGTTGTTTGTTTTTAGTGGGTTAGTGTTTTTAGTTGTTTGGGTTTTAGCGTTGTTTGTTTTTAGGGGTTTAGTGTTGTTTGTTGATAGGGTGTTAGGGTTGTTTGTTGTTAGTGGGTGAGGGTTGTTTGTTGATAGGGGTTTAGGGTTGTTTTTTGTTAGGCGTTTGTGTTGTTTGTTGTTGGGTGTTAGTGTTGTTTGTTAGGGGGTTAGTTTTGTTTGTTGTTAGTGGGTTAGGGTTGTTTGTTAGTGGGTTAGGGTTGTTTGTTGTTAGGGGATTAGGGTTGTTTGTTGTTATGGGGTTAGGGTAGTTTCTTATTGGGGTTAGTTTTGTTTGTTTTTAGTGGGTTAGGGTTGTTTGTTGTTAGGGGTTTAGTGTTGGTTGTTGTTAGGGGCTTAGTGTTGTTTGTTGTTAGGTGTTCAGTGTTCTTTTTTTTACGGGTTTAGGGTTGTTTCGTTTTAGGGGGTTAGGGTTGTTTGTTGTTAGTGAGTTAGTGTAGCTTGTTGTTAGGGTGTTAGGGTTGTTTGTTTCAGGGAGTTATGGTTGTTTGTTTAGGGGTTTAGGGTTGTTTGTTGTTAGGGGTTAGTGTTTGTTGTTAGGGGGTTAGTGTTTTTTGTTGTTAGGGGGTTAGGATTGTGTGTTGTTAGGGGGTTATTGTTGTTCTTTCTTAGGGGGTTAGAGTTGTTTGTGGTTAGGCGGTTAGGTTTGGTTTTTGTTAGGGTGTTAGTGTTTTTTGTTGTTAGGGGGTTAATGTTGTTTGTTGTTAGGGATTTAGGGTTGTTTCTTGTTGGGGTTTAGTGGTTTTTTTGTTAGGGTGTTAGTGTTGTTTGTGCTTAGGGTGTTAGTGTTTTTGGTTGTTAGGGGGTTAGGGTTGTTTGTTTTTAGGGGGTTAGGGTTGTTTTTTGATAGGGGGTTAGTGTTGTTCGTTGTTAGGGGTTTAGGGTTGTTGCTTGTTAGCGATTTAGGGCTGTTTGTTGATGGGGGTTAGGGTTGTTTGTTTTTAGGGGTTCAGTGTTGTTTGTTTTTAGGGTTTTAGGGTTCTTTGTTTTTAGGGGTTAAGATTGTGTGTTGTTAGGCGGTTACTGTTTGTTGTTAGGGGGTTTGTGTTGTTTGTGGTTAGGAGTTTAGTGTTGTTGGTTGTTAGGGGGTTAGGGTTGTTTGTTGTTAGGGAGTTAGGGTTGTGTGTTGTTAGGGGGTTAGCGTTGTTTGCTGTTAGGGGGTGCGGGTTGTTTTTTGTTGGCGGATTAGGGTTGTTTGTTGTTAGTGGGTTAGTGTTGTTTGTTGTTAGGGGCTTAGTGTTGTTTGTTTTTAGGGGTTCAGTGTTGTTTCTTTTTAGGGTTTTAGGGTTGTTTTTTTTTAGGGGGTTAGTGTTGTTTGTTCTTGGGGTGTTAGGATTGTTATTTGTTAGGGTGTTATTGTTTGTTGGTAGGGGGTTAGTGTTGTTTGTGGTTAGGGGGTTAGTGTTGTTTGTTGTTAGGGGGTTAGGGTTGTTAGTTGTTAGGTGTTAATGTTTGTTGTTAGGGGGTTAGTTTTGCTTGTTGTTAGGGGTTTAGGGTTGTTTCTTTTTGGGGTTTAGTGGTGTTTGTTGTTCGGGTGTTAGTGTTGTTTGTTGTTAGGGGGTTAGTGTTGGTTGTTGTTACTGGGTTAGTGTTTTTTGTTGTTAGTGGGTTAGTACTTTTTGTTGTTAGGGGCTTAGTGTTGTTTGTTTTTAGGGTTTTAGGGTTGTTTGTTTTTAGGGGGTGAATGTTGTTTGTTGTCAGAGGGTTAGGATTGTTTGTTGTTAGGGGGTTAGTGTTGTTTGTTGTTTGGGGGTTAGGGTTGTTGTTTGTTAGGGGGTTAGTGTTCTTTCTTGTTGGGGGTTAGTGTTGTTTGTTAGGGGGTTAGATTTGTTTGTTGTTGGTGGGTTAGTGTAGTTTGTTGTTAGTGGGTTAGTGTTGTTTGTTGTTAGGGGGTTAGTGTTTTTTTTTGTCAGGGGGTTAGTGTTCGTTGTTGGGGGTTAGTGTTGTTTGTTGTTAGGGGGTTAGTGTTGGTTGTTGTTACTGGGTTAGTGTTTTTGTTTTTACTGGGTTAGTG
This sequence comes from Elephas maximus indicus, assembly GCF_024166365.1. Classification (NCBI taxonomy): domain Eukaryota; kingdom Metazoa; phylum Chordata; class Mammalia; order Proboscidea; family Elephantidae; genus Elephas; species Elephas maximus. The sequence goes on along the minus strand of NC_064824.1, from coordinate 1,666,639 downwards.
CTGTTTGTTGTTAGGGGCTTAGTGTTGTTTGTTTTTAGGGGTTCAGTGTTGTTTGTTTTTAGGGTTTTAGGGTTCTTTGTTTTTAGGGGTTAAGATTGTGTGTTGTTAGGGTGTTACTGTTGTTTGTTGTTAGGGGGTTTGTGTTGTTTGTGGTTAGGAGTTTAGTGTTGTTGGTTGTTAGGGGGTTAGGGTTGTTTGTTGTTAGGGTGTTAGGGTTGTGTGTTGTTAGGGGGTTAGCGTTGTTTGCTGTTAGGGGGTGCGGGTTGTTTTTTGTTGGCGGATTAGGGTTGTTTGTTGTTAGTGGGTTAGTGTTGTTTGTTGTTAGGGGCTTAGTGTTGTTTGTTTTTAGGGGTTCAGTGTTGTTTCTTTTTAGGGTTTTAGGGTTGTTTTTTTTTTAGGGGGTTAGTGTTGTTTGTTCTTGGGGTGTTAGAATTGTTAGTTGTTAGGGTGTTATTGTTGTTTGTTGTTAGGGGGTTAGTGTTGTTTGTTGTTAGGGGTTTAGTGTTGTTTGTTGTTAGGGGGTTAGGGTTGTTTGTTGTAAGGGAGTTAGGGTTGTTTGCTGTTAGGGGGTTAGGGTTGTTTGTTGTTAGGGGTCGTGTTGTTTGTTGTTAGGGGTTTAGTGTTGTTTATTGTTACGGGGTTAGGGTAGTTTCTTGTTAAGGAGTTAGTGTTGTTTGTTGTTAGTGGGTTAGGGTTGTTTGTTGTTAGGAGGTTAAGGTTGTTTGTTGTAAGGGGGTTAGGGTTGTTTGTTGTTATGGGGTTAGGTTTGTTTGTTGTTGGGGTTTAGGGTTGTTTGTTGTTAGGGGGTTAGTGTTGTTTGATGTGAGTGGTTTAGGGTTGTTTGTTGTTAGGGGGTTAGGGTTGTTTGCTGTTAGGGGGTTAGGGTTGTTTGTTGTTAGTTCTTTAGGGTTGTTTGTTTTTAGTGGGTTAGTGTTTTTAGTTGTTTGGGTTTTAGCGTTGTTTGTTTTTAGGGGTTTAGTGTTGTTTGTTGATAGGGTGTTAGGGTTGTTTGTTGTTAGTGGGTGAGGGTTGTTTGTTGATAGGGGTTTAGGGTTGTTTTTTGTTAGGCGTTTGTGTTGTTTGTTGTTGGGTGTTAGTGTTGTTTGTTAGGGGGTTAGTTTTGTTTGTTGTTAGTGGGTTAGGGTTGTTTGTTAGTGGGTTAGGGTTGTTGTTAGGGGATTAGGGTTGTTTGTTGTTATGGGGTTAGGGTAGTTTCTTATTGGGGTTAGTGTTGTTTGTTTTTAGTGGGTTAGTGTTGTTTGTTGTTAGGGGGTTAGTGTTGGTTGTTGTTAGGGGCTTAGTGTTGTTTGTTGTTAGGTGTTCAGTGTTCTTTTTTTTACGGGTTTAGGGTTGTTTCGTTTTAGGGGGTTAGGGTTGTTTGTTGTTAGTGAGTTAGTGTAGTTTGTTGTTAGGGTGTTAGGGTTGTTTGTTTCAGGGAGTTATGGTTGTTTGTTGTTAGGGGGTTAGGGTTGTTTGTTGTTACGGGGTTAGGGTTGTTTGTTGATAGGGGGTTAGGGTTTTTGTTGTTAGGGGGTTAGTGTTGTTTGTCATTGGGGTTAGTGTTGTTTGTTCTAAGGGGGTTAGTGTTGTTTATTCTTAGGGGGTTAGGGTTGGTTGTTGTTAGGGTTTTAGTGTTGTTTGTTGTTAGGGGGTTAGTGTTCTTTGATTTTAGGGGTTTAGGGTTGTTTGTTGTTAGTGGGTTAGTGTTGTTTGTTGTTAGGGTGTTAGGGTTGTTTGTTGTTAGTGGGTTAGGGTTGTTTGTTGTTAAGGGAATTAGGGTTCTTGTTGTTAGGGTGTTAGTGTTGTTTGAGGTTGGGGGTTAGTGTTTGTTGTTAGGCGGATAGTGTTGTTTGTTGTTAGGGGGTTTGGGTTGGTTGTTGTTAGGTGTTAGTGTTGTTTGTTGTTAGGGGGTTGGTGTTGTTTGTTCTTACGGGGTTAGGATTGTTTGTTGTTAGGGGGTTATTGTTGTTTGTTGTTATGGGGTTAATGTTCTTTGTGGTTAGGGAGTTAGTGTTTGTTGTTAGGGGGTTAGTGTTGTTTCTTGTTAGGGGTTTAGGGTTGTTTCTTGTTGGGGTATACTGGTGTTTGTTGTTAGGGTGTTAGTGTTGTTTGTTGATAGGGGGTTAGTTTTGGTTGTTGTTAGGGGCTTAGTGTTGTGTGTTGTTAGGTGTTCAGTGTTCTTTTTTTTTATGGGTTTAGAGTTGTTTCGTTTTAGGGGGTTAGGGTTGTTTGTTGTTAGGTGCTTAGGGTTGTTTGTTGTTAGTGGGTTAGGGTTGTTTGTTGTTAGGGGGTTAGCGTTGTTTGTTGTAAGGGGGTAAGGGTTGTTTGTTGTTATGGGGTTAGGGTTTTTTGCTGTTAGAGAGTTAGGGTTGTTTTTTGTTAGGGGTAGTGTTGTTTGTTGTTAGGGGGTTAGTGTTGTTTGTTGTTAGGGGTTTAGGGTTGTTTCTTGTTGGGGTTTAGTGCTGTTTGTTGTTAGGGGGTTAGTGTTGGTTGTTGTTAGGGGCTTAATGTTGGTTGTTGTTAGGGGCTTAGTGTTCTTTGTTGTTAGGTGTTCAGTGTTCTTTTTTTTTACGGGGTTAGAGTTGTTTGTTGTTAGGTGATTACGGTTGTTTGTTCTAAGGGGGTTAGGGTTGTTTGTTGTTAGGGGGTTAGGGTTGTTTGTTGTTAGGGGTAGTGTTGTTTGTTTTTAGGGGTTTAGTGTTGTTTATTGTTACGGGGTTAGGGTAGTACTTGTTAAGGAGTTAGTGTTGTTTGTTGTTAGTGGGTTTTGGGTTGTTTGTTGTTAGGAGGTTAAGGTTGTTTGTTGTAAGGGGGTTAGGGTTGTTTGTTGTTATGGGGTTAGGTTTGTTTGTTGTTGGGGTTTACGGTTGTTTGTTGTTAGGGGGTTAGGGTTGTTTGCTGTTAGGGGGTTAGGGTTGTTTGTTGTTAGTTCTTTAGGGTTGTTTGTTTTTAGTGGGTTAGTGTTTTTAGTTGTTTGGGTTTTAGCGTTGTTTGTTTTTAGGGGTTTAGTGTTGTTTGTTGATAGGGTGTTAGGGTTGTTTGTTGTTAGTGCGTGAGGGTTGTTTGTTGATAGGGGTTTAGGGTTGTTTTTTGTTAGGCGTTTGTGTTGTTTGTTGTTGGGTGTTAGTGTTGTTTGTTAGGGGGTTAGTTTTGTTTGTTGTTAGTGGGTTAGGGTTGTTTGTTAGTGGGTTAGGGTTGTTTGTTGTTAGGGGATTAGGGTTGTTTGTTGTTATGGGGTTAGGGTAGTTTCTTATTGGGGTTAGTTTTGTTTGTTTTTAGTGGGTTAGGGTTGTTTGTTGTTAGGGGTTTAGTGTTGGTTGTTGTTAGGGGCTTAGTGTTGTTTGTTGTTAGGTGTTCAGTGTTCTTTTTTTTACGGGTTTAGGGTTGTTTCGTTTTAGGGGGTTAGGGTTGTTTGTTGTTAGTGAGTTAGTGTAGCTTGTTGTTAGGGTGTTAGGGTTGTTTGTTTCAGGGAGTTATGGTTGTTTGTTTTTAGGGGTTTAGGGTTGTTTGTTGTTAGGGGTTAGTGTTTGTTGTTAGGGGGTTAGTGTTTTTTGTTGTTAGGGGGTTAGGATTGTGTGTTGTTAGGGGGTTATTGTTGTTCTTTCTTAGGGGGTTAGAGTTGTTTGTGGTTAGGCGGTTAGGTTTGGTTTTTGTTAGGGTGTTAGTGTTTTTTGTTTTTAGGGGGTTAATGTTGTTTGTTGTTAGGGATTTAGGGTTGTTTCTTGTTGGGGTTTAGTGGTTTTTTTGTTAGGGTGTTAGTGTTGTTTGTGCTTAGGGTGTTAGTGTTTTTGGTTGTTAGGGGGTTAGGGTTGTTTGTTTTTAGGGGGTTAGGGTTGTTTTTTGATAGGGGGTTAGTGTTGTTCGTTGTTAGGGGTTTAGGGTTGTTGCTTGTTAGCGATTTAGGGCTGTTTGTTGATGGGGGTTAGGGTTGTTTGTTTTTAGGGGTTCAGTGTTGTTTGTTTTTAGGGTTTTAGGGTTCTTTGTTTTTAGGGGTTAAGATTGTGTGTTGTTAGGCGGTTACTGTTGTTTGTTGTTAGGGGGTTTGTGTTGTTTGTGGTTAGGAGTTTAGTGTTGTTGGTTGTTAGGGGGTTAGGGTTGTTTGTTGTTAGGGAGTTAGGGTTGTGTGTTGTTAGGGGGTTAGCGTTGTTTGCTGTTAGGGGGTGCGGGTTGTTTTTTGTTGGCGGATTAGGGTTGTTTGTTGTTAGTGGGTTAGTGTTGTTTGTTGTTAGGGGCTTAGTGTTGTTTGTTTTTAGGGGTTCAGTGTTGTTTCTTTTTAGGGTTTTATGGTTGTTTTTTTTTAGGGGGTTAGTGTTGTTTGTTCTTGGGGTGTTAGGATTGTTATTTGTTAGGGTGTTATTGTTTGTTGGTAGGGGGTTAGTGTTGTTTGTGGTTAGGGGGTTAGTGTTGTTTGTTGTTAGGGGGTTAGGGTTGTTAGTTGTTAGGTGTTAATGTTTGTTGTTAGGGGGTTAGTTTTGCTTGTTGTTAGGGGTTTAGGGTTGTTTCTTTTTGGGGTTTAGTGGTGTTTGTTGTTCGGGTGTTAGTGTTGTTTGTTGTTAGGGGGTTAGTGTTGGTTGTTGTTACTGGGTTAGTGTTTTTTGTTGTTAGTGGGTTAGTACTTTTTGTTGTTAGGGGCTTAGTGTTGTTTGTTTTTAGGGTTTTAGGGTTGTTTGTTTTTAGGGGGTGAATGTTGTTTGTTGTCAGAGGGTTAGGATTGTTTGTTGTTAGGGGGTTAGTGTTGTTTGTTGTTTGGGGGTTAGGGTTGTTGTTTGTTAGGGGGTTAGTGTTCTTTCTTGTTGGGGGTTAGTGTTGTTTGTTAGGGGGTTAGATTTGTTTGTTGTTGGTGGGTTAGTGTAGTTTGTTGTTAGTGGGTTAGTGTTGTTTGTTGTTAGGGGGTTAGTGTTTTTTTTTGTCAGGGGGTTAGTGTTCGTTGTTGGGGGTTAGTGTTGTTTGTTGTTAGGGGGTTAGTGTTGGTTGTTGTTACTGTGTTAGTGTTTTTGTTTTTACTGGGTTAGTGCTGTTTGTTGTTAGGGGCTTAGTGTTGTTTGTTTTTAGGGGTTCAGTGTTGTTTGTTTTTAGGGTTTTAGGGTTCTTTGTTTTTAGGGGTTAAGATTGTGTGTTGTTAGGGTGTTACTGTTGTTTGTTGTTAGGGGGTTTGTGTTGTTTGTGGTTAGGAGTTTAGTGTTGTTGGTTGTTAGGGGGTTAGGGTTGTTTGTTGTTAGGGTGTTAGGGTTGTGTGTTGTTAGGGGGTTAGCGTTGTTTGCTGTTAGGGGGTGCGGGTTGTTTTTTGTTGGCGGATTAGGGTTGTTTGTTGTTAGTGGGTTAGTGTTGTTTGTTGTTAGGGGCTTAGTGTTGTTTGTTTTTAGGGGTTCAGTGTTGTTTCTTTTTAGGGTTTTAGGGTTGTTTTTTTTTTAGGGGGTTAGTGTTGTTTGTTCTTGGGGTGTTAGAATTGTTAGTTGTTAGGGTGTTATTGTTGTTTGTTGTTAGGGGGTTAGTGTTGTTTGTTGTTAGGGGTTTAGTGTTGTTTGTTGTTAGGGGGTTAGGGTTGTTTGTTGTAAGGGAGTTAGGGTTGTTTGCTGTTAGGGGGTTAGGGTTGTTTGTTGTTAGGGGTCGTGTTGTTTGTTGTTAGGGGTTTAGTGTTGTTTATTGTTATGGGGTTAGGGTAGTTTCTTGTTAAGGAGTTAGTGTTGTTTGTTGTTAGTGGGTTAGGGTTGTTTGTTGTTAGGAGGTTAAGGTTGTTTGTTGTAAGGGGGTTAGGGTTGTTTGTTGTTATGGGGTTAGGTTTGTTTGTTGTTGGGGTTTAGGGTTGTTTGTTGTTAGGGGGTTAGTGTTGTTTGATGTGAGTGGTTTAGGGTTGTTTGTTGTTAGGGGGTTAGGGTTGTTTGCTGTTAGGGGGTTAGGGTTGTTTGTTGTTAGTTCTTTAGGGTTGTTTGTTTTTAGTGGGTTAGTGTTTTTAGTTGTTTGGGTTTTAGCGTTGTTTGTTTTTAGGGGTTTAGTGTTGTTTGTTGATAGGGTGTTAGGGTTGTTTGTTGTTAGTGGGTGAGGGTTGTTTGTTGATAGGGGTTTAGGGTTGTTTTTTGTTAGGCGTTTGTGTTGTTTGTTGTTGGGTGTTAGTGTTGTTTGTTAGGGGGTTAGTTTTGTTTGTTGTTAGTGGGTTAGGGTTGTTTGTTAGTGGGTTAGGGTTGTTTGTTGTTAGGGGATTAGGGTTGTTTGTTGTTATGGGGTTAGGGTAGTTTCTTATTGGGGTTAGTTTTGTTTGTTTTTAGTGGGTTAGGGTTGTTTGTTGTTAGGGGTTTAGTGTTGGTTGTTGTTAGGGGCTTAGTGTTGTTTGTTGTTAGGTGTTCAGTGTTCTTTTTTTTACGGGTTTAGGGTTGTTTCGTTTTAGGGGGTTAGGGTTGTTTGTTGTTAGTGAGTTAGTGTAGCTTGTTGTTAGGGTGTTAGGGTTGTTTGTTTCAGGGAGTTATGGTTGTTTGTTTTTAGGGGTTTAGGGTTGTTTGTTGTTAGGGGTTAGTGTTTGTTGTTAGGGGGTTAGTGTTTTTTGTTGTTAGGGGGTTAGGATTGTGTGTTGTTAGGGGGTTATTGTTGTTCTTTCTTAGGGGGTTAGAGTTGTTTGTGGTTAGGCGGTTAGGTTTGGTTTTTGTTAGGGTGTTAGTGTTTTTTGTTGTTAGGGGGTTAATGTTGTTTGTTGTTAGGGATTTAGGGTTGTTTCTTGTTGGGGTTTAGTGGTTTTTTTGTTAGGGTGTTAGTGTTGTTTGTGCTTAGGGTGTTAGTGTTTTTGGTTGTTAGGGGGTTAGGGTTGTTTGTTTTTAGGGGGTTAGGGTTGTTTTTTGATAGGGGGTTAGTGTTGTTCGTTGTTAGGGGTTTAGGGTTGTTGCTTGTTAGCGATTTAGGGCTGTTTGTTGATGGGGGTTAGGGTTGTTTGTTTTTAGGGGTTCAGTGTTGTTTGTTTTTAGGGTTTTAGGGTTCTTTGTTTTTAGGGGTTAAGATTGTGTGTTGTTAGGCGGTTACTGTTGTTTGTTGTTAGGGGGTTTGTGTTGTTTGTGGTTAGGAGTTTAGTGTTGTTGGTTGTTAGGGGGTTAGGGTTGTTTGTTGTTAGGGAGTTAGGGTTGTGTGTTGTTAGGGGGTTAGCGTTGTTTGCTGTTAGGGGGTGCGGGTTGTTTTTTGTTGGCGGATTAGGGTTGTTTGTTGTTAGTGGGTTAGTGTTGTTTGTTGTTAGGGGCTTAGTGTTGTTTGTTTTTAGGGGTTCAGTGTTGTTTCTTTTTAGGGTTTTAGGGTTGTTTTTTTTTAGGGGGTTAGTGTTGTTTGTTCTTGGGGTGTTAGGATTGTTATTTGTTAGGGTGTTATTGTTTGTTGGTAGGGGGTTAGTGTTGTTTGTGGTTAGGGGGTTAGTGTTGTTTGTTGTTAGGGGGTTAGGGTTGTTAGTTGTTAGGTGTTAATGTTTGTTGTTAGGGGGTTAGTTTTGCTTGTTGTTAGGGGTTTAGGGTTGTTTCTTTTTGGGGTTTAGTGGTGTTTGTTGTTCGGGTGTTAGTGTTGTTTGTTGTTAGGGGGTTAGTGTTGGTTGTTGTTACTGGGTTAGTGTTTTTTGTTGTTAGTGGGTTAGTACTTTTTGTTGTTAGGGGCTTAGTGTTGTTTGTTTTTAGGGTTTTAGGGTTGTTTGTTTTTAGGGGGTGAATGTTGTTTGTTGTCAGAGGGTTAGGATTGTTTGTTGTTAGGGGGTTAGTGTTGTTTGTTGTTTGGGGGTTAGGGTTGTTGTTTGTTGGGGGTTAGTGTTCTTTCTTGTTGGGGGTTAGTGTTGTTTGTTAGGGGGTTAGATTTGTTTGTTGTTGGTGGGTTAGTGTAGTTTGTTGTTAGTGGGTTAGTGTTGTTTGTTGTTAGGGGGTTAGTGTTTTTTTTTGTCAGGGGGTTAGTGTTCGTTGTTGGGGGTTAGTGTTGTTTGTTGTTAGGGGGTTAGTGTTGGTTGTTGTTACTGTGTTAGTGTTTTTGTTTTTACTGGGTTAGTGCTGTTTGTTGTTAGGGGCTTAGTGTTGTTTGTTTTTAGGGGTTCAGTGTTGTTTGTTTTTAGGGTTTTAGGGTTCTTTGTTTTTAGGGGTTAAGATTGTGTGTTGTTAGGGTGTTACTGTTGTTTGTTGTTAGGGGGTTTGTGTTGTTTGTGGTTAGGAGTTTAGTGTTGTTGGTTGTTAGGGGGTTAGGGTTGTTTGTTGTTAGGGTGTTAGGGTTGTGTGTTGTTGGGGGTTAGCGTTGTTTGCTGTTAGGGGGTGCGGGTTGTTTTTTGTTGGCGGATTAGGGTTGTTTGTTGTTAGTGGGTTAGTGTTGTTTGTTGTTAGGGGCTTAGTGTTGTTTGTTTTTAGGGGTTCAGTGTTGTTTCTTTTTAGGGTTTTAGGGTTGTTTTTTTTTTAGGGGGTTAGTGTTGTTTGTTCTTGGGGTGTTAGAATTGTTAGTTGTTAGGGTGTTATTGTTGTTTGTTGTTAGGGGGTTAGTGTTGTTTGTTGTTAGGGGTTTAGTGTTGTTTGTTGTTAGGGGGTTAGGGTTGTTTGTTGTAAGGGAGTTAGGGTTGTTTGCTGTTAGGGGGTTAGGGTTGTTTGTTGTTAGGGGTCGTGTTGTTTGTTGTTAGGGGTTTAGTGTTGTTTATTGTTACGGGGTTAGGGTAGTTTCTTGTTAAGGAGTTAGTGTTGTTTGTTGTTAGTGGGTTAGGGTTGTTTGTTGTTAGGAGGTTAAGGTTGTTTGTTGTAAGGGGGTTAGGGTTGTTTGTTGTTATGGGGTTAGGTTTGTTTGTTGTTGGGGTTTAGGGTTGTTTGTTGTTAGGGGGTTAGTGTTGTTTGATGTGAGTGGTTTAGGGTTGTTTGTTGTTAGGGGGTTAGGGTTGTTTGCTGTTAGGGGGTTAGGGTTGTTTGTTGTTAGTTCTTTAGGGTTGTTTGTTTTTAGTGGGTTAGTGTTTTTAGTTGTTTGGGTTTTAGCGTTGTTTGTTTTTAGGGGTTTAGTGTTGTTTGTTGATAGGGTGTTAGGGTTGTTTGTTGTTAGTGGGTGAGGGTTGTTTGTTGATAGGGGTTTAGGGTTGTTTTTTGTTAGGCGTTTGTGTTGTTTGTTGTTGGGTGTTAGTGTTGTTTGTTAGGGGGTTAGTTTTGTGTGTTGTTAGTGGGTTAGGGTTGTTTGTTAGTGGGTTAGGGTTGTTTGTTGTTAGGGGATTAGGGTTGTTTGTTGTTATGGGGTTAGGGTAGTTTCTTATTGGGGTTAGTTTTGTTTGTTTTTAGTGGGTTAGGGTTGTTTGTTGTTAGGGGTTTAGTGTTGGTTGTTGTTAGGGGCTTAGTGTTGTTTGTTGTTAGGTGTTCAGTGTTCTTTTTTTTACGGGTTTAGGGTTGTTTCGTTTTAGGGGGTTAGGGTTGTTTGTTGTTAGTGAGTTAGTGTAGCTTGTTGTTAGGGTGTTAGGGTTGTTTGTTTCAGGGAGTTATGGTTGTTTGTTTTTAGGGGTTTAGGGTTGTTTGTTGTTAGGGGTTAGTGTTTGTTGTTAGGGGGTTAGTGTTTTTTGTTGTTAGGGGGTTAGGATTGTGTGTTGTTAGGGGGTTATTGTTGTTCTTTCTTAGGGGGTTAGAGTTGTTTGTGGTTAGGCGGTTAGGTTTGGTTTTTGTTAGGGTGTTAGTGTTTTTTGTTGTTAGGGGGTTAATGTTGTTTGTTGTTAGGGATTTAGGGTTGTTTCTTGTTGGGGTTTAGTGGTTTTTTTGTTAGGGTGTTAGTGTTGTTTGTGCTTAGGGTGTTAGTGTTTTTGGTTGTTAGGGGGTTAGGGTTGTTTGTTTTTAGGGGGTTAGGGTTGTTTTTTGATAGGGGTTAGTGTTGTTCGTTGTTAGGGGTTTAGGGTTGTTGCTTGTTAGCGATTTAGGGCTGTTTGTTGATGGGGGTTAGGGTTGTTTGTTTTTAGGGGTTCAGTGTTGTTTGTTTTTAGGGTTTTAGGGTTCTTTGTTTTTAGGGGTTAAGATTGTGTGTTGTTAGGCGGTTACTGTTGTTTGTTGTTAGGGGGTTTGTGTTGTTTGTGGTTAGGAGTTTAGTGTTGTTGGTTGTTAGGGGGTTAGGGTTGTTTGTTGTTAGGGAGTTAGGGTTGTGTGTTGTTAGGGGGTTAGCGTTGTTTGCTGTTAGGGGGTGCGGGTTGTTTTTTGTTGGCGGATTAGGGTTGTTTGTTGTTAGTGGGTTAGTGTTGTTTGTTGTTAGGGGTTTAGTGTTGGTTGTTGTTAGGGGCTTAGTGTTGTTTGTTGTTAGGTGTTCAGTGTTCTTTTTTTTACGGGTTTAGGGTTGTTTCGTTTTAGGGGGTTAGGGTTGTTTGTTGTTAGTGAGTTAGTGTAGCTTGTTGTTAGGGTGTTAGGGTTGTTTGTTTCAGGGAGTTATGGTTGTTTGTTTTTAGGGGTTTAGGGTTGTTTGTTGTTAGGGGTTAGTGTTTGTTGTTAGGGGGTTAGTGTTTTTTGTTGTTAGGGGGTTAGGATTGTGTGTTGTTAGGGGGTTATTGTTGTTCTTTCTTAGGGGGTTAGAGTTGTTTGTGGTTAGGCGGTTAGGTTTGGTTTTTGTTAGGGTGTTAGTGTTTTTTGTTGTTAGGGGGTTAATGTTGTTTGTTGTTAGGGATTTAGGGTTGTTTCTTGTTGGGGTTTAGTGGTTTTTTTGTTAGGGTGTTAGTGTTGTTTGTGCTTAGGGTGTTAGTGTTTTTGGTTGTTAGGGGGTTAGGGTTGTTTGTTTTTAGGGGGTTAGGGTTGTTTTTTGATAGGGGGTTAGTGTTGTTCGTTGTTAGGGGTTTAGGGTTGTTGCTTGTTAGCGATTTAGGGCTGTTTGTTGATGGGGGTTAGGGTTGTTTGTTTTTAGGGGTTCAGTGTTGTTTGTTTTTAGGGTTTTAGGGTTCTTTGTTTTTAGGGGTTAAGATTGTGTGTTGTTAGGCGGTTACTGTTGTTTGTTGTTAGGGGGTTTGTGTTGTTTGTGGTTAGGAGTTTAGTGTTGTTGGTTGTTAGGGGGTTAGGGTTGTTTGTTGTTAGGGAGTTAGGGTTGTGTGTTGTTAGGGGGTTAGCGTTGTTTGCTGTTAGGGGGTGCGGGTTGTTTTTTGTTGGCGGATTAGGGTTGTTTGTTGTTAGTGGGTTAGTGTTGTTTGTTGTTAGGGGTTTAGTGTTGGTTGTTGTTAGGGGCTTAGTGTTGTTTGTTGTTAGGTGTTCAGTGTTCTTTTTTTTACGGGTTTAGGGTTGTTTCGTTTTAGGGGGTTAGGGTTGTTTGTTGTTAGTGAGTTAGTGTAGCTTGTTGTTAGGGTGTTAGGGTTGTTTGTTTCAGGGAGTTATGGTTGTTTGTTTTTAGGGGTTTAGGGTTGTTTGTTGTTAGGGGTTAGTGTTTGTTGTTAGGGGGTTAGTGTTTTTTGTTGTTAGGGGGTTAGGATTGTGTGTTGTTAGGGGGTTATTGTTGTTCTTTCTTAGGGGGTTAGAGTTGTTTGTGGTTAGGCGGTTAGGTTTGGTTTTTGTTAGGGTGTTAGTGTTTTTTGTTGTTAGGGGGTTAATGTTGTTTGTTGTTAGGGATTTAGGGTTGTTTCTTGTTGGGGTTTAGTGGTTTTTTTGTTAGGGTGTTAGTGTTGTTTGTGCTTAGGGTGTTAGTGTTTTTGGTTGTTAGGGGGTTAGGGTTGTTTGTTTTTAGGGGGTTAGGGTTGTTTTTTGATAGGGGGTTAGTGTTGTTCGTTGTTAGGGGTTTAGGGTTGTTGCTTGTTAGCGATTTAGGGCTGTTTGTTGATGGGGGTTAGGGTTGTTTGTTTTTAGGGGTTCAGTGTTGTTTGTTTTTAGGGTTTTAGGGTTCTTTGTTTTTAGGGGTTAAGATTGTGTGTTGTTAGGCGGATACTGTTGTTTGTTGTTAGGGGGTTTGTGTTGTTTGTGGTTAGGAGTTTAGTGTTGTTGGTTGTTAGGGGGTTAGGGTTGTTTGTTGTTAGGGAGTTAGGGTTGTGTGTTGTTAGGGGGTTAGCGTTGTTTGCTGTTAGGGGGTGCGGGTTGTTTTTTGTTGGCGGATTAGGGTTGTTTGTTGTTAGTGGGTTAGTGTTGTTTGTTGTTAGGGGCTTAGTGTTGTTTGTTTTTAGGGGTTCAGTGTTGTTTCTTTTTAGGGTTTTATGGTTGTTTTTTTTTAGGGGGTTAGTGTTGTTTGTTCTTGGGGTGTTAGGATTGTTATTTGTTAGGGTGTTATTGTTTGTTGGTAGGGGGTTAGTGTTGTTTGTGGTTAGGGGGTTAGTGTTGTTTGTTGTTAGGGGGTTAGGGTTGTTAGTTGTTAGGTGTTAATGTTTGTTGTTAGGGGGTTAGTTTTGCTTGTTGTTAGGGGTTTAGGGTTGTTTCTTTTTGGGGTTTAGTGGTGTTTGTTGTTCGGGTGTTAGTGTTGTTTGTTGTTAGGGGGTTAGTGTTGGTTGTTGTTACTGGGTTAGTGTTTTTTGTTGTTAGTGGGTTAGTACTTTTTGTTGTTAGGGGCTTAGTGTTGTTTGTTTTTAGGGTTTTAGGGTTGTTTGTTTTTAGGGGGTGAATGTTGTTTGTTGTCAGAGGGTTAGGATTGTTTGTTGTTAGGGGGTTAGTGTTGTTTGTTGTTTGGGGGTTAGGGTTGTTGTTTGTTAGGGGGTTAGTGTTCTTTCTTGTTGGGGGTTAGTGTTGTTTGTTAGGGGGTTAGATTTGTTTGTTGTTGGTGGGTTAGTGTAGTTTGTTGTTAGTGGGTTAGTGTTGTTTGTTGTTAGGGGGTTAGTGTTTTTTTTTGTCAGGGGGTTAGTGTTCGTTGTTGGGGGTTAGTGTTGTTTGTTGTTAGGGGGTTAGTGTTGGTTGTTGTTACTGTGTTAGTGTTTTTGTTTTTACTGGGTTAGTGCTGTTTGTTGTTAGGGGCTTAGTGTTGTTTGTTTTTAGGGGTTCAGTGTTGTTTGTTTTTAGGGTTTTAGGGTTCTTTGTTTTTAGGGGTTAAGATTGTGTGTTGTTAGGGTGTTACTGTTGTTTGTTGTTAGGGGGTTTGTGTTGTTTGTGGTTAGGAGTTTAGTGTTGTTGGTTGTTAGGGGGTTAGGGTTGTTTGTTGTTAGGGTGTTAGGGTTGTGTGTTGTTAGGGGGTTAGCGTTGTTTGCTGTTAGGGGGTGCGGGTTGTTTTTTGTTGGCGGATTAGGGTTGTTTGTTGTTAGTGGGTTAGTGTTGTTTGTTGTTAGGGGCTTAGTGTTGTTTGTTTTTAGGGGTTCAGTGTTGTTTCTTTTTAGGGTTTTAGGGTTGTTTTTTTTTTAGGGGGTTAGTGTTGTTTGTTCTTGGGGTGTTAGAATTGTTAGTTGTTAGGGTGTTATTGTTGTTTGTTGTTAGGGGGTTAGTGTTGTTTGTTGTTAGGGGTTTAGTGTTGTTTGTTGTTAGGGGGTTAGGGTTGTTTGTTGTAAGGGAGTTAGGGTTGTTTGCTGTTAGGGGGTTAGGGTTGTTTGTTGTTAGGGGTCGTGTTGTTTGTTGTTAGGGGTTTAGTGTTGTTTATTGTTACGGGGTTAGGGTAGTTTCTTGTTAAGGAGTTAGTGTTGTTTGTTGTTAGTGGGTTAGGGTTGTTTGTTGTTAGGAGGTTAAGGTTGTTTGTTGTAAGGGGGTTAGGGTTGTTTGTTGTTATGGGGTTAGGTTTGTTTGTTGTTGGGGTTTAGGGTTGTTTGTTGTTAGGGGGTTAGTGTTGTTTGATGTGAGTGGTTTAGGGTTGTTTGTTGTTAGGGGGTTAGGGTTGTTTGCTGTTAGGGGGTTAGGGTTGTTTGTTGTTAGTTCTTTAGGGTTGTTTGTTTTTAGTGGGTTAGTGTTTTTAGTTGTTTGGGTTTTAGCGTTGTTTGTTTTTAGGGGTTTAGTGTTGTTTGTTGATAGGGTGTTAGGGTTGTTTGTTGTTAGTGGGTGAGGGTTGTTTGTTGATAGGGGTTTAGGGTTGTTTTTTGTTAGGCGTTTGTGTTGTTTGTTGTTGGGTGTTAGTGTTGTTTGTTAGGGGGTTAGTTTTGTTTGTTGTTAGTGGGTTAGGGTTGTTTGTTAGTGGGTTAGGGTTGTTGTTAGGGGATTAGGGTTGTTTGTTGTTATGGGGTTAGGGTAGTTTCTTATTGGGGTTAGTGTTGTTTGTTTTTAGTGGGTTAGTGTTGTTTGTTGTTAGGGGGTTAGTGTTGGTTGTTGTTAGGGGCTTAGTGTTGTTTGTTGTTAGGTGTTCAGTGTTCTTTTTTTTACGGGTTTAGGGTTGTTTCGTTTTAGGGGGTTAGGGTTGTTTGTTGTTAGTGAGTTAGTGTAGTTTGTTGTTAGGGTGTTAGGGTTGTTTGTTTCAGGGAGTTATGGTTGTTTGTTGTTAGGGGGTTAGGGTTGTTTGTTGTTACGGGGTTAGGGTTGTTTGTTGATAGGGGGTTAGGGTTTTTGTTGTTAGGGGGTTAGTGTTGTTTGTCGTTGGGGTTAGTGTTGTTTGTTCTAAGGGGGTTAGTGTTGTTTATTCTTAGGGGGTTAGGGTTGGTTGTTGTTAGGGTTTTAGTGTTGTTTGTTGTTAGGGGGTTAGTGTTCTTTGATTTTAGGGGTTTAGGGTTGTTTGTTGTTAGTGGGTTAGTGTTGTTTGTTGTTAGGGTGTTAGGGTTGTTTGTTGTTAGTGGGTTAGGGTTGTTTGTTGTTAAGGGAATTAGGGTTCTTGTTGTTAGGGTGTTAGTGTTGTTTGAGGTTGGGGGTTAGTGTTTGTTGTTAGGCGGATAGTGTTGTTTGTTGTTAGGGGGTTTGGGTTGGTTGTTGTTAGGTGTTAGTGTTGTTTGTTGTTAGGGGTTGGTGTTGTTTGTTCTTACGGGGTTAGGATTGTTTGTTGTTAGGGGGTTATTGTTGTTTGTTGTTATGGGGTTAATGTTCTTTGTGGTTAGGGAGTTAGTGTTTGTTGTTAGGGGGTTAGTGTTGTTTCTTGTTAGGGGTTTAGGGTTGTTTCTTGTTGGGGTATACTGGTGTTTGTTGTTAGGGTGTTAGTGTTGTTTGTTGATAGGGGGTTAGTTTTGGTTGTTGTTAGGGGCTTAGTGTTGTGTGTTGTTAGGTGTTCAGTGTTCTTTTTTTTATGGGTTTAGAGTTGTTTCATTTTAGGGGGTTAGGGTTGTTTGTTGTTAGGTGCTTAGGGTTGTTTGTTGTTAGTGGGTTAGGGTTGTTTGTTGTTAGGGGGTTAGCGTTGTTTGTTGTAAGGGGGTAAGGGTTGTTTGTTGTTATGGGGTTAGGGTTTTTTGCTGTTAGAGGGTTAGGGTTGTTTTTTGTTAGGGGTAGTGTTGTTTGTTGTTAGGGGGTTAGTGTTGTTTGTTGTTAGGGGTTTAGGGTTGTTTCTTGTTGGGGTTTAGTGCTGTTTGTTGTTAGGGGGTTAGTGTTGGTTGTTGTTAGGGGCTTAATGTTGGTTGTTGTTAGGGGCTTAGTGTTCTTTGTTGTTAGGTGTTCAGTGTTCTTTTTTTTTACGGGGTTAGAGTTGTTTGTTGTTAGGTGATTACGGTTGTTTGTTCTAAGGGGGTTAGGGTTGTTTGTTGTTAGGGGGTTAGGGTTGTTTGTTGTTAGGGGTAGTGTTGTTTGTTTTTAGGGGTTTAGTGTTGTTTATTGTTACGGGGTTAGGGTAGTACTTGTTAAGGAGTTAGTGTTGTTTGTTGTTAGTGGGTTTTGGGTTGTTTGTTGTTAGGAGGTTAAGGTTGTTTGTTGTAAGGGGGTTAGGGTTGTTTGTTGTTATGGGGTTAGGTTTGTTGTTGGGGTTTACGGTTGTTTGTTGTTAGGGGGTTAGGGTTGTTTGTTGTTAGTTCTTTAGGGTTGTTTGTTTTTAGTGGGTTAGTGTTTTTAGTTGTTTGGGTTTTAGCGTTGTTTGTTTTTAGGGGTTTAGTGTTGTTTGTTGATAGGGTGTTAGGGTTGTTTGTTGTTAGTGGGTGAGGGTTGTTTGTTGATAGGGGTTTAGGGTTGTTTTTTGTTAGGCGTTTGTGTTGTTTGTGGTTGGGTGTTAGTGTTGTTTGTTAGGGGGTTAGTTTTGTTTGTTGTTAGTGGGTTAGGGTTGTTTGTTAGTGGGTTAGGGTTGTTTGTTGTTAGGGGATTAGGGTTGTTTGTTGTTATGGGGTTAGGGTAGTTTCTTATTGGGGTTAGTTTTGTTTGTTTTTAGTGGGTTACGGTTGTTTATTGTTAGGGGTTTAGTGTTGGTTGTTGTTAGGGGCTTAGTGTTGTTTGTTGTTAGGTGTTCAGTGTTCTTTTTTTTACGGGTTTAGGGTTGTTTCGTTTTAGGGGGTTAGGGTTGTTTGTTGTTAGTGAGTTAGTGTAGCTTGTTGTTAGGGTGTTAGGGTTGTTTGTTTCAGGGAGTTATGGTTGTTTGCTTTTAGGGGTTTACGGTTGTTTCTTGTTAGGGGTTAGTGTTTGTTGTTAGGGGGTTAGTGTTTTTTGTTGTTAGGGGGTTAGGATTGTGTGTTGTTAGGGGGTTATTGTTGTTCTTTCTTAGGGGGTTAGAGTTGTTTGTGGTTAGGCGGTTAGGTTTGGTTTTTGTTAGGGTGTTAGTGTTTTTTGTTGTTAGGGGGTTAATGTTGTTTGTTGTTAGGGATTTAGGGTTGTTTCTTGTTGGGGTTTAGTGGTTTTTTTGTTAGGGTGTTAGTGTTGTTTGTGGTTAGGGTGTTAGTGTTTTTGGTTGTTAGGGGGTTAGGGTTGTTTGTTTTTAGGGGGTTAGGGTTGTTTTTTGATAGGGGGTTAGTGTTGTTCGTTGTTAGGGGTTTAGGGTTGTTGCTTGTTAGCGATTTAGGGCTGTTTGTTGATAGGGGGTTAGGGTTGTTTGTTTTTAGGGGTTCAGTGTTGTTTGTTTTTAGGGTTTTAGGGTTCTTTGTTTTTAGGGGTTAAGATTGTGTGTTGTTAGGGGGTTACTGTTGTTTGTTGTTAGGGGGTTTGTGTTGTTTGTGGTTAGGAGTTTAGTGTTGTTGGTTGTTAGGGGGTTAGGGTTGTTTGTTGTTAGGGAGTTAGGGTTGTGTGTTGTTAGGGGGTTAGCGTTGTTTGCTGTTAGGGGGTGCGGGTTGTTTTTTGTTGGCGGATTAGGGTTGTTTGTTGTTAGTGGGTTAGTGTTGTTTGTTGTTAGGGGCTTAGTGTTGTTTGTTTTTAGGGGTTCAGTGTTGTTTCTTTTTAGGGTTTTAGGGTTGTTTTTTTTTAGGGGGTTAGTGTTGTTTGTTCTTGGGGTGTTAGGATTGTTATTTGTTAGGGTGTTATTGTTTGTTGGTAGGGGGTTAGTGTTGTTTGTGGTTAGGGGGTTAGTGTTGTTTGTTGTTAGGGGGTTAGGGTTGTTAGTTGTTAGGTGTTAATGTTTGTTGTTAGGGGGTTAGTTTTGCTTGTTGTTAGGGGTTTAGGGTTGTTTCTTTTTGGGGTTTAGTGGTGTTTGTTGTTCGGGTGTTAGTGTTGTTTGTTGTTAGGGGGTTAGTGTTGGTTGTTGTTACTGGGTTAGTGTTTTTTGTTGTTAGTGGGTTAGTACTTTTTGTTGTTAGGGGCTTAGTGTTGTTTGTTTTTAGGGTTTTAGGGTTGTTTGTTTTTAGGGGGTGAATGTTGTTTGTTGTCAGAGGGTTAGGATTGTTTGTTGTTGGGGGTTAGTGTTGTTTGTTGTTTGGGGGTTAGGGTTGTTGTTTGTTAGGGGGTTAGTGTTCTTTCTTGTTGGGGGTTAGTGTTGTTTGTTAGGGGGTTAGATTTGTTTGTTGTTGGTGGGTTAGTGTAGTTTGTTGTTAGTGGGTTAGTGTTGTTTGTTGTTAGGGGGTTAGTGTTTTTTTTTGTCAGGGGGTTAGTGTTCGTTGTTGGGGGTTAGTGTTGTTTGTTGTTAGGGGGTTAGTGTTGGTTGTTGTTACTGGGTTAGTGTTTTTGTTTTTACTGGGTTAGTGCTGTTTGTTGTTAGGGGCTTAGTGTTGTTTGTTTTTAGGGGTTCAGTGTTGTTTGTTTTTAGGGTTTTAGGGTTCTTTGTTTTTAGGGGTTAAGATTGTGTGTTGTTAGGGGGTTACTGTTGTTTGTTGTTAGGGGGTTTGTGTTGTTTGTGGTTAGGAGTTTAGTGTTGTTGGTTGTTAGGGGGTTAGGGTTGTTTGTTGTTAGGGTGTTAGGGTTGTGTGTTGTTAGGGGGTTAGCGTTGTTTGCTGTTAGGGGGTGCGGGTTGTTTTTTGTTGGCGGATTAGGGTTGTTTGTTGTTAGTGGGTTAGTGTTGTTTGTTGTTAGGGGCTTAGTGTTGTTTGTTTTAAGGGGTTCAGTGTTGTTTCTTTTTAGGGTTTTAGGGTTGTTTTTTTTTTAGGGGGTTAGTGTTGTTTGTTCTTGGGGTGTTAGGATTGTTAGTTGTTAGGGTGTTATTGTTGTTTGTTGTTAGGGGGTTAGTGTTGTTTGTGGTTAGGGGGTTAGTGTTGTTTGTTGTTAGGGGTTTAGTGTAGTTTGTTGTTAGGGGGTTAGGGTTGTTTGTTGTAAGGGAGTTAGGGTTGTTTGCTGTTAGGGGGTTAGGGTTGTTTGTTGTTAGGGGTCGTGTTGTTTGTTGTTAGGGGTTTAGTGTTGTTTATTGTTACGGGGTTAGGGTAGTTTCTTGTTAAGGAGTTAGTGTTGTTTGTTGTTAGTGGGTTAGGGTTGTTTGTTGTTAGGAGGTTAAGGTTGTTTGTTGTAAGGGGGTTAGGGTTGTTTGTTGTTATGGGGTTAGGTTTGTTTGTTGTTGGGGTTTAGGGTTGTTTGTTGTTAGGGGGTTAGTGTTGTTTGATGTGAGTGGTTTAGGGTTGTTTGTTGTTAGGGGGTTAGGGTTGTTTGTTGTTAGGGGGTTAGGGTTGTTTGTTGTTAGTTCTTTAGGGTTGTTTGTTTTTAGTGGGTTAGTGTTTTTAGTTGTTTGGGTTTTAGCGTTGTTTGTTTTTAGGGGTTTAGTGTTGTTTGTTGATAGGGTGTTAGGGTTGTTTGTTGTTAGTGGGTGAGGGTTGTTTGTTGATAGGGGTTTAGGGTTGTTTTTTGTTAGGCGTTTGTGTTGTTTGTTGTTGGGTGTTAGTGTTGTTTGTTAGGGGGTTAGTTTTGTTTGTTGTTAGTGGGTTAGGGTTGTTTGTTAGTGGGTTAGGGTTGTTTGTTGTTAGGGGATTAGGGTTGTTTGTTGTTATGGGGTTAGGGTAGTTTCTTATTGGGGTTAGTGTTGTTTGTTTTTAGTGGGTTAGTGTTGTTTGTTGTTAGGAGGTTAGTGTTGGTTGTTGTTAGGGGCTTAGTGTTGTTTGTTGTTAGGTGTTCAGTGTTCTTTTTTTTACGGGTTTAGGGTTGTTTCGTTTTAGGGGGTTAGGGTTGTTTGTTGTTAGTGAGTTAGTGTAGTTTGTTGTTAGGGTGTTAGGGTTGTTTGTTTCAGGGAGTTATGGTTGTTTCTTGTTAGGGGGTTAGGGTTGTTTGTTGTTACGGGGTTAGGGCTGTTTGTTGATAGGGGGTTAGGGTTTTTGTTGTTAGGGGGTTAGTGTTGTTTGTCGTTGGGGTTAGTGTTGTTTGTTCTAAGGGGGTTAGTGTTGTTTATTCTTAGGGGGTTAGGGTTGGTTGTTGTTAGGGTTTTAGTGTTGTTTGTTGTTAGGGGGTTAGTGTTCTTTGATTTTAGGGGTTTAGGGTTGTTTGTTGTTAGTGGGTTAGTGTTGTTTGTTGTTAGGGTGTTAGGGTTGTTTGTTGTTAGTGGGTTAGGGTTGTTTGTTGTTAAGGGAATTAGGGTTCTTGTTGTTAGGGTGTTAGTGTTGTTTGAGGTTGGGGGTTAGTGTTTGTTGTTAGGCGGATAGTGTTGTTTGTTGTTAGGGGGTTTGGGTTGGTTGTTGTTAGGTGTTAGTGTTGTTTGTTGTTAGGGGGTTGGTGTTGTTTGTTCTTAGGGGGTTAGGATTGTTTGTTGTTAGGGGGTTATTGTTGTTTGTTGTTATGGGGTTAGGGTAGTTTCTTATTGGGGTTAGTTTTGTTTGTTTTTAGTGGGTTAGGGTTGTTTGTTGTTAGGGGTTTAGTGTTGGTTGATGTTAGGGGCTTAGTGTTGTTTGTTGTTAGGTGTTCAGTGTTCTTTTTTTTACGGGTTTAGGGTTGTTTCGTTTTAGGGGGTTAGGGTTGTTTGTTCTTAGTGAGTTAGTGTAGCTTGTTGTTAGGGTGTTAGGTTTGTTTGTTTCAGGGAGTTATGGTTGTTTGTTTTTAGGGGTTTAGGGTTGTTTGTTGTTAGGGGTTAGTGTTTGTTGTTAGGGGGTTAGTGTTTTTTGTTGTTAGGGGGTTAGGATTGTGTGTTGTTAGGGGGTTATTGTTCTTTTTTCTTAGGGGGTTAGAGTTGTTTGTGGTTAGGCGGTTAGGTTTGGTTTTTGTTAGGGTGTTAGTGTTTTTTGTTGTTAGGGGGTTAATGTTGTTTGTTGTTAGGGATTTAGGGTTGTTTCTTGTTGGGGTTTAGTGGTTTTTTTGTTAGGGTGTTAGTGTTGTTTGTGGTTAGGGTGTTAGTGTTTTTGGTTGTTAGGGGGTTAGGGTTGTTTGTTTTTAGGGGTTCAGTGTTGTTTGTTTTTAGGGTTTTAGGGTTCTTTGTTTTTAGGGGTTAAGATTGTGTGTTGTTAGGGGGTTACTGTTGTTTGTTGTTAGGGGGTTTGTGTTGTTTGTGGTTAGGAGTTTAGTGTTGTTGGTTGTTAGGGGGTTAGGGTTGTTTGTTGTTAGGGAGTTAGGGTTGTGTGTTGTTAGGGGGTTAGCGTTGTTTGCTGTTAGGGGGTGCGGGTTGTTTTTTGTTGGCGGATTAGGGTTGTTTGTTGTTAGTGGGTTAGTGTTGTTTGTTGTTAGGGGCTTAGTGTTGTTTGTTTTTAGGGGTTCAGTGTTGTTTCTTTTTAGGGTTTTAGGGTTGTTTTTTTTAGGGGGTTAGTGTTGTTTGTTCTTGGGGTGTTAGGATTGTTATTTGTTAGGGTGTTATTGTTTGTTGGTCGGGGGTTAGTGTTGTTTGTGGTTAGGGGGTTAGTGTTGTTTGTTGTTAGGGGGTTAGGGTTGTTAGTTGTTAGGTGTTAATGTTTGTTGTTAGGGGGTTAGTTTTGCTTGTTGTTAGGGGTTTAGGGTTGTTTCTTTTTGGGGTTTAGTGGTGTTTGTTGTTCGGGTGTTAGTGTTGTTTGTTGTTAGGGGGTTAGTGTTGGTTGTTGTTACTGGGTTAGTGTTTTTTGTTGTTAGTGGGTTAGTACTTTTTGTTGTTAGGGGCTTAGTGTTGTTTGTTTTTAGGGTTTTAGGGTTGTTTGTTTTTAGGGGGTGAATGTTGTTTGTTGTCAGAGGGTTAGGATTGTTTGTTGTTAGGGGGTTAGTGTTGTTTGTTGTTTGGGGGTTAGGGTTGTTGTTTGTTAGGGGGTTAGTGTTCTTTCTTGTTGGGGGTTAGTGTTGTTTGTTAGGGGGTTAGATTTGTTTGTTGTTGGTGGGTTAGTGTAGTTTGTTGTTAGTGGGTTAGTGTTGTTTGTTGTTAGGGGGTTAGTGTTTTTTTTTGTCAGGGGGTTAGTGTTCGTTGTTGGGGGTTAGTGTTGTTTGTTGTTAGGGGGTTAGTGTTGTTTGTTCTTGGTGTGTTAGGATTGTTAGTTGTTAGGGTGTTATTGTTGTTT
Source organism: Elephas maximus indicus (assembly GCF_024166365.1). Lineage (NCBI taxonomy): Eukaryota > Metazoa > Chordata > Mammalia > Proboscidea > Elephantidae > Elephas > Elephas maximus. The sequence continues at coordinate 1,645,149 of NC_064824.1, read as the reverse complement.
GTTGTTAGGGGGTTAGTGTTGTTTGTGGTTAGGGGGTTAGTGTTGTTTGTTGTTAGGGGTTTAGTGTTGTTTGTTGTTAGGGGGTTAGGGTTGTTTGGTGTAAGGGAGTTAGGGTTGTTTGCTGTTAGGGGGTTAGGGTTGTTTGTTGTTAGGGGTCGTGTTGTTTGTTGTTAGGGGTTTAGTGTTGTTTATTGTTACGGGGTTAGGGTAGTTTCTTGTTAAGGAGTTAGTGTTGTTTGTTGTTAGTGGGTTAGGGTTGTTTGTTGTTAGGAGGTTAAGGTTGTTGTAAGGGGGTTAGGGTTGTTTGTTGTTATGGGGTTAGGTTTGTTTGTTGTTGGGGTTTAGAGTTGTTTGTTGTTAGGGGGTTAGTGTTGTTTGATGTGAGTGGTTTAGGGTTGTTTGTTGTTAGGGGGTTAGGGTTGTTTGTTGTTAGTTCTTTAGGGTTGTTTGTTTTTAGTGGGTTAGTGTTTTTAGTTGTTTGGGTTTTAGCGTTGTTTGTTTTTAGGGGTTTAGTGTTGTTTGTTGATAGGGTGTTAGGGTTGTTTGTTGTTAGTGGGTGAGGGTTGTTTGTTGATAGGGGTTTAGGGTTGTTTTTTGTTAGGCGTTTGTGTTGTTTGTGGTTGGGTGTTAGTGTTGTTTGTTAGGGGGTTAGTTTTGTTTGTTGTTAGTGGGTTAGGGTTGTTTGTTAGTGGGTTAGGGTTGTTTGTTGTTAGGGGATTAGGGTTGTTTGTTGTTATGGGGTTAGGGTAGTTTCTTATTGGGGTTAGTGTTGTTTGTTTTTAGTGGGTTAGTGTTGTTTGTTGTTAGGGGGTTAGTGTTGGTTGTTGTTAGGGGCTTAGTGTTGTTTGTTGTTAGGTGTTCAGTGTTCTTTTTTTTACGGGTTTAGGGTTGTTTCGTTTTAGGGGGTTAGGGTTGTTTGTTGTTAGTGAGTTAGTGTAGTTTGTTGTTAGGGTGTTAGGGTTGTTTGTTTCAGGGAGTTATGGTTGTTTGTTGTTAGGGGGTTAGGGTTGTTTGTTGTTACGGGGTTAGGGTTGTTTGTTGATAGGGGGTTAGGGTTTTTGTTGTTAGGGGTTAGTGTTGTTTGTCGTTGGGGTTAGTGTTGTTTGTTCTAAGGGGGTTAGTGTTGTTTATTCTTAGGGGGTTAGGGTTGGTTGTTGTTAGGGTTTTAGTGTTGTTTGTTGTTAGGGGGTTAGTGTTCTTTGATTTTAGGGGTTTAGGGTTGTTTGTTGTTAGTGGGTTAGTGTTGTTTGTTGTTAGGGTGTTAGGGTTGTTTGTTGTTAGTGGGTTAGGGTTGTTTGTTGTTAAGGGAACTAGGGTTCTTGTTGTTAGGGTGTTAGTGTTGTTTGAGGTTGGGGGTTAGTGTTTGTTGTTAGGCGGATAGTGTTGTTTGTTGTTAGGGGGTTTGGGTTGGTTGTTGTTAGGTGTTAGTGTTGTTTGTTGTTAGGGGGTTATTGTTGTTTGTTGTTATGGGGTTAATGTTCTTTGTGGTTAGGGAGTTAGTGTTTGTTGTTAGGGGGTTAGTGTTGTTTCTTGTTAGCGGTTTAGGGTTGTTTCTTGTTGGGGTATACTGGTGTTTGTTGTTAGGGTGTTAGTGTTGTTTGTTGATAGGGGGTTAGTTTTGGTTGTTGTTAGGGGCTTAGTGTTGTGTGTTGTTAGGTGTTCAGTGTTCTTTTTTTTTATGGGTTTAGAGTTGTTTCGTTTTAGGGGGTTAGGGTTGTTTGTTGTTAGGTGCTTAGGGTTGTTTGTTGTTAGTGGGTTAGGGTTGTTCGTTGTTAGGGGGTTAGCGTTGTTTGTTGTAAGGGGGTAAGGGTTTTTTGTTGTTATGTGGTTAGGGTTTTTTGCTGTTAGAGGGTTAGGGTTGTTTTTTGTTAGGGGTAGTGTTGTTTGTTGTTAGGGGGTTAGTGTTGTTTGTTGTTAGGGGTTTAGGGTTGTTTCTTGTTGGGGTTTAGTGCTGTTTGTTGTTAGGGGGTTAGTGTTGGTTGTTGTTAGGGGCTTAATGTTGGTTGTTGTTAGGGGCTTAGTGTTCTTTGTTGTTAGGTGTTCAGTGTTCTTTTTTTTTACGGGGTTAGAGTTGTTTGTTGTTAGGTGATTACGGTTGTTTGTTCTAAGGGGGTTAGGGTTGTTTGTTGTTAGGGGGTTAGGGTTGTTTGTTGTTAGGGGTAGTGTTTGTTTTTAGGGGTTTAGTGTTGTTTATTGTTACGGGGTTAGGGTAGTTTCTTGTTAAGGAGTTAGTGTTGTTTGTTGTTAGTGGGTTTTGGGTTGTTTGTTGTTAGGAGGTTAAGGTTGTTTGTTGTAAGGGGGTTAGGGTTGTTTGTTGTTATGGGGTTAGGTTTGTTTGTTGTTGGGGTTTACGGTTGTTTGTTGTTAGGGGGTTAGGGTTGTTTGTTGTTAGTTCTTTAGGGTTGTTTGTTTTTAGTGGGTTAGTGTTTTTAGTTGTTTGGGTTTTAGCGTTGTTTGTTTTTAGGGGTTTAGTGTTGTTTGTTGATAGGGTGTTACGGTTGTTTGTTGTTAGTGGGTGAGGGTTGTTTGTTGATAGGGGTTTAGGGTTGTTTTTTGTTAGGCGTTTGTGTTGTTTGTTGTTGGGTGTTAGTGTTGTTTGTTAGGGGGTTAGTTTTGTTTGTTGTTAGTGGGTTAGGGTTGTTTGTTAGTGGGTTAGGGTTGTTTGTTGTTAGGGGATTAGGGTTGTTTGTTGTTATGGGGTTAGGGTAGTTTCTTATTGGGGTTAGTTTTGTTTGTTTTTAGTGGGTTAGGGTTGTTTGTTGTTAGGGGTTTAGTGTTGGTTGTTGTTAGGGGCTTAGTGTTGTTTGTTGTTAGGTGTTCAGTGTTCTTTTTTTTACGGGTTTAGGGTTGTTTCGTTTTAGGGGGTTAGGGTTGTTTGTTGTTAGTGAGTTAGTGTAGCTTGTTGTTAGGGTGTTAGGGTTGTTTGTTTCAGGGAGTTATGGTTGTTTGTTTTTAGGCGTTTAGGGTTGTTTGTTGTTAGGGGTTAGTGTTTGTTGTTAGGGGGTTAGTGTTTTTTGTTGTTGGGGGTTAGGATTGTGTGTTGTTAGGGGGTTATTGTTGTTTTTTCTTAGGGGGTTAGAGTTGTTTGTGGTTAGGCGGTTAGGTTTGGTTTTTGTTAGGGTGTTAGTGTTTTTTGTTGTTAGGGGGTTAATGTTGTTTGTTGTTAGGGATTTAGGGTTGTTTCTTGTTGGGGTTTAGTGGTTTTTTTGTTAGGGTGTTAGTGTTGTTTGTGGTTAGGGTGTTAGTGTTTTTGGTTGTTAGGGGGTTAGGGTTGTTTGTTTTTAGGGGTTCAGTGTTGTTTGTTTTTAGGGTTTTAGGGTTCTTTGTTTTTAGGGGTTAAGATTGTGTGTTGTTAGGGGGTTACTGTTGTTTGTTGTTAGGGGGTTTGTGTTGTTTGTGGTTAGGAGTTTAGTGTTGTTGGTTGTTAGGGGGTTAGGGTTGTTTGTTGTTAGGAAGTTAGGGTTGTGTGTTGTTAGGGGGTTAGCGTTGTTTGCTGTTAGGGGGTGCGGGTTGTTTTTTGTTGGCGGATTAGGGTTGTTTGTTGTTAGTGGGTTAGTGTTGTTTATTGTTAGGGGCTTAGTGTTGTTTGTTTTTAGGGGTTCAGTGTTGTTTCTTTTTAGGGTTTTAGGGTTGTTTTTTTTAGGGGGTTAGTGTTGTTTGTTCTTGGGGTGTTAGGATTGTTATTTGTTAGGGTGTTATTGTTTGTTGGTCGGGGGTTAGTGTTGTTTGTGGTTAGGGGGTTAGTGTTGTTTGTTGTTAGGGGGTTAGGGTTGTTAGTTGTTAGGTGTTAATGTTTGTTGTTAGGGGGTTAGTTTTGCTTGTTGTTAGGGGTTTAGGGTTGTTTCTTTTTGGGGTTTAGTGGTGTTTGTTGTTCGGGTGTTAGTGTTGTTTGTTGTTAGGGGGTTAGTGTTGGTTGTTGTTACTGGGTTAGTGTTTTTTGTTGTTAGTGGGTTAGTACTTTTTGTTGTTAGGGGCTTAGTGTTGTTTGTTTTTAGGGTTTTAGGGTTGTTTGTTTTTAGGGGGTGAATGTTGTTTGTTGTCAGAGGGTTAGGATTGTTTGTTGTTAGGGGGTTAGTGTTGTTTGTTGTTTGGGGGTTAGGGTTGTTGTTTGTTAGGGGGTTAGTGTTCTTTCTTGTTGGGGGTTAGTGTTGTTTGTTAGGGGGTTAGATTTGTTTGTTGTTGGTGGGTTAGTGTAGTTTGTTGTTAGTGGGTTAGTGTTGTTTGTTGTTAGGGGGTTAGTGTTTTTTTTTGTCAGGGGGTTAGTGTTCGTTGTTGGGGGTTAGTGTTGTTTGTTGTTAGGGGGTTAGTGTTGTTTGTTCTTGGTGTGTTAGGATTGTTAGTTGTTAGGGTGTTATTGTTGTTTGTTGTTAGGGGGTTAGTGTTGTTTGTGGTTAGGGGGTTAGTGTTGTTTGTTGTTAGGGGTTTAGTGTTGTTTGTTGTTAGGGGGTTAGGGTTGTTTGGTGTAAGGGAGTTAGGGTTGTTTGCTGTTAGGGGGTTAGGGTTGTTTGTTGTTAGGGGTCGTGTTGTTTGTTGTTAGGGGTTTAGTGTTGTTTATTGTTACGGGGTTAGGGTAGTTTCTTGTTAAGGAGTTAGTGTTGTTTGTTGTTAGTGGGTTAGGGTTGTTTGTTGTTAGGAGGTTAAGGTTGTTTGTTGTAAGGGGGTTAGGGTTGTTTGTTGTTATGGGGTTAGGTTTGTTTGTTGTTGGGGTTTAGAGTTCTTTGTTGTTAGGGGGTTAGTGTTGTTTGATGTGAGTGGTTTAGGGTTGTTTGTTGTTAGGGGGTTAGGGTTGTTTGTTGTTAGGGGGTTAGGGTTGTTTGTTGTTAGTTCTTTAGGGTTGTTTGTTTTTAGTGGGTTAGTGTTTTTAGTTGTTTGGGTTTTAGCGTTGTTTGTTTTTAGGGGTTTAGTGTTGTTTGTTGATAGGGTGTTAAGGTTGTTTGTTGTTAGTGGGTGAGGGTTGTTTGTTGATAGGGGTTTAGGGTTGTTTTTTGTTAGGCGTTTGTGTTGTTTGTTGTTGGGTGTTAGTGTTGTTTGTTAGGGGGTTAGTTTTGTTTGTTGTTAGTGGGTTAGGGTTGTTTGTTAGTGGGTTAGGGTTGTTTGTTGTTAGGGGATTAGGGTTGTTTGTTGTTATGGGGTTAGGGTAGTTTCTTATTGGGGTTAGTGTTGTTTGTTTTTAGTGGATTAGTGTTGTTTGTTGTTAGGGGGTTAGTGTTGGTTGTTGTTAGGGGCTTAGTGTTGTTTGTTGTTAGGTGTTCAGTGTTCTTTTTTTTACGGGTTTAGGGTTGTTTCGTTTTAGGGGGTTAGGGTTGTTTGTTGTTAGTGAGTTAGTGTAGTTTGTTGTTAGGGTGTTAGGGTTGTTTGTTTCAGGGAGTTATGGTTGTTTCTTGTTAGGGGGTTAGGGTTGTTTGTTGTTACGGGGTTAGGGTTGTTTGTTGATAGGGGGTTAGGGTTTTTGTTGTTAGGGGTTAGTGTTGTTTGTCGTTGGGGTTAGTGTTGTTTGTTCTAAGGCGGTTAGTGTTGTTTATTCTTAGGGGGTTAGGGTTGGTTGTTGTTAGGGTTTTAGTGTTGTTTGTTGTTAGGGGGTTAGTGTTCTTTGATTTTAGGGGTTTAGGGTTGTTTGTTGTTAGTGGGTTAGTGTTGTTTGTTGTTAGGGTGTTAGGGTTGTTTGTTGTTAGTGGGTTAGGGTTGTTTGTTGTTAAGGGAACTAGGGTTCTTGTTGTTAGGGTGTTAGTGTTGTTTGAGGTTGGGGGTTAGTGTTTGTTGTTAGGCGGATAGTGTTGTTTGTTGTTAGGGGGTTTGGGTTGGTTGTTGTTAGGTGTTAGTGTTGTTTGTTGTTAGGGGGTTATTGTTGTTTGTTGTTATGGGGTTAATGTTCTTTGTGGTTAGGGAGTTAGTGTTTGTTGTTAGGGGGTTAGTGTTGTTTCTTGTTAGGGGTTTAGGGTTGTTTCTTGTTGGGGTATACTGGTGTTTGTTGTTAGGGTGTTAGTGTTGTTTGTTGATAGGGGGTTAGTTTTGGTTGTTGTTAGGGGCTTAGTGTTGTGTGTTGTTAGGTGTTCAGTGTTCTTTTTTTTTATGGGTTTAGAGTTGTTTCGTTTTAGGGGGTTAGGGTTGTTTGTTGTTAGGTGCTTAGGGCTGTTTGTTGTTAGTGGGTTAGGGTTGTTTGTTGTTAGGGGGTTAGCGTTGTTTGTTGTAAGGGGGTAAGGGTTGTTTGTTGTTATGGGGTTAGGGTTTTTTGCTGTTAGAGGGTTAGGGTTGTTTTTTGTTAGGGGTAGTGTTGTTTGTTGTTAGGGGGTTAGTGTTGTTTGTTGTTAGGGGTTTAGGGTTGTTTCTTGTTGGGGTTTAGTGCTGTTTGTTGTTAGGGGGTTAGTGTTGGTTGTTGTTAGGGGCTTAATGTTGGTTGTTGTTAGGGGCTTAGTGTTCTTTGTTGTTAGGTGTTCAGTGTTCTTTTTTTTTACGGGGTTAGAGTTGTTTGTTGTTAGGTGATTACGGTTGTTTGTTCTAAGGGGGTTAGGGTTGTTTGTTGTTAGGGGGTTAGGGTTGTTTGTTGTTAGGGGTAGTGTTTGTTTTTAGGGATTTAGTGTTGTTTATTGTTACGGGGTTAGGGTAGTTTCTTGTTAAGGAGTTAGTGTTGTTTGTTGTTAGTGGGTTTTGGGTTGTTTGTTGTTAGGAGGTTAAGGTTGTTTGTTGTAAGGGGGTTAGGGTTGTTTGTTGTTATGCGGTTAGGTTTGTTTGTTGTTGGGGTTTACGGTTGTTTGTTGTTAGGGGGTTAGGGTTGTTTGTTGTTAGTTCTTTAGGGTTGTTTGTTTTTAGTGGGTTAGTGTTTTTAGTTGTTTGGGTTTTAGCGTTGTTTGTTTTTAGGGGTTTAGTGTTGTTTGTTGATAGGGTGTTACGGTTGTTTGTTGTTAGTGGGTGAGGGTTGTTTGTTGATAGGGGTTTAGGGTTGTTTTTTGTTAGGCGTTTGTGTTGTTTGTGGTTGGGTGTTAGTGTTGTTTGTTAGGGGGTTAGTTTTGTTTGTTGTTAGTGGGTTAGGGTTGTTTGTTAGTGGGTTAGGGTTGTTTGTTGTTAGGGGATTAGGGTTGTTTGTTGTTATGGGGTTAGGGTAGTTTCTTATTGGGGTTAGTTTTGTTTGTTTTTAGTGGGTTAGGGTTGTTTGTTGTTAGGGGTTTAGTGTTGGTTGTTGTTAGGGGCTTAGTGTTGTTTGTTGTTAGGTGTTCAGTGTTCTTTTTTTTACGGGTTTAGGGTTGTTTCGTTTTAGGGGGTTAGGGTTGTTTGTTGTTAGTGAGTTAGTGTAGCTTGTTGTTAGGGTGTTAGGGTTGTTTGTTTCAGGGAGTTATGGTTGTTTGTTTTTAGGGGTTTAGGGTTGTTTGTTGTTAGGGGTTAGTGTTTGTTGTTAGGGGGTTAGTGTTTTTTGTTGTTAGGGGGTTAGGATTGTGTGTTGTTAGGGGGTTATTGTTGTTTTTTCTTAGGGGGTTAGAGTTGTTTGTGGTTAGGCGGTTAGGTTTGGTTTTTGTTAGGGTGTTAGTGTTTTTTGTTGTTAGGGGGTTAATGTTGTTTGTTGTTAGGGATTTAGGGTTGTTTCTTGTTGGGGTTTAGTGGTTTTTTTGTTAGGGTGTTAGTGTTGTTTGTGCTTAGGGTGTTAGTGTTTTTGGTTGTTAGGGGGTTAGGGTTGTTTGTTTTTAGGGGGTTAGGGTTGTTTTTTGATAGGGGGTTAGTGTTGTTCGTTGTTAGGGGTTTAGGGTTGTTGCTTGTTAGCGATTTAGGGCTGTTTGTTGATAGGGGGTTAGGGTTGTTTGTTTTTAGGGGTTCAGTGTTGTTTGTTTTTAGGGTTTTAGGGTTCTTTGTTTTTAGGGGTTAAGATTGTGTGTTGTTAGGGGGTTACTGTTGTTTGTTGTTAGGGGGTTTGTGTTGTTTGTGGTTAGGAGTTTAGTGTTGTTGGTTGTTAGGGGGTTAGGGTTGTTTGTTGTTAGGGAGTTAGGGTTGTGTGTTGTTAGGGGGTTAGCGTTGTTTGCTGTTAGGGGGTGCGGGTTGTTTTTTGTTGGCGGATTAGGGTTGTTTGTTGTTAGTGGGTTAGTGTTGTTTGTTGTTAGGGGCTTAGTGTTGTTTGTTTTTAGGGGTTCAGTGTTGATTCTTTTTAGGGTTTTAGGGTTGTTTTTTTTTAGGGGGTTAGTGTTGTTTGTTCTTGGGGTGTTAGGATTGTTATTTGTTATGGTGTTATTGTTTGTTGGTAGGGGGTTAGTGTTGTTTGTGGTTAGGGGGTTAGTGTTGTTTGTTGTTAGGGGGTTAGGGTTGTTAGTTGTTAGGTGTTAATGTTTGTTGTTAGGGGGTTAGTTTTGCTTGTTGTTAGGGGTTTAGGGTTGTTTCTTTTTGGGGTTTAGTGGTGTTTGTTGTTCGGGTGTTAGTGTTGTTTGTTGTTAGGGGGTTAGTGTTGGTTGTTGTTACTGGGTTAGTGTTTTTTGTTGTTAGTGGGTTAGTACTTTTTGTTGTTAGGGGCTTAGTGTTGTTTGTTTTTAGGGTTTTAGGGTTGTTTGTTTTTAGGGGGTGAATGTTGTTTGTTGTCAGAGGGTTAGGATTGTTTGTTGTTAGGGGGTTAGTGTTGTTTGTTGTTTGGGGGTTAGGGTTGTTGTTTGTTAGGGGGTTAGTGTTCTTTCTTGTTGGGGGTTAGTGTTGTTTGTTAGGGGGTTAGATTTGTTTGTTGTTGGTGGGTTAGTGTAGTTTGTTGTTAGTGGGTTAGTGTTGTTTGTTGTTAGGGGGTTAGTGTTTTTTTTTGTCAGGGGGTTAGTGTTCGTTGTTGGGGGTTAGTGTTGTTTGTTGTTAGGGGGTTAGTGTTGGTTGTTGTTACTGGGTTAGTGTTTTTGTTTTTACTGGGTTAGTGCTGTTTGTTGTTAGGGGCTTAGTGTTGTTTGTTTTTAGGGGTTCAGTGTTGTTTGTTTTTAGGGTTTTAGGGTTCTTTGTTTTTAGGGGTTAAGATTGTGTGTTGTTAGGGGGTTACTGTTGTTTGTTGTTAGGGGGTTTGTGTTGTTTGTGGTTAGGAGTTTAGTGTTGTTGGTTGTTAGGGGGTTAGGGTTGTTTGTTGTTAGGGTGTTAGGGTTGTGTGTTGTTAGGGGGTTAGCGTTGTTTGCTGTTAGGGGGTGCGGGTTGTTTTTTGTTGGCGGATTAGGTTTGTTTGTTGTTAGTGGGTTAGTGTTGTTTGTTGTTAGGGGCTTAGTGTTGTTTGTTTTTAGGGGTTCAGTGTTGTTTCTTTTTAGGGTTTTAGGGTTGTTTTTTTTTTAGGGGGTTAGTGTTGTTTGTTCTTGGGGTGTTAGGATTGTTAGTTGTTAGGGTGTTATTGTTGTTTGTTGTTAGGGGGTTAGTGTTGTTTGTGGTTAGGGGGTTAGTGTTGTTTGTTGTTAGGGGTTTAGTGTTGTTTGTTGTTAGGGGGTTAGGGTTGTTTGTTGTAAGGGAGTTAGGGTTGTTTGCTGTTAGGGGGTTAGGGTTGTTTGTTGTTAGGGGTCGTGTTGTTTGTTGTTAGGGGTTTAGTGTTGTTTATTGTTACGGGGTTAGGGTAGTTTCTTGTTAAGGAGTTAGTGTTGTTTGTTGTTAGTGGGTTAGGGTTGTTTGTTGTTAGGAGGTTAAGGTTGTTTGTTGTAAGGGGGTTAGGGTTGTTTGTTGTTATGGGGTTAGGTTTGTTTGTTGTTGTGGTTTAGAGTTGTTTGTTGTTAGGGGGTTAGTGTTGTTTGATGTGACTGGTTTAGGGTTGTTTGTTGTTAGGGGGTTAGGGTTGTTTGTTGTTAGGGGGTTAGGGTTGTTTGTTGTTAGTTCTTTAGGGTTGTTTGTTTTTAGTGGGTTAGTGTTTTTAGTTGTTTGGGTTTTAGCGTTGTTTGTTTTTAGGGGTTTAGTGTTGTTTTTTGATAGGGTGTTAGGGTTGTTTGTTGTTAGTGGGTGAGGGTTGTTTGTTGATAGGGGTTTAGGGTTGTTTTTTGTTAGGCGTTTGTGTTGTTTGTTGTTGGGTGTTAGTGTTGTTTGTTAGGGGGTTAGTTTTGTTTGTTGTTAGTGGGTTAGGGTTGTTTGTTAGTGGGTTAGGGTTGTTTGTTGTTAGGGGATTAGGGTTGTTTGTTGTTATGGGGTTAGGGTAGTTTCTTATTGGGGTTAGTGTTGTTTGTTTTTAGTGGGTTAGTGTTTGTTGTTAGGGGGTTAGTGTTGGTTGTTGTTAGGGGCTTAGTGTTGTTTGTTGTTAGGTGTTCAGTGTTCTTTTTTTTACGGGTTTAGGGTTGTTTCGTTTTAGGGGGTTAGGGTTGTTTGTTGTTAGTGAGTTAGTGTAGTTTGTTGTTAGGGTGTTAGGGTTGTTTGTTTCAGGGAGTTATGGTTGTTTGTTGTTAGGGGGTTAGGGTTGTTTGTTGTTACGGGGTTAGGGTTGTTTGTTGATAGGGGGTTAGGGTTTTTGTTGTTAGGGGGTTAGTGTTGTTTGTCGTTGGGGTTAGTGTTGTTTGTTCTAAGGGGGTTAGTGTTGTTTATTCTTAGGGGGTTAGGGTTGGTTGTTGTTAGGGTTTTAGTGTTGTTTGTTGTTAGGGGGTTAGTGTTCTTTGATTTTAGGGGTTTAGGGTTGTTTGTTGTTAGTGGGTTAGTGTTGTTTGTTGTTAGGGTGTTAGGGTTGTTTGTTGTTAGTGGGTTAGGGTTGCTTGTTGTTAAGGGAACTAGGGTTCTTGTTGTTAGGGTGTTAGTGTTGTTTGAGGTTGGGGGTTAGTGTTTGTTGTTAGGCGGATAGTGTTGTTTGTTGTTAGGGGGTTTGGGTTGGTTGTTGTTAGGTGTTAGTGTTGTTTGTTGTTAGGGGGTTATTGTTGTTTGTTGTTATGGGGTTAATGTTCTTTGTGGTTATGGAGTTAGTGTTTGTTGTTAGGGGGTTAGTGTTGTTTCTTGTTAGGGGTTTAGGGTTGTTTCTTGTTGGGGTATACTGGTGTTTGTTGTTAGGGTGTTAGTGTTGTTTGTTGATAGGGGGTTAGTTTTGGTTGTTGTTAGGGGCTTAGTGTTGTGTGTTGTTAGGTGTTCAGTGTTCTTTTTTTTTATGGGTTTAGAGTTGTTTCGTTTTAGGGGGTTAGGGTTGTTTGTTGTTAGGTGCTTAGGGTTGTTTGTTGTTAGTGGGTTAGGGTTGTTTGTTGTTAGGGGGTTAGCGTTGTTTGTTGTAAGGGGGTAAGGGATGTTTGTTGTTATGGGGTTAGGGTTTTTTGCTGTTAGAGGGTTAGGGTTGTTTTTTGTTGGGGTAGTGTTGTTTGTTGTTAGGGGGTTAGTGTTGTTTGTTGTTAGGGGTTTACGGTTGTTTCTTGTTGGGGTTTAGTGCTGTTTGTTGTTAGGGGGTTAGTGTTGGTTGTTGTTAGGGGCTTAATGTTGGTTGTTGTTAGGGGCTTAGTGTTCTTTGTTGTTAGGTGTTCAGTGTTCTTTTTTTTTACGGGGTTAGAGTTGTTTGTTGTTAGGTGATTACGGTTGTTTGTTCTAAGGGGGTTAGGGTTGTTTGTTGTTAGGGGGTTAGGGTTGTTTGTTGTTAGGGGTAGTGTTGTTTGTTTTTAGGGGTTTAGTGTTGTTTATTGTTACGGGGTTAGGGTAGTTTCTTGTTAAGGAGTTAGTGTTGTTTGTTGTTAGTGGGTTTTGGGTTGTTTGTTGTTAGGAGGTTAAGGTTGTTTGTTGTAAGGGGGTTAGGGTTGTTTGTTGTTATGGGGTTAGGTTTGTTTGTTGTTGGGGTTTACGGTTGTTTGTTGTTAGGGGGTTAGGTTTGTTTGTTGTTGGGTTTTACGGTTGTTTGTTGTTAGGGCGTTAGGGTTGTTTGTTGTTAGTTCTTTAGGGTTGTTTGTTTTTAGTGGGTTAGTGTTTTTAGTTGTTTGGGTTTTAGCGTTGTTTGTTTTTAGGGGTTTAGTGTTGTTTGTTGATAGGGTGTTAGGGTTGTTTGTTGTTAGTGGGTGAGGGTTGTTTGTTGATAGGGGTTTAGGGTTGTTTTTTGTTAGGCGTTTGTGTTGTTTGTTGTTGGGTGTTAGTGTTGTTTGTTAGGGGGTTAGTTTTGTTTGTTGTTAGTGGGTTAGGGTTGTTTGTTAGTGGGTTAGGGTTGTTTGTTGTTAGGGGATTAGGGTTGTTTGTTGTTATGGGGTTAGGGTAGTTTCTTATTGGGGTTAGTTTTGTTTGTTTTTAGTGGGTTAGGGTTGTTTGTTGTTAGGGGTTTAGTGTTGGTTGTTGTTAGGGGCTTAGTGTTGTTTGTTGTTAGGTGTTCAGTGTTCTTTTTTTTACGGGTTTAGGGTTGTTTCGTTTTAGGGGGTTAGGGTTGTTTGTTGTTAGTGAGTTAGTGTAGCTTGTTGTTAGGGTGTTAGGGTTGTTTGTTTCAGGGAGTTATGGTTGTTTGTTTTTAGGGGTTTAGGGTTGTTTGTTGTTAGGGGTTAGTGTTTGTTGTTAGGGGGTTAGTGTTTTTTGTTGTTAGGGGGTTAGGATTGTGTGTTGTTAGGGGGTTATTGTTGTTTTTTCTTAGGGGGTTAGAGTTGTTTGTGGTTAGGCGGTTAGGTTTGGTTTTTGTTAGGGTGTTAGTGTTTTTTGTTGTTAGGGGGTTAATGTTGTTTGTTGTTAGGGATTTAGGGTTGTTTCTTGTTGGGGTTTAGTGGTTTTTTTGTTAGGGTGTTAGTGTTGTTTGTGGTTAGGGTGTTAGTGTTTTTGGTTGTTAGGGGGTTAGGGTTGTTTGTTTTTAGGGGGTTAGGGTTGTTTTTTGATAGGGGGTTAGTGTTGTTCGTTGTTAGGGGTTTAGGGTTGTTGCTTGTTAGCGATTTAGGGCTGTTTGTTGATAGGGGGTTAGGGTTGTTTGTTTTTAGGGGTTCAGTGTTGTTTGTTTTTAGGGTTTTAGGGTTCTTTGTTTTTAGGGGTTAAGATTGTGTGTTGTTAGGGGGTTACTGTTGTTTGTTGTTAGGGGGTTTGTGTTGTTTGTGGTTAGGAGTTTAGTGTTGTTGGTTGTTAGGGGGTTAGGGTTGTTTGTTGTTAGGGAGTTAGGGTTGTGTGTTGTTAGGGGGTTAGCGTTGTTTGCTGTTAGGGGGTGCGGGTTGTTTTTTGTTGGCGGATTAGTGTTGTTTGTTGTTAGTGGGTTAGTGTTGTTTGTTGTTAGGGGCTTAGTGTTGTTTGTTTTTAGGGGTTCAGTGTTGTTTCTTTTTAGGGTTTTAGGGTTGTTTTTTTTTAGGGGGTTAGTGTTGTTTGTTCTTGGGGTGTTAGGATTGTTATTTGTTAGGGTGTTATTGTTTGTTGGTAGGGGGTTAGTGTTGTTTGTGGTTAGGGGGTTAGTGTTGTTTGTTGTTAGGGGGTTAGGGTTGTTAGTTGTTAGGTGTTAATGTTTGTTGTTAGGGGGTTAGTTTTGCTTGTTGTTAGGGGTTTAGGGTTGTTTCTTTTTGGGGTTTAGTGGTGTTTGTTGTTCGGGTGTTAGTGTTGTTTGTTGTTAGGGGGTTAGTGTTGGTTGTTGTTACTGGGTTAGTGTTTTTTGTTGTTAGTGGGTTAGTACTTTTTGTTGTTAGGGGCTTAGTGTTGTTTGTTTTTAGGGTTTTAGGGTTGTTTGTTTTTAGGGGGTGAATGTTGTTTGTTGTCAGAGGGTTAGGATTGTTTGTTGTTGGGGGTTAGTGTTGTTTGTTGTTTGGGGGTTAGGGTTGTTGTTTGTTAGGGGGTTAGTGTTCTTTCTTGTTGGGGGTTAGTGTTGTTTGTTAGGGGGTTAGATTTGTTTGTTGTTGGTGGGTTAGTGTAGTTTGTTGTTAGTGGGTTAGTGTTGTTTGTTGTTAGGGGGTTAGTGTTTTTTTTTTGCCAGGGGGTTAGTGTTCGTTGTTGGGGGTTAGTGTTGTTTGTTGTTAGGGGGTTAGTGTTGGTTGTTGTTACTGGGTTAGTGTTTTTGTTTTTACTGGGTTAGTGCTGTTTGTTGTTAGGGGCTTAGTGTTGTTTGTTTTTAGGGGTTCAGTGTTGTTTGTTTTTAGGGTTTTAGGGTTCTTTGTTTTTAGGGGTTAAGATTGTGTGTTGTTAGGGGGTTACTGTTGTTTGTTGTTAGGGGGTTTGTGTTGTTTGTGGTTAGGAGTTTAGTGTTGTTGGTTGTTAGGGGGTTAGGATTGTTTGTTGTTAGGGTGTTAGGGTTGTGTGTTGTTAGGGGGTTAGCGTTGTTTGCTGTTAGGGGGTGCGGGTTGTTTTTTGTTGGCGGATTAGGGTTGTTTGTTGTTAGTGGGTTAGTGTTGTTTGTTGTTAGGGGCTTAGTGTTGTTTGTTTTTAGGGGTTCAGTGTTGTTTCTTTTTAGGGTTTTAGGGTTGTTTTTTTTTAGGGGGTTAGTGTTGTTTGTTCTTGGGGTGTTAGGATTGTTAGTTGTTAGGGTGTTATTGTTGTTTGTTGTTAGGGGGTTAGTGTTGTTTGTGGTTAGGGGGTTAGTGTTGTTTCTTGTTGGGGTTTAGTGCTGTTTGTTGTTAGGGGGTTAGTGTTGGTTGTTGTTAGGGGCTTAATGTTGGTTGTTGTTAGGGGCTTAGTGTTCTTTGTTGTTAGGTGTTCAGTGTTCTTTTTTTTTACGGGGTTAGAGTTGTTTGTTGTTAGGTGATTACGGTTGTTTGTTCTAAGGGGGTTAGGGTTGTTTGTTGTTAGGGGGTTAGGGTTGTTTGTTGTTAGGGGTAGTGTTGTTTGTTTTTAGGGGTTTAGTGTTGTTTATTGTTACGGGGTTAGGGTAGTTTCTTGTTAAGGAGTTAGTGTTGTTTGTTGTTAGTGGGTTTTGGGTTGTTTGTTGTTAGGAGGTTAAGGTTGTTTGTTGTAAGGGGGTTAGGGTTGTTTGTTGTTATGGGGTTAGGTTTGTTTGTTGTTGGGGTTTACGGTTGTTTGTTGTTAGGGGGTTAGGGTTGTTTGTTGTTAGTTCTTTAGGGTTGTTTGTTTTTAGTGGGTTAGTGTTTTTAGTTGTTTGGGTTTTAGCGTTGTTTGTTTTTAGGGGTTTAGTGTTGTTTGTTGATAGGGTGTTAGGGTTGTTTGTTGTTAGTGGGTGAGGGTTGTTTGTTGATAGGGGTTTAGGGTTGTTTTTTGTTAGGCGTTTGTGTTGTTTGTGGTTGGGTGTTAGTGTTGTTTGTTAGGGGGTTAGTTTTGTTTGTTGTTAGTGGGTTAGGGTTGTTTGTTAGTGGGTTAGGGTTGTTTGTTGTTAGGGGATTAGGGTTGTTTGTTGTTATGGGGTTAGGGTAGTTTCTTATTGGGGTTAGTTTTGTTTGTTTTTAGTGGGTTAGGGTTGTTTATTGTTAGGGGTTTAGTGTTGGTTGTTGTTAGGGGCTTAGTGTTGTTTGTTGTTAGGTGTTCAGTGTTCTTTTTTTTACGGGTTTAGGGTTGTTTCGTTTTAGGGGGTTAGGGTTGTTTGTTGTTAGTGAGTTAGTGTAGCTTGTTGTTAGGGTGTTAGGGTTGTTTGTTTCAGGGAGTTATGGTTGTTTGTTTTTAGGGGTTTAGGGTTGTTTGTTGTTAGGGGTTAGTGTTTGTTGTTAGGGGGTTAGTGTTTTTTGTTGTTAGGGGGTTAGGATTGTGTGTTGTTAGGGGGTTATTGTTGTTTTTTCTTAGGGGGTTAGAGTTGTTTGTGGTTAGGCGGTTAGGTTTGGTTTTTGTTAGGGTGTTAGTGTTTTTTGTTGTTAGGGGGTTAATGTTGTTTGTTGTTAGGGATTTAGGGTTGTTTCTTGTTGGGGTTTAGTGGTTTTTTTGTTAGGGTGTTAGTGTTGTTTGTGGTTAGGGTGTTAGTGTTTTTGGTTGTTAGGGGGTTAGGGTTGTTTGTTTTTAGGGGGTTAGGGTTGTTTTTTGATAGGGGGTTAGTGTTGTTCGTTGTTAGGGGTTTAGGGTTGTTGCTTGTTAGCGATTTAGGGCTGTTTGTTGATAGGGGGTTAGGGTTGTTTGTTTTTAGGGGTTCAGTGTTGTTTGTTTTTAGGGTTTTAGGGTTCTTTGTTTTTAGGGGTTAAGATTGTGTGTTGTTAGGGGGTTACTGTTGTTTGTTGTTAGGGGGTTTGTGTTGTTTGTGGTTAGGAGTTTAGTGTTGTTGGTTGTTAGGGGGTTAGGGTTGTTTGTTGTTAGGGAGTTAGGGTTGTGTGTTGTTAGGGGGTTAGCGTTGTTTGCTGTTAGGGGGTGCGGGTTGTTTTTTGTTGGCGGATTAGTGTTGTTTGTTGTTAGTGGGTTAGTGTTGTTTGTTGTTAGGGGCTTAGTGTTGTTTGTTTTTAGGGGTTCAGTGTTGTTTCTTTTTAGGGTTTTAGGGTTGTTTTTTTTTAGGGTTTTAGGGTTGTTTTTTTTTAGGGGGTTAGTGTTGTTTGTTCTTGGGGTGTTAGGATTGTTATTTGTTAGGGTGTTATTGTTTGTTGGTAGGGGGTTAGTGTTGTTTGTGGTTAGGGGGTTAGTGTTGTTTGTTGTTAGGGGGTTAGGGTTGTTAGTTGTTAGGTGTTAATGTTTGTTGTTAGGGGGTTAGTTTTGCTTGTTGTTAGGGGTTTAGGGTTGTTTCTTTTTGGGGTTTAGTGGTGTTTGTTGTTCGGGTGTTAGTGTTGTTTGTTGTTAGGGGGTTAGTGTTGGTTGTTGTTACTGGGTTAGTGTTTTTTGTTGTTAGTGGGTTAGTACTTTTTGTTGTTAGGGGCTTAGTGTTGTTTGTTTTTAGGGTTTTAGGGTTGTTTGTTTTTAGGGGGTGAATGTTGTTTGTTGTCAGAGGGTTAGGATTGTTTGTTGTTGGGGGTTAGTGTTGTTTGTTGTTTGGGGGTTAGGGTTGTTGTTTGTTAGGGGGTTAGTGTTCTTTCTTGTTGGGGGTTAGTGTTGTTTGTTAGGGGGTTAGATTTGTTTGTTGTTGGTGGGTTAGTGTAGTTTGTTGTTAGTGGGTTAGTGTTGTTTGTTGTTAGGGGGTTAGTGTTTTTTTTTTGTCAGGGGGTTAGTGTTCGTTGTTGGGGGTTAGTGTTGTTTGTTTTTAGGGGGTTAGTGTTGGTTGTTGTTACTGGGTTAGTGTTTTTGTTTTTACTGGGTTAGTGCTCTTTGTTGTTAGGGGCTTAGTGTTGTTTGTTTTTAGGGGTTCAGTGTTGTTTGTTTTTAGGGTTTTAGGGTTCTTTGTTTTTAGGGGTTAAGATTGTGTGTTGTTAGGGGGTTACTGTTGTTTGTTGTTAGGGGGTTTGTGTTGTTTGTGGTTAGGAGTTTAGTGTTGTTGGTTGTTAGGGGGTTAGGGTTGTTTGTTGTTAGGGTGTTAGGGTTGTGTGTTGTTAGGGGGTTAGCGTTGTTTGCTGTTAGGGGGTGCGGGTTGTTTTTTGTTGGCGGATTAGGGTTGTTTGTTGTTAGTGGGTTAGTGTTGTTTGTTGTTAGGGGCTTAGTGTTGTTTGTTTTTAGGGGTTCAGTGTTGTTTCTTTTTAGGGTTTTAGGGTTGTTTTTTTTTAGGGGGTTAGTGTTGTTTGTTCTTGGGGTGTTAGGATTGTTAGTTGTTAGGGTGTTATTGTTGTTTGTTGTTAGGGGGTTAGTGTTGTTTGTGGTTAGGGGGTTAGTGTTGTTTCTTGTTGGGGTTTAGTGCTGTTTGTTGTTAGGGGGTTAGTGTTGGTTGTTGTTAGGGGCTTAATGTTGGTTGTTGTTAGGGGCTTAGTGTTCTTTGTTGTTAGGTGTTCAGTGTTCTTTTTTTTTACGGGGTTAGAGTTGTTTGTTGTTAGGTGATTACGGTTGTTTGTTCTAAGGGGGTTAGGGTTGTTTGTTGTTAGGGGGTTAGGGTTGTTTGTTGTTAGGGGTAGTGTTGTTTGTTTTTAGGGGTTTAGTGTTGTTTATTGTTACGGGGTTAGGGTAGTTTCTTGTTAAGGAGTTAGTGTTGTTTGTTGTTAGTGGGTTTTGGGTTGTTTGTTGTTAGGAGGTTAAGGTTGTTTGTTGTAAGGGGGTTAGGGTTGTTTGTTGTTATGGGGTTAGGTTTGTTTGTTGTTGGGGTTTACGGTTGTTTGTTGTTAGGGGGTTAGGGTTGTTTGTTGTTAGTTCTTTAGGGTTGTTTGTTTTTAGTGGGTTAGTGTTTTTAGTTGTTTGGGTTTTAGCGTTGTTTGTTTTTAGGGGTTTAGTGTTGTTTGTTGATAGGGTGTTAGGGTTGTTTGTTGTTAGTGGGTGAGGGTTGTTTGTTGATAGGGGTTTAGGGTTGTTTTTTGTTAGGCGTTTGTGTTGTTTGTGGTTGGGTGTTAGTGTTGTTTGTTAGGGGGTTAGTTTTGTTTGTTGTTAGTGGGTTAGGGTTGTTTGTTAGTGGGTTAGGGTTGTTTGTTGTTAGGGGATTAGGGTTGTTTGTTGTTATGGGGTTAGGGTAGTTTCTTATTGGGGTTAGTTTTGTTTGTTTTTAGTGGGTTAGGGTTGTTTATTGTTAGGGGTTTAGTGTTGGTTGTTGTTAGGGGCTTAGTGTTGTTTGTTGTTAGGTGTTCAGTGTTCTTTTTTTTACGGGTTTAGGGTTGTTTCGTTTTAGGGGGTTAGGGTTGTTTGTTGTTAGTGAGTTAGTGTAGCTTGTTGTTAGGGTGTTAGGGTTGTTTGTTTCAGGGAGTTATGGTTGTTTGTTTTTAGGGGTTTAGGGTTGTTTGTTGTTAGGGGTTAGTGTTTGTTGTTAGGGGGTTAGTGTTTTTTGTTGTTAGGGGGTTAGGATTGTGTGTTGTTAGGGGGTTATTGTTGTTTTTTCTTAGGGGGTTAGAGTTGTTTGTGGTTAGGCGGTTAGGTTTGGTTTTTGTTAGGGTGTTAGTGTTTTTTGTTGTTAGGGGGTTAATGTTGTTTGTTGTTAGGGATTTAGGGTTGTTTCTTGTTGGGGTTTAGTGGTTTTTTTGTTAGGGTGTTAGTGTTGTTTGTGGTTAGGGTGTTAGTGTTTTTGGTTGTTAGGGGGTTAGGGTTGTTTGTTTTTAGGGGGTTAGGGTTGTTTTTTGATAGGGGGTTAGTGTTGTTCGTTGTTAGGGGTTTAGGGTTGTTGCTTGTTAGCGATTTAGGGCTGTTTGTTGATAGGGGGTTAGGGTTGTTTGTTTTTAGGGGTTCAGTGTTGTTTGTTTTTAGGGTTTTAGGGTTCTTTGTTTTTAGGGGTTAAGATTGTGTGTTGTTAGGGGGTTACTGTTGTTTGTTGTTAGGGGGTTTGTGTTGTTTGTGGTTAGGAGTTTAGTGTTGTTGGTTGTTAGGGGGTTAGGGTTGTTTGTTGTTAGGGAGTTAGGGTTGTGTGTTGTTAGGGGGTTAGCGTTGTTTGCTGTTAGGGGGTGCGGGTTGTTTTTTGTTGGCGGATTAGTGTTGTTTGTTGTTAGTGGGTTAGTGTTGTTTGTTGTTAGGGGCTTAGTGTTGTTTGTTTTTAGGGGTTCAGTGTTGTTTCTTTTTAGGGTTTTAGGGTTGTTTTTTTTTAGGGGGTTAGTGTTGTTTGTTCTTGGGGTGTTAGGATTGTTATTTGTTAGGGTGTTATTGTTTGTTGGTAGGGGGTTAGTGTTGTTTGTGGTTAGGGGGTTAGTGTTGTTTGTTGTTAGGGGGTTAGGGTTGTTAGTTGTTAGGTGTTAATGTTTGTTGTTAGGGGGTTAGTTTTGCTTGTTGTTAGGGGTTTAGGGTTGTTTCTTTTTGGGGTTTAGTGGTGTTTGTTGTTCGGGTGTTAGTGTTGTTTGTTGTTAGGGGGTTAGTGTTGGTTGTTGTTACTGGGTTAGTGTTTTTTGTTGTTAGTGGGTTAGTACTTTTTGTTGTTAGGGGCTTAGTGTTGTTTGTTTTTAGGGTTTTAGGGTTGTTTGTTTTTAGGGGGTGAATGTTGTTTGTTGTCAGAGGGTTAGGATTGTTTGTTGTTGGGGGTTAGTGTTGTTTGTTGTTTGGGGGTTAGGGTTGTTGTTTGTTAGGGGGTTAGTGTTCTTTCTTGTTGGGGGTTAGTGTTGTTTGTTAGGGGGTTAGATTTGTTTGTTGTTGGTGGGTTAGTGTAGTTTGTTGTTAGTGGGTTAGTGTTGTTTGTTGTTAGGGGGTTAGTGTTTTTTTTTTGTCAGGGGGTTAGTGTTCGTTGTTGGGGGTTAGTGTTGTTTGTTTTTAGGGGGTTAGTGTTGGTTGTTGTTACTGGGTTAGTGTTTTTGTTTTTACTGGGTTAGTGCTGTTTGTTGTTAGGGGCTTAGTGTTGTTTGTTTTTAGGGGTTCAGTGTTGTTTGTTTTTAGGGTTTTAGGGTTCTTTGTTTTTAGGGGTTAAGATTGTGTGTTGTTAGGGGGTTACTGTTGTTTGTTGTTAGGGGGTTTGTGTTGTTTGTGGTTAGGAGTTTAGTGTTGTTGGTTGTTAGGGGGTTAGGGTTGTTTGTTGTTAGGGTGTTAGGGTTGTGTGTTGTTAGGGGGTTAGCGTTGTTTGCTGTTAGGGGGTGCGGGTTGTTTTTTGTTGGCGGATTAGGGTTGTTTGTTGTTAGTGGGTTAGTGTTGTTTGTTGTTAGGGGCTTAGTGTTGTTTGTTTTTAGGGGTTCAGTGTTGTTTCTTTTTAGGGTTTTAGGGTTGTTTTTTTTTAGGGGGTTAGTGTTGTTTGTTCTTGGGGTGTTAGGATTGTTAGTTGTTAGGGTGTTATTGTTGTTTGTTGTTAGGGGGTTAGTGTTGTTTGTGGTTAGGGGGTTAGTGTTGTTTCTTGTTGGGGTTTAGTGCTGTTTGTTGTTAGGGGGTTAGTGTTGGTTGTTGTTAGGGGCTTAATGTTGGTTGTTGTTAGGGGCTTAGTGTTCTTTGTTGTTAGGTGTTCAGTGTTCTTTTTTTTTACGGGGTTAGAGTTGTTTGTTGTTAGGTGATTACGGTTGTTTGTTCTAAGGGGGTTAGGGTTGTTTGTTGTTAGGGGGTTAGGGTTGTTTGTTGTTAGGGGTAGTGTTGTTTGTTTTTAGGGGTTTAGTGTTGTTTATTGTTACGGGGTTAGGGTAGTTTCTTGTTAAGGAGTTAGTGTTGTTTGTTGTTAGTGGGTTTTGGGTTGTTTGTTGTTAGGAGGTTAAGGTTGTTTGTTGTAAGGGGGTTAGGGTTGTTTGTTGTTATGGGGTTAGGTTTGTTTGTTGTTGGGGTTTACGGTTGTTTGTTGTTAGGGGGTTAGGGTTGTTTGTTGTTAGTTCTTTAGGGTTGTTTGTTTTTAGTGGGTTAGTGTTTTTAGTTGTTTGGGTTTTAGCGTTGTTTGTTTTTAGGGGTTTAGTGTTGTTTGTTGATAGGGTGTTAGGGTTGTTTGTTGTTAGTGGGTGAGGGTTGTTTGTTGATAGGGGTTTAGGGTTGTTTTTTGTTAGGCGTTTGTGTTGTTTGTGGTTGGGTGTTAGTGTTGTTTGTTAGGGGGTTAGTTTTGTTTGTTGTTAGTGGGTTAGGGTTGTTTGTTAGTGGGTTAGGGTTGTTTGTTGTTAGGGGATTAGGGTTGTTTGTTGTTATGGGGTTAGGGTAGTTTCTTATTGGGGTTAGTTTTGTTTGTTTTTAGTGGGTTAGGGTTGTTTATTGTTAGGGGTTTAGTGTTGGTTGTTGTTAGGGGCTTAGTGTTGTTTGTTGTTAGGTGTTCAGTGTTCTTTTTTTTACGGGTTTAGGGTTGTTTCGTTTTAGGGGGTTAGGGTTGTTTGTTGTTAGTGAGTTAGTGTAGCTTGTTGTTAGGGTGTTAGGGTTGTTTGTTTCAGGGAGTTATGGTTGTTTGTTTTTAGGGGTTTAGGGTTGTTTGTTGTTAGGGGTTAGTGTTTGTTGTTAGGGGGTTAGTGTTTTTTGTTGTTAGGGGGTTAGGATTGTGTGTTGTTAGGGGGTTATTGTTGTTTTTTCTTAGGGGGTTAGAGTTGTTTGTGGTTAGGCGGTTAGGTTTGGTTTTTGTTAGGGTGTTAGTGTTTTTTGTTGTTGGGGGTTAATGTTGTTTGTTGTTAGGGATTTAGGGTTGTTTCTTGTTGGGGTTTAGTGGTTTTTTTGTTAGGGTGTTAGTGTTGTTTGTGGTTAGGGTGTTAGTGTTTTTGGTTGTTAGGGGGTTAGGGTTGTTTGTTTTTAGGGGGTTAGGGTTGTTTTTTGATAGGGGGTTAGTGTTGTTCGTTGTTAGGGGTTTAGGGTTGTTGCTTGTTAGCGATTTAGGGCTGTTTGTTGATAGGGGGTTAGGGTTGTTTGTTTTTAGGGGTTCAGTGTTGTTTGTTTTTAGGGTTTTAGGGTTCTTTGTTTTTAGGGGTTAAGATTGTGTGTTGTTAGGGGGTTACTGTTGTTTGTTGTTAGGGGGTTTGTGTTGTTTGTGGTTAGGAGTTTAGTGTTGTTGGTTGTTAGGGGGTTAGGGTTGTTTGTTGTTAGGGAGTTAGGGTTGTGTGTTGTTAGGGGGTTAGCGTTGTTTGCTGTTAGGGGGTGCGGGTTGTTTTTTGTTGGCGGATTAGTGTTGTTTGTTGTTAGTGGGTTAGTGTTGTTTGTTGTTAGGGGCTTAGTGTTGTTTGTTTTTAGGGGTTCAGTGTTGTTTCTTTTTAGGGTTTTAGGGTTGTTTTTTTTTAGGGGGTTAGTGTTGTTTGTTCTTGGGGTGTTAGGATTGTTATTTGTTAGGGTGTTATTGTTTGTTGGTAGGGGGTTAGTGTTGTTTGTGGTTAGGGGGTTAGTGTTGTTTGTTGTTAGGGGGTTAGGGTTGTTAGTTGTTAGGTGTTAATGTTTGTTGTTAGGGGGTTAGTTTTGCTTGTTGTTAGGGGTTTAGGGTTGTTTCTTTTTGGGGTTTAGTGGTGTTTGTTGTTCGGGTGTTAGTGTTGTTTGTTGTTAGGGGGTTAGTGTTGGTTGTTGTTACTGGGTTAGTGTTTTTTGTTGTTAGTGGGTTAGTACTTTTTGTTGTTAGGGGCTTAGTGTTGTTTGTTTTTAGGGTTTTAGGGTTGTTTGATTTTAGGGGGTGAATGTTGTTTGTTGTCAGAGGGTTAGGATTGTTTGTTGTTGGGGGTTAGTGTTGTTTGTTGTTTGGGGGTTAGGGTTGTTGTTTGTTAGGGGGTTAGTGTTCTTTCTTGTTGGGGGTTAGTGTTGTTTGTTAGGGGGTTAGATTTGTTTGTTGTTGGTGGGTTAGTGTAGTTTGTTGTTAGTGGGTTAGTGTTGTTTGTTGTTAGGGGGTTAGTGTTTTTTTTTTGTCAGGGGGTTAGTGTTCGTTGTTGGGGGTTAGTGTTGTTTGTTTTTAGGGGGTTAGTGTTGGTTGTTGTTACTGGGTTAGTGTTTTTGTTTTTACTGGGTTAGTGCTGTTTGTTGTTAGGGGCTTAGTGTTGTTTGTTTTTAGGGGTTCAGTGTTGTTTGTTTTTAGGGTTTTAGGGTTCTTTGTTTTTAGGGGTTAAGATTGTGTGTTGTTAGGGGGTTAGCGTTGTTTGCTGTTAGGGGGTGCGGGTTGTTTTTTGTTGGCGGATTAGTGTTGTTTGTTGTTAGTGGGTTAGTGTTTGTTGTTAGGGGCTTAGTGTTGTTTGTTTTTAGGGGTTCAGTGTTGTTTCTTTTTAGGGTTTTAGGGTTGTTTTTTTTTAGGGGGTTAGTGTTGTTTGTTCTTGGGGTGTTAGGATTGTTATTTGTTAGGGTGTTATTGTTTGTTGGTAGGGGGTTAGTGTTGTTTGTGGTTAGGGGGTTAGTGTTGTTTGTTGTTAGGGGGTTAGTGTTGGTTGTTGTTACTGGGTTAGTGTTTTTTGTTGTTAGTGGGTTAGTACTTTTTGTTGTTAGGGGCTTAGTGTTGTTTGTTTTTAGGGTTTTAGGGTTGTTTGTTTTTAGGGGGTGAATGTTGTTTGTTGTCAGAGGGTTAGGATTGTTTGTTGTTGGGGGTTAGTGTTGTTTGTTGTTTGGGGGTTAGGGTTGTTGTTTGTTAGGGGGTTAGTGTTCTTTCTTGTTGGGGGTTAGTGTTGTTTGTTAGGGGGTTAGATTTGTTTGTTGTTGGTGGGTTAGTGTAGTTTGTTGTTAGTGGGTTAGTGTTGTTTGTTGTTAGGGGGTTAGTGTTTTTTTTTGTCAGGGGGTTAGTGTTCATTGTTGGGGGTTAGTGTTGTTTGTTGTTAGGGGGTTAGTGTTGGTTGTTGTTACTGGGTTAGTGTTTTTGTTTTTACTGGGTTAGTGCTGTTTGTTGTTAGGGGCTTAGTGTTGTTTGTTTTTAGGGGTTCAGTGTTGTTTGTTTTTAGGGTTCTTTGTTTTTAGGGGTTAAGATTGTGTGTTGTTAGGGGGTTACTGTTGTTTGTTGTTAGGGGGTTTGTGTTGTTTGTGGTTAGGAGTTTAGTGTTGTTGGTTGTTAGGGGGTTAGGGTTGTTTGTTGTTAGGGTGTTAGGGTTGTGTGTTGTTAGGGGGTTAGCGTTGTTTGCTGTTAGGGGGTGCGGGTTGTTTTTTGTTGGCGGATTAGGGTTGTTTGTTGTTAGTGGGTTAGTGTTGTTTGTTGTTAGGGGCTTAGTGTTGTTTGTTTTTAGGGGTTCAGTGTTGTTTCTTTTTAGGGTTTTAGGGTTGTTTTTTTTTAGGGGGTTAGGGTTGTTTGTTCTTGGGGTGTTAGGATTGTTAGTTGTTAGGGTGTTATTGTTGTTTGTTGTTAGGGGGTTAGTGTTGTTTGTGGTTGGGGGTTAGTGTTGTTTGTTGTTAGGGGTTTAGTGTTGTTTGTTGTTAGGGGGTTAGGGTTGTTTGTTGTAAGGGAGTTAGGGTTGTTTGCTGTTAGGGGGTTAGGGTTGTTTGTTGTTAGGGGTCGTGTTGTTTGTTATTAGGGGTTTAGTGTTGTTTATTGTTACGGGGTTAGGGTAGTTTCTTGTTAAGGAGTTAGTGTTGTTTCTTGTTAGTGGGTTAGGGTTGTTTGTTGTTAGGAGGTTAAGGTTGTTTGTTGTAAGGGGGTTAGGGTTGTTTGTTGTTATGGGGTTAGGTTTGTTTGTTGTTGGGGTTTAGGGTTGTTTGTTGTTAGGGGGTTAAGGTTGTTTGTTGTAAGGGGGTTAGGGTTGTTTGTTGTTATGGGGTTAGGTTTGTTTGTTGTTGAGTTTAGGGTTGTTTGTTGTTAGGGGGTTAGTGTTGTTTGATGTGAGTGGTTTAGGGTTGTTTGTTGTTAGGGGGTTAGGGTTGTTTGTTGTTAGGGGGTTAGGGTTGTTTGTTGTTAGTTCTTTAGGGTTGTTTGTTTTTAGTGGGTTAGTGTTTTTAGTTGTTTGGGTTTTAGCGTTGTTTGTTTTTAGGGGTTTAGTGTTGTTTGTTGATAGGGTGTTAGGGTTGTTTGTTGTTAGTGGGTGAGGGTTGTTTGTTGATAGGGGTTTAGGGTTGTTTTTTGTTAGGCGTTTGTGTTGTTTGTTGTTGGGTGTTAGTGTTGTTTGTTAGGGGGTTAGTTTTGTTTGTTGTTAGTGGGTTAGGGTTGTTTGTTAGTGGGTTAGGGTTGTTTGTTGTTAGGGGATTAGGGTTGTTTGTTGTTATGGGGTTAGGGTAGTTTCTTATTGGGGTTAGTGTTGTTTGTTTTTAGTGGGTTAGTGTTGTTTGTTGTTAGGGGGTTAGTGTTGGTTGTTGTTAGGGGCTTAGTGTTGTTTGTTGTTAGGTGTTCAGTGTTCTTTTTTTTACGGGTTTAGGGTTGTTTCGTTTTAGGGGGTTAGGGTTGTTTGTTGTTAGTGAGTTAGTGTAGTTTGTTGTTAGGGTGTTAGGGTTGTTTGTTTCAGGGAGTTATGGTTGTTTGTTGTTAGGGGGTTAGGGTTGTTTGTTGTTACGGGGTTAGGGTTGTTTGTTGATGGGGGTTAGGGTTTTTGTTGTTAGGGGGTTAGTGTTGTTTGTCGTTGGGGTTAGTGTTGTTTGTTCTAAGGGGGTTAGTGTTGTTTATTCTTAGGGGGTTAGGGTTGGTTGTTGTTAGGGTTTTAGTGTTGTTTGTTGTTAGGGGGTTAGTGTTCTTTGATTTTAGGGGTTTAGGGTTGTTTGTTGTTAGTGGGTTAGTGTTGTTTGTTGTTAGGGTGTTAGGGTTGTTTGTTGTTAGTGGGTTAGGGTTGTTTGTTGTTAAGGGAATTAGGGTTCTTGTTGTTAGGGTGTTAGTGTTGTTTGAGGTTGGGGGTTAGTGTTCGTTGTTAGGCGGATAGTGTTGTTTGTTGTTAGGGGGTTTGGGTTGGTTGTTGTTAGGTGTTAGTGTTGTTTGTTGTTAGGGGGTTATTGTTGTTTGTTGTTATGGGGTTAATGTTCTTTGTGGTTAGGGAGTTAGTGTTTGTTGTTAGGGGGTTAGTGTTGTTTCTTGTTAGCAGTTTAGGGTTGTTTCTTGTTGGGGTATACTGGTGTTTGTTGTTAGGGTGTTAGTGTTGTTTGTTGATAGGGGGTTAGTTTTGGTTGTTGTTAGGGGCTTAGTGTTGTGTGTTGTTAGGTGTTCAGTGTTCTTTTTTTTATGGGTTTAGAGTTGTTTCGTTTTAGGGGGTTAGGGTTGTTTGTTGTTAGGGTGTTAGGGTTGTGTGTTGTTAGGGGGTTAGCGTTGTTTGCTGTTAGGGGGTGCGGGTTGTTTTTTGTTGGCGGATTAGGGTTGTTTGTTGTTAGTGGGTTAGTGTTGTTTGTTGTTAGGGGCTTAGTGTTGTTTGTTTTTAGGGGTTCAGTGTTGTTTCTTTTTAGGGTTTTAGGGTTGTTTTTTTTTTAGGGGGTTAGTGTTGTTTGTTCTTGGGGTGTTAGGATTGTTAGTTGTTAGGGTGTTATTGTTGTTTGTTGTTAGGGGGTTAGTGTTGTTTGTGGTTAGGGGGTTAGTGTTGTTTGTTGTTAGGGGTTTAGTGTTGTTTGTTGTTAGGGGGTTAGGGTTGTTTGTTGTAAGGGAGTTAGGGTTGTTTGCTGTTAGGGGGTTAGGGTTGTTTGTTGTTAGGGGTCGTGTTGTTTGTTGTTAGGGGTTTAGTGTTGTTTATTGTTACGGGGTTAGGGTAGTTTCTTGTTAAGGAGTTAGTGTTGTTTGTTGTTAGTGGGTTAGGGTTGTTTGTTGTTAGGAGGTTAAGGTTGTTTGTTGTAAGGGGGTTAGGGTTGTTTGTTGTTATGGGGTTAGGTTTGTTTGTTGTTGGGGTTTAGAGTTGTTTGTTGTTAGGGGGTTAGTGTTGTTTGATGTGAGTGGTTTAGGGTTGTTTGTTGTTAGGGGGTTAGGGTTGTTTGTTGTTAGGGGGTTAGGGTTGTTTGTTGTTAGTTCTTTAGGGTTGTTTGTTTTTAGTGGGTTAGTGTTTTTAGTTGTTTGGGTTTTAGCGTTGTTTGTTTTTAGGGGTTTAGTGTTGTTTTTTGATAGGGTGTTAGGGTTGTTTGTTGTTAGTGGGTGAGGGTTGTTTGTTGATAGGGGTTTAGGGTTGTTTTTTGTTAGGCGTTTGTGTTGTTTGTTGTTGGGTGTTAGTGTTGTTTGTTAGGGGGTTAGTTTTGTTTGTTGTTAGTGGGTTAGGGTTGTTTGTTAGTGGGTTAGGGTTGTTTGTTGTTAGGGGATTAGGGTTGTTTGTTGTTATGGGGTTAGGGTAGTTTCTTATTGGGGTTAGTGTTGTTTGTTTTTAGTGGGTTAGTGTTTGTTGTTAGGGGGTTAGTGTTGGTTGTTGTTAGGGGCTTAGTGTTGTTTGTTGTTAGGTGTTCAGTGTTCTTTTTTTTACGGGTTTAGGGTTGTTTCGTTTTAGGGGGTTAGGGTTGTTTGTTGTTAGTGAGTTAGTGTAGTTTGTTGTTAGGGTGTTAGGGTTGTTTGTTTCAGGGAGTTATGGTTGTTTGTTGTTAGGGGGTTAGGGTTGTTTGTTGTTACGGGGTTAGGGTTGTTTGTTGATAGGGGGTTAGGGTTTTTGTTGTTAGGGGGTTAGTGTTGTTTGTCGTTGGGGTTAGTGTTGTTTGTTCTAAGGGGGTTAGTGTTTATTCTTAGGGGGTTAGGGTTGGTTGTTGTTAGGGTTTTAGTGTTGTTTGTTGTTAGGGGGTTAGTGTTCTTTGATTTTAGGGGTTTAGGGTTGTTTGTTGTTAGTGGGTTAGTGTTGTTTGTTGTTAGGGTGTTAGGGTTGTTTGTTGTTAGTGGGTTAGGGTTGCTTGTTGTTAAGGGAACTAGGGTTCTTGTTGTTAGGGTGTTAGTGTTGTTTGAGGTTGGGGGTTAGTGTTTGTTGTTAGGCGGATAGTGTTGTTTGTTGTTAGGGGGTTTGGGTTGGTTGTTGTTAGGTGTTAGTGTTGTTTGTTGTTAGGGGGTTATTGTTGTTTGTTGTTATGGGGTTAATGTTCTTTGTGGTTAGGGAGTTAGTGTTTGTTGTTAGGGGGTTAGTGTTGTTTCTTGTTAGGGGTTTAGGGTTGTTTCTTGTTGGGGTATACTGGTGTTTGTTGTTAGGGTGTTAGTGTTGTTTGTTGATAGGGGGTTAGTTTTGGTTGTTGTTAGGGGCTTAGTGTTGTGTGTTGTTAGGTGTTCAGTGTTCTTTTTTTTTATGGGTTTAGAGTTGTTTCGTTTTAGGGGGTTAGGGTTGTTTGTTGTTAGGTGCTTAGGGTTGTTTGTTGTTAGTGGGTTAGGGTTGTTTGTTGTTAGGGGGTTAGCGTTGTTTGTTGTAAGGGGGTAAGGGTTGTTTGTTGTTATGGGGTTAGGGTTTTTTGCTGTTAGAGGGTTAGGGTTGTTTTTTGTTGGGGTAGTGTTGTTTGTTGTTAGGGGGTTAGTGTTGTTTGTTGTTAGGGGTTTACGGTTGTTTCTTGTTGGGGTTTAGTGCTGTTTGTTGTTAGGGGGTTAGTGTTGGTTGTTGTTAGGGGCTTAATGTTGGTTGTTGTTAGGGGCTTAGTGTTCTTTGTTGTTAGGTGTTCAGTGTTCTTTTTTTTTACGGGGTTAGAGTTGTTTGTTGTTAGGTGATTACGGTTGTTTGTTCTAAGGGGGTTAGGGTTGTTTGTTGTTAGGGGGTTAGGGTTGTTTGCTGTTAGGGGTAGTGTTTGTTTTTAGGGGTTTAGTGTTGTTTATTGTTACGGGGTTAGTGTAGTTTCTTGTTAAGGAGTTAGTGTTGTTTGTTGTTAGTGGGTTTTGGGTTGTTTGTTTTTAGGAGGTTAAGGTTGTTTGTTGTAAGGGGGTTAGGGTTGTTTGTTGTTATGGGGTTAGGTTTGTTTGTTGTTGGGGTTTACGGTTGTTTGTTGTTAGGGGGTTAGGTTTGTTTGTTGTTGGGGTTTACGGTTGTTTGTTGTTAGGGGGTTAGGGTTGTTTGTTGTTAGTTCTTTAGGGTTGTTTGTTTTTAGTGGGTTAGTGTTTTTAGTTGTTTGGGTTTTAGCGTTGTTTGTTTTTAGGGGTTTAGTGTTGTTTGTTGATAGGGTGTTAGGGTTGTTTGTTGTTAGTGGGTGAGGGTTGTTTGTTGATAGGGGTTTAGGGTTGTTTTTTGTTAGGCGTTTGTGTTGTTTGTTGTTGGGTGTTAGTGTTGTTTGTTAGGGGGTTAGTTTTGTTTGTTGTTAGTGGGTTAGGGTTGTTTGTTAGTGGGTTAGGGTTGTTTGTTGTTAGGGGATTAGGGTTGTTTGTTGTTATGGGGTTAGGGTAGTTTCTTATTGGGGTTAGTTTTGTTTGTTTTTAGTGGGTTAGGGTTGTTTGTTCTTAGGGGTTTAGTGTTGGTTGTTGTTAGGGGCTTAGTGTTGTTTGTTGTTAGGTGTTCAGTGTTCTTTTTTTTACGGGTTTAGGGTTGTTTCGTTTTAGGGGGTTAGGGTTGTTTGTTGTTAGTGAGTTAGTGTAGCTTGTTGTTAGGGTGTTAGGGTTGTTTGTTTCAGGGAGTTATGGTTGTTTGTTTTTAGGGGTTTAGGGTTGTTTGTTGTTAGGGGTTAGTGTTTGTTGTTAGGGGGTTAGTGTTTTTTGTTGTTAGGGGGTTAGGATTGTGTGTTGTTAGGGGGTTATTGTTGTTTTTTCTTAGGGGGTTAGAGTTGTTTGTGGTTAGGCGGTTAGGTTTGGTTTTTGTTAGGGTGTTAGTGTTTTTTGTTGTTAGGGGGTTAATGTTGTTTGTTGTTAGGGATTTAGGGTTGTTTCTTGTTGGGGTTTAGTGGTTTTTTTGTTAGGGTGTTAGTGTTGTTTGTGGTTAGGGTGTTAGTGTTTTTGGTTGTTAGGGGGTTAGGGTTGTTTGTTTTTAGGGGGTTAGGGTTGTTTTTTGATAGGGGGTTAGTGTTGTTCGTTGTTAGGGGTTTAGGGTTGTTGCTTGTTAGCGATTTAGGGCTGTTTGTTGATAGGGGGTTAGGGTTGTTTGTTTTTAGGGGTTCAGTGTTGTTTGTTTTTAGGGTTTTAGGGTTCTTTGTTTTTAGGGGTTAAGATTGTGTGTTGTTAGGGGGTTACTGTTGTTTGTTGTTAGGGGGTTTGTGTTGTTTGTGGTTAGGAGTTTAGTGTTGTTGGTTTTTAGGGGGTTAGGGTTGTTTGGTGTTAGGGAGTTAGTGTTGTGTGTTGTTAGGGGGTTAGCGTTGTTTGCTGTTAGGGGGTGCGGGTTGTTTTTTGTTGGCGGATTAGTGTTGTTTGTTGTTAGTGGGTTAGTGTTTGTTGTTAGGGGCTTAGTGTTGTTTGTTTTTAGGGGTTCAGTGTTGTTTCTTTTTAGGGTTTTAGGGTTGTTTTTTTTTAGGGGGTTAGTGTTGTTTGTTCTTGGGGTGTTAGGATTGTTATTTGTTAGGGTGTTATTGTTTGTTGGTAGGGGGTTAGTGTTGTTTGTGGTTAGGGGGTTAGTGTTGTTTGTTGTTAGGGGGTTAGGGTTGTTAGTTGTTAGGTGTTAATGTTTGTTGTTAGGGGGTTAGTTTTGCTTGTTGTTAGGGGTTTAGGGTTGTTTCTTTTTGGGGTTTAGTGGTGTTTGTTGTTCGGGTGTTAGTGTTGTTTGTTGTTAGGGGGTTAGTGTTGGTTGTTGTTACTGGGTTAGTGTTTTTTGTTGTTAGTGGGTTAGTACTTTTTGTTGTTAGGGGCTTAGTGTTGTTTGTTTTTAGGGTTTTAGGGTTGTTTGTTTTTAGGGGGTGAATGTTGTTTGTTGTCAGAGGGTTAGGATTGTTTGTTGTTGGGGGTTAGTGTTGTTTGTTGTTTGGGGGTTAGGGTTGTTGTTTGTTAGGGGGTTAGTGTTCTTTCTTGTTGGGGGTTAGTGTTGTTTGTTAGGGGGTTAGATTTGTTTGTTGTTGGTGGGTTAGTGTAGTTTGTTGTTAGTGGGTTAGTGTTGTTTGTTGTTAGGGGGTTAGTGTTTTTTTTTTGTCAGGGGGTTAGTGTTCGTTGTTGGGGGTTAGTGTTGTTTGTTGTTAGGGGGTTAGTGTTGGTTGTTGTTACTGGGTTAGTGTTTTTGTTTTTACTGGGTTAGTGCTGTTTGTTGTTAGGGGCTTAGTGTTGTTTGTTTTTAGGGGTTCAGTGTTGTTTGTTTTTAGGGTTTTAGGGTTCTTTGTTTTTAGGGGTTAAGATTGTGTGTTGTTAGGGGGTTACTGTTGTTTGTTGTTAGGGGGTTTGTGTTGTTTGTGGTTAGGAGTTTAGTGTTGTTGGTTGTTAGGGGGTTAGGGTTGTTTGTTGTTAGGGTGTTAGGGTTGTGTGTTGTTAGGGGGTTAGCGTTGTTTGCTGTTAGGGGGTGCGGGTTGTTTTTTGTTGGCGGATTAGGGTTGTTTGTTGTTAGTGGGTTAGTGTTGTTTGTTGTTAGGGGCTTAGTGTTGTTTGTTTTTAGGGGTTCAGTGTTGTTTCTTTTTAGGGTTTTAGGGTTGTTTTTTTTTAGGGGGTTAGTGTTGTTTGTTCTTGGGGTGTTAGGATTGTTAGTTGTTAGGGTGTTATTGTTGTTTGTTGTTAGGGGGTTAGTGTTGTTTGTGGTTAGGGGGTTAGTGTTGTTTCTTGTTGGGGTTTAGTGCTGTTTGTTGTTAGGGGGTTAGTGTTGGTTGTTGTTAGGGGCTTAATGTTGGTTGTTGTTAGGGGCTTAGTGTTCTTTGTTGTTAGGTGTTCAGTGTTCTTTTTTTTTACGGGGTTAGAGTTGTTTGTTGTTAGGTGATTACGGTTGTTTGTTCTAAGGGGGTTAGGGTTGTTTGTTGTTAGGGGGTTAGGGTTGTTTGTTGTTAGGGGTAGTGTTGTTTGTTTTTAGGGGTTTAGTGTTGTTTATTGTTACGGGGTTAGGGTAGTTTCTTGTTAAGGAGTTAGTGTTGTTTGTTGTTAGTGGGTTTTGGGTTGTTTGTTGTTAGGAGGTTAAGGTTGTTTGTTGTAAGGGGGTTAGGGTTGTTTGTTGTTATGGGGTTAGGTTTGTTTGTTGTTGGGGTTTACGGTTGTTTGTTGTTAGGGGGTTAGGGTTGTTTGTTGTTAGTTCTTTAGGGTTGTTTGTTTTTAGTGGGTTAGTGTTTTTAGTTGTTTGGGTTTTAGCGTTGTTTGTTTTTAGGGGTTTAGTGTTGTTTTTTGATAGGGTGTTAGGGTTGTTTGTTGTTAGTGGGTGAGGGTTGTTTGTTGATAGGGGTTTAGGGTTGTTTTTTGTTAGGCGTTTGTGTTGTTTGTGGTTGGGTGTTAGTGTTGTTTGTTAGGGGGTTAGTTTTGTTTGTTGTTAGTGGGTTAGGGTTGTTTGTTAGTGGGTTAGGGTTGTTTGTTGTTAGGGGATTAGGGTTGTTTGTTGTTATGGGGTTAGGGTAGTTTCTTATTGGGGTTAGTTTTGTTTGTTTTTAGTGGGTTAGGGTTGTTTATTGTTAGGGGTTTAGTGTTGGTTGTTGTTAGGGGCTTAGTGTTGTTTGTTGTTAGGTGTTCAGTGTTCTTTTTTTTACGGGTTTAGGGTTGTTTCGTTTTAGGGGGTTAGGGTTGTTTGTTGTTAGTGAGTTAGTGTAGCTTGTTGTTAGGGTGTTAGGGTTGTTTGTTTCAGGGAGTTATGGTTGTTTGTTTTTAGGGGTTTAGGGTTGTTTGTTGTTAGGGGTTAGTGTTTGTTGTTAGGGGGTTAGTGTTTTTTGTTGTTAGGGGGTTAGGATTGTGTGTTGTTAGGGGGTTATTGTTGTTTTTTCTTAGGGGGTTAGAGTTGTTTGTGGTTAGGCGGTTAGGTTTGGTTTTTGTTAGGGTGTTAGTGTTTTTTGTTGTTAGGGGGTTAATGTTGTTTGTTGTTAGGGATTTAGGTTTGTTTCTTGTTGGGGTTTAGTGGTTTTTTTGTTAGGGTGTTAGTGTTGTTTGTGGTTAGGGTGTTAGTGTTTTTGGTTGTTAGGGGGTTAGGGTTGTTTGTTTTTAGGGGGTTAGGGTTGTTTTTTGATAGGGGGTTAGTGTTGTTCGTTGTTAGGGGTTTAGGGTTGTTGCTTGTTAGCGATTTAGGGCTGTTTGTTGATAGGGGGTTAGGGTTGTTTGTTTTTAGGGGTTCAGTGTTGTTTGTTTTTAGGGTTTTAGGGTTCTTTGTTTTTAGGGGTTAAGATTGTGTGTTGTTAGGGGGTTACTGTTGTTTGTTGTTAGGGGGTTTGTGTTGTTTGTGGTTAGGAGTTTAGTGTTGTTGGTTGTTAGGGGGTTAGGGTTGTTTGTTGTTAGGGAGTTAGGGTTGTGTGTTGTTAGGGGGTTAGCGTTGTTTGCTGTTAGGGGGTGCGGGTTGTTTTTTGTTGGCGGATTAGTGTTGTTTGTTGTTAGTGGGTTAGTGTTGTTTGTTGTTAGGGGCTTAGTGTTGTTTGTTTTTAGGGGTTCAGTGTTGTTTCTTTTTAGGGTTTTAGGGTTTTTTTTTTTAGGGGGTTAGTGTTGTTTGTTCTTGGGGTGTTAGGATTGTTATTTGTTAGGGTGTTATTGTTTGTTGGTAGGGGGTTAGTGTTGTTTGTGGTTAGGGGGTTAGTGTTGTTTGTTGTTAGGGGGTTAGGGTTGTTAGGTGTTAATGTTTGTTGTTAGGGGGTTAGTTTTGCTTGTTGTTAGGGGTTTAGGGTTGTTTCTTTTTGGGGTTTAGTGGTGTTTGTTGTTCGGGTGTTAGTGTTGTTTGTTGTTAGGGGGTTAGTGTTGGTTGTTGTTACTGGGTTAGTGTTTTTTGTTGTTAGTGGGTTAGTACTTTTTGTTGTTAGGGGCTTAGTGTTGTTTGTTTTTAGGGTTTTAGGGTTGTTTGTTTTTAGGGGGTGAATGTTGTTTGTTGTCAGAGGGTTAGGATTGTTTGTTGTTGGGGGTTAGTGTTGTTTGTTGTTTGGGGGTTAGGGTTGTTGTTTGTTAGGGGGTTAGGTTCTTTCTTGTTGGGGGTTAGTGTTGTTTGTTAGGGGGTTAGATTTGTTTGTTGTTGGTGGGTTAGTGTAGTTTGTTGTTAGTGGGTTAGTGTTGTTTGTTGTTAGGGGGTTAGTGTTTTTTTTTTGTCAGGGGGTTAGTGTTCGTTGTTGGGGGTTAGTGTTGTTTGTTGTTAGGGGGTTAGTGTTGGTTGTTGTTACTGGGTTAGTGTTTTTGTTTTTACTGGGTTAGTGCTGTTTGTTGTTAGGGGCTTAGTGTTGTTTGTTTTTAGGGGTTCAGTGTTGTTTGTTTTTAGGGTTTTAGGGTTCTTTGTTTTTAGGGGTTAAGATTGTGTGTTGTTAGGGGGTTACTGTTGTTTGTTGTTAGGGGGTTTGTGTTGTTTGTGGTTAGGAGTTTAGTGTTGTTGGTTGTTAGGGGGTTAGGGTTTTTTGTTGTTAGGGTGTTAGGGTTGTGTGTTGTTAGGGGGTTAGCGTTGTTTGCTGTTAGGGGGTGCGGGTTGTTTTTTGTTGGCGGATTAGGGTTGTTTGTTGTTAGTGGGTTAGTGTTGTTTGTTGTTAGGGGCTTAGTGTTGTTTGTTTTTAGGGGTTCAGTGTTGTTTCTTTTTAGGGTTTTAGGGTTGTTTTTTTTTAGGGGGTTAGTGTTGTTTGTTCTTGGGGTGTTAGGATTGTTAGTTGTTAGGGTGTTATTGTTGTTTGTTGTTAGGGGGTTAGTGTTGTTTGTGGTTAGGGGGTTAGTGTTGTTTCTTGTTGGGGTTTAGTGCTGTTTGTTGTTAGGGGGTTAGTGTTGGTTGTTGTTAGGGGCTTAATGTTGGTTGTTGTTAGGGGCTTAGTGTTCTTTGTTGTTAGGTGTTCAGTGTTCTTTTTTTTTACGGGGTTAGAGTTGTTTGTTGTTAGGTGATTACGGTTGTTTGTTCTAAGGGGGTTAGGGTTGTTTGTTGTTAGGGGGTTAGGGTTGTTTGTTGTTAGGGGTAGTGTTGTTTGTTTTTAGGGGTTTAGTGTTGTTTATTGTTACGGGGTTAGGGTAGTTTCTTGTTAAGGAGTTAGTGTTGTTTGTTGTTAGTGGGTTTTGGGTTGTTTGTTGTTAGGAGGTTAAGGTTGTTTGTTGTAAGGGGGTTAGGGTTGTTTGTTGTTATGGGGTTAGGTTTGTTTGTTGTTGGGGTTTACGGTTGTTTGTTGTTAGGGGGTTAGGGTTGTTTGTTGTTAGTTCTTTAGGGTTGTTTGTTTTTAGTGGGTTAGTGTTTTTAGTTGTTTGGGTTTTAGCGTTGTTTGTTTTTAGGGGTTTAGTGTTGTTTGTTGATAGGGTGTTAGGGTTGTTTGTTGTTAGTGGGTGAGGGTTGTTTGTTGATAGGGGTTTAGGGTTGTTTTTTGTTAGGCGTTTGTGTTGTTTGTGGTTGGGTGTTAGTGTTGTTTGTTAGGGGGTTAGTTTTGTTTGTTGTTAGTGGGTTAGGGTTGTTTGTTAGTGGGTTAGGGTTGTTTGTTGTTAGGGGATTAGGGTTGTTTGTTGTTATGGGGTTAGGGTAGTTTCTTATTGGGGTTAGTTTTGTTTGTTTTTAGTGGGTTAGGGTTGTTTATTGTTAGGGGTTTAGTGTTGGTTGTTGTTAGGGGCTTAGTGTTGTTTGTTGTTAGGTGTTCAGTGTTCTTTTTTTTACGGGTTTAGGGTTGTTTCGTTTTAGGGGGTTAGGGTTGTTTGTTGTTAGTGAGTTAGTGTAGCTTGTTGTTAGGGTGTTAGGGTTGTTTGTTTCAGGGAGTTATGGTTGTTTGTTTTTAGGG
Source organism: Elephas maximus indicus (assembly GCF_024166365.1). NCBI lineage: Eukaryota > Metazoa > Chordata > Mammalia > Proboscidea > Elephantidae > Elephas > Elephas maximus. The sequence continues at coordinate 1,609,542 of NC_064824.1, read as the reverse complement.
GTTTAGGGTTGTTTGTTGTTAGGGGTTAGTGTTTGTTGTTAGGGGGTTAGTGTTTTTTGTTGTTAGGGGGTTAGGATTGTGTGTTGTTAGGGGGTTATTGTTGTTTTTTCTTAGGGGGTTAGAGTTGTTTGTGGTTAGGCGGTTAGGTTTGGTTTTTGTTAGGGTGTTAGTGTTTTTTGTTGTTAGGGGGTTAATGTTGTTTGTTGTTAGGGATTTAGGGTTGTTTCTTGTTGGGGTTTAGTGGTTTTTTTGTTAGGGTGTTAGTGTTGTTTGTGGTTAGGGTGTTAGTGTTTTTGGTTGTTAGGGGGTTAGGGTTGTTTGTTTTTAGGGGGTTAGGGTTGTTTTTTGATAGGGGGTTAGTGTTGTTCGTTGTTAGGGGTTTAGGGTTGTTGCTTGTTAGCGATTTAGGGCTGTTTGTTGATAGGGGGTTAGGGTTGTTTGTTTTTAGGGGTTCAGTGTTGTTTGTTTTTAGGGTTTTAGGGTTCTTTGTTTTTAGGGGTTAAGATTGTGTGTTGTTAGGGGGTTACTGTTGTTTGTTGTTAGGGGGTTTGTGTTGTTTGTGGTTAGGAGTTTAGTGTTGTTGGTTGTTAGGGGGTTAGGGTTGTTTGTTGTTAGGGAGTTAGGGTTGTGTGTTGTTAGGGGGTTAGCGTTGTTTGCTGTTAGGGGGTGCGGGTTGTTTTTTGTTGGCGGATTAGTGTTGTTTGTTGTTAGTGGGTTAGTGTTGTTTGTTGTTAGGGGCTTAGTGTTGTTTGTTTTTAGGGGTTCAGTGTTGTTTCTTTTTAGGGTTTTAGGGTTGTTTTTTTTTAGGGGGTTAGTGTTGTTTGTTCTTGGGGTGTTAGGATTGTTATTTGTTAGGGTGTTATTGTTTGTTGGTAGGGGGTTAGTGTTGTTTGTGGTTAGGGGGTTAGTGTTGTTTGTTGTTAGGGGGTTAGGGTTGTTAGTTGTTAGGTGTTAATGTTTGTTGTTAGGGGGTTAGTTTTGCTTGTTGTTAGGGGTTTAGGGTTGTTTCTTTTTGGGGTTTAGTGGTGTTTGTTGTTCGGGTGTTAGTGTTGTTTGTTGTTAGGGGGTTAGTGTTGGTTGTTGTTACTGGGTTAGTGTTTTTTGTTGTTAGTGGGTTAGTACTTTTTGTTGTTAGGGGCTTAGTGTTGTTTGTTTTTAGGGTTTTAGGGTTGTTTGTTTTTAGGGGGTGAATGTTGTTTGTTGTCAGAGGGTTAGGATTGTTTGTTGTTAGGGGGTTAGTGTTGTTTGTTGTTTGGGGGTTAGGGTTGTTGTTTGTTAGGGGGTTAGTGTTCTTTCTTGTTGGGGGTTAGTGTTGTTTGTTAGGGGGTTAGATTTGTTTGTTGTTGGTGGGTTAGTGTAGTTTGTTGTTAGTGGGTTAGTGTTGTTTGTTGTTAGGGGGTTAGTGTTTTTTTTTGTCAGGGGGTTAGTGTTCGTTGTTGGGGGTTAGTGTTGTTTGTTGTTAGGGGGTTAGTGTTGGTTGTTGTTACTGGGTTAGTGTTTTTGTTTTTACTGGGTTAGTGCTGTTTGTTGTTAGGGGCTTAGTGTTGTTTGTTTTTAGGGGTTCAGTGTTGTTTGTTTTTAGGGTTTTAGGGTTCTTTGTTTTTAGGGGTTAAGATTGTGTGTTGTTAGGGGGTTAGCGTTGTTTGCTGTTAGGGGGTGCGGGTTGTTTTTTGTTGGCGGATTAGTGTTGTTTGTTGTTAGTGGGTTAGTGTTTGTTGTTAGGGGCTTAGTGTTGTTTGTTTTTAGGGGTTCAGTGTTGTTTCTTTTTAGGGTTTTAGGGTTGTTTTTTTTTAGGGGGTTAGTGTTGTTTGTTCTTGGGGTGTTAGGATTGTTATTTGTTAGGGTGTTATTGTTTGTTGTTAGGGGGTTAGTGTTGTTTGTGGTTAGGGGGTTAGTGTTGTTTGTTGTTAGGGGGTTAGTGTTGGTTGTTGTTACTGGGTTAGTGTTTTTTGTTGTTAGTGGGTTAGTACTTTTTGTTGTTAGGGGCTTAGTGTTGTTTGTTTTTAGGGTTTTAGGGTTGTTTGTTTTTAGGGGGTGAATGTTGTTTGTTGTCAGAGGGTTAGGATTGTTTGTTGTTGGGGGTTAGTGTTGTTTGTTGTTTGGGGGTTAGGGTTGTTGTTTGTTAGGGGGTTAGTGTTCTTTCTTGTTGGGGGTTAGTGTTGTTTGTTAGGGGGTTAGATTTGTTTGTTGTTGGTGGGTTAGTGTAGTTTGTTGTTAGTGGGTTAGTGTTGTTTGTTGTTAGGGGGTTAGTGTTTTTTTTTGTCAGGGGGTTAGTGTTCGTTGTTGGGGGTTAGTGTTGTTTGTTGTTAGGGGGTTAGTGTTGGTTGTTGTTACTGGGTTAGTGTTTATGTTTTTACTGGGTTAGTGCTGTTTGTTGTTAGGGGCTTAGTGTTGTTTGTTTTTAGGGGTTCAGTGTTGTTTGTTTTTAGGGTTCTTTGTTTTTAGGGGTTAAGATTGTGTGTTGTTAGGGGGTTACTGTTGTTTGTTGTTAGGGGGTTTGTGTTGTTTGTGGTTAGGAGTTTAGTGTTGTTGGTTGTTAGGGGGTTAGGGTTGTTTGTTGTTAGGGTGTTAGGGTTGTGTGTTGTTAGGGGGTTAGCGTTGTTTGCTGTTAGGGGGTGCGGGTTGTTTTTTGTTGGCGGATTAGGGTTGTTTGTTGTTAGTGGGTTAGTGTTGTTTGTTGTTAGGGGCTTAGTGTTGTTTGTTTTTAGGGGTTCAGTGTTGTTTCTTTTTAGGGTTTTAGGGTTGTTTTTTTTTAGGGGGTTAGGGTTGTTTGTTCTTGGGGTGTTAGGATTGTTAGTTGTTAGGGTGTTATTGTTGTTTGTTGTTAGGGGGTTAGTGTTGTTTGTGGTTAGGGGGTTAGTGTTGTTTGTTGTTAGGGGTTAAGTGTTGTTTGTTGTTAGGGGGTTAGGGTTGTTTGTTGTAAGGGAGTTAGGGTTGTTTGCTGTTAGGGGGTTAGGGTTGTTTGTTGTTAGGGGTCGTGTTGTTTGTTGTTAGGGGTTTAGTGTTGTTTATTGTTACGGGGTTAGGGTAGTTTCTTGTTAAGGAGTTAGTGTTGTTTGTTGTTAGTGGGTTAGGGTTGTTTGTTGTTAGGAGGTTAAGGTTGTTTGTTGTAAGGGGGTTAGGGTTGTTTGTTGTTATGGGGTTAGGTTTGTTTGTTGTTGGGGTTTAGGGTTGTTTGTTGTTAGGGGGTTAAGGTTGTTTGTTGTAAGGGGGTTAGGGTTGTTTGTTGTTATGGGGTTAGGTTTGTTTGTTGTTGGGTTTAGGGTTGTTTGTTGTTAGGGGGTTAGTGTTGTTTGATGTGAGTGGTTTAGGGTTGTTTGTTGTTAGGGGGTTAGGGTTGTTTGTTGTTAGGGGGTTAGGGTTGTTTGTTGTTAGTTCTTTAGGGTTGTTTGTTTTTAGTGGGTTAGTGTTTTTAGTTGTTTGGGTTTTAGCGTTGTTTGTTTTTAGGGGTTTAGTGTTGTTTGTTGATAGGGTGTTAGGGTTGTTTGTTGTTAGTGGGTGAGGGTTGTTTGTTGATAGGGGTTTAGGGTTGTTTTTTGTTAGGCGTTTGTGTTGTTTGTTGTTGGGTGTTAGTGTTGTTTGTTAGGGGGTTAGTTTTGTTTGTTGTTAGTGGGTTAGGGTTGTTTGTTAGTGGGTTAGGGTTGTTTGTTGTTAGGGGATTAGGGTTGTTTGTTGTTATGGGGTTAGGGTAGTTTCTTATTGGGGTTAGTGTTGTTTGTTTTTAGTGGGTTAGTGTTGTTTGTTGTTAGGGGGTTAGTGTTGGTTGTTGTTAGGGGCTTAGTGTTGTTTGTTGTTAGGTGTTCAGTGTTCTTTTTTTTACGGGTTTAGGGTTGTTTCGTTTTAGGGGGTTAGGGTTGTTTGTTGTTAGTGAGTTAGTGTAGTTTGTTGTTAGGGTGTTAGGGTTGTTTGTTTCAGGGAGTTATGGTTGTTTGTTGTTAGGGGGTTAGGGTTGTTTGTTGTTACGGGGTTAGGGTTGTTTGTTGATGGGGGTTAGGGTTTTTGTTGTTAGGGGGTTAGTGTTGTTTGTCGTTGGGGTTAGTGTTGTTTGTTCTAAGGGGGTTAGTGTTGTTTATTCTTAGGGGGTTAGGGTTGGTTGTTGTTAGGGTTTTAGTGTTGTTTGTTGTTAGGGGGTTAGTGTTCTTTGATTTTAGGGGTTTAGGGTTGTTTGTTGTTAGTGGGTTAGTGTTGTTTGTTGTTAGGGTGTTAGGGTTGTTTGTTGTTAGTGGGTTAGGGTTGTTTGTTGTTAAGGGAATTAGGGTTCTTGTTGTTAGGGTGTTAGTGTTGTTTGAGGTTGGGGGTTAGTGTTTGTTGTTAGGCGGATAGTGTTGTTTGTTGTTAGGGGGTTAGTGTTGGTTGTTGTTACTGGGTTAGTGTTTTTTGTTGTTAGTGGGTTAGTACTTTTTGTTGTTAGGGGCTTAGTGTTGTTTGTTTTTAGGGTTTTAGGGTTGTTTGTTTTTAGGGGGTGAATGTTGTTTGTTGTCAGAGGGTTAGGATTGTTTGTTGTTAGGGGGTTAGTGTTGTTTGTTGTTTGGGGGTTAGGGTTGTTGTTTGTTAGGGGGTTAGTGTTCTTTCTTGTTGGGGGTTAGTGTTGTTTGTTAGGGGGTTAGATTTGTTTGTTGTTGGTGGGTTAGTGTAGTTTGTTGTTAGTGGGTTAGTGTTGTTTGTTGTTAGGGGGTTAGTGTTTTTTTTTGTCAGGGGGTTAGTGTTCGTTGTTGGGGGTTAGTGTTGTTTGTTGTTAGGGGGTTAGTGTTGGTTGTTGTTACTGGGTTAGTGTTTTTGTTTTTACTGGGTTAGTGCTGTTTGTTGTTAGGGGCTTAGTGTTGTTTCTTTTTAGGGGTTCAGTGTTGTTTGTTTTTAGGGTTTTAGGGTTCTTTGTTTTTAGGGGTTAAGATTGTGTGTTGTTAGGGGGTTACTGTTGTTTGTTGTTAGGGGGTTTGTGTTGTTTGTGGTTAGGAGTTTAGTGTTGTTGGTTGTTAGGGGGTTAGTGTTGTTTGTTGTTAGGGTGTTAGGGTTGTGTGGTGTTAGGGGGTTAGCGTTGTTTGCTGTTAGGGGGTGCGGGTTGTTTTTTGTTGGCGGATTAGTTTTGTTTGTTGTTAGTGGGTTAGTGTTGTTTGTTGTTAGGGCCTTAGTGTTGTTTGTTTTTAGGGGTTCAGTGTTGTTTCTTTTTAGGGTTTTAGGGTTGTTTTTTTTTAGGGGGTTAGTGTTGTTTGTTCTTGGGGTGTTAGGATTGTTAGTTGTTAGGGTGTTATTCTTGTTTGTTGTTAGGGGGTTAGTGTTGTTTGTGGTTAGTGGGTTAGTGTTGTTTGTTGTTAGGGGTTTAGTGTTGTTTGTTGTTAGGGGGTTAGGGTTTGTTGTAAGGGAGTTAGGGTTGTTTGCTGTTAGGGGGTTAGGGTTGTTTGTTGTTAGGGGTCGTGTTGTTTGTTGTTAGGGGTTTAGTGTTGTTTATTGTTACGGGGTTAGGGTAGTTTCTTGTTAAGGAGTTAGTGTTGTTTGTTGTTAGTGGGTTAGGGTTGTTTGTTGTTAGGAGGTTAAGGTTGTTTGTTGTAAGGGGGTTAGGGTTGTTTGTTGTTATGGGGTTAGTGTTGTTTGATGTGAGTGGTTTAGGGTTGTTTGTTGTTAGGGGGTTAGGGTTGTTTGTTGTTAGGGGGTTAGGGTTGTTTGTTGTTAGTTCTTTAGGGTTGTTTGTTTTTAGTGGGTTAGTGTTTTTAGTTGTTTGGGTTTTAGCGTTGTTTGTTTTTAGGGGTTTAGTGTTGTTTGTTGATAGGGTGTTAGGGTTGTTTGTTGTTAGTGGGTGAGGGTTGTTTGTTGATAGGGGTTTAGGGTTGTTTTTTGTTAGGCGTTTGTGTTGTTTGTTGTTGGGTGTTAGTGTTGTTTGTTAGGGGGTTAGTTTTGTTTGTTGTTAGTGGGTTAGGGTTGTTTGTTAGTGGGTTAGGGTTGTTTGTTGTTAGGGGATTAGGGTTGTTTGTTGTTATGGGGTTAGGGTAGTTTCTTATTGGGGTTAGTGTTGTTTGTTTTTAGTGGGTTAGTGTTGTTTGTTGTTAGGGGGTTAGTGTTGGTTGTTGTTAGGGGCTTAGTGTTGTTTGTTGTTAGGTGTTCAGTGTTCTTTTTTTTACGGGTTTAGGGTTGTTTCGTTTTAGGGGGTTAGGGTTGTTTGTTGTTAGTGAGTTAGTGTAGTTTGTTGTTAGTGAGTTAGGGTTGTTTGTTTCAGGGAGTTATGGTTGTTTGTTGTTAGGGGGTTAGGGTTGTTTGTTGTTACGGGGTTAGGGTTGTTTGTTGATAGGGGGTTAGGGTTTTTGTTGTTAGGGGGTTAGTGTTGTTTGTCGTTGGGGTTAGTGTTGTTTGTTCTAAGGGGGTTAGTGTTGTTTATTCTTAGGGGGTTAGGGTTGGTTGTTGTTAGGGTTTTAGTGTTGTTTGTTGTTAGGGGGTTAGTGTTCTTTGATTTTAGGGGTTTAGGGTTGTTTGTTGTTAGTGGGTTAGTGTTGTTTGTTGTTAGGGTGTTAGGGTTGTTTGTTGTTAGTGGGTTAGGGTTGCTTGTTGTTAAGGGAACTAGGGTTCTTGTTGTTAGGGTGTTAGTGTTGTTTGAGGTTGGGGGTTAGTGTTTGTTGTTAGGCGGATAGTGTTGTTTGTTGTTAGGGGGTTTGGGTTGGTTGTTGTTAGGTGTTAGTGTTGTTTGTTGTTAGGGGGTTATTGTTGTTTGTTGTTATGGGGTTAATGTTCTTTGTGGTTAGGGAGTTAGTGTTTGTTGTTAGGGGGTTAGTGTTGTTTCTTGTTAGGGGTTTAGGGTTGTTTCTTGTTGGGGTATACTGGTGTTTGTTGTTAGGGTGTTAGTGTTGTTTGTTGATAGGGGGTTAGTTTTGGTTGTTGTTAGGGGCTTAGTGTTGTGTGTTGTTAGGTGTTCAGTGTTCTTTTTTTTTTATGGGTTTAGAGTTGTTTCGTTTTAGGGGGTTAGGGTTGTTTGTTGTTAGGTGCTTAGGGTTGTTTGTTGTTAGTGGGTTAGGGTTGTTTGTTGTTAGGGGGTTAGCGTTGTTTGTTGTAAGGGGGTAAGGGTTGTTTGTTGTTATGGGGTTAGGGTTTTTTGCTGTTAGAGGGTTAGGGTTGTTTTTTGTTGGGGTAGTGTTGTTTGTTGTTAGGGGTTTAGGGTTGTTTCTTGTTGGGGTTTAGTGCTGTTTGTTGTTAGGGGGTTAGTGTTGGTTGTTGTTAGGGGCTTAATGTTGGTTGTTGTTAGGGGCTTAGTGTTCCTTGTTGTTAGGTGTTCAGTGTTCTTTTTTTTACGGGGTTAGAGTTGTTTGTTGTTAGGTGATTACGGTTGTTTGTTCTAAGGGGGTTAGGGTTGTTTGTTGTTAGGGGGTTAGGGTTGTTTGTTGTTAGGGGTAGTGTTGTTTGTTTTTAGGGGTTTAGTGTTGTTTATTGTTACGGGGTTAGGGTAGTTTCTTGTTAAGGAGTTAGTGTTGTTTGTTGTTAGTGGGTTTTGGGTTGTTTGTTGTTCGGAGGTTAAGGTTGTTTGTTGTAAGGGGGTTAGGGTTGTTTGTTGTTATGGGGTTAGGTTTGTTTGTTGTTAGGGGGTTAGGGTTGTTTGTTGTTAGGGGGTTAGGGTTGTTTGTTGTTAGTTCTTTAGGGTTGTTTGTTTTTAGTGGGTTAGTGTTTTTAGTTGTTTGGGTTTTAGCGTTGTTTGTTTTTAGGGGTTTAGTGTTGTTTGTTGATAGGGTGTTAGGGTTGTTTGTTGTTAGTGGGTGAGGGTTGTTTGTTGATAGGGGTTTAGGGTTGTTTTTTGTTAGGCGTTTGTGTTGTTTGTTGTTGGGTGTTAGTGTTGTTTGTTAGGGGGTTAGTTTTGTTTGTTGTTAGTGGGTTAGGGTTGTTTGTTAGTGGGTTAGGGTTGTTTGTTGTTAGGGGATTAGGGTTGTTTGTTGTTATGGGGTTAGGGTAGTTTCTTATTGGGGTTAGTTTTGTTTGTTTTTAGTGGGTTAGTGTTGTTTGTTGTTAGGGGGTTAGTGTTGGTTGTTGTTAGGGGCTTAGTGTTGTTTGTTGTTAGGTGTTCAGTGTTCTTTTTTTTACGGGTTTAGGGTTGTTTCGTTTTAGGGGGTTAGGGTTGTTTGTTGTTAGTGAGTTAGTGTAGTTTGTTGTTAGGGTGTTAGGGTTGTTTGTTTCAGGGAGTTATGGTTGTTTGTTGTTAGGGGGTTAGGGTTGTTTGTTGTTACGGGGTTAGGGTTGTTTGTTGATGGGGGTTAGGGTTTTTGTTGTTAGGGGGTTAGTGTTGTTTGTCGTTTGGGTTAGTGTTGTTTGTTCTAAGGGGGTTAGTGTTGTTTATTCTTAGGGGGTTAGGGTTGGTTGTTGTTAGGGTTTTAGTGTTGTTTGTTGTTAGGGGGTTAGTGTTCTTTGATTTTAGGGGTTTAGGGTTGTTTGTTGTTAGTGGGTTAGTGTTGTTTGTTGTTAGGGTGTTAGGGTTGTTTGTTGTTAGTGGGTTAGGGTTGTTTGTTGTTAAGGGAATTAGGGTTCTTGTTGTTAGGGTGTTAGTGTTGTTTGAGGTTGGGGGTTAGTGTTTGTTGTTAGGCGGATAGTGTTGTTTGTTGTTAGGGAGTTTGGATTGGTTGTTGTTAGGTGTTAGCGTTGTTTGTTGTTAGGGGGTTGGTGTTGTTTGTTCTTAGGGGGTTAGGATTGTTTGTTGTTAGGGGGTTATTGTTGTTTGTTGTTATGGGGTTAATGTTCTTTGTGGTTAGGGAGTTAGTGTTTGTTGTTAGGGGGTTAGTGTTGTTTCCTGTTAGGGGTTTAGGGTTGTTTCTTGTTGGGGTATACTGGTGTTTGTTGTTAGGGTGTTAGTGTTGTTTGTTGATAGGGGGTTAGTTTTGGTTGTTTTTAGGGGCTTAGTGTTGTGTGTTGTTAGGTGTTCAGTGTTCTTTTTTTTTATGGGTTTAGAGTTGTTTCGTTTTAGGGGGTTAGGGTTGTTTGTTGTTAGGTGCTTAGGGTTGTTTGTTGTTAGTGGGTTAGGGTTGTTTGTTGTTAGGGGGTTAGCGTTGTTTGTTGTAAGGGGGTAAGGGTTGTTTGTTGTTATGGGGTTAGGGTTTTTTGCTGTTAGAGGGTTAGGGTTGTTTTTTGTTGGGGTAGTGTTGTTTGTTGTTAGGGGGTTAGTGTTGTTTGTTGTTAGGGGTTTAGGGTTGTTTCTTGTTGGGGTTTAGTGCTGTTTGTTGTTAGGGGGTTAGTGTTGGTTGTTGTTAGGGGCTTAATGTTGGTTGTTGTTAGGGGCTTAGTGTTCTTTGTTGTTAGGTGTTCAGTGTTCTTTTTTTTTACGGGGTTAGAGTTGTTTGTTGTTAGGTGATTACGGTTGTTTGTTCTAAGGGGGTTAGGGTTGTTTGTTGTTAGGGGGTTAGGGTTGTTTGTTGTTAGGGGTAGTGTTGTTTGTTTTTAGGGGTTTAGTGTTGTTTATTGTTACGGGGTTAGGGTAGTTTCTTGTTAAGGAGTTAGTGTTGTTTGTTGTTAGTGGGTTTTGGGTTGTTTGTTGTTAGGAGGTTAAGGTTGTTTGTTGTAAGGGGGTTAGGGTTGTTTGTTGTTATGGGGTTAGGTTTGTTTGTTGTTGGGGTTTACGGTTGTTTGTTGTTAGGGGGTTAGGGTTGTTTGTTGTTAGTTCTTTAGGGTTGTTTGTTTTTAGTGGGTTAGTGTTTTTAGTTGTTTGGGTTTTAGCGTTGTTTGTTTTTAGGGGTTTAGTGTTGTTTGTTGATAGGGTGTTAGGGTTGTTTGTTGTTAGTGGGTGAGGGTTGTTTGTTGATAGGGGTTTAGGGTTGTTTTTTGTTAGGCGTTTGTGTTGTTTGTGGTTGGGTGTTAGTGTTGTTTGTTAGGGGGTTAGTTTTGTTTGTTGTTAGTGGGTTAGGGTTGTTTGTTAGTGGGTTAGGGTTGTTTGTTGTTAGGGGATTAGGGTTTTTTGTTGTTAGGTGTTCAGTGTTCTTTTTTTTACGGGTTTAGGGTTGTTTCGTTTTAGGGGGTTAGGGTTGTTTGTTGTTAGTGAGTTAGTGTAGCTTGTTGTTAGGGTGTTAGGGTTGTTTGTTTCAGGGAGTTATGGTTGTTTGTTTTTAGGGGTTTAGCGTTGTTTGTTGTTAGGGGTTAGTGTTTGTTGTTAGGGGGTTAGTGTTTTTTGTTGTTAGGGGGTTAGGATTGTGTGTTGTTAGGGGGTTATTGTTGTTTTTTCTTAGGGGGTTAGAGTTGTTTGTGGTTAGGCGGTTAGGTTTGGTTTTTGTTAGGGTGTTAGTGTTTTTTGTTGTTAGGGGGTTAATGTTGTTTGTTGTTAGGGATTTAGGGTTGTTTCTTGTTGGGGTTTAGTGGTTTTTTTGTTAGGGTGTTAGTGTTGTTTGTGGTTAGGGTGTTAGTGTTTTTGGTTGTTAGGGGGTTAGGGTTGTTTGTTTTTAGGGGGTTAGGGTTGTTTTTTGATAGGGGGTTAGTGTTGTTCGTTGTTAGGGGTTTAGGGTTGTTGCTTGTTAGCGATTTAGGGCTGTTTGTTGATAGGGGGTTAGGGTTGTTTGTTTTTAGGGGTTCAGTGTTGTTTGTTTTTAGGGTTTTAGGGTTCTTTGTTTTTAGGGGTTAAGATTGTGTGTTGTTAGGGGGTTACTGTTGTTTGTTGTTAGGGGGTTTGTGTTGTTTGTGGTTAGGAGTTTAGTGTTGTTGGTTGTTAGGGGGTTAGGGTTGTTTGTTGTTAGGGAGTTAGGGTTGTGTGTTGTTAGGGGGTTAGCGTTGTTTGCTGTTAGGGGTGCGGGTTGTTTTTTGTTGGCGGATTAGGGTTGTTTGTTGTTAGTGGGTTAGTGTTGTTTGTTGTTAGGGGCTTAGTGTTGTTTGTTTTTAGGGGTTCAGTGTTGATTCTTTTTAGGGTTTTAGGGTTGTTTTTTTTTAGGGGGTTAGTGTTGTTTGTTCTTGGGGTGTTAGGATTGTTATTTGTTAGGGTGTTATTGTTTGTTGGTAGGGGGTTAGTGTTGTTTGTGGTTAGGGGGTTAGTGTTGTTTGTTGTTAGGGGGTTAGGGTTGTTAGTTGTTAGGTGTTAATGTTTGTTGTTAGGGGGTTAGTTTTGCTTGTTGTTAGGGGTTTAGGGTTGTTTCTTTTTGGTGTTTAGTGGTGTTTGTTGTTCGGGTGTTAGTGTTGTTTGTTGTCAGGGGGTTAGTGTTGGTTGTTGTTACTGGGTTAGTGTTTTTTGTTGTTAGTGGGTTAGTACTTTTTGTTGTTAGGGGCTTAGTGTTGTTTGTTTTTAGGGTTTTAGGGTTGTTTGTTTTTAGGGGGTGAATGTTGTTTGTTGTCAGAGGGTTAGGATTGTTTGTTGTTAGGGGGTTAGTGTTGTTTGTTGTTTGGGGGTTAGGGTTGTTGTTTGTTAGGGGGTTAGTGTTCTTTCTTGTTGGGGTTAGTGTTGTTTGTTAGGGGGTTAGATTTGTTTGTTGTTGGTGGGTTTGTGTAGTTTGTTGTTAGTGGGTTAGTGTTGTTTGTTGTTAGGGGGTTAGTGTTTTTTTTTGTCAGGGGGTTAGTGTTCGTTGTTGGGGGTTAGTGTTGTTTGTTGTTGGGGGTTAGTGTTGGTTGTTGTTACTGGGTTAGTGTTTTTGTTTTTACTGGGTTAGTGCTGTTTGTTGTTAGGGGCTTAGTGTTGTTTGTTTTTAGGGGTTCAGTGTTGTTTGTTTTTAGGGTTTTAGGGTTCTTTGTTTTTAGGGGTTAAGATTGTGTGTTGTTAGGGGGTTACTGTTGTTTGTTGTTAGGGGGTTTGTGTTGTTTGTGGTTAGGAGTTTAGTGTTGTTGGTTGTTAGGGGGTTAGGGTTGTTTGTTGTTAGGGTGTTAGGGTTGTGTGTTGTTAGGGGGTTAGCGTTGTTTGCTGTTAGGGGGTGCGGGTTGTTTTTTGTTGGCAGATTAGGGTTGTTTGTTGTTAGTGGGTTAGTGTTGTTTGTTGTTAGGGGCTTAGTGTTGTTTGTTTTTAGGGGTTCAGTGTTGTTTCTTTTTAGGGTTTTAGGGTTGTTTTTTTTTAGGGGGTTAGTGTTGTTTGTTCTTGGGGTGTTAGGATTGTTAGTTGTTAGGGTGTTATTGTTGATTGTTGTTAGGGGGTTAGTGTTGTTTGTGGTTAGGGGGTTAGTGTTGTTTGTTGTTAGGGGTTTAGTGTTGTTTGTTGTTAGGGGGTTAGGGTTGTTTGTTGTAAGGGAGTTAGGGTTGTTTGCTGTTAGGGGGTTAGGGTTGTTTGTTGTTAGGGGTCGTGTTGTTTGTTGTTAGGGGTTTAGTGTTGTTTATTGTTACGGGGTTAGGGTAGTTTCTTGTTAAGGAGTTAGTGTTGTTTGTTGTTAGTGGGTTAGGGTTGTTTGTTGTTAGGAGGTTAAGGTTGTTTGTTGTAAGGGGGTTAGGGTTGTTTGTTGTTATGGGGTTAGGTTTCTTTGTTGTTGGGGTTTAGAGTTGTTTGTCGTTAGGGGGTTAGTGTTGTTTGATGTGAGTGGTTTAGGGTTGTTTGTTGTTAGGGGGTTAGGGTTGTTTGTTGTTAGGGGGTTAGGGTTGTTTGTTGTTAGTTCTTTAGGGTTGTTTGTTTTTAGTGGGTTAGTGTTTTTAGTTGTTTGGGTTTTAGCGTTGTTTGTTTTTAGGGGTTTAGTGTTGTTTGTTGATAGGGTGTTAGGGTTGTTTGTTGTTAGTGGGTGAGGGTTGTTTGTTGATAGGGGTTTAGGGTTGTTTTTTGTTAGGCGTTTGTGTTGTTTGTTGTTGGGTGTTAGTGTTGTTTGTTAGGGGGTTAGTTTTGTTTGTTGTTAGTGGGTTAGGGTTGTTTGTTAGTGGGTTAGGGTTGTTTGTTGTTAGGGGATTAGGGTTGTTTGTTGTTATGGGGTTAGGGTAGTTTCTTATTGGGGTTAGTGTTGTTTGTTTTTAGTGGGTTAGTGTTGTTTGTTGTTAGGGGGTTAGTGTTGGTTGTTGTTAGGGGCTTAGTGTTGTTTGTTGTTAGGTGTTCAGTGTTCTTTTTTTTACGGGTTTAGGGTTGTTTCGTTTTAGGGGGTTAGGGTTGTTTGTTGTTAGTGAGTTAGTGTAGTTTGTTGTTAGGGTGTTAGGGTTGTTTGTTTCAGGGAGTTATGGTTGTTTGTTGTTAGGGGGTTAGGGTTGTTTGTTGTTAAGGGGTTAGGGTTGTTTGTTGATAGGGGGTTAGGGTTTTTGTTGTTAGGGGGTTAGTGTTGTTTGTCGTTGCGGTTAGTGTTGTTTATTCTAAGGGGGTTAGTGTTGTTTATTCTTAGGGGGTTAGGGTTGGTTGTTGTTAGGGTTTTAGTGTTGTTTGTTGTTAGGGGGTTAGTGTTCTTTGATTTTAGGGGTTTAGGGTTGTTTGTTGTTAGTGGGTTAGTGTTGTTTGTTGTTAGGGTGTTAGGGTTGTTTGTTGTTAGTGGGTTAGGGTTGTTTGTTGTTAAGGGAACTAGGGTTCTTGTTGTTAGGGTGTTAGTGTTGTTTGAGGTTGGGGGTTAGTGTTTGTTGTTAGGCGGATAGTGTTGTTTGTTGTTAGGGGGTTTGGGTTGGTTGTTGTTAGGTGTTAGTGTTGTTTGTTGTTAGGGGGTTGGTGTTGTTTGTTCTTAGGGGGTTAAGATTGTTTGTTGTTAGGGGGTTATTGTTGTTTGTTGTTATGGGGTTAATGTTCTTTGTGGTTAGGGAGTTAGTGTTTGTTGTTAGGGGGTTAGTGTTGTTTCTTGTTAGGGGTTTAGGGTTGTTTCTTGTTGGGGTATACTGGTGTTTGTTGTTAGGGTGTTAGTGTTGTTTGTTGATAGGGGGTTAGTTTTGGTTGTTGTTAGGGGCTTAGTGTTGTGTGTTGTTAGGTGTTCAGTGTTCTTTTTTTTTATGGGTTTAGAGTTGTTTCGTTTTAGGGGGTTAGGGTTGTTTGTTGTTAGGTGCTTAGGGTTGTTTGTTGTTAGTGGGTTAGGGTTGTTTGTTGTTAGGGGGTTAGCGTTGTTTGTTGTAAGGGGGTAAGGGTTGTTTGTTGTTATGGGGTTAGGGTTTTTTGCTGTTAGAGGGTTAGGGTTGTTTTTTGTTAGGGGTAGTGTTGTTTGTTGTTAGGGGGTTAGTGTTGTTTGTTGTTAGGGGTTTAGGGTTGTTTCTTGTTGGGGTTTAGTGCTGTTTGTTGTTAGGGGGTTAGTATTGGTTGTTGTTAGGGGCTTAATGTTGGTTGTTGTTAGGGGCTTAGTGTTCTTTGTTGTTAGGTGTTCAGTGTTCTTTTTTTTTACGGGGTTAGAGTTGTTTGTTGTTAGGTGATTACGGTTGTTTGTTCTAAGGGGGTTAGGGTTGTTTGTTGTTAGGGGGTTAGGGTTGTTTGTTGTTAGGGGTAGTGTTGTTTGTTTTTAGGGGTTTAGTGTTGTTTATTGTTACGGGGTTAGGGTAGTTTCTTGTTAAGGAGTTAGTGTTGTTTGTTGTTAGTGGGTTTTGGGTTGTTTGTTGTTCGGAGGTTAAGGTTGTTTGTTGTAAGGGGGTTAGGGTTGTTTGTTGTTATGGGGTTAGGTTTGTTTGTTGTTGGGGTTTACGGTTGTTTGTTGTTAGGGGGTTAGGGTTGTTTGTTGTTAGTTCTTTAGGGTTGTTTGTTTTTAGTGGGTTAGTGTTTTTAGTTGTTTGGGTTTTAGCGTTGTTTGTTTTTAGGGGTTTAGTGTTGTTTGTTGATAGGGTGTTAGGGTTGTTTGTTGTTAGTGGGTGAGGGTTGTTTGTTGATAGGGGTTTAGGGTTGTTTTTTGTTAGGCGTTTGTGTTGTTTGTTGTTGGGTGTTAGTGTTGTTTGTTAGGGGGTTAGTTTTGTTTGTTGTTAGTGGGTTAGGGTTGTTTGTTAGTGGGTTAGGGTTGTTTGTTGTTAGGGGATTAGGGTTGTTTGTTGTTATGGGGTTAGGGTAGTTTCTTATTGGGGTTAGTTTTGTTTGTTTTTAGTGGGTTAGGGTTGTTTGTTGTTAGGGGTTTAGTGTTGGTTGTTGTTAGGGGCTTAGTGTTGTTTGTTGTTAGGGGGTTAATGTTGTTTGTTGTTAGGGATTTAGGGTTGTTTCTTGTTGGGGTTTAGTGGTTTTTTTGTTAGGGTGTTAGTGTTGTTTGTGGTTAGGGTGTTAGTGTTTTTGGTTGTTAGGGGGTTAGGGTTGTTTGTTTTTAGGGGGTTAGGGTTGTTTTTTGATAGGGGGTTAGTGTTGTTCGTTGTTAGGGGTTTAGGGTTGTTGCTTGTTAGCGATTTAGGGCTGTTTGTTGATAGGGGGTTAGGGTTGTTTGTTTTTAGGGGTTCAGTGTTGTTTGTTTTTAGGGTTTTAGGGTTCTTTGTTTTTAGGGGTTAAGATTGTGTGTTGTTAGGGGGTTACTGTTGTTTGTTGTTAGGGGGTTTGTGTTGTTTGTGGTTAGGAGTTTAGTGTTGTTGGTTGTTAGGGGGTTAGGGTTGTTTGTTGTTAGGGAGTTAGGGTTGTGTGTTGTTAGGGGGTTAGCGTTGTTTGCTGTTAGGGGGTGCGGGTTGTTTTTTGTTATCGGATTAGGGTTGTTTGTTGTTAGTGGGTTAGTGTTGTTTGTTGTTAGGGGCTTAGTGTTGTTTGTTTTTAGGGGTTCAGTGTTGTTTCTTTTTAGGGTTTTAGGGTTGTTTTTTTTTAGGGGGTTAGTGTTGTTTGTTCTTGGGGTGTTAGGATTGTTATTTGTTAGGGTGTTATTGTTTGTTGGTAGGGGGTTAGTGTTGTTTGTGGTTAGGGGGTTAGTGTTGTTTGTTGTTAGGGGGTTAGGGTTGTTAGTTGTTAGGTGTTAATGTTTGTTGTTAGGGGGTTAGTTTTGCTTGTTGTTAGGGG
This sequence comes from Elephas maximus indicus, assembly GCF_024166365.1. Lineage (NCBI taxonomy): Eukaryota > Metazoa > Chordata > Mammalia > Proboscidea > Elephantidae > Elephas > Elephas maximus. The sequence goes on along the minus strand of NC_064824.1, from coordinate 1,593,797 downwards.
TTTAGGGTTGTTTCTTTTTGGGGTTTAGTGGTGTTTGTTGTTCGGGTGTTAGTGTTGTTTGTTGTTAGGGGGTTAGTGTTGGTTGTTGTTACTGGGTTAGTGTTTTTTGTTGTTAGTGGGTTAGTACTTTTTGTTGTTAGGGGCTTAGTGTTGTTTGTTTTTAGGGTTTTAGGGTTGTTTGTTTTTAGGGGGTGAATGTTGTTTGTTGTCAGAGGGTTAGGATTGTTTGTTGTTAGGGGGTTAGTGTTGTTTGTTGTTTGGGGTTAGGGTTGTTGTTTGTTAGGGGGTTAGTGTTCTTTCTTGTTGGGGTTAGTGTTGTTTGTTAGGGGGTTAGATTTGTTTGTTGTTGGTGGGTTAGTGTAGTTTGTTGTTAGTGGGTTAGTGTTGTTTGTTGTTAGGGGGTTAGTGTTTTTTTTTTGTCAGGGGGTTAGTGTTCGTTGTTGGGGGTTAGTGTTGTTTGTTGTTAGGGGGTTAGTGTTGGTTGTTGTTACTGGGTTAGTGTTTTTGTTTTTACTGGGTTAGTGCTGTTTGTTGTTAGGGGCTTAGTGTTGTTTGTTTTTAGGGGTTCAGTGTTGTTTGTTTTTAGGGTTTTAGGGTTCTTTGTTTTTAGGGGTTAAGATTGTGTGTTGTTAGGGGGTTACTGTTGTTTGTTGTTAGGGGGTTTGTGTTGTTTGTGGTTAGGAGTTTAGTGTTGTTGGTTGTTAGGGGGTTAGTGTTGTTTGTTGTTAGGGTGTTAGGGTTGTGTGTTGTTAGTGGGTGAGGGTTGTTTGTTGATAGGGGTTTAGGGTTGTTTTTGTTAGGCGCTTGTGTTGTTTGTTGTTGGGTGTTAGTGTTGTTTGTTAGGGGGTTAGTTTTGTTTGTTGTTAGTGCGTTAGGGTTGTTTGTTAGTGGGTTAGGGTTGTTTGTTGTTAGGGGATTAGGGTTGTTTGTTGTTATGGGGTTAGGGTAGTTTCTTATTGGGGTTAGTGTTGTTTGTTTTTAGTGGGTTAGTGTTGTTTGTTGTTAGGGGGTTAGTGTTGGTTGTTGTTAGGGGCTTAGTGTTGTTTGTTGTTAGGTGTTCAGTGTTCTTTTTTTTACGGGTTTAGGGTTGTTTCGTTTTAGGGGGTTAGGGTTGTTTGTTGTTAGTGAGTTAGTGTAGTTTGTTGTTAGGGTGTTAGGGTTGTTTGTTTCAGGGAGTTATGGTTGTTTGTTGTTAGGGGGTTAGGGTTGTTTGTTGTTACGGGGTTAGGGTTGTTTGTTGATAGGGGGTTAGGGTTTTTGTTGTTAGGGGGTTAGTGTTGTTTGTCGTTGGGGTTAGTGTTGTTTGTTCTAAGGGGGTTAGTGTTGTTTATTCTTAGGGGGTTAGGGTTGGTTGTTGTTAGGGTTTTAGTGTTGTTTGTTGTTAGGGGGTTAGTGTTCTTTGATTTTAGGGGTTTAGGGTTGTTTGTTGTTAGTGGGTTAGTGTTGTTTGTTGTTAGGGTGTTAGGGTTGTTTGTTGTTAGTGGGTTAGGGTTGTTTGTTGTTAAGGGAATTAGGGTTCTTGTTGTTAGGGTGTTAGTGTTGTTTGAGGTTGGGGGTTAGTGTTTGTTGTTAGGCGGATAGTGTTGTTTGTTGTTAGGGGGTTTGGGTTGGTTGTTGTTAGGTGTTAGTGTTGTTTGTTGTTAGGGGGTTGGTGTTGTTTGTTCTTAGGGGGTTAGGATTGTTTGTTGTTCGGGGGTTATTGTTGTTTGTTGTTATGGGGTTAATGTTCTTTGTGGTTAGGGAGTTAGTGTTTGTTGTTAGGGGGTTAGTGTTGTTTCTTGTTAGGGGTTTAGGGTTGTTTCTTGTTGGGGTATACTGGTGTTTGTTGTTAGGGTGTTAGTGTTGTTTGTTGATAGGGGGTTAGTTTTGGTTGTTGTTAGGGGCTTAGTGTTGTGTGTTGTTAGGTGTTCAGTGTTCTTTTTTTTATGGGTTTAGAGTTGTTTCGTTTTAGGGGGTTAGGGTTGTTTGTTGTTAGGTGCTTAGGGTTGTTTGTTGTTAGTGGGTTAGGGTTGTTTGTTGTTAGGGGGTTAGCGTTGTTTGTTGTAAGGGGGTAAGGGTTGTTTGTTGTTATGGGGTTAGGGTTTTTTGCTGTTAGAGGGTTAGGGTTGTTTTTTGTTAGGGGTAGTGTTGTTTGTTGTTAGGGGGTTAGTGTTGTTTGTTGTTAGGGGTTTAGGGTTGTTTCTTGTTGGGGTTTAGTGCTGTTTGTTGTTAGGGGGTTAGTGTTGGTTGTTGTTAGGGGCTTAATGTTGGTTGTTGTTAGGGGCTTAGTGTTCTTTGTTGTTAGGTGTTCAGTGTTCTTTTTTTTTACGGGGTTAGAGTTGTTTGTTGTTAGGTGATTACGGTTGTTTGTTCTAAGGGGGTTAGGGTTGTTTGTTGTTAGGGGGTTAGGGTTGTTTGTTGTTAGGGGTAGTGTTGTTTGTTTTTAGGGGTTTAGTGTTGTTTATTGTTACGGGGTTAGGGTAGTTTCTTGTTAAGGAGTTAGTGTTGTTTGTTGTTAGTGGGTTTTGGGTTGTTTGTTGTTAGGAGGTTAAGGTTGTTTGTTGTAAGGGGGTTAGGGTTGTTTGTTGTTATGGGGTTAGGTTTGTTTGTTGTTGGGGTTTACGGTTGTTTGTTGTTAGGGGGTTAGGGTTGTTTGTTGTTAGTTCTTTAGGGTTGTTTGTTTTTAGTGGGTTAGTGTTTTTAGTTGTTTGGGTTTTAGCGTTGTTTGTTTTTAGGGGTTTAGTGTTGTTTGTTGATAGGGTGTTAGGGTTGTTTGTTGTTAGTGGGTGAGGGTTGTTTGTTGATAGGGGTTTAGGGTTGTTTTTTGTTAGGCGTTTGTGTTGTTTGTTGTTGGGTGTTAGTGTTGTTTGTTAGGGGGTTAGTTTTGTTTGTTGTTAGTGGGTTAGGGTTGTTTGTTAGTGGGTTAGGGTTGTTTGTTGTTAGGGGATTAGGGTTGTTTGTTGTTATGGGGTTAGGGTAGTTTCTTATTGGGGTTAGTGTTGTTTGTTTTTAGTGGGTTAGTGTTGTTTGTTGTTAGGGGGTTAGTGTTGGTTGTTGTTAGGGGCTTAGTGTTGTTTGTTGTTAGGTGTTCAGTGTTCTTTTTTTTACGGGTTTAGGGTTGTTTCGTTTTAGGGGGTTAGGGTTGTTTGTTGTTAGTGAGTTAGTGTAGTTTGTTGTTAGGGTGTTAGGGTTGTTTGTTTCAGGGAGTTATGGTTGTTTGTTGTTAGGGGGTTAGGGTTGTTTGTTGTTACGGGGTTAGGGTTGTTTGTTGATAGGGGGTTAGTGTTTTTTTTTGTCAGGGGGTTAGTGTTCGTTGTTGGGGGTTAGTGTTGTTTGTTGTTGGGGGTTAGTGTTGGTTGTTGTTACTGGGTTAGTGTTTTTGTTTTTACTGGGTTAGTGCTGTTTGTTGTTAGGGGCTTAGTGTTGTTTGTTTTTAGGGGTTCAGTGTTGTTTGTTTTTAGGGTTTTAGGGTTCTTTGTTTTTAGGGGTTAAGATTGTGTGTTGTTAGGGGGTTACTGTTGTTTGTTGTTAGGGGGTTTGTGTTGTTTGTGGTTAGGAGTTTAGTGTTGTTGGTTGTTAGGGGGTTAGGGTTGTTTGTTGTTAGGGTGTTAGGGTTGTGTGTTGTTAGGGGGTTAGCGTTGTTTGCTGTTAGGGGGTGCGGGTTGTTTTTTGTTGGCGGATTAGGGTTGTTTGTTGTTAGTGGGTTAGTGTTGTTTGTTGTTAGGGGCTTAGTGTTGTTTGTTTTTAGGGGTTCAGTGTTGTTTCTTTTTAGGGTTTTAGGGTTGTTTTTTTTTAGGGGGTTAGTGTTGTTTGTTCTTGGGGTGTTAGGATTGTTAGTTGTTAGGGTGTTATTGTTGATTGTTGTTAGGGGGTTAGTGTTGTTTGTGGTTAGGGGGTTAGTGTTGTTTGTTGTTAGGGGTTTAGTGTTGTTTGTTGTTAGGGGGTTAGGGTTGTTTGTTGTAAGGGAGTTAGGGTTGTTTGCTGTTAGGGGGTTAGGGTTGTTTGTTGTTAGGGGTCGTGTTGTTTGTTGTTAGGGGTTTAGTGTTGTTTATTGTTACGGGGTTAGGGTAGTTTCTTGTTAAGGAGTTAGTGTTGTTTGTTGTTAGTGGGTTAGGGTTGTTTGTTGTTAGGAGGTTAAGGTTGTTTGTTGTAAGGGGGTTAGGGTTGTTTGTTGTTATGGGGTTAGGTTTCTTTGTTGTTGGGGTTTAGAGTTGTTTGTTGTTAGGGGGTTAGTGTTGTTTGATGTGAGTGGTTTAGGGTTGTTTGTTGTTAGGGGGTTAGGGTTGTTTGTTGTTAGGGGGTTAGGGTTGTTTGTTGTTAGTTCTTTAGGGTTGTTTGTTTTTAGTGGGTTAGTGTTTTTAGTTGTTTGGGTTTTAGCGTTGTTTGTTTTTAGGGGTTTAGTGTTGTTTGTTGATAGGGTGTTAGGGTTGTTTGTTGTTAGTGGGTGAGGGTTGTTTGTTGATAGGGGTTTAGGGTTGTTTTTTGTTAGGCGTTTGTGTTGTTTGTTGTTGGGTGTTAGTGTTGTTTGTTAGGGGGTTAGTTTTGTTTGTTGTTAGTGGGTTAGGGTTGTTTGTTAGTGGGTTAGGGTTGTTTGTTGTTAGGGGATTAGGGTTGTTTGTTGTTATGGGGTTAGGGTAGTTTCTTATTGGGGTTAGTGTTGTTTGTTTTTAGTGGGTTAGTGTTGTTTGTTGTTAGGGGGTTAGTGTTGGTTGTTGTTAGGGGCTTAGTGTTGTTTGTTGTTAGGTGTTCAGTGTTCTTTTTTTTACGGGTTTAGGGTTGTTTCGTTTTAGGGGGTTAGGGTTGTTTGTTGTTAGTGAGTTAGTGTAGTTTGTTGTTAGGGTGTTAGGGTTGTTTGTTTCAGGGAGTTATGGTTGTTTGTTGTTAGGGGGTTAGGGTTCTTTGTTGTTAAGGGGTTAGGGTTGTTTGTTGATAGGGGGTTAGGGTTTTTGTTGTTAGGGGGTTAGTGTTGTTTGTCGTTGGGGTTAGTGTTGTTTATTCTAAGGGGGTTAGTGTTGTTTATTCTTAGGGGGTTAGGGTTGGTTGTTGTTAGGGTTTTAGTGTTGTTTGTTGTTAGGGGGTTAGTGTTCTTTGATTTTAGGGGTTTAGGGTTGTTTGTTGTTAGTGGGTTAGTGTTGTTTGTTGTTAGGGTGTTAGGGTTGTTTGTTGTTAGTGGGTTAGGGTTGTTTGTTGTTAAGGGAACTAGGGTTCTTGTTGTTAGGGTGTTAGTGTTGTTTGAGGTTGGGGGTTAGTGTTTGTTGTTAGGCGGATAGTGTTGTTTGTTGTTAGGGGGTTTGGGTTGGTTGTTGTTAGGTGTTAGTGTTGTTTGTTGTTAGGGGGTTGGTGTTGTTTGTTCTTAGGGGGTTAAGATTGTTTGTTGTTAGGGGGTTATTGTTGTTTGTTGTTATGGGGTTAATGTTCTTTGTGGTTAGGGAGTTAGTGTTTGTTGTTAGGGGGTTAGTGTTGTTTCTTGTTAGGGGTTTAGGGTTGTTTCTTGTTGGGGTATACTGGTGTTTGTTGTTAGGGTGTTAGTGTTGTTTGTTGATAGGGGGTTAGTTTTGGTTGTTGTTAGGGGCTTAGTGTTGTGTGTTGTTAGGTGTTCAGTGTTCTTTTTTTTTATGGGTTTAGAGTTGTTTCGTTTTAGGGGGTTAGGGTTGTTTGTTGTTAGGTGCTTAGGGTTGTTTGTTGTTAGTGGGTTAGGGTTGTTTGTTGTTAGGGGGTTAGCGTTGTTTGTTGTAAGGGGGTAAGGGTTGTTTGTTGTTATGGGGTTAGGGTTTTTTGCTGTTAGAGGGTTAGGGTTGTTTTTTGTTAGGGGTAGTGTTGTTTGTTGTTAGGGGGTTAGTGTTGTTTGTTGTTAGGGGTTTAGGGTTGTTTCTTGTTGGGGTTTAGTGCTGTTTGTTGTTAGGGGGTTAGTATTGGTTGTTGTTAGGGGCTTAATGTTGGTTGTTGTTAGGGGCTTAGTGTTCTTTGTTGTTAGGTGTTCAGTGTTCTTTTTTTTTACGGGGTTAGAGTTGTTTGTTGTTAGGTGATTACGGTTGTTTGTTCTAAGGGGGTTAGGGTTGTTTGTTGTTAGGGGGTTAGGGTTGTTTGTTGTTAGGGGTAGTGTTGTTTGTTTTTAGGGGTTTAGTGTTGTTTATTGTTACGGGGTTAGGGTAGTTTCTTGTTAAGGAGTTAGTGTTGTTTGTTGTTAGTGGGTTTTGGGTTGTTTGTTGTTCGGAGGTTAAGGTTGTTTGTTGTAAGGGGGTTAGGGTTGTTTGTTGTTATGGGGTTAGGTTTGTTTGTTGTTGGGGTTTACGGTTGTTTGTTGTTAGGGGGTTAGGGTTGTTTGTTGTTAGTGGGTTAGGGTTGTTTGTTGTTAAGGGAATTAGGGTTCTTGTTGTTAGGGTGTTAGTGTTGTTTGAGGTTGGGGGTTAGTGTTTGTTGTTAGGCGGATAGTGTTGTTTGTTGTTAGGGGGTTAGTGTTGGTTGTTGTTACTGGGTTAGTGTTTTTTGTTGTTAGTGGGTTAGTACTTTTTGTTGTTAGGGGCTTAGTGTTGTTTGTTTTTAGGGTTTTAGGGTTGTTTGTTTTTAGGGGGTGAATGTTGTTTGTTGTCAGAGGGTTAGGATTGTTTGTTGTTAGGGGGTTAGTGTTGTTTGTTGTTTGGGGGTTAGGGTTGTTGTTTGTTAGGGGGTTAGTGTTCTTTCTTGTTGGGGGTTAGTGTTGTTTGTTAGGGGGTTAGATTTGTTTGTTGTTGGTGGGTTAGTGTAGTTTGTTGTTAGTGGGTTAGTGTTGTTTGTTGTTAGGGGGTTAGTGTTTTTTTTTGTCAGGGGGTTAGTGTTCGTTGTTGGGGGTTAGTGTTGTTTGTTGTTAGGGGGTTAGTGTTGGTTGTTGTTACTGGGTTAGTGTTTTTGTTTTTACTGGGTTAGTGCTGTTTGTTGTTAGGGGCTTAGTGTTGTTTGTTTTTAGGGGTTCAGTTTTGTTTGTTTTTAGGGTTTTAGGGTTCTTTGTTTTTAGGGGTTAAGATTGTGTGTTGTTAGGGGGTTAGCGTTGTTTGCTGTTAGGGGGTGCGGGTTGTTTTTTGTTGGCGGATTAGTGTTGTTTGTTGTTAGTGGGTTAGTGTTTGTTGTTAGGGGCTTAGTGTTGTTTGTTTTTAGGGGTTCAGTGTTGTTTCTTTTTAGGGTTTTAGGGTTGTTTTTTTTTAGGGGGTTAGTGTTGTTTGTTCTTGGGGTGTTAGGATTGTTATTTGTTAGGGTGTTATTGTTTGTTGGTAGGGGGTTAGTGTTGTTTGTGGTTAGGGGGTTAGTGTTGTTTGTTGTTAGGGGGTTAGTGTTGGTTGTTGTTACTGGGTTAGTGTTTTTTGTTGTTAGTGGGTTAGGACTTTTTGTTGTTAGGGGCTTAGTGTTGTTTGTTTTTAGGGTTTTAGGGTTGTTTGTTTTTAGGGGGTGAATGTTGTTTGTTGTCAGAGGGTTAGGATTGTTTGTTGTTGGGGGTTAGTGTTGTTTGTTGTTTGGGGGTTAGGGTTGTTGTTTGTTAGGGGGTTAGTGTTCTTTCTTGTTGGGGGTTAGTGTTGTTTGTTAGGGGGTTAGATTTGTTTGTTGTTGGTGGGTTAGTGTAGTTTGTTGTTAGTGGGTTAGTGTTGTTTGTTGTTAGGGGGTTAGTGTTTTTTTTTGTCAGGGGGTTAGTGTTCGTTGTTCGGGGTTAGTGTTGTTTGTTGTTAGGGGGTTAGTGTTGGTTGTTGTTACTGGGTTAGTGTTTTTGTTTTTACTGGGTTAGTGCTGTTTGTTGTTAGGGGCTTAGTGTTGTTTGTTTTTAGGGGTTCAGTGTTGTTTGTTTTTAGGGTTCTTTGTTTTTAGGGGTTAAGATTGTGTGTTGTTAGGGGGTTACTGTTGTTTGTTGTTAGGGGGTTTGTGTTGTTTGTGGTTAGGAGTTTAGTGTTGTTGGTTGTTAGGGGGTTAGGGTTGTTTGTTGTTAGGGTGTTAGGGTTGTGTGTTGTTAGGGGGTTAGCGTTGTTTGCTGTTAGGGGGTGCGGGTTGTTTTTTGTTGGCGGATTAGGGTTGTTTGTTGTTAGTGGGTTAGTGTTGTTTGTTGTTAGGGGCTTAGTGTTGTTTGTTTTTAGGGGTTCAGTGTCGTTTCTTTTTAGGGTTTTAGGGTTGTTTTTTTTTAGGGGGTTAGGGTTGTTTGTTCTTGGGGTGTTAGGATTGTTAGTTGTTAGGGTGTTATTGTTGTTTGTTGTTAGGGGGTTAGTGTTGTTTGTGGTTAGGGGGTTAGTGTTGTTTGTTGTTAGGGGTTTAGTGTTGTTTGTTGTTAGGGGGTTAGGGTTGTTTGTTGTAAGGGAGTTAGGGTTGTTTGCTGTTAGGGGGTTAGGGTTGTTTGTTGTTAGGGGTCGTGTTGTTTGTTGTTAGGGGTTTAGTGTTGTTTATTGTTACGGGGTTAGGGTAGTTTCTTGTTAAGGAGTTAGTGTTGTTTCTTGTTAGTGGGTTAGGGTTGTTTGTTGTTAGGAGGTTAAGGTTGTTTGTTGTAAGGGGGTTAGGGTTGTTTGTTGTTATGGGGTTAGGTTTGTTTGTTGTTGGGGTTTAGGGTTGTTTGTTGTTAGGGGGTTAAGGTTGTTTGTTGTAAGGGGGTTAGGGTTGTTTGTTGTTATGGGGTTAGGTTTGTTTGTTGTTGAGTTTAGGGTTGTTTGTTGTTAGGGGGTTAGTGTTGTTTGATGTGAGTGGTTTAGGGTTGTTTGTTGTTAGGGGGTTAGGGTTGTTTGTTGTTAGGGGGTTAGGGTTGTTTGTTGTTAGTTCTTTAGGGTTGTTTGTTTTTAGTGGGTTAGTGTTTGTAGTTGTTTGGGTTTTAGCGTTGTTTGTTTTTAGGGGTTTAGTGTTGTTTGTTGATAGGGTGTTAGGGTTGTTTGTTGTTAGTGGGTGAGGGTTGTTTGTTGATAGGGGTTTAGGGTTGTTTTTTGTTAGGCGTTTGTGTTGTTTGTTGTTGGGTGTTAGTGTTGTTTGTTAGGGGGTTAGTTTTGTTTGTTGTTAGTGGGTTAGGGTTGTTTGTTAGTGGGTTAGGGTTGTTTGTTGTTAGGGGATTAGGGTTGTTTGTTGTTATGGGGTTAGGGTAGTTTCTTATTGGGGTTAGTGTTGTTTGTTTTTAGTGGGTTAGTGTTGTTTGTTGTTAGGGGGTTAGTGTTGGTTGTTGTTAGGGGCTTAGTGTTGTTTGTTGTTAGGTGTTCAGTGTTCTTTTTTTTACGGGTTTAGGGTTGTTTCGTTTTAGGGGGTTAGGGTTGTTTGTTGTTAGTGAGTTAGTGTAGTTTGTTGTTAGGGTGTTAGGGTTGTTTGTTTCAGGGAGTTATGGTTGTTTGTTGTTAGGGGGTTAGGGTTGTTTGTTGTTACGGGGTTAGGGTTGTTTGTTGATGGGGGTTAGGGTTTTTGTTGTTAGGGGGTTAGTGTTGTTTGTTGTTGGGGTTAGTGTTGTTTGTTCTAAGGGGGTTAGTGTTGTTTATTCTTAGGGGGTTAGGGTTGGTTGTTGTTAGGGTTTTAGTGTTGTTTGTTGTTAGGGGGTTAGTGTTCTTTGATTTTAGGGGTTTAGGGTTGTTTGTTGTTAGTGGGTTAGTGTTGTTTGTTGTTAGGGTGTTAGGGTTGTTTGTTGTTAGTGGGTTAGGGTTGTTTGTTAAGGGAATTAGGGTTCTTGTTGTTAGGGTGTTAGTGTTGTTTGAGGTTGGGGGTTAGTGTTTGTTCTTAGGCGGATAGTGTTGTTTGTTGTTAGGGGGTTAGTGTTGGTTGTTGTTACTGGGTTAGTGTTTTTTGTTGTTAGTGGGTTAGTACTTTTTGTTGTTAGGGGCTTAGTGTTGTTTGTTTTTAGGGTTTTAGGGTTGTTCGTTTTTAGGGGGTGAATGTTGTTTGTTGTCAGAGGGTTAGGATTGTTTGTTGTTAGGGGGTTAGTGTTGTTTGTTGTTTGGGGGTTAGGGTTGTTGTTTGTTAGGGGGTTAGTGTTCTTTCTTGTTGGGGGTTAGTGTTGTTTGTTAGGGGGTTAGATTTGTTTGTTGTTGGTGGGTTAGTGTAGTTTGTTGTTAGTGGGTTAGTGTTGTTTGTTGTTAGGGGGTTAGTGTTTTTTTTTGTCAGGGGGTTAGTGTTCGTTGTTGGGGGTTAGTGTTGTTTGTTGTTAGGGGGTTAGTGTTGGTTGTTGTTACTGGGTTAGTGTTTTTGTTTTTACTGGGTTAGTGCTGTTTGTTGTTAGGGGCTTAGTGTTGTTTCTTTTTAGGGGTTCAGTGTTGTTTGTTTTTAGGGTTTTAGGGTTCTTTGTTTTTAGGGGTTAAGATTGTGTGTTGTTAGGGGGTTACTGTTGTTTGTTGTTAGGGGGTTTGTGTTGTTTGTGGTTAGGAGTTTAGTGTTGTTGGTTGTTAGGGGGTTAGTGTTGTTTGTTGTTAGGGTGTTAGGGTTGTGTGTTGTTAGGGGGTTAGCGTTGTTTGCTGTTAGGGGGTGCGGGTTGTTTTTTGTTGGCGGATTAGTTTTGTTTGTTGTTAGTGGGTTAGTGTTGTTTGTTGTTAGGGGCTTAGTGTTGTTTGTTTTTAGGGGTTCAGTGTTGTTTCTTTTTAGGGTTTTAGGGTTGTTTTTTTTTAGGGGGTTAGTGTTGTTTGTTCTTGGGGTGTTAGGATTGTTAGTTGTTAGGGTGTTATTCTTGTTTGTTGTTAGGGGGTTAGTGTTGTTTGTGGTTAGGGGGTTAGTGTTGTTTGTTGTTAGGGGTTTAGTGTTGTTTGTTGTTAGGGGGTTAGGGTTTGTTGTAAGGGAGTTAGGGTTGTTTGCTGTTAGGGGGTTAGGGTTGTTTGTTGTTAGGGGTCGTGTTGTTTGTTGTTAGGGGTTTAGTGTTGTTTATTGTTACGGGGTTAGGGTAGTTTCTTGTTAAGGAGTTAGTGTTGTTTGTTGTTAGTGGGTTAGGGTTGTTTGTTGTTAGGAGGTTAAGGTTGTTTGTTGTAAGGGGGTTAGGGTTGTTTGTTGTTATGGGGTTAGTGTTGTTTGATGTGAGTGGTTTAGGGTTGTTTGTTGTTAGGGGGTTAGGGTTGTTTGTTGTTAGGGGGTTAGGGTTGTTTGTTGTTAGTTCTTTAGGGTTGTTTGTTTTTAGTGGGTTAGTGTTTTTAGTTGTTTGGGTTTTAGCGTTGTTTGTTTTTAGGGGTTTAGTGTTGTTTGTTGATAGGGTGTTAGGGTTGTTTGTTGTTAGTGGGTGAGGGTTGTTTGTTGATAGGGGTTTAGGGTTGTTTTTTGTTAGGCGTTTGTGTTGTTTGTTGTTGGGTGTTAGTGTTGTTTGTTAGGGGGTTAGTTTTGTTTGTTGTTAGTGGGTTAGGGTTGTTTGTTAGTGGGTTAGGGTTGTTTGTTGTTAGGGGATTAGGGTTGTTTGTTGTTATGGGGTTAGGGTAGTTTCTTATTGGGGTTAGTTTTGTTTGTTTTTAGTGGGTTAGTGTTGTTTGTTGTTAGGGGGTTAGTGTTGGTTGTTGTTAGGGGCTTAGTGTTGTTTGTTGTTAGGTGTTCAGTGTTCTTTTTTTTACGGGTTTAGGGTTGTTTCGTTTTAGGGGGTTAGGGTTGTTTGTTGTTAGTGAGTTAGTGTAGTTTGTTGTTAGTGAGTTAGGGTTGTTTGTTTCAGGGAGTTATGGTTGTTTGTTGTTAGGGGGTTAGGGTTGTTTGTTGTTACGGGGTTAGGGTTGTTTGTTGATAGGGGGTTAGGGTTTTTGTTGTTAGGGGGTTAGTGTTGTTTGTCGTTGGGGTTAGTGTTGTTTGTTCTAAGGGGGTTAGTGTTGTTTATTCTTAGGGGGTTAGGGTTGGTTGTTGTTAGGGTTTTAGTGTTGTTTGTTGTTAGGGGGTTAGTGTTCTTTGATTTTAGGGGTTTAGGGTTGTTTGTTGTTAGTGGGTTAGTGTTGTTTGTTGTTAGGGTGTTAGGGTTGTTTGTTGTTAGTGGGTTAGGGTTGCTTGTTGTTAAGGGAACTAGGGTTCTTGTTGTTAGGGTGTTAGTGTTGTTTGAGGTTGGGGGTTAGTGTTTGTTGTTAGGCGGATAGTGTTGTTTGTTGTTAGGGGGTTTGGGTTGGTTGTTGTTAGGTGTTAGTGTTGTTTGTTGTTAGGGGGTTATTGTTGTTTGTTGTTATGGGTTTAATGTTCTTTGTGGTTAGGGAGTTAGTGTTTGTTGTTAGGGGGTTAGTGTTGTTTCTTGTTAGGGGTTTAGGGTTGTTTCTTGTTGGGGTATACTGGTGTTTGTTGTTAGGGTGTTAGTGTTGTTTGTTGATAGGGGGTTAGTTTTGGTTGTTGTTAGGGGCTTAGTGTTGTGTGTTGTTAGGTGTTCAGTGTTCTTTTTTTTTATGGGTTTAGAGTTGTTTCGTTTTAGGGGGTTAGGGTTGTTTGTTGTTAGGTGCTTAGGGTTGTTTGTTGTTAGTGGGTTAGGGTTGTTTGTTGTTAGGGGGTTAGCGTTGTTTGTTGTAAGGGGGTAAGGGTTGTTTGTTGTTATGGGGTTAGGGTTTTTTGCTGTTAGAGGGTTAGGGTTGTTTTTTGTTGGGGTAGTGTTGTTTGTTGTTAGGGGTTTAGGGTTGTTTCTTGTTGGGGTTTAGTGCTGTTTGTTGTTAGGGGGTTAGTGTTGGTTGTTGTTAGGGGCTTAATGTTGGTTGTTGTTAGGGGCTTAGTGTTCCTTGTTGTTAGGTGTTCAGTGTTCTTTTTTTTACGGGGTTAGAGTTGTTTGTTGTTAGGTGATTACGGTTGTTTGTTCTAAGGGGGTTAGGGTTGTTTGTTGTTAGGGGGTTAGGGTTGTTTGTTGTTAGGGGTAGTGTTGTTTGTTTTTAGGGGTTTAGTGTTGTTTATTGTTACGGGGTTAGGGTAGTTTCTTGTTAAGGAGTTAGTGTTGTTTGTTGTTAGTGGGTTTTGGGTTGTTTGTTGTTAGGAGGTTAAGGTTGTTTGTTGTAAGGGGGTTAGGGTTGTTTGTTGTTATGGGGTTAGGTTTGTTTGTTGTTAGGGGGTTAGGGTTGTTTGTTGTTAGGGGGTTAGGGTTGTTTGTTGTTAGTTCTTTAGGGTTGTTTGTTTTTAGTGGGTTAGTGTTTTTAGTTGTTTGGGTTTTAGCGTTGTTTGTTTTTAGGGGTTTAGTGTTGTTTGTTGATAGGGTGTTAGGGTTGTTTGTTGTTAGTGGGTGAGGGTTGTTTGTTGATAGGGGTTTAGGGTTGTTTTTTGTTAGGCGTTTGTGTTGTTTGTTGTTGGGTGTTAGTGTTGTTTGTTAGGGGGTTAGTTTTGTTTGTTGTTAGTGGGTTAGGGTTGTTTGTTAGTGGGTTAGGGTTGTTTGTTGTTAGGGGATTAGGGTTGTTTGTTGTTATGGGGTTAGGGTAGTTTCTTATTGGGGTTAGTTTTGTTTGTTTTTAGTGGGTTAGTGTTGTTTGTTGTTAGGGGGTTAGTGTTGGTTGTTGTTAGGGGCTTAGTGTTGTTTGTTGTTAGGTGTTCAGTGTTCTTTTTTTTACGGGTTTAGGGTTGTTTCGTTTTAGGGGGTTAGGGTTGTTTGTTGTTAGTGAGTTAGTGTAGTTTGTTGTTAGGGTGTTAGGGTTGTTTGTTTCAGGGAGTTATGGTTGTTTGTTGTTAGGGGGTTAGGGTTGTTTGTTGTTACGGGGTTAGGGTTGTTTGTTGATGGGGGTTAGGGTTTTTGTTGTTAGGGGGTTAGTGTTGTTTGTCGTTTGGGTTAGTGTTGTTTGTTCTAAGGGGGTTAGTGTTGTTTATTCTTAGGGGGTTAGGGTTGGTTGTTGTTAGGGTTTTAGTGTTGTTTGTTGTTAGGGGGTTAGTGTTCTTTGATTTTAGGGGTTTAGGGTTGTTTGTTGTTAGTGGGTTAGTGTTGTTTGTTGTTAGGGTGTTAGGGTTGTTTGTTGTTAGTGGGTTAGGGTTGTTTGTTGTTAAGGGAATTAGGGTTCTTGTTGTTAGGGTGTTAGTGTTGTTTGAGGTTGGGGGTTAGTGTTTGTTGTTAGGCGGATAGTGTTGTTTGTTGTTAGGGAGTTTGGATTGGTTGTTGTTAGGTGTTAGCGTTGTTTGTTGTTAGGGGGTTGGTGTTGTTTGTTCTTAGGGGGTTAGGATTGTTTGTTGTTAGGGGGTTATTGTTGTTTGTTGTTATGGGGTTAATGTTCTTTGTGGTTAGGGAGTTAGTGTTTGTTGTTAGGGGGTTAGTGTTGTTTCCTGTTAGGGGTTTAGGGTTGTTTCTTGTTGGGGTATACTGGTGTTTGTTGTTAGGGTGTTAGTGTTGTTTGTTGATAGGGGGTTAGTTTTGGTTGTTTTTAGGGGCTTAGTGTTGTGTGTTGTTAGGTGTTCAGTGTTCTTTTTTTTTATGGGTTTAGAGTTGTTTCGTTTTAGGGGGTTAGGGTTGTTTGTTGTTAGGTGCTTAGGGTTGTTTGTTGTTAGTGGGTTAGGGTTGTTTGTTGTTAGGGGGTTAGCGTTGTTTGTTGTAAGGGGGTAAGGGTTGTTTGTTGTTATGGGGTTAGGGTTTTTTGCTGTTAGAGGGTTAGGGTTGTTTTTTGTTGGGGTAGTGTTGTTTGTTGTTAGGGGGTTAGTGTTGTTTGTTGTTAGGGGTTTAGGGTTGTTTCTTGTTGGGGTTTAGTGCTGTTTGTTGTTAGGGGGTTAGTGTTGGTTGTTGTTAGGGGCTTAATGTTGGTTGTTGTTAGGGGCTTAGTGTTCTTTGTTGTTAGGTGTTCAGTGTTCTTTTTTTTTACGGGGTTAGAGTTGTTTGTTGTTAGGTGATTACGGTTGTTTGTTCTAAGGGGGTTAGGGTTGTTTGTTGTTAGGGGGTTAGGGTTGTTTGTTGTTAGGGGTAGTGTTGTTTGTTTTTAGGGGTTTAGTGTTGTTTATTGTTACGGGGTTAGGGTAGTTTCTTGTTAAGGAGTTAGTGTTGTTTGTTGTTAGTGGGTTTTGGGTTGTTTGTTGTTAGGAGGTTAAGGTTGTTTGTTGTAAGGGGGTTAGGGTTGTTTGTTGTTATGGGGTTAGGTTTGTTTGTTGTTGGGGTTTACGGTTGTTTGTTGTTAGGGGGTTAGGGTTGTTTGTTGTTAGTTCTTTAGGGTTGTTTGTTTTTAGTGGGTTAGTGTTTTTAGTTGTTTGGGTTTTAGCGTTGTTTGTTTTTAGGGGTTTAGTGTTGTTTGTTGATAGGGTGTTAGGGTTGTTTGTTGTTAGTGGGTGAGGGTTGTTTGTTGATAGGGGTTTAGGGTTGTTTTTTGTTAGGCGTTTGTGTTGTTTGTGGTTGGGTGTTAGTGTTGTTTGTTAGGGGGTTAGTTTTGTTTGTTGTTAGTGGGTTAGGGTTGTTTGTTAGTGGGTTAGGGTTGTTTGTTGTTAGGGGATTAGGGTTGTTTGTTGTTAGGTGTTCAGTGTTCTTTTTTTTACGGGTTTAGGGTTGTTTCGTTTTAGGGGGTTAGGGTTGTTTGTTGTTAGTGAGTTAGTGTAGCTTGTTGTTAGGGTGTTAGGGTTGTTTGTTTCAGGGAGTTATGGTTGTTTGTTTTTAGGGGTTTAGCGTTGTTTGTTGTTAGGGGTTAGTGTTTGTTGTTAGGGGGTTAGTGTTTTTTGTTGTTAGGGGGTTAGGATTGTGTGTTGTTAGGGGGTTATTGTTGTTTTTTCTTAGGGGGTTAGAGTTGTTTGTGGTTAGGCGGTTAGGTTTGGTTTTTGTTAGGGTGTTAGTGTTTTTTGTTGTTAGGGGGTTAATGTTGTTTGTTGTTAGGGATTTAGGGTTGTTTCTTGTTGGGGTTTAGTGGTTTTTTTGTTAGGGTGTTAGTGTTGTTTGTGGTTAGGGTGTTAGTGTTTTTGGTTGTTAGGGGGTTAGGGTTGTTTGTTTTTAGGGGGTTAGGGTTGTTTTTTGATAGGGGGTTAGTGTTGTTCGTTGTTAGGGGTTTAGGGTTGTTGCTTGTTAGCGATTTAGGGCTGTTTGTTGATAGGGGGTTAGGGTTGTTTGTTTTTAGGGGTTCAGTGTTGTTTGTTTTTAGGGTTTTAGGGTTCTTTGTTTTTAGGGGTTAAGATTGTGTGTTGTTAGGGGGTTACTGTTGTTTGTTGTTAGGGGGTTTGTGTTGTTTGTGGTTAGGAGTTTAGTGTTGTTGGTTGTTAGGGGGTTAGGGTTGTTTGTTGTTAGGGAGTTAGGGTTGTGTGTTGTTAGGGGGTTAGCGTTGTTTGCTGTTAGGGGGTGCGGGTTGTTTTTTGTTGGCGGATTAGGGTTGTTTGTTGTTAGTGGGTTAGTGTTGTTTGTTGTTAGGGGCTTAGTGTTGTTTGTTTTTAGGGGTTCAGTGTTGATTCTTTTTAGGGTTTTAGGGTTGTTTTTTTTTAGGGGGTTAGTGTTGTTTGTTCTTGGGGTGTTAGGATTGTTATTTGTTAGGGTGTTATTGTTTGTTGGTAGGGGGTTAGTGTTGTTTGTGGTTAGGGGGTTAGTGTTGTTTGTTGTTAGGGGGTTAGGGTTGTTAGTTGTTAGGTGTTAATGTTTGTTGTTAGGGGGTTAGTTTTGCTTGTTGTTAGGGGTTTAGGGTTGTTTCTTTTTGGTGTTTAGTGGTGTTTGTTGTTCGGGTGTTAGTGTTGTTTGTTGTCAGGGGGTTAGTGTTGGTTGTTGTTACTGGGTTAGTGTTTTTTGTTGTTAGTGGGTTAGTACTTTTTGTTGTTAGGGGCTTAGTGTTGTTTGTTTTTAGGGTTTTAGGGTTGTTTGTTTTTAGGGGGTGAATGTTGTTTGTTGTCAGAGGGTTAGGATTGTTTGTTGTTAGGGGGTTAGTGTTGTTTGTTGTTTGGGGGTTAGGGTTGTTGTTTGTTAGGGGGTTAGTGTTCTTTCTTGTTGGGGTTAGTGTTGTTTGTTAGGGGGTTAGATTTGTTTGTTGTTGGTGGGTTAGTGTTGTTTGTTGTTAGTGGGTTAGTGTTGTTTGTTGTTAGGGGGTTAGTGTTTTTTTTTGTCAGGGGGTTAGTGTTCGTTGTTGGGGGTTAGTGTTGTTTGTTGTTGGGGGTTAGTGTTGGTTGTTGTTACTGGGTTAGTGTTTTTGTTTTTACTGGGTTAGTGCTGTTTGTTGTTAGGAGCTTAGTGTTGTTTGTTTTTAGGGGTTCAGTGTTGTTTGTTTTTAGGGTTTTAGGGTTCTTTGTTTTTAGGGGTTAAGATTGTGTGTTGTTAGGGGGTTACTGTTGTTTGTTGTTAGGGGGTTTGTGTTGTTTGTGGTTAGGAGTTTAGTGTTGTTGGTTGTTAGGGGGTTAGGGTTGTTTGTTGTTAGGGTGTTAGGGTTGTGTGTTGTTAGGGGGTTAGCGTTGTTTGCTGTTAGGGGGTGCGGGTTGTTTTTTGTTGGCGGATTAGGGTTGTTTGTTGTTAGTGGGTTAGTGTTGTTTGTTGTTAGGGGCTTAGTGTTGTTTGTTTTTAGGGGTTCAGTGTTGTTTCTTTTTAGGGTTTTAGGGTTGTTTTTTTTTAGGGGGTTAGTGTTGTTTGTTCTTGGGGTGTTAGGATTGTTAGTTGTTAGGGTGTTATTGTTGATTGTTGTTAGGGGGTTAGTGTTGTTTGTGGTTAGGGGGTTAGTGTTGTTTGTTGTTAGGGGTTTAGTGTTGTTTGTTGTTAGGGGGTTAGGGTTGTTTGTTGTAAGGGAGTTAGGGTTGTTTGCTGTTAGGGGGTTAGGGTTGTTTGTTGTTAGGGGTCGTGTTGTTTGTTGTTAGGGGTTTAGTGTTGTTTATTGTTACGGGGTTAGGGTAGTTTCTTGTTAAGGAGTTAGTGTTGTTTGTTGTTAGTGGGTTAGGGTTGTTTGTTGTTAGGAGGTTAAGGTTGTTTGTTGTAAGGGGGTTAGGGTTGTTTGTTGTTATGGGGTTAGGTTTCTTTGTTGTTGGGGTTTAGAGTTGTTTGTTGTTAGGGGGTTAGTGTTGTTTGATGTGAGTGGTTTAGGGTTGTTTGTTGTTAGGGGGTTAGGGTTGTTTGTTGTTAGGGGGTTAGGGTTGTTTGTTGTTAGTTCTTTAGGGTTGTTTGTTTTTAGTGGGTTAGTGTTTGTAGTTGTTTGGGTTTTAGCGTTGTTTGTTTTTAGGGGTTTAGTGTTGTTTGTTGATAGGGTGTTAGGGTTGTTTGTTGTTAGTGGGTGAGGGTTGTTTGTTGATAGGGGTTTAGGGTTGTTTTTTGTTAGGCGTTTGTGTTGTTTGTTGTTGGGTGTTAGTGTTGTTTGTTAGGGGGTTAGTTTTGTTTGTTGTTAGTGGGTTAGGGTTGTTTGTTAGTGGGTTAGGGTTGTTTGTTGTTAGGGGATTAGGGTTGTTTGTTGTTATGGGGTTAGGGTAGTTTCTTATTGGGGTTAGTGTTGTTTGTTTTTAGTGGGTTAGTGTTGTTTGTTGTTAGGGGGTTAGTGTTGGTTGTTGTTAGGGGCTTAGTGTTGTTTGTTGTTAGGTGTTCAGTGTTCTTTTTTTTACGGGTTTAGGGTTGTTTCGTTTTAGGGGGTTAGGGTTGTTTGTTGTTAGTGAGTTAGTGTAGTTTGTTGTTAGGGTGTTAGGGTTGTTTGTTTCAGGGAGTTATGGTTGTTTGTTGTTAGGGGGTTAGGGTTGTTTGTTGTTAAGGGGTTAGGGTTGTTTGTTGATAGGGGGTTAGGGTTTTTGTTGTTAGGGGGTTAGTGTTGTTTGTCGTTGGGGTTAGTGTTGTTTATTCTAAGGGGGTTAGTGTTGTTTATTCTTAGGGGGTTAGGGTTGGTTGTTGTTAGGGTTTTAGTGTTGTTTGTTGTTAGGGGGTTAGTGTTCTTTGATTTTAGGGGTTTAGGGTTGTTTGTTGTTAGTGGGTTAGTGTTGTTTGTTGTTAGGGTGTTAGGGTTGTTTGTTGTTAGTGGGTTAGGGTTGTTTGTTGTTAAGGGAACTAGGGTTCTTGTTGTTAGGGTGTTAGTGTTGTTTGAGGTTGGGGGTTAGTGTTTGTTGTTAGGCGGATAGTGTTGTTTGTTGTTAGGGGGTTTGGGTTGGTTGTTGTTAGGTGTTAGTGTTGTTTGTTGTTAGGGGGTTGGTGTTGTTTGTTCTTAGGGGGTTAAGATTGTTGTTAGGGGGTTATTGTTGTTTGTTGTTATGGGGTTAATGTTCTTTGTGGTTAGGGAGTTAGTGTTTGTTGTTAGGGGGTTAGTGTTGTTTCTTGTTAGGGGTTTAGGGTTGTTTCTTGTTGGGGTATACTGGTGTTTGTTGTTAGGGTGTTAGTGTTGTTTGTTGATAGGGGGTTAGTTTTGGTTGTTGTTAGGGGCTTAGTGTTGTGTGTTGTTAGGTGTTCAGTGTTCTTTTTTTTTATGGGTTTAGAGTTGTTTCGTTTTAGGGGGTTAGGGTTGTTTGTTGTTAGGTGCTTAGGGTTGTTTGTTGTTAGTGGGTTAGGGTTGTTTGTTGTTAGGGGGTTAGCGTTGTTTGTTGTAAGGGGGTAAGGGTTGTTTGTTGTTATGGGGTTAGGGTTTTTTGCTGTTAGAGGGTTAGGGTTGTTTTTTGTTAGGGGTAGTGTTGTTTGTTGTTAGGGGGTTAGTGTTGTTTGTTGTTAGGGGTTTAGGGTTGTTTCTTGTTGGGGTTTAGTGCTGTTTGTTGTTAGGGGGTTAGTATTGGTTGTTGTTAGGGGCTTAATGTTGGTTGTTGTTAGGGGCTTAGTGTTCTTTGTTGTTAGGTGTTCAGTGTCCTTTTTTTTTACGGGGTTAGAGTTGTTTGTTGTTAGGTGATTACGGTTGTTTGTTCTAAGGGGGTTAGGGTTGTTTGTTGTTAGGGGGTTAGGGTTGTTTGTTGTTAGGGGTAGTGTTGTTTGTTTTTAGGGGTTTAGTGTTGTTTATTGTTACGGGGTTAGGGTAGTTTCTTGTTAAGGAGTTAGTGTTGTTTGTTGTTAGTGGGTTTTGGGTTGTTTGTTGTTCGGAGGTTAAGGTTGTTTGTTGTAAGGGGGTTAGGGTTGTTTGTTGTTATGGGGTTAGGTTTGTTTGTTGTTGGGGTTTACGGTTGTTTGTTGTTAGGGGGTTAGGGTTGTTTGTTGTTAGTTCTTTAGGGTTGTTTGTTTTTAGTGGGTTAGTGTTTTTAGTTGTTTGGGTTTTAGCGTTGTTTGTTTTTAGGGGTTTAGTGTTGTTTGTTGATAGGGTGTTAGGGTTGTTTGTTGTTAGTGGGTGAGGGTTGTTTGTTGATAGGGGTTTAGGGTTGTTTTTTGTTAGGCGTTTGTGTTGTTTGTTGTTGGGTGTTAGTGTTGTTTGTTAGGGGGTTAGTTTTGTTTGTTGTTAGTGGGTTAGGGTTGTTTGTTAGTGGGTTAGGGTTGTTTGTTGTTAGGGGATTAGGGTTGTTTGTTGTTATGGGGTTAGGGTAGTTTCTTATTGGGGTTAGTTTTGTTTGTTTTTAGTGGGTTAGGGTTGTTTGTTGTTAGGGGTTTAGTGTTGGTTGTTGTTAGGGGCTTAGTGTTGTTTGTTGTTAGGTGTTCAGTGTTCTTTTTTTTACGGGTTTAGGGTTGTTTCGTTTTAGGGGGTTAGGGTTGTTTGTTGTTAGTGAGTTAGTGTAGCTTGTTGTTAGGGTGTTAGGGTTGTTTGTTTCAGGGAGTTATGGTTGTTTGTTTTTAGGGGTTTAGGGTTGTTTGTTGTTAGGGGTTAGTGTTTGTTGTTAGGGGGTTAGTGTTTTTTGTTGTTAGGGGGTTAGGATTGTGTGTTGTTAGGGGGTTATTGTTGTTTTTTCTTAGGGGGTTAGAGTTGTTTGTGGTTAGGCGGTTAGGTTTGGTTTTTGTTAGGGTGTTAGTGTTTTTTGTTGTTAGGGGGTTAATGTTGTTTGTTGTTAGGGATTTAGGGTTGTTTCTTGTTGGGGTTTAGTGGTTTTTTTGTTAGGGTGTTAGTGTTGTTTGTGGTTAGGGTGTTAGTGTTTTTGGTTGTTAGGGGGTTAGGGTTGTTTGTTTTTAGGGGGTTAGGGTTGTTTTTTGATAGGGGGTTAGTGTTGTTCGTTGTTAGGGGTTTAGGGTTGTTGCTTGTTAGCGATTTAGGGCTGTTTGTTGATAGGGGGTTAGGGTTGTTTGTTTTTAGGGGTTCAGTGTTGTTTGTTTTTAGGGTTTTAGGGTTCTTTGTTTTTAGGGGTTAAGATTGTGTGTTGTTAGGGGGTTACTGTTGTTTGTTGTTAGGGGGTTTGTGTTGTTTGTGGTTAGGAGTTTAGTGTTGTTGGTTGTTAGGGGGTTAGGGTTGTTTGTTGTTAGGGAGTTAGGGTTGTGTGTTGTTAGGGGGTTAGCGTTGTTTGCTGTTAGGGGGTGCGGGTTGTTTTTTGTTATCGGATTAGGGTTGTTTGTTGTTAGTGGGTTAGTGTTGTTTGTTGTTAGGGGCTTAGTGTTGTTTGTTTTTAGGGGTTCAGTGTTGTTTCTTTTTAGGGTTTTAGGGTTTTTTTTTTTAGGGGGTTAGTGTTGTTTGTTCTTGGGGTGTTAGGATTGTTATTTGTTAGGGTGTTATTGTTTGTTGGTAGGGGGTTAGTGTTGTTTGTGGTTAGGGGGTTAGTGTTGTTTGTTGTTAGGGGGTTAGGGTTGTTAGTTGTTAGGTGTTAATGTTTGTTGTTAGGGGGTTAGTTTTGCTTGTTGTTAGGGGTTTAGGGTTGTTTCTTTTTGGGGTTTAGTGGTGTTTGTTGTTCGGGTGTTAGTGTTGTTTGTTGTTAGGGGGTTAGTGTTGGTTGTTGTTACTGGGTTAGTGTTTTTTGTTGTTAGTGGGTTAGTACTTTTTGTTGTTAGGGGCTTAGTGTTGTTTGTTTTTAGGGTTTTAGGGTTGTTTGTTTTTAGGGGGTGAATGTTGTTTGTTGTCAGAGGGTTAGGATTGTTTGTTGTTAGGGGGTTAGTGTTGTTTGTTGTTTGGGGTTAGGGTTGTTGTTTGTTAGGGGGTTAGTGTTCTTTCTTGTTGGGGTTAGTGTTGTTTGTTAGGGGGTTAGATTTGTTTGTTGTTGGTGGGTTAGTGTAGTTTGTTGTTAGTGGGTTAGTGTTGTTTGTTGTTAGGGGGTTAGTGTTTTTTTTTGTCAGGGGGTTAGTGTTCGTTGTTGGGGGTTAGTGTTGTTTGTTGTTAGGGGGTTAGTGTTGGTTGTTGTTACTGGGTTAGTGTTTTTGTTTTTACTGGGTTAGTGCTGTTTGTTGTTAGGGGCTTAGTGTTGTTTGTTTTTAGGGGTTCAGTGTTGTTTGTTTTTAGGGTTTTAGGGTTCTTTGTTTTTAGGGGTTAAGATTGTGTGTTGTTAGGGGGTTACTGTTGTTTGTTGTTAGGGGGTTTGTGTTGTTTGTGGTTAGGAGTTTAGTGTTGTTGGTTGTTAGGGGGTTAGTGTTGTTTGTTGTTAGGGTGTTAGGGTTGTGTGTTGTTAGTGGGTGAGGGTTGTTTGTTGATAGGGGTTTAGGGTTGTTTTTTGTTAGGCGCTTGTGTTGTTTGTTGTTGGGTGTTAGTGTTGTTTGTTAGGGGGTTAGTTTTGTTTGTTGTTAGTGCGTTAGGGTTGTTTGTTAGTGGGTTAGGGTTGTTTGTTGTTAGGGGATTAGGGTTGTTTGTTGTTATGGGGTTAGGGTAGTTTCTTATTGGGGTTAGTGTTGTTTGTTTTTAGTGGGTTAGTGTTGTTTGTTGTTAGGGGGTTAGTGTTGGTTGTTGTTAGGGGCTTAGTGTTGTTTGTTGTTAGGTGTTCAGTGTTCTTTTTTTTACGGGTTTAGGGTTGTTTCGTTTTAGGGGGTTAGGGTTGTTTGTTGTTAGTGAGTTAGTGTAGTTTGTTGTTAGGGTGTTAGGGTTGTTTGTTTCAGGGAGTTATGGTTGTTTGTTGTTAGGGGGTTAGGGTTGTTTGTTGTTACGGGGTTAGGGTTGTTTGTTGATAGGGGGTTAGGGTTTTTGTTGTTAGGGGGTTAGTGTTGTTTGTCGTTGGGGTTAGTGTTGTTTGTTCTAAGGGGGTTAGTGTTGTTTATTCTTAGGGGGTTAGGGTTGGTTGTTGTTAGGGTTTTAGTGTTGTTTGTTGTTAGGGGGTTAGTGTTCTTTGATTTTAGGGGTTTAGGGTTGTTTGTTGTTAGTGGGTTAGTGTTGTTTGTTGTTAGGGTGTTAGGGTTGTTTGTTGTTAGTGGGTTAGGGTTGTTTGTTGTTAAGGGAATTAGGGTTCTTGTTGTTAGGGTGTTAGTGTTGTTTGAGGTTGGGGGTTAGTGTTTGTTGTTAGGCGGATAGTGTTGTTTGTTGTTAGGGGGTTTGGGTTGGTTGTTGTTAGGTGTTAGTGTTGTTTGTTGTTAGGGGGTTGGTGTTGTTTGTTCTTAGGGGTTAGGATTGTTTGTTGTTCGGGGGTTATTGTTGTTTGTTGTTATGGGGTTAATGTTCTTTGTGGTTAGGGAGTTAGTGTTTGTTGTTAGGGGGTTAGTGTTGTTTCTTGTTAGGGGTTTAGGGTTGTTTCTTGTTGGGGTATACTGGTGTTTGTTGTTAGGGTGTTAGTGTTGTTTGTTGATAGGGGGTTAGTTTTGGTTGTTGTTAGGGGCTTAGTGTTGTGTGTTGTTAGGTGTTCAGTGTTCTTTTTTTTATGGGTTTAGAGTTGTTTCGTTTTAGGGGGTTAGGGTTGTTTGTTGTTAGGTGCTTACGGTTGTTTGTTGTTAGTGGGTTAGGGTTGTTTGTTGTTAGGGGGTTAGCGTTGTTTGTTGTAAGGGGGTAAGGGTTGTTTGTTGTTATGGGGTTAGGGTTTTTTGCTGTTAGAGGGTTAGGGTTGTTTTTTGTTAGGGGTAGTGTTGTTTGTTGTTAGGGGGTTAGTGTTGTTTGTTGTTAGGGGTTTAGGGTTGTTTCTTGTTGGGGTTTAGTGCTGTTTGTTGTTAGGGGGTTAGTGTTGGTTGTTGTTAGGGGCTTAATGTTGGTTGTTGTTAGGGGCTTAGTGTTCTTTGTTGTTAGGTGTTCAGTGTTCTTTTTTTTTACGGGGTTAGAGTTGTTTGTTGTTAGGTGATTACGGTTGTTTGTTCTAAGGGGGTTAGGGTTGTTTGTTGTTAGGGGGTTAGGGTTGTTTGTTGTTAGGGGTAGTGTTGTTTGTTTTTAGGGGTTTAGTGTTGTTTATTGTTACGGGGTTAGGGTAGTTTCTTGTTAAGGAGTTAGTGTTGTTTGTTGTTAGTGGGTTTTGGGTTGTTTGTTGTTAGGAGGTTAAGGTTGTTTGTTGTAAGGGGGTTAGGGTTGTTTGTTGTTATGGGGTTAGGTTTGTTTGTTGTTGGGGTTTACGGTTGTTTGTTGTTAGGGGGTTAGGGTTGTTTGTTGTTAGTTCTTTAGGGTTGTTTGTTTTTAGTGGGTTAGTGTTTTTAGTTGTTTGGGTTTTAGCGTTGTTTGTTTTTAGGGGTTTAGTGTTGTTTGTTGATAGGGTGTTAGGGTTGTTTGTTGTTAGTGGGTGAGGGTTGTTTGTTGATAGGGGTTTAGGGTTGTTTTTTGTTAGGCGTTTGTGTTGTTTGTTGTTGGGTGTTAGTGTTGTTTGTTAGGGGGTTAGTTTTGTTTGTTGTTAGTGGGTTAGGGTTGTTTGTTAGTGGGTTAGGGTTGTTTGTTGTTAGGGGATTAGGGTTGTTTGTTGTTATGGGGTTAGGGTAGTTTCTTATTGGGGTTAGTGTTGTTTGTTTTTAGTGGGTTAGTGTTGTTTGTTGTTAGGGGGTTAGTGTTGGTTGTTGTTAGGGGCTTAGTGTTGTTTGTTGTTAGGTGTTCAGTGTTCTTTTTTTTACGGGTTTAGGGTTGTTTCGTTTTAGGGGGTTAGGGTTGTTTGTTGTTAGTGAGTTAGTGTAGTTTGTTGTTAGGGTGTTAGGGTTGTTTGTTTCAGGGAGTTATGGTTGTTTGTTGTTAGGGGGTTAGGGTTGTTTGTTGTTACGGGGTTAGGGTTGTTTGTTGATGGGGGTTAGGGTTTTTGTTGTTAGGGGGTTAGTGTTGTTTGTCGTTGGGGTTAGTGTTGTTTGTTCTAAGGGGGTTAGTGTTGTTTATTCTTAGGGGGTTAGGGTTGGTTGTTGTTAGGGTTTTAGTGTTGTTTGTTGTTAGGGGGTTAGTGTTCTTTGATTTTAGGGGTTTAGGGTTGTTTGTTGTTAGTGGGTTAGTGTTGTTTGTTGTTAGGGTGTTAGGGTTGTTTGTTGTTAGTGGGTTAGGGTTGTTTGTTGTTAAGGGAATTAGGGTTCTTGTTGTTAGGGTGTTAGTGTTGTTTGAGGTTGGGGGTTAGTGTTTGTTGTTAGGCGGATAGTGTTGTTTGTTGTTAGGGGGTTAGTGTTGGTTGTTGTTACTGGGTTAGTGTTTTTTGTTGTTAGTGGGTTAGTACTTTTTGTTGTTAGGGGCTTAGTGTTGTTTGTTTTTAGGGTTTTAGGGTTGTTTGTTTTTAGGGGGTGAATGTTGTTTGTTGTCAGAGGGTTAGGATTGTTTGTTGTTAGGGGGTTAGTGTTGTTTGTTGTTTGGGGGTTAGGGTTGTTGTTTGTTAGGGGGTTAGTGTTCTTTCTTGTTGGGGGTTAGTGTTGTTTGTTAGGGGGTTAGATTTGTTTGTTGTTGGTGGGTTAGTGTAGTTTGTTGTTAGTGGGTTAGTGTTGTTTGTTGTTAGGGGGTTAGTGTTTTTTTTTGTCAGGGGGTTAGTGTTCGTTGTTGGGGGTTAGTGTTGTTTGTTGTTAGGGGGTTAGTGTTGGTTGTTGTTACTGGGTTAGTGTTTTTGTTTTTACTGGGTTAGTGCTGTTTGTTGTTAGGGGCTTAGTGTTGTTTCTTTTTAGGGGTTCAGTGTTGTTTGTTTTTAGGGTTTTAGGGTTCTTTGTTTTTAGGGGTTAAGATTGTGTGTTGTTAGGGGGTTACTGTTGTTTGTTGTTAGGGGGTTTGTGTTGTTTGTGGTTAGGAGTTTAGTGTTGTTGGTTGTTAGGGGGTTAGTGTTGTTTGTTGTTAGGGTGTTAGGGTTGTGTGTTGTTAGGGGGTTAGCGTTGTTTGCTGTTAGGGGGTGCGGGTTGTTTTTTGTTGGCGGATTAGTTTTGTTTGTTGTTAGTGGGTTAGTGTTGTTTGTTGTTAGGGGCTTAGTGTTGTTTGTTTTTAGGGGTTCAGTGTTGTTTCTTTTTAGGGTTTTAGGGTTGTTTTTTTTTAGGGGGTTAGTGTTGTTTGTTCTTGGGGTGTTAGGATTGTTAGTTGTTAGGGTGTTATTGTTGTTTGTTGTTAGGGGGTTAGTGTTGTTTGTGGTTAGGGGGTTAGTGTTGTTTGTTGTTAGGGGTTTAGTGTTGTTTGTTGTTAGGGGGTTAGGGTTTGTTGTAAGGGAGTTAGGGTTGTTTGCTGTTAGGGGGTTAGGGTTGTTTGTTGTTAGGGGTCGTGTTGTTTGTTGTTAGGGGTTTAGTGTTGTTTATTGTTACGGGGTTAGGGTAGTTTCTTGTTAAGGAGTTAGTGTTGTTTGTTGTTAGTGGGTTAGGGTTGTTTGTTGTTAGGAGGTTAAGGTTGTTTGTTGTAAGGGGGTTAGGGTTGTTTGTTGTTATGGGGTTAGTGTTGTTTGATGTGAGTGGTTTAGGGTTGTTTGTTGTTAGGGGGTTAGGGTTGTTTGTTGTTAGGGGGTTAGGGTTGTTTGTTGTTAGTTCTTTAGGGTTGTTTGTTTTTAGTGGGTTAGTGTTTTTAGTTGTTTGGGTTTTAGCGTTGTTTGTTTTTAGGGGTTTAGTGTTGTTTGTTGATAGGGTGTTAGGGTTGTTTGTTGTTAGTGGGTGAGGGTTGTTTGTTGATAGGGGTTTAGGGTTGTTTTTTGTTAGGCGTTTGTGTTGTTTGTTGTTGGGTGTTAGTGTTGTTTGTTAGGGGGTTAGTTTTGTTTGTTGTTAGTGGGTTAGGGTTGTTTGTTAGTGGGTTAGGGTTGTTTGTTGTTAGGGGATTAGGGTTGTTTGTTGTTATGGGGTTAGGGTAGTTTCTTATTGGGGTTAGTGTTGTTTGTTTTTAGTGGGTTAGTGTTGTTTGTTGTTAGGGGGTTAGTGTTGGTTGTTGTTAGGGGCTTAGTGTTGTTTGTTGTTAGGTGTTCAGTGTTCTTTTTTTTACGGGTTTAGGGTTGTTTCGTTTTAGGGGGTTAGGGTTGTTTGTTGTTAGTGAGTTAGTGTAGTTTGTTGTTAGTGAGTTAGGGTTGTTTGTTTCAGGGAGTTATGGTTGTTTGTTGTTAGGGGGTTAGGGTTGTTTGTTGTTACGGGGTTAGGGTTGTTTGTTGATAGGGGGTTAGGGTTTTTGTTGTTAGGGGGTTAGTGTTGTTTGTCGTTGGGGTTAGTGTTGTTTGTTCTAAGGGGGTTAGTGTTGTTTATTCTTAGGGGGTTAGGGTTGGTTGTTGTTAGGGTTTTAGTGTTGTTTGTTGTTAGGGGGTTAGTGTTCTTTGATTTTAGGGGTTTAGGGTTGTTTGTTGTTAGTGGGTTAGTGTTGTTTGTTGTTAGGGTGTTAGGGTTGTTTGTTGTTAGTGGGTTAGGGTTGCTTGTTGTTAAGGGAACTAGGGTTCTTGTTGTTAGGGTGTTAGTGTTGTTTGAGGTTGGGGGTTAGTGTTTGTTGTTAGGCGGATAGTGTTGTTTGTTGTTAGGGGGTTTGGGTTGGTTGTTGTTAGGTGTTAGTGTTGTTTGTTGTTAGGGGGTTATTGTTGTTTGTTGTTATGGGGTTAATGTTCTTTGTGGTTAGGGAGTTAGTGTTTGTTGTTAGGGGGTTAGTGTTGTTTCTTGTTAGGGGTTTAGGGTTGTTTCTTGTTGGGGTATACTGGTGTTTGTTGTTAGGGTGTTAGTGTTGTTTGTTGATAGGGGGTTAGTTTTGGTTGTTGTTAGGGGCTTAGTGTTGTGTGTTGTTAGGTGTTCAGTGTTCTTTTTTTTTATGGGTTTAGAGTTGTTTCGTTTTAGGGGGTTAGGGTTGTTTGTTGTTAGGTGCTTAGGGTTGTTTGTTGTTAGTGGGTTAGGGTTGTTTGTTGTTAGGGGGTTAGCGTTGTTTGTTGTAAGGGGGTAAGGGTTGTTTGTTGTTATGGGGTTAGGGTTTTTTGCTGTTAGAGGGTTAGGGTTGTTTTTTGTTGGGGTAGTGTTGTTTGTTGTTAGGGGTTTAGGGTTGTTTCTTGTTGGGGTTTAGTGCTGTTTGTTGTTAGGGGGTTAGTGTTGGTTGTTGTTAGGGGCTTAATGTTGGTTGTTGTTAGGGGCTTAGTGTTCCTTGTTGTTAGGTGTTCAGTGTTCTTTTTTTTACGGGGTTAGAGTTGTTTGTTGTTAGGTGATTACGGTTGTTTGTTCTAAGGGGGTTAGGGTTGTTTGTTGTTAGGGGGTTAGGGTTGTTTGTTGTTAGGGGTAGTGTTGTTTGTTTTTAGGGGTTTAGTGTTGTTTATTGTTACGGGGTTAGGGTAGTTTCTTGTTAAGGAGTTAGTGTTGTTTGTTGTTAGTGGGTTTTGGGTTGTTTGTTGTTAGGAGGTTAAGGTTGTTTGTTGTAAGGGGGTTAGGGTTGTTTGTTGTTATGGGGTTAGGTTTGTTTGTTGTTAGGGGGTTAGGGTTGTTTGTTGTTAGGGGGTTAGGGTTGTTTGTTGTTAGTTCTTTAGGGTTGTTTGTTTTTAGTGGGTTAGTGTTTTTAGTTGTTTGGGTTTTAGCGTTGTTTGTTTTTAGGGGTTTAGTGTTGTTTGTTGATAGGGTGTTAGGGTTGTTTGTTGTTAGTGGGTGAGGGTTGTTTGTTGATAGGGGTTTAGGGTTGTTTTTTGTTAGGCGTTTGTGTTGTTTGTTGTTGGGTGTTAGTGTTGTTTGTTAGGGGGTTAGTTTTGTTTGTTGTTAGTGGGTTAGGGTTGTTTGTTAGTGGGTTAGGGTTGTTTGTTGTTAGGGGATTAGGGTTGTTTGTTGTTATGGGGTTAGGGTAGTTTCTTATTGGGGTTAGTTTTGTTTGTTTTTAGTGGGTTAGTGTTGTTTGTTGTTAGGGGGTTAGTGTTGGTTGTTGTTAGGGGCTTAGTGTTGTTTGTTGTTAGGTGTTCAGTGTTCTTTTTTTTACGGGTTTAGGGTTGTTTCGTTTTAGGGGGTTAGGGTTGTTTGTTGTTAGTGAGTTAGTGTAGTTTGTTGTTAGGGTGTTAGGGTTGTTTGTTTCAGGGAGTTATGGTTGTTTGTTGTTAGGGGGTTAGGGTTGTTTGTTGTTACGGGGTTAGGGTTGTTTGTTGATGGGGGTTAGGGTTTTTGTTGTTAGGGGGTTAGTGTTGTTTGTCGTTGGGGTTAGTGTTGTTTGTTCTAAGGGGGTTAGTGTTGCTTATTCTTAGGGGGTTAGGGTTGGTTGTTGTTAGGGTTTTAGTGTTGTTTGTTGTTAGGGGGTTAGTGTTCTTTGATTTTAGGGGTTTAGGGTTGTTTGTTGTTAGTGGGTTAGTGTTGTTTGTTGTTAGGGTGTTAGGGTTGTTTGTTGTTAGTGGGTTAGGGTTGTTTGTTGTTAAGGGAATTAGGGTTCTTGTTGTTAGGGTGTTAGTGTTGTTTGAGGTTGGGGGTTAGTGTTTGTTGTTAGGCGGATAGTGTTGTTTGTTGTTAGGGAGTTTGGATTGGTTGTTGTTAGGTGTTAGCGTTGTTTGTTGTTAGGGGGTTGGTGTTGTTTGTTCTTAGGGGGTTAGGATTGTTTGTTGTTAGGGGGTTATTGTTGTTTGTTGTTATGGGGTTAATGTTCTTTGTGGTTAGGGAGTTAGTGTTTGTTGTTAGGGGGTTAGTGTTGTTTCCTGTTAGGGGTTTAGGGTTGTTTCTTGTTGGGGTATACTGGTGTTTGTTGTTAGGGTGTTAGTGTTGTTTGTTGATAGGGGGTTAGTTTTGGTTGTTTTTAGGGGCTTAGTGTTGTGTGTTGTTAGGTGTTCAGTGTTCTTTTTTTTTATGGGTTTAGAGTTGTTTCGTTTTAGGGGGTTAGGGTTGTTTGTTGTTAGGTGCTTAGGGTTGTTTGTTGTTAGTGGGTTAGGGTTGTTTGTTGTTAGGGGGTTAGCGTTGTTTGTTGTAAGGGGGTAAGGGTTGTTTGTTGTTATGGGGTTAGGGTTTTTTGCTGTTAGAGGGTTAGGGTTGTTTTTTGTTGGGGTAGTGTTGTTTGTTGTTAGGGGGTTAGTGTTGTTTGTTGTTAGGGGTTTAGGGTTGTTTCTTGTTGGGGTTTAGTGCTGTTTGTTGTTAGGGGGTTAGTGTTGGTTGTTGTTAGGGGCTTAATGTTGGTTGTTGTTAGGGGCTTAGTGTTCTTTGTTGTTAGGTGTTCAGTGTTCTTTTTTTTTACGGGGTTAGAGTTGTTTGTTGTTAGGTGATTACGGTTGTTTGTTCTAAGGGGGTTAGGGTTGTTTGTTGTTAGGGGGTTAGGGTTGTTTGTTGTTAGGGGTAGTGTTGTTTGTTTTTAGGGGTTTAGTGTTGTTTATTGTTACGGGGTTAGGGTAGTTTCTTGTTAAGGAGTTAGTGTTGTTTGTTGTTAGTGGGTTTTGGGTTGTTTGTTGTTAGGAGGTTAAGGTTGTTTGTTGTAAGGGGGTTAGGGTTGTTTGTTGTTATGGGGTTAGGTTTGTTTGTTGTTGGGGTTTACGGTTGTTTGTTGTTAGGGGGTTAGGGTTGTTTGTTGTTAGTTCTTTAGGGTTGTTTGTTTTTAGTGGGTTAGTGTTTTTAGTTGTTTGGGTTTTAGCGTTGTTTGTTTTTAGGGGTTTAGTGTTGTTTGTTGATAGGGTGTTAGGGTTGTTTGTTGTTAGTGGGTGAGGGTTGTTTGTTGATAGGGGTTTAGGGTTGTTTTTTGTTAGGCGTTTGTGTTGTTTGTGGTTGGGTGTTAGTGTTGTTTGTTAGGGGGTTAGTTTTGTTTGTTGTTAGTGGGTTAGGGTTGTTTGTTAGTGGGTTAGGGTTGTTTGTTGTTAGGGGATTAGGGTTGTTTGTTGTTAGGTGTTCAGTGTTCTTTTTTTTACGGGTTTAGGGTTGTTTCGTTTTAGGGGGTTAGGGTTGTTTGTTGTTAGTGAGTTAGTGTAGCTTGTTGTTAGGGTGTTAGGGTTGTTTGTTTCAGGGAGTTATGGTTGTTTGTTTTTAGGGGTTTAGCGTTGTTTGTTGTTAGGGGTTAGTGTTTGTTGTTAGGGGGTTAGTGTTTTTTGTTGTTAGGGGGTTAGGATTGTGTGTTGTTAGGGGGTTATTGTTGTTTTTTCTTAGGGGGTTAGAGTTGTTTGTGGTTAGGCGGTTAGGTTTGGTTTTTGTTAGGGTGTTAGTGTTTTTTGTTGTTAGGGGGTTAATGTTGTTTGTTGTTAGGGATTTAGGGTTGTTTCTTGTTGGGGTTTAGTGGTTTTTTTGTTAGGGTGTTAGTGTTGTTTGTGGTTAGGGTGTTAGTGTTTTTGGTTGTTAGGGGGTTAGGGTTGTTTGTTTTTAGGGGGTTAGGGTTGTTTTTTGATAGGGGGTTAGTGTTGTTCGTTGTTAGGGGTTTAGGGTTGTTGCTTGTTAGCGATTTAGGGCTGTTTGTTGATAGGGGGTTAGGGTTGTTTGTTTTTAGGGGTTCAGTGTTGTTTGTTTTTAGGGTTTTAGGGTTCTTTGTTTTTAGGGGTTAAGATTGTGTGTTGTTAGGGGGTTACTGTTGTTTGTTGTTAGGGGGTTTGTGTTGTTTGTGGTTAGGAGTTTAGTGTTGTTGGTTGTTAGGGGGTTAGGGTTGTTTGTTGTTAGGGAGTTAGGGTTGTGTGTTGTTAGGGGGTTAGCGTTGTTTGCTGTTAGGGGGTGCGGGTTGTTTTTTGTTGGCGGATTAGGGTTGTTTGTTGTTAGTGGGTTAGTGTTGTTTGTTGTTAGGGGCTTAGTGTTGTTTGTTTTTAGGGGTTCAGTGTTGATTCTTTTTAGGGTTTTAGGGTTGTTTTTTTTTAGGGGGTTAGTGTTGTTTGTTCTTGGGGTGTTAGGATTGTTATTTGTTAGGGTGTTATTGTTTGTTGGTAGGGGGTTAGTGTTGTTTGTGGTTAGGGGGTTAGTGTTGTTTGTTGTTAGGGGGTTAGGGTTGTTAGTTGTTAGGTGTTAATGTTTGTTGTTAGGGGGTTAGTTTTGCTTGTTGTTAGGGGTTTAGGGTTGTTTCTTTTTGGTGTTTAGTGGTGTTTGTTGTTCGGGTGTTAGTGTTGTTTGTTGTCAGGGGGTTAGTGTTGGTTGTTGTTACTGGGTTAGTGTTTTTTGTTGTTAGTGGGTTAGTACTTTTTGTTGTTAGGGGCTTAGTGTTGTTTGTTTTTAGGGTTTTAGGGTTGTTTGTTTTTAGGGGGTGAATGTTGTTTGTTGTCAGAGGGTTAGGATTGTTTGTTGTTAGGGGGTTAGTGTTGTTTGTTGTTTGGGGGTTAGGGTTGTTGTTTGTTAGGGGGTTAGTGTTCTTTCTTGTTGGGGTTAGTGTTGTTTGTTAGGGGGTTAGATTTGTTTGTTGTTGGTGGGTTAGTGTAGTTTGTTGTTAGTGGGTTAGTGTTTGTTGTTAGGGGGTTAGTGTTTTTTTTTGTCAGGGGGTTAGTGTTCGTTGTTGGGGGTTAGTGTTGTTTGTTGTTGGGGGTTAGTGTTGGTTGTTGTTACTGGGTTAGTGTTTTTGTTTTTACTGGGTTAGTGCTGTTTGTTGTTACGGGCTTAGTGTTGTTTGTTTTTAGGGGTTCAGTGTTGTTTGTTTTTAGGGTTTTAGGGTTCTTTGTTTTTAGGGGTTAAGATTGTGTGTTGTTAGGGGGTTACTGTTGTTTGTTGTTAGGGGGTTTGTGTTGTTTGTGGTTAGGAGTTTAGTGTTGTTGGTTGTTAGGGGGTTAGGGTTGTTTGTTGTTAGGGTGTTAGGGTTGTGTGTTGTTAGGGGGTTAGCGTTGTTTGCTGTTAGGGGGTGCGGGTTGTTTTTTGTTGGCGGATTAGGGTTGTTTGTTGTTAGTGGGTTAGTGTTGTTTGTTGTTAGGGGCTTAGTGTTGTTTGTTTTTAGGGGTTCAGTGTTGTTTCTTTTTAGGGTTTTAGGGTTGTTTTTTTTTAGGGGGTTAGTGTTGTTTGTTCTTGGGGTGTTAGGATTGTTAGTTGTTAGGGTGTTATTGTTGATTGTTGTTAGGGGGTTAGTGTTGTTTGTGGTTAGGGGGTTAGTGTTGTTTGTTGTTAGGGGTTTAGTGTTGTTTGTTGTTAGGGGGTTAGGGTTGTTTGTTGTAAGGGAGTTAGGGTTGTTTGCTGTTAGGGGGTTAGGGTTGTTTGTTGTTAGGGGTCGTGTTGTTTGTTGTTAGGGGTTTAGTGTTGTTTATTGTTACGGGGTTAGGGTAGTTTCT
The DNA here is from genome assembly GCF_024166365.1 of Elephas maximus indicus. Classification (NCBI taxonomy): domain Eukaryota; kingdom Metazoa; phylum Chordata; class Mammalia; order Proboscidea; family Elephantidae; genus Elephas; species Elephas maximus. The sequence goes on along the minus strand of NC_064824.1, from coordinate 1,560,845 downwards.
TGTTAAGGAGTTAGTGTTGTTTGTTGTTAGTGGGTTAGGGTTGTTTGTTGTTAGGAGGTTAAGGTTGTTTGTTGTAAGGGGGTTAGGGTTGTTTGTTGTTATGGGGTTAGGTTTCTTTGTTGTTGGGGTTTAGAGTTGTTTGTTGTTAGGGGGTTAGTGTTGTTTGATGTGAGTGGTTTAGGGTTGTTTGTTGTTAGGGGGTTAGGGTTGTTTGTTGTTAGGGGGTTAGGGTTGTTTGTTGTTAGTTCTTTAGGGTTGTTTGTTTTTAGTGGGTTAGTGTTTTTAGTTGTTTGGGTTTTAGCGTTGTTTGTTTTTAGGGGTTTAGTGTTGTTTGTTGATAGGGTGTTAGGGTTGTTTGTTGTTAGTGGGTGAGGGTTGTTTGTTGATAGGGGTTTAGGGTTGTTTTTTGTTAGGCGTTTGTGTTGTTTGTTGTTGGGTGTTAGTGTTGTTTGTTAGGGGGTTAGTTTTGTTTGTTGTTAGTGGGTTAGGGTTGTTTGTTAGTGGGTTAGGGTTGTTTGTTGTTAGTGGGTTAGTGTTGTTTGTTGTTAGGGTGTTAGGGTTGTTTGTTGTTAGTGGGTTAGGGTTGTTTGTTGTTAAGGGAACTAGGGTTCTTGTTGTTAGGGTGTTAGTGTTGTTTGAGGTTGGGGGTTAGTGTTTGTTGTTAGGCGGATAGTGTTGTTTGTTGTTAGGGGGTTTGGGTTGGTTGTTGTTAGGTGTTAGTGTTGTTTGTTGTTAGGGGGTTGGTGTTGTTTGTTCTTAGGGGGTTAAGATTGTTTGTTGTTAGGGGGTTATTGTTGTTTGTTGTTATGGGGTTAATGTTCTTTGTGGTTAGGGAGTTAGTGTTTGTTGTTAGGGGGTTAGTGTTGTTTCTTGTTAGGGGTTTAGGGTTGTTTCTTGTTGGGGTATACTGGTGTTTGTTGTTAGGGTGTTAGTGTTGTTTGTTGATAGGGGGTTAGTTTTGGTTGTTGTTAGGGGCTTAGTGTTGTGTGTTGTTAGGTGTTCAGTGTTCTTTTTTTTTATGGGTTTAGAGTTGTTTCGTTTTAGGGGGTTAGGGTTGTTTGTTGTTAGGTGCTTAGGGTTGTTTGTTGTTAGTGGGTTAGGGTTGTTTGTTGTTAGGGGGTTAGCGTTGTTTGTTGTAAGGGGGTAAGGGTTGTTTGTTGTTATGGGGTTAGGGTTTTTTGCTGTTAGAGGGTTAGGGTTGTTTTTTGTTAGGGGTAGTGTTGTTTGTTGTTAGGGGGTTAGTGTTGTTTGTTGTTAGGGGTTTAGGGTTGTTTCTTGTTGGGGTTTAGTGCTGTTTGTTGTTAGGGGGTTAGTATTGGTTGTTGTTAGGGGCTTAATGTTGGTTGTTGTTAGGGGCTTAGTGTTCTTTGTTGTTAGGTGTTCAGTGTTCTTTTTTTTTACGGGGTTAGAGTTGTTTGTTGTTAGGTGATTACGGTTGTTTGTTCTAAGGGGGTTAGGGTTGTTTGTTGTTAGGGGGTTAGGGTTGTTTGTTGTTAGGGGTAGTGTTGTTTGTTTTTAGGGGTTTAGTGTTGTTTATTGTTACGGGGTTAGGGTAGTTTCTTGTTAAGGAGTTAGTGTTGTTTGTTGTTAGTGGGTTTTGGGTTGTTTGTTGTTCGGAGGTTAAGGTTGTTTGTTGTAAGGGGGTTAGGGTTGTTTGTTGTTATGGGGTTAGGTTTGTTTGTTGTTGGGGTTTACGGTTGTTTGTTGTTAGGGGGTTAGGGTTGTTTGTTGTTAGTTCTTTAGGGTTGTTTGTTTTTAGTGGGTTAGTGTTTTTAGTTGTTTGGGTTTTAGCGTTGTTTGTTTTTAGGGGTTTAGTGTTGTTTGTTGATAGGGTGTTAGGGTTGTTTGTTGTTAGTGGGTGAGGGTTGTTTGTTGATAGGGGTTTAGGGTTGTTTTTTGTTAGGCGTTTGTGTTGTTTGTTGTTGGGTGTTAGTGTTGTTTGTTAGGGGGTTAGTTTTGTTTGTTGTTAGTGGGTTAGGGTTGTTTGTTAGTGGGTTAGGGTTGTTTGTTGTTAGGGGATTAGGGTTGTTTGTTGTTATGGGGTTAGGGTAGTTTCTTATTGGGGTTAGTTTTGTTTGTTTTTAGTGGGTTAGGGTTGTTTGTTGTTAGGGGTTTAGTGTTGGTTGTTGTTAGGGGCTTAGTGTTGTTTGTTGTTAGGTGTTCAGTGTTCTTTTTTTTACGGGTTTAGGGTTGTTTCGTTTTAGGGGGTTAGGGTTGTTTGTTGTTAGTGAGTTAGTGTAGCTTGTTGTTAGGGTGTTAGGGTTGTTTGTTTCAGGGAGTTATGGTTGTTTGTTTTTAGGGGTTTAGGGTTGTTTGTTGTTAGGGGTTAGTGTTTGTTGTTAGGGGGTTAGTGTTTTTTGTTGTTAGGGGGTTAGGATTGTGTGTTGTTAGGGGGTTATTGTTGTTTTTTCTTAGGGGGTTAGAGTTGTTTGTGGTTAGGCGGTTAGGTTTGGTTTTTGTTAGGGTGTTAGTGTTTTTTGTTGTTAGGGGGTTAATGTTGTTTGTTGTTAGGGATTTAGGGTTGTTTCTTGTTGGGGTTTAGTGGTTTTTTTGTTAGGGTGTTAGTGTTGTTTGTGGTTAGGGTGTTAGTGTTTTTGGTTGTTAGGGGGTTAGGGTTGTTTGTTTTTAGGGGGTTAGGGTTGTTTTTTGATAGGGGGTTAGTGTTGTTCGTTGTTAGGGGTTTAGGGTTGTTGCTTGTTAGCGATTTAGGGCTGTTTGTTGATAGGGGGTTAGGGTTGTTTGTTTTTAGGGGTTCAGTGTTGTTTGTTTTTAGGGTTTTAGGGTTCTTTGTTTTTAGGGGTTAAGATTGTGTGTTGTTAGGGGGTTACTGTTGTTTGTTGTTAGGGGGTTTGTGTTGTTTGTGGTTAGGAGTTTAGTGTTGTTGGTTGTTAGGGGGTTAGGGTTGTTTGTTGTTAGGGAGTTAGGGTTGTGTGTTGTTAGGGGGTTAGCGTTGTTTGCTGTTAGGGGGTGCGGGTTGTTTTTTGTTGGCGGATTAGGGTTGTTTGTTGTTAGTGGGTTAGTGTTGTTTGTTGTTAGGGGCTTAGTGTTGTTTGTTTTTAGGGGTTCAGTGTTGTTTCTTTTTAGGGTTTTAGGGTTGTTTTTTTTTAGGGGGTTAGTGTTGTTTGTTCTTGGGGTGTTAGGATTGTTATTTGTTAGGGTGTTATTGTTTGTTGGTAGGGGGTTAGTGTTGTTTGTGGTTAGGGGGTTAGTGTTGTTTGTTGTTAGGGGGTTAGGGTTGTTAGTTGTTAGGTGTTAATGTTTGTTGTTAGGGGGTTAGTTTTGCTTGTTGTTAGGGGTTTAGGGTTGTTTCTTTTTGGGGTTTAGTGGTGTTTGTTGTTCGGGTGTTAGTGTTGTTTGTTGTTAGGGGGTTAGTGTTGGTTGTTGTTACTGGGTTAGTGTTTTTTGTTGTTAGTGGGTTAGTACTTTTTGTTGTTAGGGGCTTAGTGTTGTTTGTTTTTAGGGTTTTAGGGTTGTTTGTTTTTAGGGGGTGAATGTTGTTTGTTGTCAGAGGGTTAGGATTGTTTGTTGTTAGGGGGTAAGTGTTGTTTGTTGTTTGGGGTTAGGGTTGTTGTTTGTTAGGGGGTTAGTGTTCTTTCTTGTTGGGGTTAGTGTTGTTTGTTAGGGGGTTAGATTTGTTTGTTGTTGGTGGGTTAGTGTAGTTTGTTGTTAGTGGGTTAGTGTTGTTTGTTGTTAGGGGGTTAGTGTTTTTTTTTGTCAGGGGGTTAGTGTTCGTTGTTGGGGGTTAGTGTTGTTTGTTGTTAGGGGGTTAGTGTTGGTTGTTGTTACTGGGTTAGTGTTTTTGTTTTTACTGGGTTAGTGCTGTTTGTTGTTAGGGGCTTAGTGTTGTTTGTTTTTAGGGGTTCAGTGTTGTTTGTTTTTAGGGTTTTAGGGTTCTTTGTTTTTAGGGGTTAAGATTGTGTGTTGTTAGGGGGTTACTGTTGTTTGTTGTTAGGGGGTTTGTGTTGTTTGTGGTTAGGAGTTTAGTGTTGTTGGTTGTTAGGGGGTTAGTGTTGTTTGTTGTTAGGGTGTTAGGGTTGTGTGTTGTTAGTGGGTGAGGGTTGTTTGTTGATAGGGGTTTAGGGTTGTTTTTTGTTAGGCGCTTGTGTTGTTTGTTGTTGGGTGTTAGTGTTGTTTGTTAGGGGGTTAGTTTTGTTTGTTGTTAGTGCGTTAGGGTTGTTTGTTAGTGGGTTAGGGTTGTTTGTTGTTAGGGGATTAGGGTTGTTTGTTGTTATGGGGTTAGGGTAGTTTCTTATTGGGGTTAGTGTTGTTTGTTTTTAGTGGGTTAGTGTTGTTTGTTGTTAGGGGGTTAGTGTTGGTTGTTGTTAGGGGCTTAGTGTTGTTTGTTGTTAGGTGTTCAGTGTTCTTTTTTTTACGGGTTTAGGGTTGTTTCGTTTTAGGGGGTTAGGGTTGTTTGTTGTTAGTGAGTTAGTGTAGTTTGTTGTTAGGGTGTTAGGGTTGTTTGTTTCAGGGAGTTATGGTTGTTTGTTGTTAGGGGGTTAGGGTTGTTTGTTGTTACGGGGTTAGGGTTGTTTGTTGATAGGGGTTAGGGTTTTTGTTGTTAGGGGGTTAGTGTTGTTTGTCGTTGGGGTTAGTGTTGTTTGTTCTAAGGGGGTTAGTGTTGTTTATTCTTAGGGGGTTAGGGTTGGTTGTTGTTAGGGTTTTAGTGTTGTTTGTTGTTAGGGGGTTAGTGTTCTTTGATTTTAGGGGTTTAGGGTTGTTTGTTGTTAGTGGGTTAGTGTTGTTTGTTGTTAGGGTGTTAGGGTTGTTTGTTGTTAGTGGGTTAGGGTTGTTTGTTGTTAAGGGAATTAGGGTTCTTGTTGTTAGGGTGTTAGTGTTGTTTGAGGTTGGGGGTTAGTGTTTGTTGTTAGGCGGATAGTGTTGTTTGTTGTTAGGGGGTTTGGGTTGGTTGTTGTTAGGTGTTAGTGTTGTTTGTTGTTAGGGGGTTGGTGTTGTTTGTTCTTAGGGGGTTAGGATTGTTTGTTGTTCGGGGGTTATTGTTGTTTGTTGTTATGGGGTTAATGTTCTTTGTGGTTAGGGAGTTAGTGTTTGTTGTTAGGGGGTTAGTGTTGTTTCTTGTTAGGGGTTTAGGGTTGTTTCTTGTTGGGGTATACTGGTGTTTGTTGTTAGGGTGTTAGTGTTGTTTGTTGATAGGGGGTTAGTTTTGGTTGTTGTTAGGGGCTTAGTGTTGTGTGTTGTTAGGTGTTCAGTGTTCTTTTTTTTTATGGGTTTAGAGTTGTTTCGTTTTAGGGGGTTAGGGTTGTTTGTTGTTAGGTGCTTAGGGTTGTTTGTTGTTAGTGGGTTAGGGTTGTTTGTTGTTAGGGGGTTAGCGTTGTTTGTTGTAAGGGGGTAAGGGTTGTTTGTTGTTATGGGGTTAGGGTTTTTTGCTGTTAGAGGGTTAGGGTTGTTTTTTGTTAGGGGTAGTGTTGTTTGTTGTTAGGGGGTTAGTGTTGTTTGTTGTTAGGGGTTTAGGGTTGTTTCTTGTTGGGGTTTAGTGCTGTTTGTTGTTAGGGGGTTAGTGTTGGTTGTTGTTAGGGGCTTAATGTTGGTTGTTGTTAGGGGCTTAGTGTTCTTTGTTGTTAGGTGTTCAGTGTTCTTTTTTTTTACGGGGTTAGAGTTGTTTGTTGTTAGGTGATTACGGTTGTTTGTTCTAAGGGGGTTAGGGTTGTTTGTTGTTAGGGGGTTAGGGTTGTTTGTTGTTAGGGGTAGTGTTGTTTGTTTTTAGGGGTTTAGTGTTGTTTATTGTTACGGGGTTAGGGTAGTTTCTTGTTAAGGAGTTAGTGTTGTTTGTTGTTAGTGGGTTTTGGGTTGTTTGTTGTTAGGAGGTTAAGGTTGTTTGTTGTAAGGGGGTTAGGGTTGTTTGTTGTTATGGGGTTAGGTTTGTTTGTTGTTGGGGTTTACGGTTGTTTGTTGTTAGGGGGTTAGGGTTGTTTGTTGTTAGTTCTTTAGGGTTGTTTGTTTTTAGTGGGTTAGTGTTTTTAGTTGTTTGGGTTTTAGCGTTGTTTGTTTTTAGGGGTTTAGTGTTGTTTGTTGATAGGGTGTTAGGGTTGTTTGTTGTTAGTGGGTGAGGGTTGTTTGTTGATAGGGGTTTAGGGTTGTTTTTTGTTAGGCGTTTGTGTTGTTTGTTGTTGGGTGTTAGTGTTGTTTGTTAGGGGGTTAGTTTTGTTTGTTGTTAGTGGGTTAGGGTTGTTTGTTAGTGGGTTAGGGTTGTTTGTTGTTAGGGGATTAGGGTTGTTTGTTGTTATGGGGTTAGGGTAGTTTCTTATTGGGGTTAGTTTTGTTTGTTTTTAGTGGGTTAGGGTTGTTTGTTGTTAGGGGTTTAGTGTTGGTTGTTGTTAGGGGCTTAGTGTTGTTTGTTGTTAGGTGTTCAGTGTTCTTTTTTTTACGGGTTTAGGGTTGTTTCGTTTTAGGGGGTTAGGGTTGTTTGTTGTTAGTGAGTTAGTGTAGCTTGTTGTTAGGGTGTTAGGGTTGTTTGTTTCAGGGAGTTATGGTTGTTTGTTTTTAGGGGTTTAGGGTTGTTTGTTGTTAGGGGTTAGTGTTTGTTGTTAGGGGGTTAGTGTTTTTTGTTGTTAGGGGGTTAGGATTGTGTGTTGTTAGGGGGTTATTGTTGTTTTTTCTTAGGGGGTTAGAGTTGTTTGTGGTTAGGCGGTTAGGTTTGGTTTTTGTTAGGGTGTTAGTGTTTTTTGTTGTTAGGGGGTTAATGTTGTTTGTTGTTAGGGATTTAGGGTTGTTTCTTGTTGGGGTTTAGTGGTTTTTTTGTTAGGGTGTTAGTGTTGTTTGTGGTTAGGGTGTTAGTGTTTTTGGTTGTTAGGGGGTTAGGGTTGTTTGTTTTTAGGGGGTTAGGGTTGTTTTTTGATAGGGGGTTAGTGTTGTTCGTTGTTAGGGGTTTAGGGTTGTTGCTTGTTAGCGATTTAGGGCTGTTTGTTGATAGGGGGTTAGGGTTGTTTGTTTTTAGGGGTTCAGTGTTGTTTGTTTTTAGGGTTTTAGGGTTCTTTGTTTTTAGGGGTTAAGATTGTGTGTTGTTAGGGGGTTACTGTTGTTTGTTGTTAGGGGGTTTGTGTTGTTTGTGGTTAGGAGTTTAGTGTTGTTGGTTGTTAGGGGGTTAGGGTTGTTTGTTGTTAGGGAGTTAGGGTTGTGTGTTGTTAGGGGGTTAGCGTTGTTTGCTGTTAGGGGGTGCGGGTTGTTTTTTGTTGGCGGATTAGGGTTGTTTGTTGTTAGTGGGTTAGTGTTGTTTGTTGTTAGGGGCTTAGTGTTGTTTGTTTTTAGGGGTTCAGTGTTGTTTCTTTTTAGGGTTTTAGGGTTGTTTTTTTTTAGGGGGTTAGTGTTGTTTGTTCTTGGGGTGTTAGGATTGTTATTTGTTAGGGTGTTATTGTTTGTTGGTAGGGGGTTAGTGTTGTTTGTGGTTAGGGGGTTAGTGTTGTTTGTTGTTAGGGGGTTAGGGTTGTTAGTTGTTAGGTGTTAATGTTTGTTGTTAGGGGGTTAGTTTTGCTTGTTGTTAGGGGTTTAGGGTTGTTTCTTTTTGGGGTTTAGTGGTGTTTGTTGTTCGGGTGTTAGTGTTGTTTGTTGTTAGGGGGTTAGTGTTGGTTGTTGTTACTGGGTTAGTGTTTTTTGTTGTTAGTGGGTTAGTACTTTTTGTTGTTAGGGGCTTAGTGTTGTTTGTTTTTAGGGTTTTAGGGTTGTTTGTTTTTAGGGGGTGAATGTTGTTTGTTGTCAGAGGGTTAGGATTGTTTGTTGTTAGGGGGTAAGTGTTGTTTGTTGTTTGGGGTTAGGGTTGTTGTTTGTTAGGGGGTTAGTGTTCTTTCTTGTTGGGGTTAGTGTTGTTTGTTAGGGGGTTAGATTTGTTTGTTGTTGGTGGGTTAGTGTAGTTTGTTGTTAGTGGGTTAGTGTTGTTTGTTGTTAGGGGGTTAGTGTTTTTTTTTGTCAGGGGGTTAGTGTTCGTTGTTGGGGGTTAGTGTTGTTTGTTGTTAGGGGGTTAGTGTTGGTTGTTGTTACTGGGTTAGTGTTTTTGTTTTTACTGGGTTAGTGCTGTTTGTTGTTAGGGGCTTAGTGTTGTTTGTTTTTAGGGGTTCAGTGTTGTTTGTTTTTAGGGTTTTAGGGTTCTTTGTTTTTAGGGGTTAAGATTGTGTGTTGTTAGGGGGTTACTGTTGTTTGTTGTTAGGGGGTTTGTGTTGTTTGTGGTTAGGAGTTTAGTGTTGTTGGTTGTTAGGGGGTTAGTGTTGTTTGTTGTTAGGGTGTTAGGGTTGTGTGTTGTTAGTGGGTGAGGGTTGTTTGTTGATAGGGGTTTAGGGTTGTTTTTTGTTAGGCGCTTGTGTTGTTTGTTGTTGGGTGTTAGTGTTGTTTGTTAGGGGGTTAGTTTTGTTTGTTGTTAGTGTGTTAGGGTTGTTTGTTAGTGGGTTAGGGTTGTTTGTTGTTAGGGGATTAGGGTTGTTTGTTGTTATGGGGTTAGGGTAGTTTCTTATTGGGGTTAGTGTTGTTTGTTTTTAGTGGGTTAGTGTTGTTTGTTGTTAGGGGGTTAGTGTTGGTTGTTGTTAGGGGCTTAGTGTTGTTTGTTGTTAGGTGTTCAGTGTTCTTTTTTTTACGGGTTTAGGGTTGTTTCGTTTTAGGGGGTTAGGGTTGTTTGTTGTTAGTGAGTTAGTGTAGTTTGTTGTTAGGGTGTTAGGGTTGTTTGTTTCAGGGAGTTATGGTTGTTTGTTGTTAGGGGGTTAGGGTTGTTTGTTGTTACGGGGTTAGGGTTGTTTGTTGATAGGGGTTAGGGTTTTTGTTGTTAGGGGGTTAGTGTTGTTTGTCGTTGGGGTTAGTGTTGTTTGTTCTAAGGGGGTTAGTGTTGTTTATTCTTAGGGGGTTAGGGTTGGTTGTTGTTAGGGTTTTAGTGTTGTTTGTTGTTAGGGGGTTAGTGTTCTTTGATTTTAGGGGTTTAGGGTTGTTTGTTGTTAGTGGGTTAGTGTTGTTTGTTGTTAGGGTGTTAGGGTTGTTTGTTGTTAGTGGGTTAGGGTTGTTTGTTGTTAAGGGAATTAGGGTTCTTGTTGTTAGGGTGTTAGTGTTGTTTGAGGTTGGGGGTTAGTGTTTGTTGTTAGGCGGATAGTGTTGTTTGTTGTTAGGGGGTTTGGGTTGGTTGTTGTTAGGTGTTAGTGTTGTTTGTTGTTAGGGGGTTGGTGTTGTTTGTTCTTAGGGGGTTAGGATTGTTTGTTGTTCGGGGGTTATTGTTGTTTGTTGTTATGGGGTTAATGTTCTTTGTGGTTAGGGAGTTAGTGTTTGTTGTTAGGGGGTTAGTGTTGTTTCTTGTTAGGGGTTTAGGGTTGTTTCTTGTTGGGGTATACTGGTGTTTGTTGTTAGGGTGTTAGTGTTGTTTGTTGATAGGGGGTTAGTTTTGGTTGTTGTTAGGGGCTTAGTGTTGTGTGTTGTTAGGTGTTCAGTGTTCTTTTTTTTTATGGGTTTAGAGTTGTTTCGTTTTAGGGGGTTAGGGTTGTTTGTTGTTAGGTGCTTAGGGTTGTTTGTTGTTAGTGGGTTAGGGTTGTTTGTTGTTAGGGGGTTAGCGTTGTTTGTTGTAAGGGGGTAAGGGTTGTTTGTTGTTATGGGGTTAGGGTTTTTTGCTGTTAGAGGGTTAGGGTTGTTTTTTGTTAGGGGTAGTGTTGTTTGTTGTTAGGGGGTTAGTGTTGTTTGTTGTTAGGGGTTTAGGGTTGTTTCTTGTTGGGGTTTAGTGCTGTTTGTTGTTAGGGGGTTAGTGTTGGTTGTTGTTAGGGGCTTAATGTTGGTTGTTGTTAGGGGCTTAGTGTTCTTTGTTGTTAGGTGTTCAGTGTTCTTTTTTTTTACGGGGTTAGAGTTGTTTGTTGTTAGGTGATTACGGTTGTTTGTTCTAAGGGGGTTAGGGTTGTTTGTTGTTAGGGGGTTAGGGTTGTTTGTTGTTAGGGGTAGTGTTGTTTGTTTTTAGGGGTTTAGTGTTGTTTATTGTTACGGGGTTAGGGTAGTTTCTTGTTAAGGAGTTAGTGTTGTTTGTTGTTAGTGGGTTTTGGGTTGTTTGTTGTTAGGAGGTTAAGGTTGTTTGTTGTAAGGGGGTTAGGGTTGTTTGTTGTTATGGGGTTAGGTTTGTTTGTTGTTGGGGTTTACGGTTGTTTGTTGTTAGGGGGTTAGGGTTGTTTGTTGTTAGTTCTTTAGGGTTGTTTGTTTTTAGTGGGTTAGTGTTTTTAGTTGTTTGGGTTTTAGCGTTGTTTGTTTTTAGGGGTTTAGTGTTGTTTGTTGATAGGGTGTTAGGGTTGTTTGTTGTTAGTGGGTGAGGGTTGTTTGTTGATAGGGGTTTAGGGTTGTTTTTTGTTAGGCGTTTGTGTTGTTTGTTGTTGGGTGTTAGTGTTGTTTGTTAGGGGGTTAGTTTTGTTTGTTGTTAGTGGGTTAGGGTTGTTTGTTAGTGGGTTAGGGTTGTTTGTTGTTAGGGGATTAGGGTTGTTTGTTGTTATGGGGTTAGGGTAGTTTCTTATTGGGGTTAGTTTTGTTTGTTTTTAGTGGGTTAGGGTTGTTTGTTGTTAGGGGTTTAGTGTTGGTTGTTGTTAGGGGCTTAGTGTTGTTTGTTGTTAGGTGTTCAGTGTTCTTTTTTTTACGGGTTTAGGGTTGTTTCGTTTTAGGGGGTTAGGGTTGTTTGTTGTTAGTGAGTTAGTGTAGCTTGTTGTTAGGGTGTTAGGGTTGTTTGTTTCAGGGAGTTATGGTTGTTTGTTTTTAGGGGTTTAGCGTTGTTTGTTGTTAGGGGTTAGTGTTTGTTGTTAGGGGGTTAGTGTTTTTTGTTGTTAGGGGGTTAGGATTGTGTGTTGTTAGGGGGTTATTGTTGTTTTTTCTTAGGGGGTTAGAGTTGTTTGTGGTTAGGCGGTTAGGTTTGGTTTTTGTTAGGGTGTTAGTGTTTTTTGTTGTTAGGGGGTTAATGTTGTTTGTTGTTAGGGATTTAGGGTTGTTTCTTGTTGGGGTTTAGTGGTTTTTTTGTTAGGGTGTTAGTGTTGTTTGTGGTTAGGGTGTTAGTGTTTTTGGTTGTTAGGGGGTTAGGGTTGTTTGTTTTTAGGGGGTTAGGGTTGTTTTTTGATAGGGGGTTAGTGTTGTTCGTTGTTAGGGGTTTAGGGTTGTTGCTTGTTAGCGATTTAGGGCTGTTTGTTGATAGGGGGTTAGGGTTGTTTGTTTTTAGGGGTTCAGTGTTGTTTGTTTTTAGGGTTTTAGGGTTCTTTGTTTTTAGGGGTTAAGATTGTGTGTTGTTAGGGGGTTACTGTTGTTTGTTGTTAGGGGGTTTGTGTTGTTTGTGGTTAGGAGTTTAGTGTTGTTGGTTGTTAGGGGGTTAGGGTTGTTTGTTGTTAGGGAGTTAGGGTTGTGTGTTGTTAGGGGGTTAGCGTTGTTTGCTGTTAGGGGGTGCGGGTTGTTTTTTGTTATCGGATTAGGGTTGTTTGTTGTTAGTGGGTTAGTGTTGTTTGTTGTTAGGGGCTTAGTGTTGTTTCTTTTTAGGGGTTCAGTGTTGTTTCTTTTTAGGGTTTTAGGGTTGTTTTTTTTTAGGGGGTTAGTGTTGTTTGTTCTTGGGGTGTTAGGATTGTTATTTGTTAGGGTGTTATTGTTTGTTGGTAGGGGATTAGTGTTGTTTGTGGTTAGGGGGTTAGTGTTGTTTGTTGTTAGGGGGTTAGGGTTGTTAGTTGTTAGGTGTTAATGTTTGTTGTTAGGGGGTTAGTTTTGCTTGTTGTTAGGGGTTTAGGGTTGTTTCTTTTTGGGGTTTAGTGGTGTTTGTTGTTCGGGTGTTAGTGTTGTTTGTTGTTAGGGGGTTAGTGTTGGTTGTTGTTACTGGGTTAGTGTTTTTTGTTGTTAGTGGGTTAGTACTTTTTGTTGTTAGGGGCTTAGTGTTGTTTGTTTTTAGGGTTTTAGCGTTGTTTGTTTTTAGGGGGTGAATGTTGTTTGTTGTCAGAGGGTTAGGATTGTTTGTTGTTGGGGGTTAGTGTTGTTTGTTGTTTGGGGGTTAGGGTTGTTGTTTGTTAGGGGGTTAGTGTTCTTTCTTGTTGGGGGTTAGTGTTGTTTGTTAGGGGGTTAGATTTGTTTGTTGTTGGTGGGTTAGTGTAGTTTGTTGTTAGTGGGTTAGTGTTGTTTGTTGTTAGGGGGTTAGTGTTTTTTTTTGTCAGGGGGTTAGTGTTCGTTGTTGGGGGTTAGTGTTGTTTGTTGTTAGGGGGTTAGTGTTGGTTGTTGTTACTGGGTTAGTGTTTTTGTTTTTACTGGGTTAGTGCTGTTTGTTGTTAGGGGCTTAGTGTTGTTTGTTTTTAGGGGTTCAGTGTTGTTTGTTTTTAGGGTTCTTTGTTTTTAGGGGTAAGATTGTGTGTTGTTAGGGGGTTACTGTTGTTTGTTGTTAGGGGGTTTGTGTTGTTTGTGGTTAGGAGTTTAGTGTTGTTGGTTGTTAGGGGGTTAGGGTTGTTTGTTGTTAGGGTGTTAGGGTTGTGTGTTGTTAGGGGGTTAGCGTTGTTTGCTGTTAGGGGGTGCGGGTTGTTTTTTGTTGGCGGATTAGGGTTGTTTGTTGTTAGTGGGTTAGTGTTGTTTGTTGTTAGGGGCTTAGTGTTGTTTGTTTTTAGGGGTTCAGTGTTGTTTCTTTTTAGGGTTTTAGGGTTGTTTTCTTTTAGGGGGTTAGGGTTGTTTGTTCTTGGGCTGTTAGGATTGTTAGTTGTTAGGGTGTTATTGTTTGTTGTTAGGGGGTTAGTGTTGTTTGTGGTTAGGGGGTTAGTGTTGTTTGTTGTTAGGGGTTTAGTGTTGTTTGTTGTTAGGGGGTTAGGGTTGTTTGTTGTAAGGGAGTTAGGGTTGTTTGCTGTTAGGGGGTTAGGGTTGTTTGTTGTTAGGGGTCGTGTTGTTTGTTGTTAGGGGTTTAGTGTTGTTTATTGTTACGGGGTTAGGGTAGTTTCTTGTTAAGGAGTTAGTGTTGTTTGTTGTTAGTGGGTTAGGGTTGTTTGTTGTTAGGAGGTTAAGGTTGTTTGTTGTAAGGGGGTTAGGGTTGTTTGTTGTTATGGGGTTAGGTTTGTTTGTTGTTGGGGTTTAGGGTTGTTTGTTGTTAGGGGGTTAAGGTTGTTTGTTGTAAGGGGGTTAGGGTTGTTTGTTGTTATGGGGTTAGGTTTGTTTGTTGTTGGGTTTAGGGTTGTTTGTTGTTAGGGGGTTAGTGTTGTTTGATGTGAGTGGTTTAGGGTTGTTTGTTGTTAGGGGTTAGGGTTGTTTGTTGTTAGGGGGTTAGGGTTGTTTGTTGTTAGTTCTTTAGGGTTGTTTGTTTTTAGTGGGTTAGTGTTTTTAGTTGTTTGGGTTTTAGCGTTGTTTGTTTTTAGGGGTTTAGTGTTGTTTGTTGATAGGGTGTTAGGGTTGTTTGTTGTTAGTGGGTGAGGGTTGTTTGTTGATAGGGGTTTAGGGTTGTTTTTTGTTAGGCGTTTGTGTTGTTTGTTGTTGGGTGTTAGTGTTGTTTGTTAGGGGGTTAGTTTTGTTTGTTGTTAGTGGGTTAGGGTTGTTTGTTAGTGGGTTAGGGTTGTTTGTTGTTAGGGGATTAGGGTTGTTTGTTTTTATGGGGTTAGGGTAGTTTCTTATTGGGGTTAGTGTTGTTTGTTTTTAGTGGGTTAGTGTTGTTTGTTGTTAGGGGGTTAGTGTTGGTTGTTGTTAGGGGCTTAGTGTTGTTTGTTGTTAGGTGTTCAGTGTTCTTTTTTTACGGGTTTAGGGTTGTTTCGTTTTAGGGGGTTAGGGTTGTTTGTTGTTAGTGAGTTAGTGTAGTTTGTTGTTAGGGTGTTAGGGTTGTTTGTTTCAGGGAGTTATGGTTGTTTGTTGTTAGGGGGTTAGGGTTGTTTGTTGTTACGGGGTTAGGGTTGTTTGTTGATGGGGGTTAGGGTTTTTGTTGTTAGGGGGTTAGTGTTGTTTGTCATTGGGGTTAGTGTTGTTTGTTCTAAGGGGGTTAGTGTTGTTTATTCTTAGGGGGTTAGGGTTGGTTGTTGTTAGGGTTTTAGTGTTGTTTGTTGTTAGGGGGTTAGTGTTCTTGGATTTTAGGGGTTTAGGGTTGTTTGTTGTTAGTGGGTTAGTGTTGTTTGTTGTTAGGGTGTTAGGGTTGTTTGTTGTTAGTGGGTTAGGGTTGTTTGTTGTTAAGGGAATTAGGGTTCTTGTTGTTAGGGTGTTAGTGTTGTTTGAGGTTGGGGGTTAGTGTTTGTTGTTAGGCGGATAGTGTTGTTTGTTGTTAGGGGGTTAGTGTTGGTTGTTGTTACTGGGTTAGTGTTTTTTGTTGTTAGTGGGTTAGTATTTTTGTTGTTAGGGGCTTAGTGTTGTTTGTTTTTAGGGTTTTAGGGTTGTTTGTTTTTAGGGGGTGAATGTTGTTTGTTGTCAGAGGGTTAGGATTGTTTGTTGTTGGGGGTTAGTGTTGTTTGTTGTTTGGGGGTTAGGGTTGTTGTTTGTTAGGGGGTTAGTGTTCTTTCTTGTTGGGGGTTAGTGTTGTTTGTTAGGGGGTTAGATTTGTTTGTTGTTGGTGGGTTAGTGTAGTTTGTTGTTAGTGGGTTAGTGTTGTTTGTTGTTAGGGGGTTAGTGTTTTTTTTTGTCAGGGGGTTAGTGTTCGTTGTTGGGGGTTAGTGTTGTTTGTTGTTAGGGGGTTAGTGTTGGTTGTTGTTACTGGGTTAGTGTTTTTGTTTTTACTGGGTTAGTGCTGTTTGTTGTTAGGGGCTTAGTGTTGTTTGTTTTTAGGGGTTCAGTGTTGTTTGTTTTTAGGATTCTTTGTTTTTAGGGGTTAAGATTGTGTGTTGTTAGGGGGTTACTGTTGTTTGTTGTTAGGGGGTTTGTGTTGTTTGTGGTTAGGAGTTTAGTGTTGTTGGTTGTTAGGGGGTTAGGGTTGTTTGTTGTTAGGGTGTTAGGGTTGTGTGTTGTTAGGGGGTTAGCGTTGTTTGCTGTTAGGGGGTGCGGGTTGTTTTTTGTTGGCGGATTAGGGTTGTTTGTTGTTAGTGGGTTAGTGTTGTTTGTTGTTAGGGGCTTAGTGTTGTTTGTTTTTAGGGGTTCAGTGTTGTTTCTTTTTAGGGTTTTAGGGTTGTTTTTTTTTAGGGGGTTAGGGTTGTTTGTTCTTGGGGTGTTAGGATTGTTAGTTGTTAGGGTGTTATTGTTGTTTGTTGTTAGGGGTTTAGTGTTGTTTGTGGTTAGGGGGTTAGTGTTGTTTGTTGTTAGGGGTTTAGTGTTGTTTGTTGTTAGGGGGTTAGGGTTGTTTGTTGTAAGGGAGTTAGGGTTGTTTGCTGTTAGGGGGTTAGGGTTGTTTGTTGTTAGGGGTCGTGTTGTTTGTTGTTAGGGGTTTAGTGTTGTTTATTGTTACGGGGTTAGGGTAGTTTCTTGTTAAGGAGTTAGTGTTGTTTGTTGTTAGTGGGTTACGGTTGTTTGTTGTTAGGAGGTTAAGGTTGTTTGTTGTAAGGGGGTTAGGGTTGTTTGTTGTTATGGGGTTAGGTTTGTTTGTTGTTGGGGTTTAGGGTTGTTTGTTGTTAGGGGGTTAAGGGTGTTTGTTGTAAGGGGGTTAGGGTTGTTTGTTGTTATGGGGTTAGGTTTGTTTGTTGTTGGGTTTAGGGTTGTTTGTTGTTAGGGGGTTAGTGTTGTTTGATGTGAGTGGTTTAGGGTTGTTTGTTGTTAGGGGGTTAGGGTTGTTTGTTGTTAGGGGGTTAGGGTTGTTTGTTGTTAGTTCTTTAGGGTTGTTTGTTTTTAGTGGGTTAGTGTTTTTAGTTGTTTGGGTTTTAGCGTTGTTTGTTTTTAGGGGTTTAGTGTTGTTTGTTGATAGGGTGTTAGGGTTGTTTGTTGTTAGTGGGTGAGGGTTGTTTGTTGATAGGGGTTTAGGGTTGTTTTTTGTTAGGCGTTTGTGTTGTTTGTTGTTGGGTGTTAGTGTTGTTTGTTAGGGGGTTAGTTTTGTTTGTTGTTAGTGGGTTAGGGTTGTTTGTTAGTGGGTTAGGGTTGTTTGTTGTTAGGGGATTAGGGTTGTTTGTTGTTATGGGGTTAGGGTAGTTTCTTATTGGGGTTAGTTTTGTTTGTTTTTAGTGGGTTAGTGTTGTTTGTTGTTAGGGGGTTAGTGTTGGTTGTTGTTAGGGGCTTAGTGTTGTTTGTTGTTAGGTGTTCAGTGTTCTTTTTTTTACGGGTTTAGGGTTGTTTCGTTTTAGGGGGTTAGGGTTGTTTGTTGTTAGTGAGTTAGTGTAGTTTGTTGTTAGGGTGTTAGGGTTGTTTGTTTCAGGGAGTTATGGTTGTTTGTTGTTAGGGGGTTAGGGTTGTTTGTTGTTACGGGGTTAGGGTTGTTTGTTGATGGGGGTTAGGGTTTTTGTTGTTAGGGGGTTAGTGTTGTTTGTCGTTGGGGTTAGTGTTGTTTGTTCTAAGGGGGTTAGTGTTGTTTATTCTTAGGGGGTTAGGGTTGGTTGTTGTTAGGGTTTTAGTGTTGTTTGTTGTTAGGGGGTTAGTGTTCTTTGATTTTAGGGGTTTAGGGTTGTTTGTTGTTAGTGGGTTAGTGTTGTTTGTTGTTAGGGTGTTAGGGTTGTTTGTTGTTAGTGGGTTAGGGTTGTTTGTTGTTAAGGGAATTAGGGTTCTTGTTGTTAGGGTGTTAGTGTTGTTTGAGGTTGGGGGTTAGTGTTTGTTGTTAGGCGGATAGTGTTGTTTGTTGTTAGGGGGTTAGTGTTGGTTGTTGTTACTGGGTTAGTGTTTTTTGTTGTTAGTGGGTTAGTACTTTTTGTTGTTAGGGGCTTAGTGTTGTTTGTTTTTAGGGTTTTAGGGTTGTTTGTTTTTAGGGGGTGAATGTTGTTTGTTGACAGAGGGTTAGGATTGTTTGTTGTTAGGGGGTTAGTGTTGTTTGTTGTTTGGGGGTTAGGGTTGTTGTTTGTTAGGGGGTTAGTGTTCTTTCTTGTTGGGGGTTAGTGTTGTTTGTTAGGGGGTTAGATTTGTTTGTTGTTGGTGGGTTAGTGTAGTTTGTTGTTAGTGGGTTAGTGTTGTTTGTTGTTAGGGGGTTAGTGTTTTTTTTTGTCAGGGGGTTAGTGTTCGTTGTTGGGGGTTAGTGTTGTTTGTTGTTAGGGGGTTAGTGTTGGTTGTTGTTACTGGGTTAGTGTTTTTGTTTTTACTGGGTTAGTGCTGTTTGTTGTTAGGGGCTTAGTGTTGTTTGTTTTTAGGGGTTCAGTGTTGTTTGTTTTTAGGATTCTTTGTTTTTAGGGGTTAAGATTGTGTGTTGTTAGGGGGTTACTGTTGTTTGTTGTTAGGGGGTTTGTGTTGTTTGTGGTTAGGAGTTTAGTGTTGTTGGTTGTTAGGGGGTTAGGGTTGTTTGTTGTTAGGGTGTTAGGGTTGTGTGTTGTTAGGGGGTTAGCGTTGTTTGCTGTTAGGGGGTGCGGGTTGTTTTTTGTTGGCGGATTAGGTTTGTTTGTTGTTAGTGGGTTAGTGTTGTTTGTTGTTAGGGGCTTAGTGTTGTTTGTTTTTAGGGGTTCAGTGTTGTTTCTTTTTAGGGTTTTAGGGTTGTTTTTTTTTTAGGGGGTTAGTGTTGTTTGTTCTTGGGGTGTTAGGATTGTTAGTTGTTAGGGTGTTATTGTTGTTTGTTGTTAGGGGGTTAGTGTTGTTTGTGGTTAGGGGGTTAGTGTTGTTTGTTGTTAGGGGTTTAGTGTTGTTTGTTGTTAGGGGGTTAGGGTTGTTTGTTGTAAGGGAGTTAGGGTTGTTTGCTGTTAGGGGGTTAGGGTTGTTTGTTGTTAGGGGTCGTGTTTGTTGTTAGGGGTTTAGTGTTGTTTATTGTTACGGGGTTAGCGTAGTTTCTTGTTAAGGAGTTAGTGTTGTTTGTTGTTAGTGGGTTAGGGTTGTTTGTTGTTAGGAGGTTAAGGTTGTTTGTTGTAAGGGGGTTAGGGTTGTTTGTTGTTATGGGGTTAGTGTTGTTTGATGTGAGTGGTTTAGGGTTGTTTGTTGTTAGGGGGTTAGGGTTGTTTGTTGTTAGGGGGTTAGGGTTGTTTGTTGTTAGTTCTTTAGGGTTGTTTGTTTTTAGTGGGTTAGTGTTTTTAGTTGTTTGGGTTTTAGCGTTGTTTGTTTTTAGGGGTTTAGTGTTGTTTGTTGATAGGGTGTTAGGGTTGTTTGTTGTTAGTGGGTGAGGGTTGTTTGTTGATAGGGGTTTAGGGTTGTTTTTTGTTAGGCGTTTGTGTTGTTTGTTGTTGGGTGTTAGTGTTGTTTGTTAGGGGGTTAGTTTTGTTTGTTGTTAGTGGGTTAGGGTTGTTTGTTAGTGGGTTAGGGTTGTTTGTTGTTAGGGGATTAGGGTTGTTTGTTGTTATGGGGTTAGGGTAGTTTCTTATTGGGGTTAGTGTTGTTTGTTTTTAGTGGGTTAGTGTTGTTTGTTGTTAGGGGGTTAGTGTTGGTTGTTGTTAGGGGCTTAGTGTTGTTTGTTGTTAGGTGTTCAGTGTTCTTTTTTTTACGGGTTTAGGGTTGTTTCGTTTTAGGGGGTTAGGGTTGTTTGTTGTTAGTGAGTTAGTGTAGTTTGTTGTTAGTGAGTTAGGGTTGTTTGTTTCAGGGAGTTATGGTTGTTTGTTGTTAGGGGGTTAGGGTTGTTTGTTGTTACGGGGTTAGGGTTGTTTGTTGATAGGGGGTTAGGGTTTTTGTTGTTAGGGGGTTAGTGTTTGTCGTTGGGGTTAGTGTTGTTTGTTCTAAGGGGGTTAGTGTTGTTTATTCTTAGGGGTTTAGGGTTGTTTCTTGTTGGGGTATACTGGTGTTTGTTGTTAGGGTGTTAGTGTTGTTTGTTGATAGGGGGTTAGTTTTGGTTGTTGTTAGGGGCTTAGTGTTGTGTGTTGTTAGGTGTTCAGTGTTCTTTTTTTTTATGGGTTTAGAGTTGTTTCGTTTTAGGGGGTTAGGGTTGTTTGTTGTTAGGTGCTTAGGGTTGTTTGTTGTTAGTGGGTTAGGGTTGTTTGTTGTTAGGGGGTTAGCGTTGTTTGTTGTAAGGGGGTAAGGGTTGTTTGTTGTTATGGGGTTAGGGTTTTTTGCTGTTAGAGGGTTAGGGTTGTTTTTTGTTAGGGGTAGTGTTGTTTGTTGTTAGGGGGTTAGTGTTGTTTGTTGTTAGGGGTTTAGGGTTGTTTCTTGTTGGGGTTTAGTGCTGTTTGTTGTTAGGGGGTTAGTGTTGGTTGTTGTTAGGGGCTTAATGTTGGTTGTTGTTAGGGGCTTAGTGTTCTTTGTTGTTAGGTGTTCAGTGTTCTTTTTTTTTACGGGGTTAGAGTTGTTTGTTGTTAGGTGATTACGGTTGTTTGTTCTAAGGGGGTTAGGGTTGTTTGTTGTTAGGGGGTTAGGGTTGTTTGTTGTTAGGGGTAGTGTTGTTTGTTTTTCGGGGTTTAGTGTTGTTTATTGTTACGGGGTTAGGGTAGTTTCTTGTTAAGGAGTTAGTGTTGTTTGTTGTTAGTGGGTTTTGGGTTGTTTGTTGTTAGGAGGTTAAGGTTGTTTGTTGTAAGGGGGTTAGGGTTGTTTGTTGTTATGGGGTTAGGTTTGTTTGTTGTTGGGGTTTACGGTTGTTTGTTGTTAGGGGGTTAGGGTTGTTTGTTGTTAGTTCTTTAGGGTTGTTTGTTTTTAGTGGGTTAGTGTTTTTAGTTGTTTGGGTTTTAGCGTTGTTTGTTTTTAGGGGTTTAGTGTTGTTTGTTGATAGGGTGTTAGGGTTGTTTGTTGTTAGTGGGTGAGGGTTGTTTGTTGATAGGGGTTTAGGGTTGTTTTTTGTTAGGCGTTTGTGTTGTTTGTGGTTGGGTGTTAGTGTTGTTTGTTAGGGGGTTAGTTTTGTATGTTGTTAGTGGGTTAGGGTTGTTTGTTAGTGGGTTAGGGTTGTTTGTTGTTAGGGGATTAGGGTTGTTTGTTGTTAGGCGTTCAGTGTTCTTTTTTTTACGGGTTTAGGGTTGTTTCGTTTTAGGGGGTTAGGGTTGTTTGTTGTTAGTGAGTTAGTGTAGCTTGTTGTTAGGGTGTTAGGGTTGTTTGTTTCAGGGAGTTATGGTTGTTTGTTTTTAGGGGTTTAGGGTTGTTTGTTGTTAGGGGTTAGTGTTTGTTGTTAGGGGGTTAGTGTTTTTTGTTGTTAGGGGGTTAGGATTGTGTGTTGTTAGGGGGTTATTGTTGTTTTTTCTTAGGGGGTTAGAGTTGTTTGTGGTTAGGCGGTTAGGTTTGGTTTTTGTTAGGGTGTTAGTGTTGTTTGTGGTTAGGGGGTTAGTGTTGTTTGTTGTTAGGGGGTTAGGGTTGTTAGTTGTTAGGTGTTAATGTTTGTTGTTAGGGGGTTAGTTTTGCTTGTTGTTAGGGGTTTAGGGTTGTTTCTTTTTGGGGTTTAGTGGTGTTTGTTGTTCGGGTGTTAGTGTTGTTTGTTGTCAGGGGGTTAGTGTTGGTTGTTGTTACTGGGTTAGTGTTTTTTGTTGTTAGTGGGTTAGTACTTTTTGTTGTTAGGGGCTTAGTGTTGTTTGTTTTTAGGGTTTTAGGGTTGTTTGTTTTTAGGGGGTGAATGTTGTTTGTTGTCAGAGGGTTAGGATTGTTTGTTGTTAGGGGGTTAGTGTTGTTTGTTGTTTGGGGGTTAGGGTTGTTGTTTGTTAGGGGGTTAGTGTTCTTTCTTGTTGGGGTTAGTGTTGTTTGTTAGGGGGTTAGATTTGTTTGTTGTTGGTGGGTTAGTGTAGTTTGTTGTTAGTGGGTTAGTGTTGTTTGTTGTTAGGGGGTTAGTGTTTTTTTTTGTCAGGGGGTTAGTGTTCGTTGTTGGGGGTTAGTGTTGTTTGTTGTTAGGGGGTTAGTGTTGGTTGTTGTTACTGGGTTAGTGTTTTTGTTTTTACTGGGTTAGTGCTGTTTGTTGTTAGGGGCTTAGTGTTGTTTGTTTTTAGGGGTTCAGTGTTGTTTGTTTTTAGGGTTTTAGGGTTCTTTGTTTTTAGGGGTTAAGATTGTGTGTTGTTAGGGGGTTACTGTTGTTTGTTGTTAGGGGGTTTGTGTTGTTTGTGGTTAGGAGTTTAGTGTTGTTGGTTGTTAGGGGGTTAGGGTTGTTTGTTGTTAGGGTGTTAGGGTTGTGTGTTGTTAGGGGGTTAGCGTTGTTTGCTGTTAGGGGGTGCGGGTTGTTTTTTGTTGGCGGATTAGGGTTGTTTGTTGTTAGTGGGTTAGTGTTGTTTGTTGTTAGGGGCTTAGTGTTGTTTGTTTTTAGGGGTTCAGTGTTGTTTCTTTTTAGGGTTTTAGGGTTGTTTTTTTTTAGGGGGTTAGTGTTCTTTGTTCTTGGGGTGTTAGGATTGTTAGTTGTTAGGGTGTTATTGTTGATTGTTGTTAGGGGGTTAGTGTTGTTTGTGGTTAGGGGGTTAGTGTTGTTTGTTGTTAGGGGTTTAGTGTTGTTTGTTGTTAGGGGGTTAGGGTTGTTTGTTGTAAGGGAGTTAGGGTTGTTTGCTGTTAGGGGGTTAGGGTTGTTTGTTGTTAGGGGTCGTGTTGTTTGTTGTTAGGGGTTTAGTGTTGTTTATTGTTACGGGGTTAGGGTAGTTTCTTGTTAAGGAGTTAGTGTTGTTTGTTGTTAGTGGGTTAGGGTTGTTTGTTGTTAGGAGGTTAAGGTTGTTTGTTGTAAGGGGGTTAGGGTTGTTTGTTGTTATGGGGTTAGGTTTGTTTGTTGTTGGGGTTTAGAGTTGTTTGTTGTTAGGGGGTTAGTGTTGTTTGATGTAAGTGGTTTAGGGTTGTTTGTTGTTAGGGGGTTAGGGTTGTTTGTTGTTAGGGGGTTAGGGTTGTTTGTTGTTAGTTCTTTAGGGTTGTTTGTTTTTAGTGGGTTAGTGTTTTTAGTTGTTTGGGTTTTAGCGTTGTTTGTTTTTAGGGGTTTAGTGTTGTTTGTTGATAGGGTGTTAGGGTTGTTTGTTGTTAGTGGGTGAGGGTTGTTTGTTGATAGGGGTTTAGGGTTGTTTTTTGTTAGGCGTTTGTGTTGTTTGTTGTTGGGTGTTAGTGTTGTTTGTTAGGGGGTTAGTTTTGTTTGTTGTTAGTGGGTTAGGGTTGTTTGTTAGTGGGTTAGGGTTGTTTGTTGTTAGGGGATTAGGGTTGTTTGTTGTTATGGGGTTAGGGTAGTTTCTTATTGGGGTTAGTGTTGTTTGTTTTTAGTGGGTTAGTGTTGTTTGTTGTTAGGGGGTTAGTGTTGGTTGTTGTTAGGGGCTTAGTGTTGTTTGTTGTTAGGTGTTCAGTGTTCTTTTTTTTACGGGTTTAGGGTTGTTTCGTTTTAGGGGGTTAGGGTTGTTTGTTGTTAGTGAGTTAGTGTAGTTTGTTGTTAGGGTGTTAGGGTTGTTTGTTTCAGGGAGTTATGGTTGTTTGTTGTTAGGGGGTTAGGGTTGTTTGTTGTTACGGGGTTAGGGTTGTTTGTTGATAGGGGGTTAGGGTTTTTGTTGTTAGGGGGTTAGTGTTGTTTGTCGTTGGGGTTAGTGTTGTTTGTTCTAAGGGGGTTAGTGTTGTTTATTCTTAGGGGGTTAGGGTTGGTTGTTGTTAGGGTTTTAGTGTTGTTTGTTGTTAGGGGGTTAGTGTTCTTTGATTTTAGGGGTTTAGGGTTGTTTGTTGTTAGTGGGTTAGTGTTGTTTGTTGTTAGGGTGTTAGGGTTGTTTGTTGTTAGTGGGTTAGGGTTGTTTGTTGTTAAGGGAACTAGGGTTCTTGTTGTTAGGGTGTTAGTGTTGTTTGAGGTTGGGGGTTAGTGTTTGTTGTTAGGCGGATAGTGTTGTTTGTTGTTAGGGGGTTTGGGTTGGTTGTTGTTAGGTGTTAGTGTTTGTTGTTAGGGGGTTGGTGTTGTTTGTTCTTAGGGGGTTAGGATTGTTTGTTGTTAGGGGGTTATTGTTGTTTGTTGTTATGGGGTTAATGTTCTTTGTGGTTAGGGAGTTAGTGTTTGTTGTTAGGGGGTTAGTGTTGTTTCTTGTTAGGGGTTTAGGGTTGTTTCTTGTTGGGGTATACTGGTGTTTGTTGTTAGGGTGTTAGTGTTGTTTGTTGATAGGGGGTTAGTTTTGGTTGTTGTTAGGGGCTTAGTGTTGTGTGTTGTTAGGTGTTCAGTGTTCTTTTTTTTTATGGGTTTAGAGTTGTTTCGTTTTAGGGGGTTAGGGTTGTTTGTTGTTAGGTGCTTAGGGTTGTTTGTTGTTAGTGGGTTAGGGTTGTTTGTTGTTAGGGGGTTAGCGTTGTTTGTTGTAAGGGGGTAAGGGTTGTTTGTTGTTATGGGGTTAGGGTTTTTTGCTGTTAGAGGGTTAGGGTTGTTTTTTGTTAGGGGTAGTGTTGTTTGTTGTTAGGGGGTTAGTGTTGTTTGTTGTTAGGGGTTTAGGGTTGTTTCTTGTTGGGGTTTAGTGCTGTTTGTTGTTAGGGGGTTAGTATTGGTTGTTGTTAGGGGCTTAATGTTGGTTGTTGTTAGGGGCTTAGTGTTCTTTGTTGTTAGGTGTTCAGTGTTCTTTTTTTTTACGGGGTTAGAGTTGTTTGTTGTTAGGTGATTACGGTTGTTTGTTCTAAGGGGGTTAGGGTTGTTTGTTGTTAGGGGGTTAGGGTTGTTTGTTGTTAGGGGTAGTGTTGTTTGTTTTTAGGGGTTTAGTGTTGTTTATTGTTACGGGGTTAGGGTAGTTTCTTGTTAAGGAGTTAGTGTTGTTTGTTGTTAGTGGGTTTTGGGTTGTTTGTTGTTAGGAGGTTAAGGTTGTTTGTTGTAAGGGGGTTAGGGTTGTTTGTTGTTATGGGGTTAGGTTTGTTTGTTGTTGGGGTTTACGGTTGTTTGTTGTTAGGGGGTTAGGGTTGTTTGTTGTTAGTTCTTTAGGGTTGTTTGTTTTTAGTGGGTTAGTGTTTTTAGTTGTTTGGGTTTTAGCGTTGTTTGTTTTTAGGGGTTTAGTGTTGTTTGTTGATAGGGTGTTAGGGTTGTTTGTTGTTAGTGGGTGAGGGTTGTTTGTTGATAGGGGTTTAGGGTTGTTTTTTGTTAGGCGTTTGTGTTGTTTGTTGTTGGGTGTTAGTGTTGTTTGTTAGGGGGTTAGTTTTGTTTGTTGTTAGTGGGTTAGGGTTGTTTGTTAGTGGGTTAGGGTTGTTTGTTGTTAGGGGATTAGGGTTGTTTGTTGTTATGGGGTTAGGGTAGTTTCTTATTGGGGTTAGTGTTGTTTGTTTTTAGTGGGTTAGTGTTGTTTGTTGTTAGGGGGTTAGTGTTGGTTGTTGTTAGGGGCTTAGTGTTGTTTGTTGTTAGGTGTTCAGTGTTCTTTTTTTTACGGGTTTAGGGTTGTTTCGTTTTAGGGGGTTAGGGTTGTTTGTTGTTAGTGAGTTAGTGTAGTTTGTTGTTAGGGTGTTAGGGTTGTTTGTTTCAGGGAGTTATGGTTGTTTCTTGTTAGGGGGTTAGGGTTGTTTGTTGTTACGGGGTTAGGGCTGTTTGTTGATAGGGGGTTAGGTTTTTTGTTGTTAGGGGGTTAGTGTTGTTTGTCATTGGGGTTAGTGTTGTTTGTTCTAAGGGGGTTAGTGTTGTTTATTCTTAGGGGGTTAGGGTTGGTTGTTCTTAGGGTTTTAGTGTTGTTTGTTGTTAGGGGCTTAGTGTTGTTTGTTTTTAGGGGTTCAGTGTTGTTTGTTTTTAGGGTTTTAGGGTTCTTTGTTTTTAGGGGTTAAGATTGTGTGTTGTTAGGGGGTTACTGTTGTTTGTTGTTAGGGGGTTTGTGTTGTTTGTGGTTAGGAGTTTAGTGTTGTTGGTTGTTAGGGGGTTAGTGTTGTTTGTTGTTAGGGTGTTAGGGTTGTGTGTTGTTAGGGGGTTAGCGTTGTTTGCTGTTAGGGGGTGCGGGTTGTTTTTTGTTGGCGGATTAGGGTTGTTTGTTGTTAGTGCGTTAGTGTTGTTTGTTGTTAGGGGCTTAGTGTTGTTTGTTTTTAGGGGTTCAGTGTTGTTTCTTTTTAGGGTTTTAGGGTTGTTTTTTTTTTAGGGGGTTAGTGTTGTTTGTTCTTGGGGTGTTAGGATTGTTAGTTGTTAGGGTGTTATTGTTGTTTGTTGTTAGGGGGTTAGTGTTGTTTGTGGTTAGGGGGTTAGTGTTGTTTGTTGTTAGGGGTTTAGTGTTGTTTGTTGTTAGAGGGTTAGGGTTGTTTGTTGTAAGGGAGTTAGGGTTGTTTGCTGTTAGGGGGTTAGGGTTGTTTGTTGTTAGGGGTCGTGTTGTTTGTTGTTAGGGGTTTAGTGTTGTTTATTGTTACGGGGTTAGGGTAGTTTCTTGTTAAGGAGTTAGTGTTGTTTGTTGTTAGTGGGTTAGGGTTGTTTGTTGTTAGGAGGTTAAGGTTGTTTGTTGTAAGGGGGTTAGGGTTGTTTGTTGTTATGGGGTTAGGTTTGTTTGTTGTTGGGGTTTAGGGTTGTTTGTTGTTAGGGGGTTAGTGTTGTTTGATGTGAGTGGTTTAGGGTTGTTTGTTGTTAGGGGGTTAAGGTTGTTTGTTGTTAGGGGGTTAGGGTTGTTTGTTGTTAGTTCTTTAGGGTTGTTTGTTTTTAGTGGGTTAGTGTTTTTAGTTGTTTGGGTTTTAGCGTTGTTTGTTTTTAGGGGTTTAGTGT
Organism: Elephas maximus indicus; assembly: GCF_024166365.1. Lineage (NCBI taxonomy): Eukaryota > Metazoa > Chordata > Mammalia > Proboscidea > Elephantidae > Elephas > Elephas maximus. The sequence goes on along the minus strand of NC_064824.1, from coordinate 1,535,416 downwards.
TGTTTGTTGATAGGGTGTTAGGGTTGTTTGTTGTTAGAGGGTGAGGGTTGTTTGTTGATAGGGGTTTAGGGTTGTTTTTTGTTAGGCGTTTGTGTTGTTTGTTGTTGGGTGTTAGTGTTGTTTGTTAGGGGGTTAGTTTTGTTTGTTGTTAGTGCGTTAGGGTTGTTTGTTAGTGGGTTAGGGTTGTTTGTTGTTAGGGGATTAGGGTTGTTTGTTGTTATGGGGTTAGGGTAGTTTCTTATTGGGGTTAGTGTTGTTTGTTTTTAGTGGGTTAGTGTTGTTTGTTGTTAGGGGGTTAGTGTTGGTTGTTGTTAGGGGCTTAGTGTTGTTTGTTGTTAGGTGTTCAGTGTTCTTTTTTTTACGGGTTTAGGGTTGTTTCGTTTTAGGGGGTTAGGGTTGTTTGTTGTTAGTGAGTTAGTGTAGTTTGTTGTTAGGGTGTTAGGGTTGTTTGTTTCAGGGAGTTATGGTTGTTTGTTGTTAGGGGGTTAGGGTTGTTTGTTGTTACGGGGTTAGGGTTGTTTGTTGATAGGGGGTTAGGGTTTTTGTTGTTAGGGGGTTAGTGTTGTTTGTCGTTGGGGTTAGTGTTGTTTGTTCTAAGGGGGTTAGTGTTGTTTATTCTTAGGGGGTTAGGGTTGGTTGTTGTTAGGGTTTTAGTGTTGTTTGTTGTTAGGGGGTTAGTGTTCTTTGATTTTAGGGGTTTAGGGTTGTTTGTTGTTAGTGGGTTAGTGTTGTTTGTTGTTAGGGTGTTAGGGTTGTTTGTTGTTAGTGGGTTAGGGTTGTTTGTTGTTAAGGGAATTAGGGTTCTTGTTGTTAGGGTGTTAGTGTTGTTTGAGGTTGGGGGTTAGTGTTTGTTGTTAGGCGGATAGTGTTGTTTGTTGTTAGGGGGTTTGGGTTGGTTGTTGTTAGGTGTTAGTGTTGTTTGTTGTTAGGGGGTTGGTGTTGTTTGTTCTTAGGGGGTTAGGATTGTTTGTTGTTAGGGGGTTATTGTTGTTTGTTGTTATGGGGTTAATGTTCTTTGTGGTTAGGGAGTTAGTGTTTGTTGTTAGGGGGTTAGTGTTGTTTCTTGTTAGGGGTTTAGGGTTGTTTCTTGTTGGGGTATACTGGTGTTTGTTGTTAGGGTGTTAGTGTTGTTTGTTGATAGGGGGTTAGTTTTGGTTGTTGTTAGGGGCTTAGTGTTGTGTGTTGTTAGGTGTTCAGTGTTCTTTTTTTTATGGGTTTAGAGTTGTTTCGTTTTAGGGGGTTAGGGTTGTTTGTTGTTAGGTGCTTAGGGTTGTTTGTTGTTAGTGGGTTAGGGTTGTTTGTTGTTAGGGGGTTAGCGTTGTTTGTTGTAAGGGGGTAAGGGTTGTTTGTTGTTATGGGGTTAGGGTTTTTTGCTGTTAGAGGGTTAGGGTTGTTTTTTGTTAGGGGTAGTGTTGTTTGTTGTTAGGGGGTTAGTGTTGTTTGTTGTTAGGGGTTTAGGGTTGTTTCTTGTTGGGGTTTAGTGCTGTTTGTTGTTAGGGGGTTAGTGTTGGTTGTTGTTAGGGGCTTAATGTTGGTTGTTGTTAGGGGCTTAGTGTTCTTTGTTGTTAGGTGTTCAGTGTTCTTTTTTTTTACGGGGTTAGAGTTGTTTGTTGTTAGGTGATTACGGTTGTTTGTTCTAAGGGGGTTAGGGTTGTTTGTTGTTAGGGGGTTAGGGTTGTTTGTTGTTAGGGGTAGTGTTGTTTGTTTTTAGGGGTTTAGTGTTGTTTATTGTTACGGGGTTAGGGTAGTTTCTTGTTAAGGAGTTAGTGTTGTTTGTTGTTAGTGGGTTTTGGGTTGTTTGTTGTTAGGAGGTTAAGGTTGTTTGTTGTAAGGGGGTTAGGGTTGTTTGTTGTTATGGGGTTAGGTTTGTTTGTTGTTGGGGTTTACGGTTGTTTGTTGTTAGGGGGTTAGGGTTGTTTGTTGTTAGTTCTTTAGGGTTGTTTGTTTTTAGTGGGTTAGTGTTTTTAGTTGTTTGGGTTTTAGCGTTGTTTGTTTTTAGGGGTTTAGTGTTGTTTGTTGATAGGGTGTTAGGGTTGTTTGTTGTTAGTGGGTGAGGGTTGTTTGTTGATAGGGGTTTAGGGTTGTTTTTTGTTAGGCGTTTGTGTTGTTTGTTGTTGGGTGTTAGTGTTGTTTGTTAGGGGGTTAGTTTTGTTTGTTGTTAGTGGGTTAGGGTTGTTTGTTAGTGGGTTAGGGTTGTTTGTTGTTAGGGGATTAGGGTTGTTTGTTGTTATGGGGTTAGGGTAGTTTCTTATTGGGGTTAGTTTTGTTTGTTTTTAGTGGGTTAGGGTTGTTTGTTGTTAGGGGTTTAGTGTTGGTTGTTGTTAGGGGCTTAGTGTTGTTTGTTGTTAGGTGTTCAGTGTTCTTTTTTTTACGGGTTTAGGGTTGTTTCGTTTTAGGGGGTTAGGGTTGTTTGTTGTTAGTGAGTTAGTGTAGCTTGTTGTTAGGGTGTTAGGGTTGTTTGTTTCAGGGAGTTATGGTTGTTTGTTTTTAGGGGTTTAGGGTTGTTTGTTGTTAGGGGTTAGTGTTTGTTGTTGGGGGTTAGTGTTTTTTGTTGTTAGGGGGTTAGGATTGTGTGTTGTTAGGGGGTTATTGTTGTTTTTTCTTAGGGGGTTAGAGTTGTTTGTGGTTAGGCGGTTAGGTTTGGTTTTTGTTAGGGTGTTAGTGTTTTTTGTTGTTAGGGGGTTAATGTTGTTTGTTGTTAGGGATTTAGGGTTGTTTCTTGTTGGGGTTTAGTGGTTTTTTTGTTAGGGTGTTAGTGTTGTTTGTGGTTAGGGTGTTAGTGTTTTTGGTTGTTAGGGGGTTAGGGTTGTTTGTTTTTAGGGGGTTAGGGTTGTTTTTTGATAGGGGGTTAGTGTTGTTCGTTGTTAGGGGTTTAGGGTTGTTGCTTGTTAGCGATTTAGGGCTGTTTGTTGATAGGGGGTTAGGGTTGTTTGTTTTTAGGGGTTCAGTGTTGTTTGTTTTTAGGGTTTTAGGGTTCTTTGTTTTTAGGGGTTAAGATTGTGTGTTGTTAGGGGGTTACTGTTGTTTGTTGTTAGGGGGTTTGTGTTGTTTGTGGTTAGGAGTTTAGTGTTGTTGGTTGTTAGTGGGTTAGTGTTGTTTGTTGTTAGGGGCTTAGTGTTGTTTGTTTTTAGGGGTTCAGTGTTGTTTCTTTTTAGGGTTTTAGGGTTGTTTTTTTTTAGGGGGTTAGTGTTGTTTGTTCTTGGGGTGTTAGGATTGTTAGTTGTTAGGGTGTTATTGTTGATTGTTGTTAGGGGGTTAGTGTTGTTTGTGGTTAGGGGGTTAGTGTTGTTTGTTGTTAGGGGTTTAGTGTTGTTTGTTGTTAGGGGGTTAGGGTTGTTTGTTGTAAGGGAGTTAGGGTTGTTTGCTGTTAGGGGGTTAGGGTTGTTTGTTGTTAGGGGTCGTGTTGTTTGTTGTTAGGGGTTTAGTGTTGTTTATTGTTACGGGGTTAGGGTAGTTTCTTGTTAAGGAGTTAGTGTTGTTTGTTGTTAGTGGGTTAGGGTTGTTTGTTGTTAGGAGGTTAAGGTTGTTTGTTGTAAGGGGGTTAGGGTTGTTTGTTGTTATGGGGATAGGTTTGTTTGTTGTTGGGGTTTAGGGTTGTTTGTTGTTAGGGGGTTAGTGTTGTTTGATGTGAGTGGTTTAGGGTTGTTTGTTGTTAGGGGGTTAGGGTTGTTTGTTGTTAGGGGGTTAGGGTTGTTTGTTGTTAGTTCTTTAGGGTTGTTTGTTTTTAGTGGGTTAGTGTTTTTAGTTGTTTGGGTTTTAGCGTTGTTTGTTTTTAGGGGTTTAGTGTTGTTTGTTGATAGGGTGTTAGGGTTGTTTGTTGTTAGTGGGTGAGGGTTGTTTGTTGATAGGGGTTTAGGGTTGTTTTTTGTTAGGCGTTTGTGTTGTTTGTTGTTGGGTGTTAGTGTTGTTTGTTAGGGGGTTAGTTTTGTTTGTTGTTAGTGCGTTAGGGTTGTTTGTTAGTGGGTTAGGGTTGTTTGTTGTTAGGGGATTAGGGTTGTTTGTTGTTATGGGGTTAGGGTAGTTTCTTATTGGGGTTAGTGTTGTTTGTTTTTAGTGGGTTAGTGTTGTTTGTTGTTAGGGGGTTAGTGTTGGTTGTTGTTAGGGGCTTAGTGTTGTTTGTTGTTAGGTGTTCAGTGTTCTTTTTTTTACGGGTTTAGGGTTGTTTCGTTTTAGGGGGTTAGGGTTGTTTGTTGTTAGTGAGTTAGTGTAGTTTGTTGTTAGGGTGTTAGGGTTGTTTGTTTCAGGGAGTTATGGTTGTTTGTTGTTAGGGGGTTAGGGTTGTTTGTTGTTACGGGGTTAGGGTTGTTTGTTGATAGGGGGTTAGGGTTTTTGTTGTTAGGGGGTTAGTGTTGTTTGTCGTTGGGGTTAGTGTTGTTTGTTCTAAGGGGGTTAGTGTTGTTTATTCTTAGGGGGTTAGGGTTGGTTGTTGTTAGGGTTTTAGTGTTGTTTGTTGTTAGGGGGTTAGTGTTCTTTGATTTTAGGGGTTTAGGGTTGTTTGTTGTTAGTGGGTTAGTGTTGTTTGTTGTTAGGGTGTTAGGGTTGTTTGTTGTTAGTGGGTTAGGGTTGTTTGTTGTTAAGGGAATTAGGGTTCTTGTTGTTAGGGTGTTAGTGTTGTTTGAGGTTGGGGGTTAGTGTTTGTTGTTAGGCGGATAGTGTTGTTTGTTGTTAGGGGGTTTGGGTTGGTTGTTGTTAGGTGTTAGCGTTGTTTGTTGTTAGGGGGTTGGTGTTGTTTGTTCTTAGGGGGTTAGGATTGTTTGTTGTTAGGGGGTTATTGTTGTTTGTTGTTATGGGGTTAATGTTCTTTGTGGTTAGGGAGTTAGTGTTTGTTGTTAGGGGGTTAGTGTTGTTTCCTGTTAGGGGTTTAGGGTTGTTTCTTGTTGGGGTATACTGGTGTTTGTTGTTAGGGTGTTAGTGTTGTTTGTTGATAGGGGGTTAGTTTTGGTTGTTGTTAGGGGCTTAGTGTTGTGTATTGTTAGGTGTTCAGTGTTCTTTTTTTTATGGGTTTAGAGTTGTTTCGTTTTAGGGGGTTAGGGTTGTTTGTTGTTAGGTGCTTAGGGTTGTTTGTTGTTAGTGGGTTAGGGTTGTTTGTTGTTAGGGGGTTAGCGTTGTTTGTTGTAAGGGGGTAAGGGTTGTTTGTTGTTATGGGGTTAGGGTTTTTTGCTGTTAGAGGGTTAGGGTTGTTTTTTGTTAGGGGTAGTGTTGTTTGTTGTTAGGGGGTTAGTGTTGTTTGTTGTTAGGGGTTTAGGGTTGTTTCTTGTTGGGGTTTAGTGCTGTTTGTTGTTAGGGGGTTAGTGTTGGTTGTTGTTAGGGGCTTAATGTTGGTTGTTGTTAGGGGCTTAGTGTTCTTTGTTGTTAGGTGTTCAGTGTTCTTTTTTTTTACGGGGTTAGAGTTGTTTGTTGTTAGGTGATTACGGTTGTTTGTTCTAAGGGGGTTAGGGTTGTTTGTTGTTAGGGGGTTAGGGTTGTTTGTTGTTAGGGGTAGTGTTGTTTGTTTTTAGGGGTTTAGTGTTGTTTATTGTTACGGGGTTAGGGTAGTTTCTTGTTAAGGAGTTAGTGTTGTTTGTTGTTAGTGGGTTTTGGGTTGTTTGTTGTTAGGAGGTTAAGGTTGTTTGTTGTAAGGGGGTTAGGGTTGTTTGTTGTTATGGGGTTAGGTTTGTTTGTTGTTGGGGTTTACGGTTGTTTGTTGTTAGGGGGTTAGGGTTGTTTGTTGTTAGTTCTTTAGGGTTGTTTGTTTTTAGTGGGTTAGTGTTTTTAGTTGTTTGGGTTTTAGCGTTGTTTGTTTTTAGGGGTTTAGTGTTGTTTGTTGATAGGGTGTTAGGGTTGTTTGTTGTTAGTGGGTGAGGGTTGTTTGTTGATAGGGGTTTAGGGTTGTTTTTTGTTAGGCGTTTGTGTTGTTTGTTGTTGGGTGTTAGTGTTGTTTGTTAGGGGGTTAGTTTTGTTTGTTGTTAGTGGGTTAGGGTTGTTTGTTAGTGGGTTAGGGTTGTTTGTTGTTAGGGGATTAGGGTTGTTTGTTGTTATGGGGTTAGGGTAGTTTCTTATTGGGGTTAGTTTTGTTTGTTTTTAGTGGGTTAGGGTTGTTTGTTGTTAGGGGTTTAGTGTTGGTTGTTGTTAGGGGCTTAGTGTTGTTTGTTGTTAGGTGTTCAGTGTTCTTTTTTTTACGGGTTTAGGGTTGTTTCGTTTTAGGGGGTTAGGGTTGTTTGTTGTTAGTGAGTTAGTGTAGCTTGTTGTTAGGGTGTTAGGGTTGTTTGTTTCAGGGAGTTATGGTTGTTTGTTTTTAGGGGTTTAGGGTTGTTTGTTGTTAGGGGTTAGTGTTTGTTGTTAGGGGGTTAGTGTTTTTTGTTGTTAGGGGGTTAGGATTGTGTGTTGTTAGGGGGTTATTGTTGTTTTTTCTTAGGGGGTTAGAGTTGTTTGTGGTTAGGCGGTTAGGTTTGGTTTTTGTTAGGGTGTTAGTGTTTTTTGTTGTTAGGGGGTTAATGTTGTTTGTTGTTAGGGATTTAGGGTTGTTTCTTGTTGGGGTTTAGTGGTTTTTTTGTTAGGGTGTTAGTGTTGTTTGTGGTTAGGGTGTTAGTGTTTTTGGTTGTTAGGGGGTTAGGGTTGTTTGTTTTTAGGGGGTTAGGGTTGTTTTTTGATAGGGGGTTAGTGTTGTTCGTTGTTAGGGGTTTAGGGTTGTTGCTTGTTAGCGATTTAGGGCTGTTTGTTGATAGGGGGTTAGGGTTGTTTGTTTTTAGGGGTTCAGTGTTGTTTGTTTTTAGGGTTTTAGGGTTCTTTGTTTTTAGGGGTTAAGATTGTGTGTTGTTAGGGGGTTACTGTTGTTTGTTGTTAGGGGGTTTGTGTTGTTTGTGGTTAGGAGTTTAGTGTTGTTGGTTGTTAGTGGGTTAGTGTTGTTTGTTGTTAGGGGCTTAGTGTTGTTTGTTTTTAGGGGTTCAGTGTTGTTTCTTTTTAGGGTTTTAGGGTTGTTTTTTTTTAGGGGGTTAGTGTTGTTTGTTCTTGGGGTGTTAGGATTGTTAGTTGTTAGGGTGTTATTGTTGATTGTTGTTAGGGGGTTAGTGTTGTTTGTGGTTAGGGGGTTAGTGTTGTTTGTTGTTAGGGGTTTAGTGTTGTTTGTTGTTAGGGGGTTAGGGTTGTTTGTTGTAAGGGAGTTAGGGTTGTTTGCTGTTAGGGGGTTAGGGTTGTTTGTTGTTAGGGGTCGTGTTGTTTGTTGTTAGGGGTTTAGTGTTGTTTATTGTTACGGGGTTAGGGTAGTTTCTTGTTAAGGAGTTAGTGTTGTTTGTTGTTAGTGGGTTAGGGTTGTTTGTTGTTAGGAGGTTAAGGTTGTTTGTTGTAAGGGGGTTAGGGTTGTTTGTTGTTATGGGGTTAGGTTTGTTTGTTGTTGGGGTTTAGGGTTGTTTGTTGTTAGGGGGTTAGTGTTGTTTGATGTGAGTGGTTTAGGGTTGTTTGTTGTTAGGGGGTTAGGGTTGTTTGTTGTTAGGGGGTTAGGGTTGTTTGTTGTTAGTTCTTTAGGGTTGTTTGTTTTTAGTGGGTTAGTGTTTTTAGTTGTTTGGGTTTTAGCGTTGTTTGTTTTTAGGGGTTTAGTGTTGTTTGTTGATAGGGTGTTAGGGTTGTTTGTTGTTAGTGGGTGAGGGTTGTTTGTTGATAGGGGTTTAGGGTTGTTTTTTGTTAGGCGTTTGTGTTGTTTGTTGTTGGGTGTTAGTGTTGTTTGTTAGGGGGTTAGTTTTGTTTGTTGTTATTGCGTTAGGGTTGTTTGTTAGTGGGTTAGGGTTGTTTGTTGTTAGGGGATTAGGGTTGTTTGTTGTTATGGGGTTAGGGTAGTTTCTTATTGGGGTTAGTGTTGTTTGTTTTTAGTGGGTTAGTGTTGTTTGTTGTTAGGGGGTTAGTGTTGGTTGTTGTTAGGGGCTTAGTGTTGTTTGTTGTTAGGTGTTCAGTGTTCTTTTTTTTACGGGTTTAGGGTTGGTTCGTTTTAGGGGGTTAGGGTTGTTTGTTGTTAGTGAGTTAGTGTAGTTTGTTGTTAGGGTGTTAGGGTTGTTTGTTTCAGGGAGTTATGGTTGTTTGTTGTTAGGGGGTTAGGGTTGTTTGTTGTTACGGGGTTAGGGTTGTTTGTTGATAGGGGGTTAGGGTTTTTGTTGTTAGGGGGTTAGTGTTGTTTGTCGTTGGGGTTAGTGTTGTTTGTTCTAAGGGGGTTAGTGTTGTTTATTCTTAGGGGGTTAGGGTTGGTTGTTGTTAGGGTTTTAGTGTTGTTTGTTGTTAGGGGGTTAGTGTTCTTTGATTTTAGGGGTTTAGGGTTGTTTGTTGTTAGTGGGTTAGTGTTGTTTGTTGTTAGGGTGTTAGGGTTGTTTGTTGTTAGTGGGTTAGGGTTGTTTGTTGTTAAGGGAACTAGGGTTCTTGTTGTTAGGGTGTTAGTGTTGTTTGAGGTTGGGGGTTAGTGTTTGTTGTTAGGCGGATAGTGTTGTTTGTTGTTAGGGGGTTTGGGTTGGTTGTTGTTAGGTGTTAGTGTTGTTTGTTGTTAGGGGGTTGGTGTTGTTTGTTCTTAGGGGATTAGGATTGTTTGTTGTTAGGGGGTTATTGTTGTTTGTTGTTATGGGGTTAATGTTCTTTGTGGTTAGGGAGTTAGTGTTTGTTGTTAGGGGGTTAGTGTTGTTTCTTCTTAGGGGTTTAGGGTTGTTTCTTGTTGGGGTATACTGGTGTTTGTTGTTAGGGTGTTAGTGTTGTTTGTTGATAGGGGGTTAGTTTTGGTTGTTGTTAGGGGCTTAGTGTTGTGTGTTGTTAGGTGTTCAGTGTTCTTTTTTTTTATGGGTTTAGAGTTGTTTCGTTTTAGGGGGTTAGGGTTGTTTGTTGTTAGGTGCTTAGGGTTGTTTGTTGTTAGTGGGTTAGGGTTGTTTGTTGTTAGGGGGTTAGCATTGTTTGTTGTAAGGGGGTAAGGGTTGTTTGTTGTTATGGGGTTAGGGTTTTTTGCTGTTAGAGGGTTAGGGTTGTTTTTTGTTAGGGGTAGTGTTGTTTGTTGTTAGGGGGTTAGTGTTGTTTGTTGTTAGGGGTTTAGGGTTGTTTCTTGTTGGGGTTTAGTGCTGTTTGTTGTTAGGGGGTTAGTGTTGGTTGTTGTTAGGGGCTTAATGTTGGTTGTTGTTAGGGGCTTAGTGTTCTTTGTTGTTAGGTGTTCAGTGTTCTTTTTTTTACGGGGTTAGAGTTGTTTGTTGTTAGGTGATTACGGTTGTTTGTTCTAAGGGGGTTAGGGTTGTTTGTTGTTAGGGGGTTAGGGTTGTTTGTTGTTAGGGGTAGTGTTGTTTGTTTTTAGGGGTTTAGTGTTGTTTATTGTTACGGGGTTAGGGTAGTTTCTTGTTAAGGAGTTAGTGTTGTTTGTTGTTAGTGGGTTTTGGGTTGTTTGTTGTTAGGAGGTTAAGGTTGTTTGTTGTAAGGGGGTTAGGGTTGTTTGTTGTTATGGGGTTAGGTTTGTTTGTTGTTGGGGTTTACGGTTGTTTGTTGTTAGGGGGTTAGGGTTGTTTGTTGTTAGTTCTTTAGGGTTGTTTGTTTTTAGTGGGTTAGTGTTTTTAGTTGTTTGGGTTTTAGCGTTGTTTGTTTTTAGGGGTTTAGTGTTGTTTGTTGATAGGGTGTTAGGGTTGTTTGTTGTTAGTGGGTGAGGGTTGTTTGTTGATAGGGGTTTAGGGTTGTTTTTTGTTAGGCGTTTGTGTTGTTTGTTGTTGGGTGTTAGTGTTGTTTGTTAGGGGGTTAGTTTTGTTTGTTGTTAGTGGGTTAGGGTTGTTTGTTAGTGGGTTAGGGTTGTTTGTTGTTAGGGGATTAGGGTTGTTTGTTGTTATGGGGTTAGGGTAGTTTCTTATTGGGGTTAGTTTTGTTTGTTTTTAGTGGGTTAGGGTTGTTTGTTGTTAGGGGTTTAGTGTTGGTTGTTGTTAGGGGCTTAGTGTTGTTTGTTGTTAGGTGTTCAGTGTTCTTTTTTTTACGGGTTTAGGGTTGTTTCGTTTTAGGGGGTTAGGGTTGTTTGTTGTTAGTGAGTTAGTGTAGCTTGTTGTTAGGGTGTTAGGGTTGTTTGTTTCAGGGAGTTATGGTTGTTTGTTTTTAGGGGTTTAGGGTTGTTTGTTGTTAGGGGTTAGTGTTTGTTGTTAGGGGGTTAGTGTTTTTTGTTGTTAGGGGGTTAGGATTGTGTGTTGTTAGGGGGTTATTGTTGTTTTTTCTTAGGGGGTTAGAGTTGTTTGTGGTTAGGCGGTTAGGTTTGGTTTTTGTTAGGGTGTTAGTGTTTTTTGTTGTTAGGGGGTTAATGTTGTTTGTTGTTAGGGATTTAGGGTTGTTTCTTGTTGGGGTTTAGTGGTTTTTTTGTTAGGGTGTTAGTGTTGTTTGTGGTTAGGGTGTTAGTGTTTTTGGTTGTTAGGGGGTTAGGGTTGTTTGTTTTTAGGGGGTTAGGGTTGTTTTTTGATAGGGGGTTAGTGTTGTTCGTTGTTAGGGGTTTAGGGTTGTTGCTTGTTAGCGATTTAGGGCTGTTTGTTGATAGGGGGTTAGGGTTGTTTGTTTTTAGGGGTTCAGTGTTGTTTGTTTTTAGGGTTTTAGGGTTCTTTGTTTTTAGGGGTTAAGATTGTGTGTTGTTAGGGGGTTACTGTTGTTTGTTGTTAGGGGGTTTGTGTTGTTTGTGGTTAGGAGTTTAGTGTTGTTGGTTGTTAGGGGGTTAGGGTTGTTTGTTGTTAGGGAGTTAGGGTTGTGTGTTGTTAGGGGGTTAGCGTTGTTTGCTGTTAGGGGGTGCGGGTTGTTTTTTGGTGGCGGATTAGGGTTGTTTGTTGTTAGTGGGTTAGTGTTGTTTGTTGTTAGGGGCTTAGTGTTGTTTGTTTTTAGGGGTTCAGTGTTGTTTCTTTTTAGGGTTTTAGGGTTGTTTTTTTTTAGGGGGTTAGTGTTGTTTGTTCTTGGGGTGTTAGGATTGTTATTTGTTAGGGTGTTATTGTTTGTTGGTAGGGGGTTAGTGTTGTTTGTGGTTAGGGGGTTAGTGTTGTTTGTTGTTAGGGGGTTAGGGTTGTTAGTTGTTAGGTGTTAATGTTTGTTGTTAGGGGGTTAGTTTTGCTTGTTGTTAGGGGTTTAGGGTTGTTTCTTTTTGGGGTTTAGTGGTGTTTGTTGTTCGGGTGTTAGTGTTGTTTGTTGTTAGGGGGTTAGTGTTGGTTGTTGTTACTGGGTTAGTGTTTTTTGTTGTTAGTGGGTTAGTACTTTTTGTTGTTAGGGGCTTAGTGTTGTTTGTTTTTAGGGTTTTAGGGTTGTTTGTTTTTAGGGGGTGAATGTTGTTTGTTGTCAGAGGGTTAGGATTGTTTGTTGTTAGGGGGTTAGTGTTGTTTGTTGTTTGGGGTTAGGGTTGTTGTTTGTTAGGGGGTTAGTGTTCTTTCTTGTTGGGGTTAGTGTTGTTTGTTAGGGGGTTAGATTTGTTTGTTGTTGGTGGGTTAGTGTAGTTTGTTGTTAGTGGGTTAGTGTTGTTTGTTGTTAGGGGGTTAGTGTTTTTTTTTGTCAGGGGGTTAGTGTTCGTTGTTGGGGGTTAGTGTTGTTTGTTGTTAGGGGGTTAGTGTTGGTTGTTGTTACTGGGTTAGTGTTTTTGTTTTTACTGGGTTAGTGCTGTTTGTTGTTAGGGGCTTAGTGTTGTTTGTTTTTAGGGGTTCAGTGTTGTTTGTTTTTAGGGTTTTAGGGTTCTTTGTTTTTAGGGGTTAAGATTGTGTGTTGTTAGGGGGTTACTGTTGTTTGTTGTTAGGGGGTTTGTGTTGTTTGTGGTTAGGAGTTTAGTGTTGTTGGTTGTTAGGGGGTTAGTGTTGTTTGTTGTTAGGGTGTTAGGGTTGTGTGTTGTTAGGGGGTTAGCGTTGTTTGCTGTTAGGGGGTGCGGGTTGTTTTTTGTTGGCGGATTAGGGTTGTTTGTTGTTAGTGGGTTAGTGTTGTTTGTTGTTAGGGGCTTAGTGTTGTTTGTTTTTAGGGGTTCAGTGTTGTTTCTTTTTAGGGTTTTAGGGTTGTTTTTTTTTAGGGGGTTAGTGTTGTTTGTTCTTGGGGTGTTAGGATTGTTAGTTGTTAGGGTGTTATTGTTGTTTGTTGTTAGGGGGTTAGTGTTGTTTGTGGTTAGGGGGTTAGTGTTGTTTGTTGTTAGGGGTTTAGTGTTGTTTGTTGTTAGAGGGTTAGGGTTGTTTGTTGTAAGGGAGTTAGGGTTGTTTGCTGTTAGGGGGTTAGGGTTGTTTGTTGTTAGGGGTCGTGTTGTTTGTTGTTAGGGGTTTAGTGTTGTTTATTGTTACGGGGTTAGGGTAGTTTCTTGTTAAGGAATTAGTGTTGTTTGTTGTTAGTGGGTTAGGGTTGTTTGTTGTTAGGAGGTTAAGGTTGTTTGTTGTTGGGGTTTAGGGTTGTTTGTTGTTAGGGGGTTAGTGTTGTTTGATGTGAGTGGTTTAGGGTTGTTTGTTGTTAGGGGGTTAGGGTTGTTTGTTGTTAGGGGGTTAGGGTTGTTTGTTGTTAGTTCTTTAGGGTTGTTTGTTTTTAGTGGGTTAGTGTTTTTAGTTGTTTGGGTTTTAGCGTTGTTTGTTTTTAGGGGTTTAGTGTTGTTTGTTGATAGGGTGTTAGGGTTGTTTGTTGTTAGTGGCTGAGGGTTGTTTGTTGATAGGGGTTTAGGGTTGTTTTTTGTTAGGCGTTTGTGTTGTTTGTTGTTGGGTGTTAGTGTTGTTTGTTAGGGGGTTAGTTTTGTTTGTTGTTAGTGCGTTAGGGTTGTTTGTTAGTGGGTTAGGGTTGTTTGTTGTTAGGGGATTAGGGTTGTTTGTTGTTATGGGGTTAGGGTAGTTTCTTATTGGGGTTAGTGTTGTTTGTTTTTAGTGGGTTAGTGTTGTTTGTTGTTAGGGGGTTAGTGTTGGTTGTTGTTAGGGGCTTAGTGTTGTTTGTTGTTAGGTGTTCAGTGTTCTTTTTTTTACGGGTTTAGGGTTGTTTCGTTTTAGGGGGTTAGGGTTGTTTGTTGTTAGTGAGTTAGTGTAGTTTGTTGTTAGGGTGTTAGGGTTGTTTGTTTCAGGGAGTTATGGTTGTTTGTTGTTAGGGGGTTAGGGTTGTTTGTTGTTACGGGGTTAGGGTTGTTTGTTGATAGGGGGTTAGGGTTTTTGTTGTTAGGGGGTTAGTGTTGTTTGTCGTTGGGGTTAGTGTTGTTTGTTCTAAGGGGGTTAGTGTTGTTTATTCTTAGGGGGTTAGGGTTGGTTGTTGTTAGGGTTTTAGTGTTGTTTGTTGTTAGGGGGTTAGTGTTCTTTGATTTTAGGGGTTTAGGGTTGTTTGTTGTTAGTGGGTTAGTGTTGTTTGTTGTTAGGGTGTTAGGGTTGTTTGTTGTTAGTGGGTTAGGGTTGTTTGTTGTTAAGGGAATTAGGGTTCTTGTTGTTAGGGTGTTAGTGTTGTTTGAGGTTGGGGGTTAGTGTTTGTTGTTAGGCGGATAGTGTTGTTTGTTGTTAGGGGGTTTGGGTTGGTTGTTGTTAGGTGTTAGTGTTGTTTGTTGTTAGGGGGTTGGTGTTGTTTGTTCTTAGGGGGTTAGGATTGTTTGTTGTTAGGGGGTTATTGTTGTTTGTTGTTATGGGGTTAATGTTCTTTGTGGTTAGGGAGTTAGTGTTTGTTGTTAGGGGGTTAGTGTTGTTTCTTGTTAGGGGTTCAGGGTTGTTTCTTGTTGGGGTATACTGGTGTTTGTTGTTAGGGTGTTAGTGTTGTTTGTTGATAGGGGGTTAGTTTTGGTTGTTGTTAGGGGCTTAGTGTTGTGTGTTGTTAGGTGTTCAGTGTTCTTTTTTTTATGGGTTTAGAGTTGTTTCGTTTTAGGGGGTTAGGGTTGTTTGTTGTTAGGTGCTTAGGGTTGTTTGTTGTTAGTGGGTTAGGGTTGTTTGTTGTTAGGGGGTTAGCGTTGTTTGTTGTAAGGGGGTAAGGGTTGTTTGTTGTTATGGGGTTAGGGTTTTTTGCTGTTAGAGGGTTAGGGTTGTTTTTTGTTAGGGGTAGTGTTGTTTGTTGTTAGGGGGTTAGTGTTGTTTGTTGTTAGGGGTTTAGGGTTGTTTCTTGTTGGGGTTTAGTGCTGTTTGTTGTTAGGGGGTTAGTGTTGGTTGTTGTTAGGGGCTTAATGTTGGTTGTTGTTAGGGGCTTAGTGTTCTTTGTTGTTAGGTGTTCAGTGTTCTTTTTTTTTACGGGGTTAGAGTTGTTTGTTGTTAGGTGATTACGGTTGTTTGTTCTAAGGGGGTTAGGGTTGTTTGTTGTTAGGGGGTTAGGGTTGTTTGTTGTTAGGGGTAGTGTTGTTTGTTTTTAGGGGTTTAGTGTTGTTTATTGTTACGGGGTTAGGGTAGTTTCTTGTTAAGGAGTTAGTGTTGTTTGTTGTTAGTGGGTTTTGGGTTGTTTGTTGTTAGGAGGTTAAGGTTGTTTGTTGTAAGGGGGTTAGGGTTGTTTGTTGTTATGGGGTTAGGTTTGTTTGTTGTTGGGGTTTACAGTTGTTTGTTGTTAGGGGGTTAGGGTTGTTTGTTGTTAGTTCTTTAGGGTTGTTTGTTTTTAGTGGGTTAGTGTTTTTAGTTGTTTGGGTTTTAGCGTTGTTTGTTTTTAGGGGTTTAGTGTTGTTTGTTGATAGGGTGTTAGGGTTGTTTGTTGTTAGTGGGTGAGGGTTGTTTGTTGATAGGGGTTTAGGGTTGTTTTTTGTTAGGCGTTTGTGTTGTTTGTTGTTGGGTGTTAGTGTTGTTTGTTAGGGGGTTAGTTTTGTTTGTTGTTAGTGGGTTAGGGTTGTTTGTTAGTGGGTTAGGGTTGTTTGTTGTTAGGGGATTAGGGTTGTTTGTTGTTATGGGGTTAGGGTAGTTTCTTATTGGGGTTAGTTTTGTTTGTTTTTAGTGGGTTAGGGTTGTTTGTTGTTAGGGGTTTAGTGTTGGTTGTTGTTAGGGGCTTAGTGTTGTTTGTTGTTAGGTGTTCAGTGTTCTTTTTTTTACGGGTTTAGGGTTGTTTCGTTTTAGGGGGTTAGGGTTGTTTGTTGTTAGTGAGTTAGTGTAGCTTGTTGTTAGGGTGTTAGGGTTGTTTGTTTCAGGGAGTTATGGTTGTTTGTTTTTAGGGGTTTAGGGTTGTTTGTTGTTAGGGGTTAGTGTTTGTTGTTAGGGGGTTAGTGTTTTTTGTTGTTAGGGGGTTAGGATTGTGTGTTGTTAGGGGGTTATTGTTGTTTTTTCTTAGGGGGTTAGAGTTGTTTGTGGTTAGGCGGTTAGGTTTGGTTTTTGTTAGGGTGTTAGTGTTTTTTGTTGTTAGGGGGTTAATGTTGTTTGTTGTTAGGGATTTAGGGTTGTTTCTTGTTGGGGTTTAGTGGTTTTTTTGTTAGGGTGTTAGTGTTGTTTGTGGTTAGGGTGTTAGTGTTTTTGCTTGTTAGGGGGTTAGGGTTGTTTGTTTTTAGGGGGTTAGGGTTGTTTTTTGATAGGGGGTTAGTGTTGTTCGTTGTTAGGGGTTTAGGGTTGTTGCTTGTTAGCGATTTAGGGCTGTTTGTTGATAGGGGGTTAGGGTTGTTTGTTTTTAGGGGTTCAGTGTTGTTTGTTTTTAGGGTTTTAGGGTTCTTTGTTTTTAGGGGTTAAGATTGTGTGTTGTTAGGGGGTTACTGTTGTTTGTTGTTAGGGGGTTTGTGTTGTTTGTGGTTAGGAGTTTAGTGTTGTTGGTTGTTAGTGGGTTAGTGTTGTTTGTTGTTAGGGGCTTAGTGTTGTTTGTTTTTAGGGGTTCAGTGTTGTTTCTTTTTAGGGTTTTAGGGTTGTTTTTTTTTAGGGGGTTAGTGTTGTTTGTTCTTGGGGTGTTAGGATTGTTAGTTGTTAGGGTGTTATTGTTGATTGTTGTTAGGGGGTTAGTGTTGTTTGTGGTTAGGGGGTTAGTGTTGTTTGTTGTTAGGGGTTTAGTGTTGTTTGTTGTTAGGGGGTTAGGGTTGTTTGTTGTAAGGGAGTTAGGGTTGTTTGCTGTTAGGGGGTTAGGGTTGTTTGTTGTTAGGGGTCGTGTTGTTTGTTGTTAGGGGTTTAGTGTTGTTTATTGTTACGGGGTTAGGGTAGTTTCTTGTTAAGGAGTTAGTGTTGTTTGTTGTTAGTGGGTTAGGGTTGTTTGTTGTTAGGAGGTTAAGGTTGTTTGTTGTAAGGGGGTTAGGGTTGTTTGTTGTTATGGGGTTAGGTTTGTTTGTTGTTGGGGTTTAGGGTTGTTTGTTGTTAGGGGGTTAGTGTTGTTTGATGTGAGTGGTTTAGGGTTGTTTGTTGTTAGGGGGTTAGGGTTGTTTGTTGTTAGGGGGTTAGGGTTGTTTGTTGTTAGTTCTTTAGGGTTGTTTGTTTTTAGTGGGTTAGTGTTTTTAGTTGTTTGGGTTTTAGCGTTGTTTGTTTTTAGGGGTTTAGTGTTGTTTGTTGATAGGGTGTTAGGGTTGTTTGTTGTTAGTGGGTGAGGGTTGTTTGTTGATAGGGGTTTAGGGTTGTTTTTTGTTAGGCGTTTGTGTTGTTTGTTGTTGGGTGTTAGTGTTGTTTGTTAGGGGGTTAGTTTTGTTTGTTGTTAGTGGGTTAGGGTTGTTTGTTAGTGGGTTAGGGTTGTTTGTTGTTAGGGGATTAGGGTTGTTTGTTGTTATGGGGTTAGGGTAGTTTCTTATTGGGGTTAGTGTTGTTTGTTTTTAGTGGGTTAGTGTTGTTTGTTGTTAGGGGGTTAGTGTTGGTTGTTGTTAGGGGCTTAGTGTTGTTTGTTGTTAGGTGTTCAGTGTTCTTTTTTTTACGGGTTTAGGGTTGGTTCGTTTTAGGGGGTTAGGGTTGTTTGTTGTTAGTGAGTTAGTGTAGTTTGTTGTTAGGGTGTTAGGGTTGTTTGTTTCAGGGAGTTATGGTTGTTTGTTGTTAGGGGGTTAGGGTTGTTTGTTGTTACGGGGTTAGGGTTGTTTGTTGATAGGGGGTTAGGGTTTTTGTTGTTAGGGGGTTAGTGTTGTTTGTCGTTGGGGTTAGTGTTGTTTGTTCTAAGGGGGTTAGTGTTGTTTATTCTTAGGGGGTTAGGGTTGGTTGTTGTTAGGGTTTTAGTGTTGTTTGTTGTTAGGGGGTTAGTGTTCTTTGATTTTAGGGGTTTAGGGTTGTTTGTTGTTAGTGGGTTAGTGTTGTTTGTTGTTAGGGTGTTAGGGTTGTTTGTTGTTAGTGGGTTAGGGTTGTTTGTTGTTAAGGGAACTAGGGTTCTTGTTGTTAGGGTGTTAGTGTTGTTTGAGGTTGGGGGTTAGTGTTTGTTGTTAGGCGGATAGTGTTGTTTGTTGTTAGGGGGTTTGGGTTGGTTGTTGTTAGGTGTTAGTGTTGTTTGTTGTTAGGGGGTTGGTGTTGTTTGTTCTTAGGGGATTAGGATTGTTTGTTGTTAGGGGGTTATTGTTGTTTGTTGTTATGGGGTTAATGTTCTTTGTGGTTAGGGAGTTAGTGTTTGTTGTTAGGGGGTTAGTGTTGTTTCTTGTTAGGGGTTTAGGGTTGTTTCTTGTTGGGGTATACTGGTGTTTGTTGTTAGGGTGTTAGTGTTGTTTGTTGATAGGGGGTTAGTTTTGGTTGTTGTTAGGGGCTTAGTGTTGTGTGTTGTTAGGTGTTCAGTGTTCTTTTTTTTTATGGGTTTAGAGTTGTTTCGTTTTAGGGGGTTAGGGTTGTTTGTTGTTAGGTGCTTAGGGTTGTTTGTTGTTAGTGGGTTAGGGTTGTTTGTTGTTAGGGGGTTAGCATTGTTTGTTGTAAGGGGGTAAGGGTTGTTTGTTGTTATGGGGTTAGGGTTTTTTGCTGTTAGAGGGTTAGGGTTGTTTTTTGTTAGGGGTAGTGTTGTTTGTTGTTAGGGGGTTAGTGTTGTTTGTTGTTAGGGGTTTAGGGTTGTTTCTTGTTGGGGTTTAGTGCTGTTTGTTGTTAGGGGGTTAGTGTTGGTTGTTGTTAGGGGCTTAATGTTGGTTGTTGTTAGGGGCTTAGTGTTCTTTGTTGTTAGGTGTTCAGTGTTCTTTTTTTTACGGGGTTAGAGTTGTTTGTTGTTAGGTGATTACGGTTGTTTGTTCTAAGGGGGTTAGGGTTGTTTGTTGTTAGGGGGTTAGGGTTGTTTGTTGTTAGGGGTAGTGTTGTTTGTTTTTAGGGGTTTAGTGTTGTTTATTGTTACGGGGTTAGGGTAGTTTCTTGTTAAGGAGTTAGTGTTGTTTGTTGTTAGTGGGTTTTGGGTTGTTTGTTGTTAGGAGGTTAAGGTTGTTTGTTGTAAGGGGGTTAGGGTTGTTTGTTGTTATGGGGTTAGGTTTGTTTGTTGTTGGGGTTTACGGTTGTTTGTTGTTAGGGGGTTAGGGTTGTTTGTTGTTAGTTCTTTAGGGTTGTTTGTTTTTAGTGGGTTAGTGTTTTTAGTTGTTTGGGTTTTAGCGTTGTTTGTTTTTAGGGGTTTAGTGTTGTTTGTTGATAGGGTGTTAGGGTTGTTTGTTGTTAGTGGGTGAGGGTTGTTTGTTGATAGGGGTTTAGGGTTGTTTTTTGTTAGGCGTTTGTGTTGTTTGTTGTTGGGTGTTAGTGTTGTTTGTTAGGGGGTTAGTTTTGTTTGTTGTTAGTGGGTTAGGGTTGTTTGTTAGTGGGTTAGGGTTGTTTGTTGTTAGGGGATTAGGGTTGTTTGTTGTTATGGGGTTAGGGTAGTTTCTTATTGGGGTTAGTTTTGTTTGTTTTTAGTGGGTTAGGGTTTTTTGTTGTTAGGGGTTTAGTGTTGGTTGTTGTTAGGGGCTTAGTGTTGTTTGTTGTTAGGTGTTCAGTGTTCTTTTTTTTACGGGTTTAGGGTTGTTTCGTTTTAGGGGGTTAGGGTTGTTTGTTGTTAGTGAGTTAGTGTAGCTTGTTGTTAGGGTGTTAGGGTTGTTTGTTTCAGGGAGTTATGGTTGTTTGTTTTTAGGGGTTTAGGGTTGTTTGTTGTTAGGGGTTAGTGTTTGTTGTTAGGGGGTTAGTGTTTTTTGTTGTTAGGGGGTTAGGATTGTGTGTTGTTAGGGGGTTATTGTTGTTTTTTCTTAGGGGGTTAGAGTTTTTTGTGGTTAGGCGGTTAGGTTAGGTTTTTGTTAGGGTGTTAGTGTTTTTTGTTGTTAGGGGGTTAATGTTGTTTGTTGTTAGGGATTTAGGGTTGTTTCTTGTTGGGGTTTAGTGGTTTTTTTGTTAGGGTGTTAGTGTTGTTTGTGCTTAGGGTGTTAGTGTTTTTTGTTGTTAGGGGGTTAGGGTTGTTTGTTTTTAGGGGGTTAGGGTTGTTTTTTGATAGGGGGTTAGTGTTGTTCGTTGTTAGGGGTTTAGGGTTGTTGCTTGTTAGCGATTTAGGGCTGTTTGTTGATAGGGGGTTAGGGTTGTTTGTTTTTAGGGGTTCAGTGTTGTTTGTTTTTAGGGTTTTAGGGTTCTTTGTTTTTAGGGGTTAAGATTGTGTGTTGTTAGGGGGTTACTGTTGTTTGTTGTTAGGGGGTTTGTGTTGTTTGTGGTTAGGAGTTTAGTGTTGTTGGTTGTTAGTGGGTTAGTGTTGTTTGTTGTTAGGGGCTTAGTGTTGTTTGTTTTTAGGGGTTCAGTGTTGTTTCTTTTTAGGGTTTTAGGGTTGTTTTTTTTTTAGGGGGTTAGTGTTGTTTGTTCTTGGGGTGTTAGGATTGTTAGTTGTTAGGGTGTTATTGTTGATTGTTGTTAGGGGGTTAGTGTTGTTTGTGGTTAGGGGGTTAGTGTTGTTTGTTGTTAGGGGTTTAGTGTTGTTTGTTGTTAGGGGGTTAGGGTTGTTTGTTGTAAGGGAGTTAGGGTTGTTTGCTGTTAGGGGGTTAGGGTTGTTTGTTGTTAGGGGTCGTGTTGTTTGTTGTTAGGGGTTTAGTGTTGTTTATTGTTACGGGGTTAGGGTAGTTTCTTGTTAAGGAGTTAGTGTTGTTTGTTGTTAGTGGGTTAGGGTTGTTTGTTGTTAGGAGGTTAAGGTTGTTTGTTGTAAGGGGGTTAGGGTTGTTTGTTGTTATGGGGTTAGGTTTGTTTGTTGTTGGTGTTTAGGGTTGTTTGTTGTTAGGGGGTTAGTGTTGTTTGATGTGAGTGGTTTAGGGTTGTTTGTTGTTAGGGGGTTAGGGTTGTTTGTTGTTAGGGGGTTAGGGTTGTTTGTTGTTAGTTCTTTAGGGTTGTTTGTTTTTAGTGGGTTAGTGTTTTTAGTTGTTTGGGTTTTAGCGTTGTTTGTTTTTAGGGGTTTAGTGTTGTTTGTTGATAGGGTGTTAGGGTTGTTTGTTGTTAGTGGGTGAGGGTTGTTTGTTGATAGGGGTTTAGGGTTGTTTTTTGTTAGGCGTTTGTGTTGTTTGTTGTTGGGTGTTAGTGTTGTTTGTTAGGGGGTTAGTTTTGTTTGTTGTTAGTGGGTTAGGGTTGTTTGTTAGTGGGTTAGGGTTGTTTGTTGTTAGGGGATTAGGGTTGTTTGTTGTTATGGGGTTAGGGTAGTTTCTTATTGGGGTTAGTTTTGTTTGTTTTTAGTGGGTTAGGGTTGTTTGTTGTTAGGGGTTTAGTGTTGGTTGTTGTTAGGGGCTTAGTGTTGTTTGTTGTTAGGTGTTCAGTGTTCTTTTTTTTACGGGTTTAGGGTTGTTTCGTTTTAGGGGGTTAGGGTTGTTTGTTGTTAGTGAGTTAGTGTAGCTTGTTGTTAGGGTGTTAGGGTTGTTTGTTTCAGGGAGTTATGGTTGTTTGTTTTTAGGGGTTTAGGGTTGTTTGTTGTTAGGGGTTAGTGTTTGTTGTTAGGGGGTTAGTGTTTTTTGTTGTTAGGGGGTTAGGATTGTGTGTTGTTAGGGGGTTATTGTTGTTTTTTCTTAGGGGGTTAGAGTTGTTTGTGGTTAGGCGGTTAGGTTTGGTTTTTGTTAGGGTGTTAGTGTTTTTTGTTGTTAGGGGGTTAATGTTGTTTGTTGTTAGGGATTTAGGGTTGTTTCTTGTTGGGGTTTAGTGGTTTTTTTGTTAGGGTGTTAGTGTTGTTTGTGGTTAGGGTGTTAGTGTTTTTGGTTGTTAGGGGGTTAGGGTTGTTTGTTTTTAGGGGGTTAGGGTTGTTTTTTGATAGGGGGTTAGTGTTGTTCGTTGTTAGGGGTTTAGGGTTGTTGCTTGTTAGCGATTTAGGGCTGTTTGTTGATAGGGGGTTAGGGTTGTTTGTTTTTAGGGGTTCAGTGTTGTTTGTTTTTAGGGTTTTAGGGTTCTTTGTTTTTAGGGGTTAAGATTGTGTGTTGTTAGGGGGTTACTGTTGTTTGTTGTTAGGGGGTTTGTGTTGTTTGTGGTTAGGAGTTTAGTGTTGTTGGTTGTTAGGGGGTTAGGGTTGTTTGTTGTTAGGGAGTTAGGGTTGTGTGTTGTTAGGGGGTTAGCGTTGTTTGCTGTTAGGGGGTGCGGGTTGTTTTTTGTTGGCGGATTAGGGTTGTTTGTTGTTAGTGGGTTAGTGTTGTTTGTTGTTAGGGGCTTAGTGTTGTTTGTTTTTAGGGGTTCAGTGTTGTTTCTTTTTAGGGTTTTAGGGTTGTTTTTTTTTAGGGGGTTAGTGTTGTTTGTTCTTGGGGTGTTAGGATTGTTATTTGTTAGGGTGTTATTGTTTGTTGGTAGGGGGTTAGTGTTGTTTGTGGTTAGGGGGTTAGTGTTGTTTGTTGTTAGGGGGTTAGGGTTGTTAGTTGTTAGGTGTTAATGTTTGTTGTTAGGGGGTTAGTTTTGCTTGTTGTTAGGGGTTTAGGGTTGTTTCTTTTTGGGGTTTAGTGGTGTTTGTTGTTCGGGTGTTAGTGTTGTTTGTTGTTAGGGGGTTAGTGTTGGTTGTTGTTACTGGGTTAGTGTTTTTTGTTGTTAGTGGGTTAGTACTTTTTGTTGTTAGGGGCTTAGTGTTGTTTGTTTTTAGGGTTTTAGGGTTGTTTGTTTTTAGGGGGTGAATGTTGTTTGTTGTCAGAGGGTTAGGATTGTTTGTTGTTAGGGGGTTAGTGTTGTTTGTTGTTTGGGGTTAGGGTTGTTGTTTGTTAGGGGGTTAGTGTTCTTTCTTGTTGGGGTTAGTGTTGTTTGTTAGGGGGTTAGATTTGTTTGTTGTTGGTGGGTTAGTGTAGTTTGTTGTTAGTGGGTTAGTGTTGTTTGTTGTTAGGGGGTTAGTGTTTTTTTTTGTCAGGGGGTTAGTGTTCGTTGTTGGGGGTTAGTGTTGTTTGTTGTTAGGGGGTTAGTGTTGGTTGTTGTTACTGGGTTAGTGTTTTTGTTTTTACTGGGTTAGTGCTGTTTGTTGTTAGGGGGTTAGTGTTGTTTGATGTGAGTGGTTTAGGGTTGTTTGTTGTTAGGGGGTTAGGGTTGTTTGTTGTTAGGGGGTTAGGGTTGTTTGTTGTTAGTTCTTTAGGGTTGTTTGTTTTTAGTGGGTTAGTGTTTTTAGTTGTTTGGGTTTTAGCGTTGTTTGTTTTTAGGGGTTTAGTGTTGTTTGTTGATAGGGTGTTAGGGTTGTTTGTTGTTAGTGGGTGAGGGTTGTTTGTTGATAGGGGTTTAGGGTTGTTTTTTGTTAGGCGTTTGTGTTGTTTGTTGTTGGGTGTTAGTGTTGTTTGTTAGGGGGTTAGTTTTGTTTGTTGTTAGTGGGTTAGGGTTGTTTGTTAGTGGGTTAGGGTTGTTTGTTGTTAGGGGATTAGGGTTGTTTGTTGTTATGGGGTTAGGGTAGTTTCTTATTGGGGTTAGTGTTGTTTGTTTTTAGTGGGTTAGTGTTGTTTGTTGTTAGGGGGTTAGTGTTGGTTGTTGTTAGGGGCTTAGTGTTGTTTGTTGTTAGGTGTTCAGTGTTCTTTTTTTTACGGGTTTAGGGTTGTTTCGTTTTAGGGGGTTAGGGTTGTTTGTTGTTAGTGAGTTAGTGTAGTTTGTTGTTAGGGTGTTAGGGTTGTTTGTTTCAGGGAGTTATGGTTGTTTGTTGTTAGGGGGTTAGGGTTCTTTGTTGTTACGGGGTTACGGTTGTTTGTTGATAGGGGGTTAGGGTTTTTGTTGTTAGGGGGTTAGTGTTGTTTGTCGTTGGGGTTAGTGTTGTTTGTTCTAAGGGGGTTAGTGTTGTTTATTCTTAGGGGGTTAGGGTTGGTTGTTGTTAGGGTTTTAGTGTTGTTTGTTGTTAGGGGGTTAGTGTTCTTTGATTTTAGGGGTTTAGGGTTGTTTGTTGTTAGTGGGTTAGTGTTGTTTGTTGTTAGGGTGTTAGGGTTGTTTGTTAGTGGGTTAGGGTTGTTTGTTGTTAAGGGAATTAGGGTTCTTGTTGTTAGGGTGTTAGTGTTGTTTGAGGTTGGGGGTTAGTGTTTGTTGTTAGGCGGATAGTGTTGTTTGTTGTTAGGGGGTTTGGGTTGGTTGTTGTTAGGTGTTAGTGTTGTTTGTTGTTAGGGGGTTATTGTTGTTTGTTGTTATGGGGTTAATGTTCTTTGTGGTTAGGGAGTTAGTGTTTGTTGTTAGGGGGTTAGTGTTGTTTCTTGTTAGCGGTTTAGGGTTGTTTCTTGTTGGGGTATACTGGTGTTTGTTGTTAGGGTGTTAGTGTTGTTTGTTGATAGGGGGTTAGTTTTGGTTGTTGTTAGGGGCTTAGTGTTGTGTGTTGTTAGGTGTTCAGTGTTCTTTTTTTTATGGGTTTAGAGTTGTTTCTTTTTAGGGGGTTAGGGTTGTTTGTTGTTAGGTGCTTAGGGTTGTTTGTTGTTAGTGGGTTAGGGTTGTTTGTTGTTAGGGGGTTAGCGTTGTTTGTTGTAAGGGGGTAAGGGTTGTTTGTTGTTATGGGGTTAGGGTTTTTTGCTGTTAGAGGGTTAGGGTTGTTTTTTGTTAGGGGTAGTGTTGTTTGTTGTTAGGGGGTTAGTGTTGTTTGTTGTTAGGGGTTTAGGGTTGTTTCTTGTTGGGGTTTAGTGCTGTTTGTTGTTAGGGGGTTAGTGTTGGTTGTTGTTAGGGGCTTAATGTTGGTTGTTGTTAGGGGCTTAGTGTTCTTTGTTGTTAGGTGTTCAGTGTTCTTTTTTTTACGGGGTTAGAGTTGTTTGTTGTTAGGTGGTTACGGTTGTTTGTTCTAAGGGGGTTAGGGTTGTTTGTTGTTAGGGGGTTAGGGTTGTTTGTTGTTAGGGGTAGTGTTGTTTGTTTTTAGGGGTTTAGTGTTGTTTATTGTTACGGGGTTAGGGTAGTTTCTTGTTAAGGAGTTAGTGTTGTTTGTTGTTAGTGGGTTTTGGGTTGTTTGTTGTTAGGAGGTTAAGGTTGTTTGTTGTAAGGGGGTTAGGGTTGTTTGTTGTTATGGGGTTAGGTTTGTTTGTTGTTGGGGTTTACGGTTGTTTGTTGTTAGGGGGTTAGGGTTGTTTGTTGTTAGTTCTTTAGGGTTGTTTGTTTTTAGTGGGTTAGTGTTTTTAGTTGTTTGGGTTTTAGCGTTGTTTGTTTTTAGGGGTTTAGTGTTGTTTGTTGATAGGGTGTTAGGGTTGTTTGTTGTTAGTGGGTGAGGGTTGTTTGTTGATAGGGGTTTAGGGTTGTTTTTTGTTAGGCGTTTGTGTTGTTTGTTGTTGGGTGTTAGTGTTGTTTGTTAGGGGGTTAGTTTTGTTTGTTGTTAGTGGGTTAGGGTTGTTTGTTAGTGGGTTAGGGTTGTTTGTTGTTAGGGGATTAGGGTTGTTTGTTGTTATGGGGTTAGGGTAGTTTCTTATTGGGGTTAGTTTTGTTTGTTTTTAGTGGGTTAGGGTTGTTTGTTGTTAGGGGTTTAGTGTTGGTTGTTGTTAGGGGCTTAGTGTTGTTTGTTGTTAGGTGTTCAGTGTTCTTTTTTTTACGGGTTTAGGGTTGTTTCGTTTTAGGGGGTTAGGGTTGTTTGTTGTTAGTGAGTTAGTGTAGCTTGTTGTTAGGGTGTTAGGGTTGTTTGTTTCAGGGAGTTATGGTTGTTTGTTTTTAGGGGTTTAGGGTTGTTTGTTGTTAGGGGTTAGTGTTTGTTGTTAGGGGGTTAGTGTTTTTTGTTGTTAGGGGGTTAGGATTGTGTGTTGTTAGGGGGTTATTGTTGTTTTTTCTTAGGGGGTTAGAGTTGTTTGTGGTTAGGCGGTTAGGTTTGGTTTTTGTTAGGGTGTTAGTGTTTTTTGTTGTTAGGGGGTTAATGTTGTTTGTTGTTAGGGATTTAGG
Source organism: Elephas maximus indicus (assembly GCF_024166365.1). NCBI lineage: Eukaryota > Metazoa > Chordata > Mammalia > Proboscidea > Elephantidae > Elephas > Elephas maximus. Next base: position 1,510,442 of record NC_064824.1, on the reverse strand, counting down.
GTTGTTTCTTGTTGGGGTTTAGTGGTTTTTTTGTTAGGGTGTTAGTGTTGTTTGTGGTTAGGGTGTTAGTGTTTTTGGTTGTTAGGGGGTTAGGGTTGTTTGTTTTTAGGGGGTTAGGGTTGTTTTTTGATAGGGGGTTAGTGTTGTTCGTTGTTAGGGGTTTAGGGTTGTTGCTTGTTAGCGATTTAGGGCTGTTTGTTGATAGGGGGTTAGGGTTGTTTGTTTTTAGGGGTTCAGTGTTGTTTGTTTTTAGGGTTTTAGGGTTCTTTGTTTTTAGGGGTTAAGATTGTGTGTTGTTAGGGGGTTACTGTTGTTTGTTGTTAGGGGGTTTGTGTTCTTTGTGGTTAGGAGTTTAGTGTTGTTGGTTGTTAGGGGGTTAGGGTTGTTTGTTGTTAGGGAGTTAGGGTTGTGTGTTGTTAGGGGGTTAGCGTTGTTTGCTGTTAGGGGGTGCGGGTTGTTTTTTGTTGGCGGATTAGGGTTGTTTGTTGTTAGTGGGTTAGTGTTGTTTGTTGTTAGGGGCTTAGTGTTGTTTGTTTTTAGGGGTTCAGTGTTGTTTCTTTTTAGGGTTTTAGGGTTGTTTTTTTTTAGGGGGTTAGTGTTGTTTGTTCTTGGGGTGTTAGGATTGTTATTTGTTAGGGTGTTATTGTTTGTTGGTAGGGGGTTAGTGTTGTTTGTGGTTAGGGGGTTAGTGTTGTTTGTTGTTAGGGGTTTAGTGTTGTTTGTTGTTAGAGGGTTAGGGTTGTTTGTTGTAAGGGAGTTAGGGTTGTTTGCTGTTAGGGGGTTAGGGTTGTTTGTTGTTAGGGGTCGTGTTGTTTGTTGTTAGGGGTTTAGTGTTGTTTATTGTTACGGGGTTAGGGTAGTTTCTTGTTAAGGAGTTAGTGTTGTTTGTTGTTAGTGGGTTAGGGTTGCTTGTTGTTAGGAGGTTAAGGTTGTTTGTTGTAAGGGGGTTAGGGTTGTTTGTTGTTATGGGGTTAGGTTTGTTTGTTGTTGGGGTTTAGGGTTGTTTGTTGTTAGGGGGTTAGTGTTGTTTGATGTGAGTGGTTTAGGGTTGTTTGTTGTTAGGGGGTTAGGGTTGTTTGTTGTTAGGGGGTTAGGGTTGTTTGTTAGTTCTTTAGTGTTGTTTGTTTTTAGTGGGTTAGTGTTTTTAGTTGTTTGGGTTTTAGCGTTGTTTGTTTTTAGGGGTTTAGTGTTGTTTGTTGATATGGTGATAGGGTTGTTTGTTGTTAGTGGGTGAGGGTTGTTTGTTGATAGGGGTTTAGGGTTGTTTTTTGTTAGGCGTTTGTGTTGTTTGTTGTTGGGTGTTAGTGTTGTTTGTTAGGGGGTTAGTTTTGTTTGTTGTTAGTGGGTTAGGGTTGTTTGTTAGTGGGTTAGGGTTGTTTGTTGTTAGGGGATTAGGGTTGTTTGTTGTTATGGGGTGAGGGTAGTTTCTTATTGGGGTTAGTGTTGTTTGTTTTTAGTGGGTTAGTGTTGTTTGTTGTTAGGGGGTTAGTGTTGGTTGTTGTTAGGGGCTTAGTGTTGTTTGTTGTTAGGTGTTCAGTGTTCTTTTTTTTACGGGTTTAGGGTTGTTTCGTTTTAGGGGGTTAGGGTTGTTTGTTGTTAGTGAGTTAGTGTAGTTTGTTGTTAGGGTGTTAGGGTTGTTTGTTTCAGGGAGTTATGGTTGTTTGTTGTTAGGGGGTTAGGGTTCTTTGTTGTTACGGGGTTAGGGTTGTTTGTTGATAGGGGGTTAGGGTTTTTGTTGTTAGGGGGTTAGTGTTGTTTGTCGTTGGGGTTAGTGTTGTTTGTTCTAAGGGGGTTAGTGTTGTTTATTCTTAGGGGGTTAGGGTTGGTTGTTGTTAGGGTTTTAGTGTTGTTTGTTGTTAGGGGGTTAGTGTTCTTTGATTTTAGGGGTTTAGGGTTGTTTGTTGTTAGTGGGTTAGTGTTGTTTGTTGTTAGGGTGTTAGGGTTGTTTGTTAGTGGGTTAGGGTTGTTTGTTGTTAAGGGAATTAGGGTTCTTGTTGTTAGGGTGTTAGTGTTGTTTGAGGTTGGGGGTTAGTGTTTGTTGTTAGGCGGATAGTGTTGTTTGTTGTTAGGGGGTTTGGGTTGGTTGTTGTTAGGTGTTAGTGTTGTTTGTTGTTAGGGGGTTATTGTTGTTTGTTGTTATGGGGTTAATGTTCTTTGTGGTTAGGGAGTTAGTGTTTGTTGTTAGGGGGTTAGTGTTGTTTCTTGTTAGCGGTTTAGGGTTGTTTCTTGTTGGGGTATACTGGTGTTTGTTGTTAGGGTGTTAGTGTTGTTTGTTGATAGGGGGTTAGTTTTGGTTGTTGTTAGGGGCTTAGTGTTGTGTGTTGTTAGGTGTTCAGTGTTCTTTTTTTTATGGGTTTAGAGTTGTTTCGTTTTAGGGGGTTAGGGTTGTTTGTTGTTAGGTGCTTAGGGTTGTTTGTTGTTAGTGGGTTAGGGTTGTTTGTTGTTAGGGGGTTAGCGTTGTTTGTTGTAAGGGGGTAAGGGTTGTTTGTTGTTATGGGGTTAGGGTTTTTTGCTGTTAGAGGGTTAGGGTTGTTTTTTGTTAGGGGTAGTGTTGTTTGTTGTTAGGGGGTTAGTGTTGTTTGTTGTTAGGGGTTTAGGGTTGTTTCTTGTTGGGGTTTAGTGCTGTTTGTTGTTAGGGGGTTAGTGTTGGTTGTTGTTAGGGGCTTAATGTTGGTTGTTGTTAGGGGCTTAGTGTTCTTTGTTGTTAGGTGTTCAGTGTTCTTTTTTTTACGGGGTTAGAGTTGTTTGTTGTTAGGTGATTACGGTTGTTTGTTCTAAGGGGGTTAGGGTTGTTTGTTGTTAGGGGGTTAGGGTTGTTTGTTGTTAGGGGTAGTGTTGTTTGTTTTTCGGGGTTTAGTGTTGTTTATTGTTACGGGGTTAGGGTAGTTTCTTGTTAAGGAGTTAGTGTTGTTTGTTGTTAGTGGGTTTTGGGTTGTTTGTTGTTAGGAGGTTAAGGTTGTTTGTTGTAAGGGGGTTAGGGTTGTTTGTTGTTATGGGGTTAGGTTTGTTTGTTGTTGGGGTTTACGGTTGTTTGTTGTTAGGGGGTTAGGGTTGTTTGTTGTTAGTTCTTTAGGGTTGTTTGTTTTTAGTGGGTTAGTGTTTTTAGTTGTTTGGGTTTTAGCGTTGTTTGTTTTTAGGGGTTTAGTGTTGTTTGTTGATAGGGTGTTAGGGTTGTTTGTTGTTAGTGGGTGAGGGTTGTTTGTTGATAGGGGTTTAGGGTTGTTTTTTGTTAGGCGTTTGTGTTGTTTGTTGTTGGGTGTTAGTGTTGTTTGTTAGGGGGTTAGTTTTGTTTGTTGTTAGTGGGTTAGGGTTGTTTGTTAGTGGGTTAGGGTTGTTTGTTGTTAGGGGATTAGGGTTGTTTGTTGTTATGGGGTTAGGGTAGTTTCTTATTGGGGTTAGTTTTGTTTGTTTTTAGTGGGTTAGGGTTGTTTGTTGTTAGGGGTTTAGTGTTGGTTGTTGTTAGGGGCTTAGTGTTGTTTGTTGTTAGGTGTTCAGTGTTCTTTTTTTTACGGGTTTAGGGTTGTTTCGTTTTAGGGGGTTAGGGTTGTTTGTTGTTAGTGAGTTAGTGTAGCTTGTTGTTAGGGTGTTAGGGTTGTTTGTTTCAGGGAGTTATGGTTGTTTGTTTTTAGGGGTTTAGGGTTGTTTGTTGTTAGGGGTTAGTGTTTGTTGTTAGGGGGTTAGTGTTTTTTGTTGTTAGGGGGTTAGGATTGTGTGTTGTTAGGGGGTTATTGTTGTTTTTTCTTAGGGGGTTAGAGTTGTTTGTGGTTAGGCGGTTAGGTTTGGTTTTTGTTAGGGTGTTAGTGTTTTTTGTTGTTAGGGGGTTAATGTTGTTTGTTGTTAGGGATTTAGGGTTGTTTCTTGTTGGGGTTTAGTGGTTTTTTTGTTAGGGTGTTAGTGTTGTTTGTGGTTAGGGTGTTAGTGTTTTTGGTTGTTAGGGGGTTAGGGTTGTTTGTTTTTAGGGGGTTAGGGTTGTTTTTTGATAGGGGGTTAGTGTTGTTCGTTGTTAGGGGTTTAGGGTTGTTGCTTGTTAGCGATTTAGGGCTGTTTGTTGATAGGGGGTTAGGGTTGTTTGTTTTTAGGGGTTCAGTGTTGTTTGTTTTTAGGGTTTTAGGGTTCTTTGTTTTTAGGGGTTAAGATTGTGTGTTGTTAGGGGGTTACTGTTGTTTGTTGTTAGGGGGTTTGTGTTGTTTGTGGTTAGGAGTTTAGTGTTGTTGGTTGTTAGGGGGTTAGGGTTGTTTGTTGTTAGGGAGTTAGGGTTGTGTGTTGTTAGGGGGTTAGCGTTGTTTGCTGTTAGGGGGTGCGGGTTGTTTTTTGTTGGCGGATTAGGGTTGTTTGTTGTTAGTGGGTTAGTGTTGTTTGTTGTTAGGGGCTTAGTGTTGTTTGTTTTTAGGGGTTCAGTGTTGTTTCTTTTTAGGGTTTTAGGGTTGTTTTTTTTTAGGGGGTTAGTGTTGTTTGTTCTTGGGGTGTTAGGATTGTTATTTGTTAGGGTGTTATTGTTTGTTGGTAGGGGGTTAGTGTTGTTTGTGGTTAGGGGGTTAGTGTTGTTTGTTGTTAGGGGTTTAGTGTTGTTTGTTGTTAGAGGGTTAGGGTTGTTTGTTGTAAGGGAGTTAGGGTTGTTTGCTGTTAGGGGGTTAGGGTTGTTTGTTGTTAGGGGTCGTGTTGTTTGTTGTTAGGGGTTTAGTGTTGTTTATTGTTACGGGGTTAGGGTAGTTTCTTGTTAAGGAGTTAGTGTTGTTTGTTGTTAGTGGGTTAGGGTTGTTTGTTGTTAGGAGGTTAAGGTTGTTTGTTGTAAGGGGGTTAGGGTTGTTTGTTGTTATGGGGTTAGGTTTGTTTGTTGTTGGGGTTTAGGGTTGTTTGTTGTTAGGGGGTTAGTGTTGTTTGATGTGAGTGGTTTAGGGTTGTTTGTTGTTAGGGGGTTAGGGTTGTTTGTTGTTAGGGGGTTAGGGTTGTTTGTTGTTAGTTCTTTAGGGTTGTTTGTTTTTAGTGGGTTAGTGTTTTTAGTTGTTTGGGTTTTAGCGTTGTTTGTTTTTAGGGGTTTAGTGTTGTTTGTTGATAGGGTGTTAGGGTTGTTTGTTGTTAGTGGGTGAGGGTTGTTTGTTGATAGGGGTTTAGGGTTGTTTTTTGTTAGGCGTTTGTGTTGTTTGTTGTTGGGTGTTAGTGTTGTTTGTTAGGGGGTTAGTTTTGTTTGTTGTTAGTGGGTTAGGGTTGTTTGTTAGTGGGTTAGGGTTGTTTGTTGTTAGGGGATTAGGGTTGTTTGTTGTTATGGGGTGAGGGTAGTTTCTTATTGGGGTTAGTGTTGTTTGTTTTTAGTGGGTTAGTGTTGTTTGTTGTTAGGGGGTTAGTGTTGGTTGTTGTTAGGGGCTTAGTGTTGTTTGTTGTTAGGTGTTCAGTGTTCTTTTTTTTACGGGTTTAGGGTTGTTTCGTTTTAGGGGGTTAGGGTTGTTTGTTGTTAGTGAGTTAGTGTAGTTTGTTGTTAGGGTGTTAGGGTTGTTTGTTTCAGGGAGTTATGGTTGTTTGTTGTTAGGGGGTTAGGGTTGTTTGTTGTTACGGGGTTAGGGTTGTTTGTTGATAGGGGGTTAGGGTTTTTGTTGTTAGGGGGTTAGTGTTGTTTGTCGTTGGGGTTAGTGTTGTTTGTTCTAAGGGGGTTAGTGTTGTTTATTCTTAGGGGGTTAGGGTTGGTTGTTGTTAGGGTTTTAGTGTTGTTTGTTGTTAGGGGGTTAGTGTTCTTTGATTTTAGGGGTTTAGGGTTGTTTGTTGTTAGTGGGTTAGTGTTGTTTGTTGTTAGGGTGTTAGGGTTGTTTGTTAGTGGGTTAGGGTTGTTTGTTGTTAAGGGAATTAGGGTTCTTGTTGTTAGGGTGTTAGTGTTGTTTGAGGTTGGGGGTTAGTGTTTGTTGTTAGGCGGATAGTGTTGTTTGTTGTTAGGGGGTTTGGGTTGGTTGTTGTTAGGTGTTAGTGTTGTTTGTTGTTAGGGGGTTATTGTTGTTTGTTGTTATGGGGTTAATGTTCTTTGTGGTTAGGGAGTTAGTGTTTGTTGTTAGGGGGTTAGTGTTGTTTCTTGTTAGCGGTTTAGGGTTGTTTCTTGTTGGGGTATACTGGTGTTTGTTGTTAGGGTGTTAGTGTTGTTTGTTGATAGGGGGTTAGTTTTGGTTGTTGTTAGGGGCTTAGTGTTGTGTGTTGTTAGGTGTTCAGTGTTCTTTTTTTTATGGGTTTAGAGTTGTTTCGTTTTAGGGGGTTAGGGTTGTTTGTTGTTAGGTGCTTAGGGTTGTTTGTTGTTAGTGGGTTAGGGTTGTTTGTTGTTAGGGGGTTAGCGTTGTTTGTTGTAAGGGGGTAAGGGTTGTTTGTTGTTATGGGGTTAGGGTTTTTTGCTGTTAGAGGGTTAGGGTTGTTTTTTGTTAGGGGTAGTGTTGTTTGTTGTTAGGGGGTTAGTGTTGTTTGTTGTTAGGGGTTTAGGGTTGTTTCTTGTTGGGGTTTAGTGCTGTTTGTTGTTAGGGGGTTAGTGTTGGTTTTTGTTAGGGGCTTAATGTTGGTTGTTGTTAGGGGCTTAGTGTTCTTTGTTGTTAGGTGTTCAGTGTTCTTTTTTTTACGGGGTTAGAGTTGTTTGTTGTTAGGTGATTACGGTTGTTTGTTCTAAGGGGGTTAGGGTTGTTTGTTGTTAGGGGGTTAGGGTTGTTTGTTGTTAGGGGTAGTGTTGTTTGTTTTTCGGGGTTTAGTGTTGTTTATTGTTACGGGGTTAGGGTAGTTTCTTGTTAAGGAGTTAGTGTTGTTTGTTGTTAGTGGGTTTTGGGTTGTTTGTTGTTAGGAGGTTAAGGTTGTTTGTTGTAAGGGGGTTAGGGTTGTTTGTTGTTATGGGGTTAGGTTTGTTTGTTGTTGGGGTTTACGGTTGTTTGTTGTTAGGGGGTTAGGGTTGTTTGTTGTTAGTTCTTTAGGGTTGTTTGTTTTTAGTGGGTTAGTGTTTTTAGTTGTTTGGGTTTTAGCGTTGTTTGTTTTTAGGGGTTTAGTGTTGTTTGTTGATAGGGTGTTAGGGTTGTTTGTTGTTAGTGGGTGAGGGTTGTTTGTTGATAGGGGTTTAGGGTTGTTTTTTGTTAGGCGTTTGTGTTGTTTGTTGTTGGGTGTTAGTGTTGTTTGTTAGGGGGTTAGTTTTGTTTGTTGTTAGTGGGTTAGGGTTGTTTGTTAGTGGGTTAGGGTTGTTTGTTGTTAGGGGATTAGGGTTGTTTGTTGTTATGGGGTTAGGGTAGTTTCTTATTGGGGTTAGTTTTGTTTGTTTTTAGTGGGTTAGGGTTGTTTGTTGTTAGGGGTTTAGTGTTGGTTGTTGTTAGGGGCTTAGTGTTGTTTGTTGTTAGGTGTTCAGTGTTCTTTTTTTTACGGGTTTAGGGTTGTTTCGTTTTAGGGGGTTAGGGTTGTTTGTTGTTAGTGAGTTAGTGTAGCTTGTTGTTAGGGTGTTAGGGTTGTTTGTTTCAGGGAGTTATGGTTGTTTGTTTTTAGGGGTTTAGGGTTGTTTGTTGTTAGGGGTTAGTGTTTGTTGTTAGGGGGTTAGTGTTTTTTGTTGTTAGGGGGTTAGGATTGTGTGTTGTTAGGGGGTTATTGTTGTTTTTTCTTAGGGGGTTAGAGTTGTTTGTGGTTAGGCGGTTAGGTTTGGTTTTTGTTAGGGTGTTAGTGTTTTTTGTTGTTAGGGGGTTAATGTTGTTTGTTGTTAGGGATTTAGGGTTGTTTCTTGTTGGGGTTTAGTGGTTTTTTTGTTAGGGTGTTAGTGTTGTTTGTGGTTAGGGTGTTAGTGTTTTTGGTTGTTAGGGGGTTAGGGTTGTTTGTTTTTAGGGGGTTAGGGTTGTTTTTTGATAGGGGGTTAGTGTTGTTCGTTGTTAGGGGTTTAGGGTTGTTGCTTGTTAGCGATTTAGGGCTGTTTGTTGATAGGGGGTTAGGGTTGTTTGTTTTTAGGGGTTCAGTGTTGTTTGTTTTTAGGGTTTTAGGGTTCTTTGTTTTTAGGGGTTAAGATTGTGTGTTGTTAGGGGGTTACTGTTGTTTGTTGTTAGGGGGTTTGTGTTGTTTGTGGTTAGGAGTTTAGTGTTGTTGGTTGTTAGGGGGTTAGGGTTGTTTGTTGTTAGGGAGTTAGGGTTGTGTGTTGTTAGGGGGTTAGCGTTGTTTGCTGTTAGGGGGTGCGGGTTGTTTTTTGTTGGCGGATTAGGGTTGTTTGTTGTTAGTGGGTTAGTGTTGTTTGTTGTTAGGGGCTTAGTGTTGTTTGTTTTTAGGGGTTCAGTGTTGTTTCTTTTTAGGGTTTTAGGGTTGTTTTTTTTTAGGGGGTTAGTGTTGTTTGTTCTTGGGGTGTTAGGATTGTTATTTGTTAGGGTGTTATTGTTTGTTGGTAGGGGGTTAGTGTTGTTTGTGGTTAGGGGGTTAGTGTTGTTTGTTGTTAGGGGTTTAGTGTTGTTTGTTGTTAGAGGGTTAGGGTTGTTTGTTGTAAGGGAGTTAGGGTTGTTTGCTGTTAGGGGGTTAGGGTTGTTTGTTGTTAGGGGTCGTGTTGTTTGTTGTTAGGGGTTTAGTGTTGTTTATTGTTACGGGGTTAGGGTAGTTTCTTGTTAAGGAGTTAGTGTTGTTTGTTGTTAGTGGGTTAGGGTTGTTTGTTGTTAGGAGGTTAAGGTTGTTTGTTGTAAGGGGGTTAGGGTTGTTTGTTGTTATGGGGTTAGGTTTGTTTGTTGTTGGGGTTTAGGGTTGTTTGTTGTTAGGGGGTTAGTGTTGTTTGATGTGAGTGGTTTAGGGTTGTTTGTTGTTAGGGGGTTAGGGTTGTTTGTTGTTAGGGGGTTAGGGTTGTTTGTTGTTAGTTCTTTAGGGTTGTTTGTTTTTAGTGGGTTAGTGTTTTTAGTTGTTTGGGTTTTAGCGTTGTTTGTTTTTAGGGGTTTAGTGTTGTTTGTTGATAGGGTGTTAGGGTTGTTTGTTGTTAGTGGGTGAGGGTTGTTTGTTGATAGGGGTTTAGGGTTGTTTTTTGTTAGGCGTTTGTGTTGTTTGTTGTTGGGTGTTAGTGTTGTTTGTTAGGGCGTTAGTTTTGTTTGTTGTTAGTGGGTTAGGGTTGTTTGTTAGTGGGTTAGGGTTGTTTGTTGTTAGGGGATTAGGGTTGTTTGTTGTTATGGGGTTAGGGTAGTTTCTTATTGGGGTTAGTTTTGTTTGTTTTTAGTGGGTTAGTGTTGTTTTTTGTTAGGGGGTTAGTTTTGGTTGTTGTTAGGGGCTTAGTGTTGTTTGTTGTTAGGTGTTCAGTGTTCTTTTTTTTACGGGTTTAGGGTTGTTTCGTTTTAGGGGGTTAGGGTTGTTTGTTGTTAGTGAGTTAGTGTAGTTTGTTGTTAGGGTGTTAGGGTTGTTTGTTTCAGGGAGTTATGGTTGTTTGTTGTTAGGGGGTTAGGGTTGTTTGTTGTTACGGGGTTAGGGTTGTTTGTTGATAGGGGGTTAGGGTTTTTGTTGTTAGGGGGTTAGTGTTGTTTGTCGTTGGGGTTAGTGTTGTTTGTTCTAAGGGGGTTAGTGTTGTTTATTCTTAGGGGGTTAGGGTTGGTTGTTGTTAGGGTTTTAGTGTTGTTTGTTGTTAGGGGGTTAGTGTTCTTTGATTTTAGGGGTTTAGGGTTGTTTGTTGTTAGTGGGTTAGTGTTGTTTGTTGTTAGGGTGTTAGGGTTGTTTGTTAGTGGGTTAGGGTTGTTTGTTGTTAAGGGAATTAGGGTTCTTGTTGTTAGGGTGTTAGTGTTGTTTGAGGTTGGGGGTTAGTGTTTGTTGTTAGGCGGATAGTGTTGTTTGTTGTTAGGGGGTTTGGGTTGGTTGTTGTTAGGTGTTAGTGTTGTTTGTTGTTAGGGGGTTATTGTTGTTTGTTGTTATGGGGTTAATGTTCTTTGTGGTTAGGGAGTTAGTGTTTGTTGTTAGGGGGTTAGTGTTGTTTCTTGTTAGCGGTTTAGGGTTGTTTCTTGTTGGGGTATACTGGTGTTTGTTGTTAGGGTGTTAGTGTTGTTTGTTGATAGGGGGTTAGTTTTGGTTGTTGTTAGGGGCTTAGTGTTGTGTGTTGTTAGGTGTTCAGTGTTCTTTTTTTTATGGGTTTAGAGTTGTTTCGTTTTAGGGGGTTAGGGTTGTTTGTTGTTAGGTGCTTAGGGTTGTTTGTTGTTAGTGGGTTAGGGTTGTTTGTTGTTAGGGGGTTAGCGTTGTTTGTTGTAAGGGGGTAAGGGTTGTTTGTTGTTATGGGGTTAGGGTTTTTTGCTGTTAGAGGGTTAGGGTTGTTTTTTGTTAGGGGTAGTGTTGTTTGTTGTTAGGGGGTTAGTGTTGTTTGTTGTTAGGGGTTTAGGGTTGTTTCTTGTTGGGGTTTAGTGCTGTTTGTTGTTAGGGGGTTAGTGTTGGTTGTTGTTAGGGGCTTAATGTTGGTTGTTGTTAGGGGCTTAGTGTTCTTTGTTGTTAGGTGTTCAGTGTTCTTTTTTTTACGGGGTTAGAGTTGTTTGTTGTTAGGTGATTACGGTTGTTTGTTCTAAGGGGGTTAGGGTTGTTTGTTGTTAGGGGGTTAGGGTTGTTTGTTGTTAGGGGTAGTGTTGTTTGTTTTTAGGGGTTTAGTGTTGTTTATTGTTACGGGGTTAGGGTAGTTTCTTGTTAAGGAGTTAGTGTTGTTTGTTGTTAGTGGGTTTTGGGTTGTTTGTTGTTAGGAGGTTAAGGTTGTTTGTTGTAAGGGGGTTAGGGTTGTTTGTTGTTATGGGGTTAGGTTTGTTTGTTGTTGGGGTTTACGGTTGTTTGTTGTTAGGGGGTTAGGGTTGTTTGTTGTTAGTTCTTTAGGGTTGTTTGTTTTTAGTGGGTTAGTGTTTTTAGTTGTTTGGGTTTTAGCGTTGTTTGTTTTTAGGGGTTTAGTGTTGTTTGTTGATAGGGTGTTAGGGTTGTTTGTTGTTAGTGGGTGAGGGTTGTTTGTTGATAGGGGTTTAGGGTTGTTTTTTGTTAGGCGTTTGTGTTGTTTGTTGTTGGGTGTTAGTGTTGTTTGTTAGGGGGTTAGTTTTGTTTGTTGTTAGTGGGTTAGGGTTGTTTGTTAGTGGGTTAGGGTTGTTTGTTGTTAGGGGATTAGGGTTGTTTGTTGTTATGGGGTTAGGGTAGTTTCTTATTGGGGTTAGTTTTGTTTGTTTTTAGTGGGTTAGGGTTGTTTGTTGTTAGGGGTTTAGTGTTGGTTGTTGTTAGGGGCTTAGTGTTGTTTGTTGTTAGGTGTTCAGTGTTCTTTTTTTTACGGGTTTAGGGTTGTTTCGTTTTAGGGGGTTAGGGTTGTTTGTTGTTAGTGAGTTAGTGTAGCTTGTTGTTAGGGTGTTAGGGTTGTTTGTTTCAGGGAGTTATGGTTGTTTGTTTTTAGGGGTTTAGGGTTGTTTGTTGTTAGGGGTTAGTGTTTGTTGTTAGGGGGTTAGTGTTTTTTGTTGTTAGGGGGTTAGGATTGTGTGTTGTTAGGGGGTTATTGTTGTTTTTTCTTAGGGGGTTAGAGTTGTTTGTGGTTAGGCGGTTAGGTTTGGTTTTTGTTAGGGTGTTAGTGTTTTTTGTTGTTAGGGGGTTAATGTTGTTTGTTGTTAGGGATTTAGGGTTGTTTCTTGTTGGGGTTTAGTGGTTTTTTTGTTAGGGTGTTAGTGTTGTTTGTGGTTAGGGTGTTAGTGTTTTTGGTTGTTAGGGGGTTAGGGTTGTTTGTTTTTAGGGGGTTAGGGTTGTTTTTTGATAGGGGGTTAGTGTTGTTCGTTGTTAGGGGTTTAGGGTTGTTGCTTGTTAGCGATTTAGGGCTGTTTGTTGATAGGGGGTTAGGGTTGTTTGTTTTTAGGGGTTCAGTGTTGTTTGTTTTTAGGGTTTTAGGGTTCTTTGTTTTTAGGGGTTAAGATTGTGTGTTGTTAGGGGGTTACTGTTGTTTGTTGTTAGGGGGTTTGTGTTGTTTGTGGTTAGGAGTTTAGTGTTGTTGGTTGTTAGGGGGTTAGGGTTGTTTGTTGTTAGGGAGTTAGGGTTGTGTGTTGTTAGGGGGTTAGCGTTGTTTGCTGTTAGGGGGTGCGGGTTGTTTTTTGTTGGCGGATTAGGGTTGTTTGTTGTTAGTGGGTTAGTGTTGTTTGTTGTTAGGGGCTTAGTGTTGTTTGTTTTTAGGGGTTCAGTGTTGTTTCTTTTAGGGTTTTAGGGTTGTTTTTTTTTAGGGGGTTAGTGTTGTTTGTTCTTGGGGTGTTAGGATTGTTATTTGTTAGGGTGTTATTGTTTGTTGGTAGGGGGTTAGTGTTGTTTGTGGTTAGGGGGTTAGTGTTGTTTGTTGTTAGGGGTTTAGTGTTGTTTGTTGTTAGAGGGTTAGGGTTGTTTGTTGTAAGGGAGTTACGGTTGTTTGCTGTTAGGGGGTTAGGGTTGTTTGTTGTTAGGGGTCGTGTTGTTTGTTGTTAGGGGTTTAGTGTTGTTTATTGTTACGGGGTTAGGGTAGTTTCTTGTTAAGGAGTTAGTGTTGTTTGTTGTTAGTGGGTTAGGGTTGTTTGTTGTTAGGAGGTTAAGGTTGTTTGTTGTAAGGGGGTTAGGGTTGTTTGTTGTTATGGGGTTAGGTTTGTTTGTTGTTGGGGTTTAGGGTTGTTTGTTGTTAGGGGGTTAGTGTTGTTTGATGTGAGTGGTTTAGGGTTGTTTGTTGTTAGGGGGTTAGGGTTGTTTGTTGTTAGGGGGTTAGGGTTGTTTGTTGTTAGTTCTTTAGGGTTGTTTGTTTTTAGTGGGTTAGTGTTTTTAGTTGTTTGGGTTTTAGCGTTGTTTGTTTTTAGGGGTTTAGTGTTGTTTGTTGATAGGGTGTTAGGGTTGTTTGTTGTTAGTGGGTGAGGGTTGTTTGTTGATAGGGGTTTAGGGTTGTTTTTTGTTAGGCGTTTGTGTTGTTTGTTGTTGGGTGTTAGTGTTGTTTGTTAGGGGGTTAGTTTTGTTTGTTGTTAGTGGGTTAGGGTTGTTTGTTAGTGGGTTAGGGTTGTTTGTTGTTAGGGGATTAGGGTTGTTTGTTGTTATGGGGTTAGGGTAGTTTCTTATTGGGGTTAGTGTTGTTTGTTTTTAGTGGGTTAGTGTTGTTTGTTGTTAGGGGGTTAGTGTTGGTTGTTGTTAGGGGCTTAGTGTTGTTTGTTGTTAGGTGTTCAGTGTTCTTTTTTTTACGGGTTTAGGGTTGTTTCGTTTTAGGGGGTTAGGGTTGTTTGTTGTTAGTGAGTTAGTGTAGTTTGTTGTTAGGGTGTTAGGGTTGTTTGTTTCAGGGAGTTATGGTTGTTTGTTGTTAGGGGGTTAGGGTTGTTTGTTGTTACGGGGTTAGGGTTGTTTGTTGATAGGGGGTTAGGGTTTTTGTTGTTAGGGGGTTAGTGTTGTTTGTCGTTGGGGTTAGTGTTGTTTGTTCTAAGGGGGTTAGTGTTGTTTATTCTTAGGGGGTTAGGGTTGGTTGTTGTTAGGGTTTTAGTGTTGTTTGTTGTTAGGGGGTTAGTGTTCTTTGATTTTAGGGGTTTAGGGTTGTTTGTTGTTAGTGGGTTAGTGTTGTTTGTTGTTAGGGTGTTAGGGTTGTTTGTTGTTAGTGGGTTAGGGTTGTTTGTTGTTAAGGGAATTAGGGTTCTTGTTGTTAGGGTGTTAGTGTTGTTTGAGGTTGGGGGTTAGTGTTTGTTGTTAGGCGGATAGTGTTGTTTGTTGTTAGGGGGTTTGGGTTGGTTGTTGTTAGGTGTTAGTGTTGTTTGTTGTTAGCGGGTTGGTGTTGTTTGTTCTTAGGGGGTTAGGATTGTTTGTTGTTAGGGGGTTATTGTTGTTTGTTGTTATGGGGTTAATGTTCTTTGTGGTTAGGGAGTTAGTGTTTGTTGTTAGGGGGTTAGTGTTGTTTCTTGTTAGGGGTTTAGGGTTGTTTCTTGTTGGGGTATACTGGTGTTTGTTGTTAGGGTGTTAGTGTTGTTTGTTGATAGGGGGTTAGTTTTGGTTGTTGTTAGGGGCTTAGTGTTGTGTGTTGTTAGGTGTTCAGTGTTCTTTTTTTTTATGGGTTTAGAGTTGTTTCGTTTTAGGGGGTTAGGGTTGTTTGTTGTTAGGTGCTTAGGGTTGTTTGTTGTTACTGGGTTAGGGTTGTTTGTTGTTACGGGGTTAGCGTTGTTTGTTGTAAGGGGGTAAGGGTTGTTTGTTGTTATGGGGTTAGGGTTTTTTGCTGTTAGAGGGTTAGGGTTGTTTTTTGTTAGGGGTAGTGTTGTTTGTTGTTAGGGGGTTAGTGTTGTTTGTTGTTAGGGGTTTAGGGTTGTTTCTTGTTGGGGTTTAGTGCTGTTTGTTGTTAGGGGGTTAGTGTTGGTTGTTGTTAGGGGCTTAATGTTGGTTGTTGTTAGGGGCTTAGTGTTCTTTGTTGTTAGGTGTTCAGTGTTCTTTTTTTTACGGGGTTAGAGTTGTTTGTTGTTAGGTGATTACGGTTGTTTGTTCTAAGGGGGTTAGGGTTGTTTGTTGTTAGGGGGTTAGGGTTGTTTGTTGTTAGGGGTAGTGTTGTTTGTTTTTAGGGGTTTAGTGTTGTTTATTGTTACGGGGTTAGGGTAGTTTCTTGTTAAGGAGTTAGTGTTGTTTGTTGTTAGTGGGTTTTGGGTTGTTTGTTGTTAGGAGGTTAAGGTTGTTTGTTGTAAGGGGGTTAGGGTTGTTTGTTGTTATGGGGTTAGGTTTGTTTGTTGTTGGGGTTTACGGTTGTTTGTTGTTAGGGGGTTAGGGTTGTTTGTTGTTAGTTCTTTAGGGTTGTTTGTTTTTAGTGGGTTAGTGTTTTTAGTTGTTTGGGTTTTAGCGTTGTTTGTTTTTAGGGGTTTAGTGTTGTTTGTTGATAGGGTGTTAGGGTTGTTTGTTGTTAGTGGGTGAGGGTTGTTTGTTGATAGGGGTTTAGGGTTGTTTTTTGTTAGGCGTTTGTGTTGTTTGTTGTTGGGTGTTAGTGTTGTTTGTTAGGGGGTTAGTTTTGTTTGTTGTTAGTGGGTTAGGGTTGTTTGTTAGTGGGTTAGGGTTGTTTGTTGTTAGGGGATTAGGGTTGTTTGTTGTTATGGGGTTAGGGTAGTTTCTTATTGGGGTTAGTGTTGTTTGTTTTTAGTGGGTTAGGGTTGTTTGTTGTTAGGGGTTTAGTGTTGGTTGTTGTTAGGGGCTTAGTGTTGTTTGTTGTTAGGTGTTCAGTGTTCTTTTTTTTACGGGTTTAGGGTTGTTTCGTTTTAGGGGGTTAGGGTTGTTTGTTGTTAGTGAGTTAGTGTAGCTTGTTGTTAGGGTGTTAGGGTTGTTTGTTTCAGGGAGTTATGGTTGTTTGTTTTTAGGGGTTTAGGGTTGTTTGTTGTTAGGGGTTAGTGTTTGTTGTTAGGGGGTTAGTGTTTTTTGTTGTTAGGGGGTTAGGATTGTGTGTTGTTAGGGGGTTATTGTTGTTTTTTCTTAGGGGGTTAGAGTTGTTTGTGGTTAGGCGGTTAGGTTTGGTTTTTGTTAGGGTGTTAGTGTTTTTTGTTGTTAGGGGGTTAATGTTGTTTGTTGTTAGGGATTTAGGGTTGTTTCTTGTTGGGGTTTAGTGGTTTTTTTGTTAGGGTGTTAGTGTTGTTTGTGGTTAGGGTGTTAGTGTTTTTGGTTGTTAGGGGGTTAGGGTTGTTTGTTTTTAGGGGGTTAGGGTTGTTTTTTGATAGGGGGTTAGTGTTGTTCGTTGTTAGGGGTTTAGGGTTGTTGCTTGTTAGCGATTTAGGGCTGTTTGTTGATAGGGGGTTAGGGTTGTTTGTTTTTAGGGGTTCAGTGTTGTTTGTTTTTAGGGTTTTAGGGTTCTTTGTTTTTAGGGGTTAAGATTGTGTGTTGTTAGGGGGTTACTGTTGTTTGTTGTTAGGGGGTTTGTGTTGTTTGTGGTTAGGAGTTTAGTGTTGTTGGTTGTTAGGGGGTTAGGGTTGTTTGTTGTTAGGGAGTTAGGGTTGTGTGTTGTTAGGGGGTTAGCGTTGTTTGCTGTTAGGGGGTGCGGGTTGTTTTTTGTTGGCGGATTAGGGTTGTTTGTTGTTAGTGGGTTAGTGTTGTTTGTTGTTAGGGGCTTAGTGTTGTTTGTTTTTAGGGGTTCAGTGTTGTTTCTTTTAGGGTTTTAGGGTTGTTTTTTTTTAGGGGGTTAGTGTTGTTTGTTCTTGGGGTGTTAGGATTGTTATTTGTTAGGGTGTTATTGTTTGTTGGTAGGGGGTTAGTGTTGTTTGTGGTTAGGGGGTTAGTGTTGTTTGTTGTTAGGGGTTTAGTGTTGTTTGTTGTTAGAGGGTTAGGGTTGTTTGTTGTAAGGGAGTTAGGGTTGTTTGCTGTTAGGGGGTTAGGGTTGTTTGTTGTTAGGGGTCGTGTTGTTTGTTGTTAGGGGTTTAGTGTTGTTTATTGTTACGGGGTTAGGGTAGTTTCTTGTTAAGGAGTTAGTGTTGTTTGTTGTTAGTGGGTTAGGGTTGTTTGTTGTTAGGAGGTTAAGGTTGTTTGTTGTAAGGGGGTTAGGGTTGTTTGTTGTTATGGGGTTAGGTTTGTTTGTTGTTGGGGTTTAGGGTTGTTTGTTGTTAGGGGGTTAGTGTTGTTTGATGTGAGTGGTTTAGGGTTGTTTGTTGTTAGGGGGTTAGGGTTGTTTGTTGTTAGGGGGTTAGGGTTGTTTGTTGTTAGTTCTTTAGGGTTGTTTGTTTTTAGTGGGTTAGTGTTTTTAGTTGTTTGGGTTTTAGCGTTGTTTGTTTTTAGGGGTTTAGTGTTGTTTGTTGATAGGGTGTTAGGGTTGTTTGTTGTTAGTGGGTGAGGGTTGTTTGTTGATAGGGGTTTAGGGTTGTTTTTTGTTAGGCGTTTGTGTTGTTTGTTGTTGGGTGTTAGTGTTGTTTGTTAGGGGGTTAGTTTTGTTTGTTGTTAGTGGGTTAGGGTTGTTTGTTAGTGGGTTAGGGTTGTTTGTTGTTAGGGGATTAGGGTTGTTTGTTGTTATGGGGTTAGGGTAGTTTCTTATTGGGGTTAGTGTTGTTTGTTTTTAGTGGGTTAGTGTTGTTTGTTGTTAGGGGGTTAGTGTTGGTTGTTGTTAGGGGCTTAGTGTTGTTTGTTGTTAGGTGTTCAGTGTTCTTTTTTTTACGGGTTTAGGGTTGTTTCGTTTTAGGGGGTTAGGGTTGTTTGTTGTTAGTGAGTTAGTGTAGTTTGTTGTTAGGGTGTTAGGGTTGTTTGTTTCAGGGAGTTATGGTTGTTTGTTGTTAGGGGGTTAGGGTTGTTTGTTGTTACGGGGTTAGGGTTGTTTGTTGATAGGGGGTTAGGGTTTTTGTTGTTAGGGGGTTAGTGTTGTTTGTCGTTGGGGTTAGTGTTGTTTGTTCTAAGGGGGTTAGTGTTGTTTATTCTTAGGGGGTTAGGGTTGGTTGTTGTTAGGGTTTTAGTGTTGTTTGTTGTTAGGGGGTTAGTGTTCTTTGATTTTAGGGGTTTAGGGTTGTTTGTTGTTAGTGGGTTAGTGTTGTTTGTTGTTAGGGTGTTAGGGTTGTTTGTTGTTAGTGGGTTAGGGTTGTTTGTTGTTAAGGGAATTAGGGTTCTTGTTGTTAGGGTGTTAGTGTTGTTTGAGGTTGGGGGTTAGTGTTTGTTGTTAGGCGGATAGTGTTGTTTGTTGTTAGGGGGTTTGGGTTGGTTGTTGTTAGGTGTTAGTGTTGTTTGTTGTTAGCGGGTTGGTGTTGTTTGTTCTTAGGGGGTTAGGATTGTTTGTTGTTAGGGGGTTATTGTTGTTTGTTGTTATGGGGTTAATGTTCTTTGTGGTTAGGGAGTTAGTGTTTGTTGTTAGGGGGTTAGTGTTGTTTCTTGTTAGGGGTTTAGGGTTGTTTCTTGTTGGGGTATACTGGTGTTTGTTGTTAGGGTGTTAGTGTTGTTTGTTGATAGGGGGTTAGTTTTGGTTGTTGTTAGGGGCTTAGTGTTGTGTGTTGTTAGGTGTTCAGTGTTCTTTTTTTTTATGGGTTTAGAGTTGTTTCGTTTTAGGGGGTTAGGGTTGTTTGTTGTTAGGTGCTTAGGGTTGTTTGTTGTTAGTGGGTTAGGGTTGTTTGTTGTTACGGGGTTAGCGTTGTTTGTTGTAAGGGGGTAAGGGTTGTTTGTTGTTATGGGGTTAGGGTTTTTTGCTGTTAGAGGGTTAGGGTTGTTTTTTGTTAGGGGTAGTGTTGTTTGTTGTTAGGGGGTTAGTGTTGTTTGTTGTTAGGGGTTTAGGGTTGTTTCTTGTTGGGGTTTAGTGCTGTTTGTTGTTAGGGGGTTAGTGTTGGTTGTTGTTAGGGGCTTAATGTTGGTTGTTGTTAGGGGCTTAGTGTTCTTTGTTGTTAGGTGTTCAGTGTTCTTTTTTTTACGGGGTTAGAGTTGTTTGTTGTTAGGTGATTACGGTTGTTTGTTCTAAGGGGGTTAGGGTTGTTTGTTGTTAGGGGGTTAGGGTTGTTTGTTGTTAGGGGTAGTGTTGTTTGTTTTTAGGGGTTTAGTGTTGTTTATTGTTACGGGGTTAGGGTAGTTTCTTGTTAAGGAGTTAGTGTTGTTTGTTGTTAGTGGGTTTTGGGTTGTTTGTTGTTAGGAGGTTAAGGTTGTTTGTTGTAAGGGGGTTAGGGTTGTTTGTTGTTATGGGGTTAGGTTTGTTTGTTGTTGGGGTTTACGGTTGTTTGTTGTTAGGGGGTTAGGGTTGTTTGTTGTTAGTTCTTTAGGGTTGTTTGTTTTTAGTGGGTTAGTGTTTTTAGTTGTTTGGGTTTTAGCGTTGTTTGTTTTTAGGGGTTTAGTGTTGTTTGTTGATAGGGTGTTAGGGTTGTTTGTTGTTAGTGGGTGAGGGTTGTTTGTTGATAGGGGTTTAGGGTTGTTTTTTGTTAGGCGTTTGTGTTGTTTGTTGTTGGGTGTTAGTGTTGTTTGTTAGGGGGTTAGTTTTGTTTGTTGTTAGTGGGTTAGGGTTGTTTGTTAGTGGGTTAGGGTTGTTTGTTGTTAGGGGATTAGGGTTGTTTGTTGTTATGGGGTTAGGGTAGTTTCTTATTGGGGTTAGTTTTGTTTGTTTTTAGTGGGTTAGGGTTGTTTGTTGTTAGGGGTTTAGTGTTGGTTGTTGTTAGGGGCTTAGTGTTGTTTGTTGTTAGGTGTTCAGTGTTCTTTTTTTTACGGGTTTAGGGTTGTTTCGTTTTAGGGGGTTAGGGTTGTTTGTTGTTAGTGAGTTAGTGTAGCTTGTTGTTAGGGTGTTAGGGTTGTTTGTTTCAGGGAGTTATGGTTGTTTGTTTTTAGGGGTTTAGGGTTGTTTGTTGTTAGGGGTTAGTGTTTGTTGTTAGGGGGTTAGTGTTTTTTGTTGTTAGGGGGTTAGGATTGTGTGTTGTTAGGGGGTTATTGTTGTTTTTTCTTAGGGGGTTAGAGTTGTTTGTGGTTAGGCGGTTAGGTTTGGTTTTTGTTAGGGTGTTAGTGTTTTTTGTTGTTAGGGGGTTAATGTTGTTTGTTGTTAGGGATTTAGGGTTGTTTCTTGTTGGGGTTTAGTGGTTTTTTTGTTAGGGTGTTAGTGTTGTTTGTGGTTAGGGTGTTAGTGTTTTTGGTTGTTAGGGGGTTAGGGTTGTTTGTTTTTAGGGGGTTAGGGTTGTTTTTTGATAGGGGGTTAGTGTTGTTCGTTGTTAGGGGTTTAAGGTTGTTGCTTGTTAGCGATTTAGGGCTGTTTGTTGATAGGGGGTTAGGGTTGTTTGTTTTTAGGGGTTCAGTGTTGTTTGTTTTTAGGGTTTTAGGGTTCTTTGTTTTTAGGGGTTAAGATTGTGTGTTGTTAGGGGGTTACTGTTGTTTGTTGTTAGGGGGTTTGTGTTGTTTGTGGTTAGGAGTTTAGTGTTGTTGGTTGTTAGTGGGTTAGTGTTGTTTGTTGTTAGGGGCTTAGTGTTGTTTGTTTTTAGGGGTTCAGTGTTGTTTCTTTTTAGGGTTTTAGGGTTGTTTTTTTTTTAGGGGGTTAGTGTTGTTTGTTCTTGGGGTGTTAGGATTGTTAGTTGTTAGGGTGTTATTGTTGATTGTTGTTAGGGGGTTAGTGTTGTTTGTGGTTAGGGGGTTAGTGTTGTTTGTTGTTAGGGGTTTAGTGTTGTCTGTTGTTAGGGGGTTAGGGTTGTTTGTTGTAAGGGAGTTAGGGTTGTTTGCTGTTAGGGGGTTAGGGTTGTTTGTTGTTAGGGGTCGTGTTGTTTGTTGTTAGGGGTTTAGTGTTGTTTATTGTTACGGGGTTAGGGTAGTTTCTTGTTAAGGAGTTAGTGTTGTTTGTTGTTAGTGGGTTAGGGTTGTTTGTTGTTAGGAGGTTAAGGTTGTTTGTTGTAAGGGGGTTAGGGTTGTTTGTTGTTATGGGGTTAGGTTTGTTTGTTGTTGGGGTTTAGGGTTGTTTGTTGTTAGGGGGTTAGTGTTGTTTGATGTGAGTGGTTTAGGGTTGTTTGTTGTTAGGGGGTTAGGGTTGTTTGTTGTTAGGGGGTTAGGGTTGTTTGTTGTTAGTTCTTTAGGGTTGTTTGTTTTTAGTGGGTTAGTGTTTTTAGTTGTTTGGGTTTTAGCGTTGTTTGTTTTTAGGGGTTTAGTGTTGTTTGTTGATAGGGTGTTAGGGTTGTTTGTTGTTAGTGGGTGAGGGTTGTTTGTTGATAGAGGTTTAGGGTTGTTTTTTGTTAGGCGTTTGTGTTGTTTGTTGTTGGGTGTTAGTGTTGTTTGTTAGGGGGTTAGTTTTGTTTGTTGTTAGTGGGTTAGGGTTGTTTGTTAGTGGGTTAGGGTTGTTTGTTGTTAGGGGATTAGGGTTGTTTGTTGTTATGGGGTTAGGGTAGTTTCTTATTGGGGTTAGTGTTGTTTGTTTTTAGTGGGTTAGTGTTGTTTGTTGTTAGGGGGTTAGTGTTGGTTGTTGTTAGGGGCTTAGTGTTGTTTGTTGTTAGGTGTTCAGTGTTCTTTTTTTTACGGGTTTAGGGTTGTTTCGTTTTAGGGGGTTAGGGTTGTTTGTTGTTAGTGAGTTAGTGTAGTTTGTTGTTAGGGTGTTAGGGTTGTTTGTTTCAGGGAGTTATGGTTGTTTGTTGTTAGGGGGTTAGGGTTGTTTGTTGTTACGGGGTTAGGGTTGTTTGTTGATAGGGGGTTAGGGTTTTTGTTGTTAGGGGGTTAGTGTTGTTTGTCGTTGGGGTTAGTGTTGTTTGTTCTAAGGGGGTTAGTGTTGTTTATTCTTAGGGGGTTAGGGTTGGTTGTTGTTAGGGTTTTAGTGTTGTTTGTTGTTAGGGGGTTAGTGTTCTTTGATTTTAGGGGTTTAGGGTTGTTTGTTGTTAGTGGGTTAGTGTTGTTTGTTGTTAGGGTGTTAGGGTTGTTTGTTGTTAGTGGGTTAGGGTTGTTTGTTGTTAAGGGAATTAGGGTTCTTGTTGTTAGGGTGTTAGTGTTGTTTGAGGTTGGGGGTTAGTGTTTGTTGTTAGGCGGATAGTGTTGTTTGTTGTTAGGGGGTTTGGGTTGGTTGTTGTTAGGTGTTAGTGTTGTTTGTTGTTAGGGGGTTATTGTTGTTTGTTGTTATGGGGTTAATGTTCTTTGTGGTTAGGGAGTTAGTGTTTGTTGTTAGGGGGTTAGTGTTGTTTCTTGTTAGGGGTTTAGGGTTGTTTCTTGTTGGGGTATACTGGTGTTTGTTGTTAGGGTGTTAGTGTTGTTTGTTGATAGGGGGTTAGTTTTGGTTGTTGTTAGGGGCTTAGTGTTGTGTGTTGTTAGGTGTTCAGTGTTCTTTTTTTTTATGGGTTTAGAGTTGTTTCGTTTTAGGGGGTTAGGGTTGTTTGTTGTTAGGTGCTTAGGGTTGTTTGTTGTTAGTGGGTTAGGGTTGTTTGTTGTTAGGGGGTTAGCGTTGTTTGTTGTAAGGGGGTAAGGGTTGTTTGTTGTTATGGGGTTAGGGTTTTTTGCTGTTAGAGGGTTAGGGTTGTTTTTTGTTAGGGGTAGTGTTGTTTGTTGTTAGGGGGTTAGTGTTGTTTGTTGTTAGGGGTTTAGGGTTGTTTCTTGTTGGGGTTTAGTGCTGTTTGTTGTTAGGGGGTTAGTGTTGGTTGTTGTTAGGGGCTTAATGTTGGTTGTTGTTAGGGGCTTAGTGTTCTTTGTTGTTAGGTGTTCAGTGTTCTTTTTTTTTACGGGGTTAGAGTTGTTTGTTGTTAGGTGATTACGGTTGTTTGTTCTAAGGGGGTTAGGGTTGTTTGTTGTTAGGGGGTTAGGGTTGTTTGTTGTTAGGGGTAGTGTTGTTTGTTTTTAGGGGTTTAGTGTTGTTTATTGTTACGGGGTTAGGGTAGTTTCTTGTTAAGGAGTTAGTGTTGTTTGTTGTTAGTGGGTTTTGGGTTGTTTGTTGTTAGGAGGTTAAGGTTGTTTGTTGTAAGGGGGTTAGGGTTGTTTGTTGTTATGGGGTTAGGTTTGTTTGTTGTTGGGGTTTACGGTTGTTTGTTGTTAGGGGGTTAGGGTTGTTTGTTGTTAGTTCTTTAGGGTTGTTTGTTTTTAGTGGGTTAGTGTTTTTAGTTGTTTGGGTTTTAGCGTTGTTTGTTTTTAGGGGTTTAGTGTTGTTTGTTGATAGGGTGTTAGGGTTGTTTGTTGTTAGTGGGTGAGGGTTGTTTGTTGATAGGGGTTTAGGGTTGTTTTTTGTTAGGCGTTTGTGTTGTTTGTTGTTGGGTGTTAGTGTTGTTTGTTAGGGGGTTAGTTTTGTTTGTTGTTAGTGGGTTAGGGTTGTTTGTTAGTGGGTTAGGGTTGTTTGTTGTTAGGGGATTAGGGTTGTTTGTTGTTATGGGGTTAGGGTAGTTTCTTATTGGGGTTAGTTTTGTTTGTTTTTAGTGGGTTAGGGTTGTTTGTTGTTAGGGGTTTAGTGTTGGTTGTTGTTAGGGGCTTAGTGTTGTTGGTTGTTAGGTGTTCAGTGTTCTTTTTTTTACGGGTTTAGGGTTGTTTCGTTTTAGGGGGTTAGGGTTGTTTGTTGTTAGTGAGTTAGTGTAGCTTGTTGTTAGGGTGTTAGGGTTGTTTGTTTCAGGGAGTTATGGTTGTTTGTTTTTAGGGGTTTAGGGTTGTTTGTTGTTAGGGGTTAGTGTTTGTTGTTAGGGGGTTAGTGTTTTTTGTTGTTAGGGGGTTAGGATTGTGTGTTGTTAGGGGGTTATTGTTGTTTTCTCTTAGGGGGTTAGAGTTGTTTGTGGTTAGGCGGTTAGGTTTGGTTTTTGTTAGGGTGTTAGTGTTTTTTGTTGTTAGGGGGTTAATGTTGTTTGTTGTTAGGGATTTAGGGTTGTTTCTTGTTGGGGTTTAGTGGTTTTTTTGTTAGGGTGTTAGTGTTGTTTGTGGTTAGGGTGTTAGTGTTTTTGGTTGTTAGGGGGTTAGGGTTGTTTGTTTTTGGGGGTTAGGGTTGTTTTTTGATAGGGGGTTAGTGTTGTTCGTTGTTAGGGGTTTAGGGTTGTTGCTTGTTAGCGATTTAGGGCTGTTTGTTGATAGGGGGTTAGGGTTGTTTGTTTTTAGGGGTTCAGTGTTGTTTGTTTTTAGGGTTTTAGGGTTCTTTGTTTTTAGGGGTTAAGATTGTGTGTTGTTAGGGGGTTACTGTTGTTTGTTGTTAGGGGGTTTGTGTTGTTTGTGGTTAGGAGTTTAGTGTTGTTGGTTGTTAGTGGGTTAGTGTTGTTTGTTGTTAGGGGCTTAGTGTTGTTTGTTTTTAGGGGTTCAGTGTTGTTTCTTTTTAGGGTTTTAGGGTTGTTTTTTTTTAGGGGGTTAGTGTTGTTTGTTCTTGGGGTGTTAGGATTGTTAGTTGTTAGGGTGTTATTGTTGATTGTTGTTAGGGGGTTAGTGTTGTTTGTGGTTAGGGGGTTAGTGTTGTTTGTTGTTAGGGGTTTAGTGTTGTTTGTTGTTAGGGGGTTAGGGTTGTTTGTTGTAAGGGAGTTAGGGTTGTTTGCTGTTAGGGGGTTAGGGTTGTTTGTTGTTAGGGGTCGTGTTGTTTGTTGTTAGGGGTTTAGTGTTGATTATTGTTACGGGGTTAGGGTAGTTTCTTGTTAAGGAGTTAGTGTTGTTTGTTGTTAGTGGGTTAGGGTTGTTTGTTGTTAGGAGGTTAAGGTTGTTTGTTGTAAGGGGGTTAGGGTTGTTTGTTGTTATGGGGTTAGGTTTGTTTGTTGTTGGGGTTTAGGGTTGTTTGTTGTTAGGGGGTTAGTGTTGTTTGATGTGAGTGGTTTAGGGTTGTTTGTTGTTAGGGGGTTAGGGTTGTTTGTTGTTAGGGGGTTAGGGTTGTTTGTTGTTAGTTCTTTAGGGTTGTTTGTTTTTAGTGGGTTAGTGTTTTTAGTTGTTTGGGTTTTAGCGTTGTTTGTTTTTAGGGGTTTAGTGTTGTTTGTTGATAGGGTGTTAGGGTTGTTTGTTGTTAGTGGGTGAGGGTTGTTTGTTGATAGGGGTTTAGGGTTGTTTTTTGTTAGGCGTTTGTGTTGTTTGTTGTTGGGTGTTAGTGTTGTTTGTTAGGGGGTTAGTTTTGTTTGTTGTTAGTGGGTTAGGGTTGTTTGTTAGTGGGTTAGGGTTGTTTGTTGTTAGGGGATTAGGGTTGTTTGTTGTTATGGGGTTAGGGTAGTTTCTTATTGGGGTTAGTGTTGTTTGTTTTTAGTGGGTTAGTGTTGTTTGTTGTTAGGGGGTTAGTGTTGGTTGTTGTTAGGGGCTTAGTGTTGTTTGTTGTTAGGTGTTCAGTGTTCTTTTTTTTACGGGTTTAGGGTTGTTTCGTTTTAGGGGGTTAGGGTTGTTTGTTGTTAGTGAGTTAGTGTAGTTTGTTGTTAGGGTGTTAGGGTTGTTTGTTTCAGGGAGTTATGGTTGTTTGTTGTTAGGGGGTTAGGGTTGTTTGTTGTTACGGGGTTAGGGTTGTTTGTTGATAGGGGGTTAGGGTTTTTGTTGTTAGGGGGTTAGTGTTGTTTGTCGTTGGGGTTAGTGTTGTTTGTTCTAAGGGGGTTAGTGTTGTTTATTCTTAGGGGGTTAGGGTTGGTTGTTGTTAGGGTTTTAGTGTTGTTTGTTGTTAGGGGGTTAGTGTTCTTTGATTTTAGGGGTTTAGGGTTGTTTGTTGTTAGTGGGTTAGTGTTGTTTGTTGTTAGGGTGTTAGGGTTGTTTGTTGTTAGTGGGTTAGGGTTGTTTGTTGTTAAGGGAATTAGGGTTCTTGTTGTTAGGGTGTTAGTGTTGTTTGAGGTTGGGGGTTAGTGTTTGTTGTTAGGCGGATAGTGTTGTTTGTTGTTAGGGGGTTTGGGTTGGTTGTTGTTAGGTGTTAGTGTTGTTTGTTGTTAGGGGGTTATTGTTGTTTGTTGTTATGGGGTTAATGTTCTTTGTGGTTAGGGAGTTAGTGTTTGTTGTTAGGGGGTTAGTGTTGTTTCTTGTTAGCGGTTTAGGGTTGTTTCTTGTTGGGGTATACTGGTGTTTGTTGTTAGGGTGTTAGTGTTGTTTGTTGATAGGGGGTTAGTTTTGGTTGTTGTTAGGGGCTTAGTGTTGTGTGTTGTTAGGTGTTCAGTGTTCTTTTTTTTATGGGTTTAGAGTTGTTTCTTTTTAGGGGGTTAGGGTTGTTTGTTGTTAGGTGCTTAGGGTTGTTTGTTGTTAGTGGGTTAGGGTTGTTTGTTGTTAGGGGGTTAGCGTTGTTTGTTGTAAGGGGGTAAGGGTTGTTTGTTGTTATGGGGTTAGGGTTTTTTGCTGTTAGAGGGTTAGGGTTGTTTTTTGTTAGGGGTAGTGTTGTTTGTTGTTAGGGGGTTAGTGTTGTTTGTTGTTAGGGGTTTAGGGTTGTTTCTTGTTGGGGTTTAGTGCTGTTTGTTGTTAGGGGGTTAGTGTTGGTTGTTGTTAGGGGCTTAATGTTGGTTGTTGTTAGGGGCTTAGTGTTCTTTGTTGTTAGGTGTTCAGTGTTCTTTTTTTTTACGGGGTTAGAGTTGTTTGTTGTTAGGTGATTACGGTTGTTTGTTCTAAGGGGGTTAGGGTTGTTTGTTGTTAGGGGGTTAGGGTTGTTTGTTGTTAGGGGTAGTGTTGTTTGTTTTTAGGGGTTTAGTGTTGTTTACTGTTACGGGGTTAGGGTAGTTTCTTGTTAAGGAGTTAGTGTTGTTTGTTGTTAGTGGGTTTTGGGTTGTTTGTTGTTAGGAGGTTAAGGTTGTTTGTTGTAAGGGGGTTAGGGTTGTTTGTTGTTATGGGGTTAGGTTTGTTTGTTGTTGGGGTTTACGGTTGTTTGTTGTTAGGGGGTTAGGGTTGTTTGTTGTTAGTTCTTTAGGGTTGTTTGTTTTTAGTGGGTTAGTGTTTTTAGTTGTTTGGGTTTTAGCGTTGTTTGTTTTTAGGGGTTTAGTGTTGTTTGTTGATAGGGTGTTAGGGTTGTTTGTTGTTAGTGGGTGAGGGTTGTTTGTTGATAGGGGTTTAGGGTTGTTTTTTGTTAGGCGTTTGTGTTGTTTGTTGTTGGGTGTTAGTGTTGTTTGTTAGGGGGTTAGTTTTGTTTGTTGTTAGTGGGTTAGGGTTGTTTGTTAGTGGGTTAGGGTTGTTTGTTGTTAGGGGATTAGGGTTGTTTGTTGTTATGGGGTTAGGGTAGTTTCTTATTGGGGTTAGTTTTGTTTGTTTTTAGTGGGTTAGGGTTGTTTGTTGTTAGGGGTTTAGTGTTGGTTGTTGTTAGGGGCTTAGTGTTGTTTGTTGTTAGGTGTTCAGTGTTCTTTTTTTTACGGGTTTAGGGTTGTTTCGTTTTAGGGGGTTAGGGTTGTTTGTTGTTAGTGAGTTAGTGTAGCTTGTTGTTAGGGTGTTAGGGTTGTTTGTTTCAGGGAGTTATGGTTGTTTGTTTTTAGGGGTTTAGGGTTGTTTGTTGTTAGGGGTTAGTGTTTGTTGTTAGGGGGTTAGTGTTTTTTGTTGTTAGGGGGTTAGGATTGTGTGTTGTTAGGGGGTTATTGTTGTTTTTTCTTAGGGGGTTAGAGTTGTTTGTGGTTAGGCGGTTAGGTTTGGTTTTTGTTAGGGTGTTAGTGTTTTTTGTTGTTAGGGGGTTAATGTTGTTTGTTGTTAGGGATTTAGGGTTGTTTCTTGTTGGGGTTTAGTGGTTTTTTTGTTAGGGTGTTAGTGTTGTTTGTGGTTAGGGTGTTAGTGTTTTTGGTTGTTAGGGGGTTAGGGTTGTTTGTTTTTAGGGGGTTAGGGTTGTTTTTTGATAGGGGGTTAGTGTTGTTCGTTGTTAGGGGTTTAGGGTTGTTGCTTGTTAGCGATTTAGGGCTGTTTGTTGATAGGGGGTTAGGGTTGTTTGTTTTTAGGGGTTCAGTGTTGTTTGTTTTTAGGGTTTTAGGGTTCTTTGTTTTTAGGGGTTAAGATTGTGTGTTGTTAGGGGGTTACTGTTGTTTGTTGTTAGGGGGTTTGTGTTGTTTGTGGTTAGGAGTTTAGTGTTGTTGGTTGTTAGGGGGTTAGGGTTCTTTGTTGTTAGGGAGTTAGGGTTGTGTGTTGTTAGGGGGTTAGCGTTGTTTGCTGTTAGGGGGTGCGGGTTGTTTTTTGTTGGCGGATTAGGGTTGTTTGTTGTTAGTGGGTTAGTGTTGTTTGTTGTTAGGGGCTTAGTGTTGTTTGTTTTTAGGGGTTCAGTGTTGTTTCTTTTTAGGGTTTTAGGGTTGTTTTTTTTTAGGGGGTTAGTGTTGTTTGTTCTTGGGGTGTTAGGATTGTTATTTGTTAGGGTGTTATTGTTTGTTGGTAGGGGGTTAGTGTTGTTTGTGGTTAGGGGGTTAGTGTTGTTTGTTGTTAGGGGGTTAGGGTTGTTAGTTGTTAGGTGTTAATGTTTGTTGTTAGGGGGTTAGTTTTGCTTGTTGTTAGGGGTTTAGGGTTGTTTCTTTTTGGGGTTTAGTGGTGTTTGTTGTTCGGGTGTTAGTGTTGTTTGTTGTTAGGGGTTTAGTGTTGGTTGTTGTTACTGGGTTAGTGTTTTTTGTTGTTAGTGGGTTAGTACTTTTTGTTGTTAGGGGCTTAGTGTTGTTTGTTTTTAGGGTTTTAGGGTTGTTTGTTTTTAGGGGGTGAATGTTGTTTGTTGTCAGAGGGTTAGGATTGTTTGTTGTTAGGGGGTTAGTGTTGTTTGTTGTTTGGGGGTTAGGGTTGTTGTTTGTTAGGGGGTTAGTGTTCTTTCTTGTTGGGGTTAGTGTTGTTTGTTAGGGGGTTAGATTTGTTTGTTGTTGGTGGGTTAGTGTAGTTTGTTGTTAGTGGGTTAGTGTTGTTTGTTGTTAGGGGGTTAGTGTTTTTTTTTGTCAGGGGGTTAGTGTTCGTTGTTGGGGGTTAGTGTTGTTTGTTGTTAGGGGGTTAGTGTTGGTTGTTGTTACTGGGTTAGTGTTTTTGTTTTTACTGGGTTAGTGCTGTTTGTTGTTAGGGGCTTAGTGTTGTTTGTTTTTAGGGGTTCAGTGTTGTTTGTTTTTAGGGTTTTAGGGTTCTTTGTTTTTAGGGGTTAAGATTGTGTGTTGTTAGGGGGTTACTGTTGTTTGTTGTTAGGGGGTTTGTGTTGTTTGTGGTTAGGAGTTTAGTGTTGTTGGTTGTTAGGGGGTTAGGGTTGTTTGTTGTTAGGGTGTTAGGGTTGTGTGTTGTTAGGGGGTTAGCGTTGTTTGCTGTTAGGGGGTGCGGGTTGTTTTTTGTTGGCGGATTAGGGTTGTTTGTTGTTAGTGGGTTAGTGTTGTTTGTTGTTAGGGGCTTAGTGTTGTTTGTTTTTAGGAGTTCAGTGTTGTTTCTTTTTAGGGTTTTAGGGTTGTTTTTTTTTAGGGGGTTAGTGTTGTTTGTTCTTGGGGTGTTAGGATTGTTAGTTGTTAGGGTGTTATTGTTGTTTGTTGTTAGGGGGTTAGTGTTGTTTGTGGTTAGGGGGTTAGTGTTGTTTGTTGTTAGGGGTTTAGTGTTGTTTGTTGTTAGGGGGTTAGGGTTGTTTGTTGTAAGGGAGTTAGGGTTGTTTGCTGTTAGGGGGTTAGGGTTGTTTGTTGTTAGGGGTCGTGTTGTTTGTTGTTAGGGGTTTAGTGTTGTTTATTGTTACGGGGTTAGGGTAGTTTCTTGTTAAGGAGTTAGTGTTGTTTGTTGTTAGTGGGTTAGGGTTGTTTGTTGTTAGGAGGTTAAGGTTGTTTGTTGTAAGGGGGTTAGGGTTGTTTGTTGTTATGGGGTTAGGTTTGTTTGTTGTTGGGGTTTAGGGTTGTTTGTTGTTAGGGGGTTAGTGTTGTTTGATGTGAGTGGTTTAGGGTTGTTTGTTGTTAGGGGGTTAGGGTTGTTTGTTGTTAGGGGGTTAGGGTTGTTTGTTGTTAGTTCTTTAGGGTTGTTTGTTTTTAGTGGGTTAGTGTTTTTAGTTGTTTGGGTTTTAGCGTTGTTTGTTTTTAGGGGTTTAGTGTTGTTTGTTGATAGGGTGTTAGGGTTGTTTGTTGTTAGTGGGTGAGGGTTGTTTGTTGATAGGGGTTTAGGGTTGTTTTTTGTTAGGCGTTTGTGTTGTTTGTTGTTGGGTGTTAGTGTTGTTTGTTAGGGGGTTAGTTTTGTTTGTTGTTAGTGGGTTAGGGTTGTTTGTTAGTGGGTTAGGGTTGTTTGTTGTTAGGGGATTAGGGTTGTTTGTTGTTATGGGGTTAGGGTAGTTTCTTATTGGGGTTAGTGTTTTTTGTTTTTAGTGGGTTAGTGTTGTTTGTTGTTAGGGGGTTAGTGTTGGTTGTTGTTAGGGGCTTAGTGTTGTTTGTTGTTAGGTGTTCAGTGTTCTTTTTTTTACGGGTTTAGGGTTGTTTCGTTTTAGGGGGTTAGGGTTGTTTGTTGTTAGTGAGTTAGTGTAGTTTGTTGTTAGGGTGTTAGGGTTGTTTGTTTCAGGGAGTTATGGTTGTTTGTTGTTAGGGGGTTAGGGTTGTTTGTTGTTACGGGGTTAGGGTTGTTTGTTGATGGGGGTTAGGGTTTTTGTTGTTAGGGGGTTAGTGTTGTTTGTCGTTGGGGTTAGTGTTGTTTGTTCTAAGGGGGTTAGTGTTGTTTATTCTTAGGGGGTTAGGGTTGGTTGTTGTTAGGGTTTTAGTGTTGTTTGTTGTTAGGGGGTTAGTGTTCTTTGATTTTAGGGGTTTAGGGTTGTTTGTTGTTAGTGGGTTAGTGTTGTTTGTTGTTAGGGTGTTAGAGTTGTTTGTTGTTATTGGGTTGGGGTTGTTTGTTGTTAAGGGAATTAGGGTTCTTGTTGTTAGGGTGTTAGTGTTGTTTGAGGTTGGGGGTTAGTGTTTGTTGTTAGGCGGATAGTGTTGTTTGTTGTTAGGGGGTTTGGGTTGGTTGTTGTTAGGTGTTAGTGTTGTTTGTTGTTAGGGGGTTATTGTTGTTTGTTGTTATGGGGTTAATGTTCTTTGTGGTTAGGGAGTTAGTGTTTGTTGTTAGGGGGTTAGTGTTGTTTCTTGTTAGGGGTTTAGGGTTGTTTCTTGTTGGGGTATACTGGTGTTTGTTGTTAGGGTGTTAGTGTTGTTTGTTGATAGGGGGTTAGTTTTGGTTGTTGTTAGGGGCTTAGTGTTGTGTGTTGTTAGGTGTTCAGTGTTCTTTTTTTTATGGGTTTAGAGTTGTTTCGTTTTAGGGGGTTAGGGTTGTTTGTTGTTAGGTGCTTAGGGTTGTTTGTTGTTAGTGGGTTAGGGTTGTTTGTTGTTAGGGGGTTAGCGTTGTTTGTTGTAAGGGGGT
The DNA here is from genome assembly GCF_024166365.1 of Elephas maximus indicus. Classification (NCBI taxonomy): domain Eukaryota; kingdom Metazoa; phylum Chordata; class Mammalia; order Proboscidea; family Elephantidae; genus Elephas; species Elephas maximus. Next base: position 1,480,004 of record NC_064824.1, on the reverse strand, counting down.
AAGGGTTGTTTGTTGTTATGGGGTTAGGGTTTTTTGCTGTTAGAGGGTTAGGGTTGTTTTTTGTTAGGGGTAGTGTTGTTTGTTGTTAGGGGGTTAGTGTTGTTTGTTGTTAGGGGTTTAGGGTTGTTTCTTGTTGGGGTTTAGTGCTGTTTGTTGTTAGGGGGTTAGTGTTGGTTGTTGTTAGGGGCTTAATGTTGGTTGTTGTTAGGGGCTTAGTGTTCTTTGTTGTTAGGTGTTCAGTGTTCTTTTTTTTTACGGGGTTAGAGTTGTTTGTTGTTAGGTGATTACGGTTGTTTGTTCTAAGGGGGTTAGGGTTGTTTGTTGTTAGGGGGTTAGGGTTGTTTGTTGTTAGGGGTAGTGTTGTTTGTTTTTAGGGGTTTAGTGTTGTTTATTGTTACGGGGTTAGGGTAGTTTCTTGTTAAGGAGTTAGTGTTGTTTGTTGTTAGTGGGTTTTGGGTTGTTTGTTGTTAGGAGGTTAAGGTTGTTTGTTGTAAGGGGGTTAGGGTTGTTTGTTGTTATGGGGTTAGGTTTGTTTGTTGTTGGGGTTTACGGTTGTTTGTTGTTAGGGGGTTAGGGTTGTTTGTTGTTAGTTCTTTAGGGTTGTTTGTTTTTAGTGGGTTAGTGTTTTTAGTTGTTGGGTTTTAGCGTTGTTTGTTTTTAGGGGTTTAGTGTTGTTTGTTGATAGGGTGTTAGGGTTGTTTGTTGTTAGTGGGTGAGGGTTGTTTGTTGATAGGGGTTTAGGGTTGTTTTTTGTTAGGCGTTTGTGTTGTTGTTGGGTGTTAGTGTTGTTTGTTAGGGGGTTAGTTTTGTTTGTTGTTAGTGGGTTAGGGTTGTTTGTTGTTATGGGGTTAGGGTAGTTTCTTATTGGGGTTAGTGTTGTTTGTTTTTAGTGGGTTAGTGTTGTTTGTTGTTAGGGGGTTAGTGTTGGTTGTTGTTAGGGGCTTAGTGTTGTTTGTTGTTAGGTGTTCAGTGTTCTTTTTTTTACGGGTTTAGGGTTGTTTCGTTTTAGGGGGTTAGGGTTGTTTGTTGTTAGTGAGTTAGTGTAGTTTGTTGTTAGGGTGTTAGGGTTGTTTGTTTCAGGGAGTTATGGTTGTTTGTTGTTAGGGGGTTAGGGTTGTTTGTTGTTACGGGGTTAGGGTTGTTTGTTGATGGGGGTTAGGGTTTTTGTTGTTAGGGGGTTAGTGTTGTTTGTCGTTGGGGTTAGTGTTGTTTGTTCTAAGGGGGTTAGTGTTGTTTATTCTTAGGGGGTTAGGGTTGGTTGTTGTTAGGGTTTTAGTGTTGTTTGTTGTTGGGGGTTAGTGTTCTTTGATTTTAGGGGTTTAGGGTTGTTTGTTCTTAGTGGGTTAGTGTTGTTTGTTGTTAGTGTGTTAGGGTTGTTTGTTGTTAGTGGGTTGGGGTTGTTTGTTGTTAAGGGAATTAGGGTTCTTGTTGTTAGGGTGTTAGTGTTGTTTGAGGTTGGGGGTTAGTGTTTGTTGTTAGGCGGATAGTGTTGTTTGTTGTTAGGGGGTTTGGGTTGGTTGTTGTTAGGTGTTAGTGTTGTTTGTTGTTAGGGGGTTATTGTTGTTTGTTGTTATGGGGTTAATGTTCTTTGTGGTTAGGGAGTTAGTGTTTGTTGTTAGGGGGTTAGTGTTGTTTCTTGTTAGGGGTTTAGGGTTGTTTCTTGTTGGGGTATACTGGTGTTTGTTGTTAGGGTGTTAGTGTTGTTTGTTGATAGGGGGTTAGTTTTGGTTGTTGTTAGGGGCTTAGTGTTGTGTGTTGTTACGTGTTCAGTGTTCTTTTTTTTTATGGGTTTAGAGTTGTTTCGTTTTAGGGGGTTAGGGTTGTTTGTTGTTAGGTGCTTAGGGTTGTTTGTTGTTAGTGGGTTAGGGTTGTTTGTTGTTAGGGGGTTAGCGTTGTTTGTTGTAAGGGGGTAAGGGTTGTTTGTTGTTATGGGGTTAGGGTTTTTTGCTGTTAGAGGGTTAGGGTTGTTTTTTGTTAGGGGTAGTGTTGTTTGTTGTTAGGGGGTTAGTGTTGTTTGTTGTTAGGGGTTTAGGGTTGTTTCTTGTTGGGGTTTAGTGCTGTTTGTTGTTAGGGGGTTAGTGTTGGTTGTTGTTAGGGGCTTAATGTTGGTTGTTGTTAGGGGCTTAGTGTTCTTTGTTGTTAGGTGTTCAGTGTTCTTTTTTTTTACGGGGTTAGAGTTGTTTGTTGTTAGGTGATTACGGTTGTTTGTTCTAAGGGGGTTAGGGTTGTTTGTTGTTAGGGGGTTAGGGTTGTTTGTTGTTAGGGGTAGTGTTGTTTGTTTTTAGGGGTTTAGTGTTGTTTATTGTTACGTGGTTAGGGTAGTTTCTTGTTAAGGAGTTAGTGTTGTTTGTTGTTAGTGGGTTTTGGGTTGTTTGTTGTTAGGAGGTTAAGGTTGTTTGTTGTAAGGGGGTTAGGGTTGTTTGTTGTTATGGGGTTAGGTTTGTTTGTTGTTGGGGTTTACGGTTGTTTGTTGTTAGGGGGTTAGGGTTGTTTGTTGTTAGTTCTTTAGGGTTGTTTGTTTTTAGTGGGTTAGTGTTTTTAGTTGTTTGGGTTTTAGCGTTGTTTGTTTTTAGGGGTTTAGTGTTGTTTGTTGATAGGGTGTTAGGGTTGTTTGTTGTTAGTGGGTGAGGGTTGTTTGTTGATAGGGGTTTAGGGTTGTTTTTTGTTAGGCGTTTGTGTTGTTTGTTGTTGGGTGTTAGTGTTGTTTGTTAGGGGGTTAGTTTTGTTTGTTGTTAGTGGGTTAGGGTTGTTTGTTAGTGGGTTAGGGTTGTTTGTTGTTAGGGGATTAGGGTTGTTTGTTGTTATGGGGTTAGGGTAGTTTCTTATTGGGGTTAGTTTTGTTTGTTTTTAGTGGGTTAGGGTTGTTTGTTGTTAGGGGTTTAGTGTTGGTTGTTGTTAGGGGCTTAGTGTTGTTTGTTGTTAGGTGTTCAGTGTTCTTTTTTTTACGGGTTTAGGGTTGTTTCGTTTTAGGGGGTTAGGGTTGTTTGTTGTTAGTGAGTTAGTGTAGCTTGTTGTTAGGGTGTTAGGGTTGTTTGTTTCAGGGAGTTATGGTTGTTTGTTTTTAGGGGTTTAGGGTTGTTTGTTGTTAGGGGTTAGTGTTTGTTGTTAGGGGGTTAGTGTTTTTTGTTGTTAGGGGGTTAGGATTGTGTGTTGTTAGGGGGTTATTGTTGTTTTTTCTTAGGGGGTTAGAGTTGTTTGTGGTTAGGCGGTTAGGTTTGGTTTTTGTTAGGGTGTTAGTGTTTTTTGTTGTTAGGGGGTTAATGTTGTTTGTTGTTAGGGATTTAGGGTTGTTTCTTGTTGGGGTTTAGTGGTTTTTTTGTTAGGGTGTTAGTGTTGTTTGTGGTTAGGGTGTTAGTGTTTTTGGTTGTTAGGGGGTTAGGGTTGTTTGTTTTTAGGGGGTTAGGGTTGTTTTTTGATAGGGGGTTAGTGTTGTTCGTTGTTAGGGGTTTAGGGTTGTTGCTTGTTAGCGATTTAGGGCTGTTTGTTGATAGGGGGTTAGGGTTGTTTGTTTTTAGGGGTTCAGTGTTGTTTGTTTTTAGGGTTTTAGGGTTCTTTGTTTTTAGGGGTTAAGATTGTGTGTTGTTAGGGGGTTACTGTTGTTTGTTGTTAGGGGGTTTGTGTTGTTTGTGGTTAGGAGTTTAGTGTTGTTGGTTGTTAGGGGGTTAGGGTTCTTTGTTGTTAGGGAGTTAGGGTTGTGTGTTGTTAGGGGGTTAGCGTTGTTTGCTGTTAGGGGGTGCGGGTTGTTTTTTGTTGGCGGATTAGGGTTGTTTGTTTTAGTGGGTTAGTGTTGTTTGTTGTTAGGGGCTTAGTGTTGTTTGTTTTTAGGGGTTCAGTGTTGTTTCTTTTTAGGGTTTTAGGGTTGTTTTTTTTTAGGGGGTTAGTGTTGTTTGTTCTTGGGGTGTTAGGATTGTTATTTGTTAGGGTGTTATTGTTTGTTGGTAGGGGGTTAGTGTTGTTTGTGGTTAGGGGGTTAGTGTTGTTTGTTGTTAGGGGGTTAGGGTTGTTAGTTGTTAGGTGTTAATGTTTGTTGTTAGGGGGTTAGTTTTGCTTGTTGTTAGGGGTTTAGGGTTGTTTCTTTTTGGGGTTTAGTGGTGTTTGTTGTTCGGGTGTTAGTGTTTGTTGTTAGGGGTTTAGTGTTGGTTGTTGTTACTGGGTTAGTGTTTTTTGTTGTTAGTGGGTTAGTACTTTTTGTTGTTAGGGGCTTAGTGTTGTTTGTTTTTAGGGTTTTAGGGTTGTTTGTTTTTAGGGGGTGAATGTTGTTTGTTGTCAGAGGGTTAGGATTGTTTGTTGTTAGGGGGTTAGTGTTGTTTGTTGTTTGGGGGTTAGGGTTGTTGTTTGTTAGGGGGTTAGTGTTCTTTCTTGTTGGGGGTTAGTGTTGTTTGTTAGGGGGTTAGATTTGTTTGTTGTTGGTGGGTTAGTGTAGTTTGTTGTTAGTGGGTTAGTGTTGTTTGTTGTTAGGGGGTTAGTGTTTTTTTTTGTCAGGGGGTTAGTGTTCGTTGTTGGGGGTTAGTGTTGTTTGTTGTTAGGGGGTTAGTGTTGGTTGTTGTTACTGGGTTAGTGTTTTTGTTTTTACTGGGTTAGTGCTGTTTGTTGTTGGGGCATAGTGTTGTTTGTTTTTAGGGGTTCAGTGTTGTTTGTTTTTAGGGTTTTAGGGTTCTTTGTTTTTAGGGGTTAAGATTGTGTGTTGTTAGGGGGTTACTGTTGTTTGTTGTTAGGGGGTTTGTGTTGTTTGTGGTTAGGAGTTTAGTGTTGTTGGTTGTTAGGGGGTTAGGGTTGTTTGTTGTTAGGGTGTTAGGGTTGTGTGTTGTTAGGGGGTTAGCGTTGTTTGCTGTTAGGGGGTGCGGGTTGTTTTTTGTTGGCGGAGTAGGTTTGTTTGTTGTTAGTGGGTTAGTGTTGTTTGTTGTTAGGGGCTTAGTGTTGTTTGTTTTTAGGGGTTCAGTGTTGTTTCTTTTTAGGGTTTTAGGGTTTTTTTTTTTTAGGGGGTTAGTGTTGTTTGTTCTTGGGGTGTTAGGATTGTTAGTTGTTAGGGTGTTATTGTTGTTTGTTGTTAGGGGGTTAGTGTTGTTTGTGGTTAGGGGGTTAGTGTTGTTTGTTGTTAGGGGTTTAGTGTTGTTTGTTGTTAGGGGGTTAGGGTTGTTTGTTGTAAGGGAGTTAGGGTTGTTTGCTGTTAGGGGGTTAGGGTTGTTTGTTGTTAGGGGTCGTGTTGTTTGTTGTTAGGGGTTTAGTGTTGTTTATTGTTACGGGGTTAGGGTAGTTTCTTGTTAAGGAGTTAGTGTTGTTTGTTGTTAGTGGGTTAGGGTTGTTTGTTGTTAGGAGGTTAAGGTTGTTTGTTGTAAGGGGGTTAGGGTTGTTTGTTGTTATGGGGTTAGGTTTGTTTGTTGTTGGGGTTTAGGGTTGTTTGTTGTTAGTGGGTTAGTGTTGTTTGATGTGAGTGGTTTAGGGTTGTTTGTTGTTAGGGGGTTAGGGTTGTTTGTTGTTAGGGGGTTAGGGTTGTTTGTTGTTAGTTCTTTAGGGTTGTTTGTTTTTAGTGGGTTAGTGTTTTTAGTTGTTTGGGTTTTAGCGTTGTTTGTTTTTAGGGGTTTAGTGTTGTTTGTTGATAGGGTGTTAGGGTTGTTTGTTGTTAGTGGGTGAGGGTTGTTTGTTGATAGGGGTTTAGGGTTGTTTTTTGTTAGGCGTTTGTGTTGTTTGTTGTTGGGTGTTAGTGTTGTTTGTTAGGGGGTTAGTTTTGTTTGTTGTTAGTGGGTTAGGGTTGTTTGTTAGTGGGTTAGGGTTGTTTGTTGTTAGGGGATTAGGGTTGTTTGTTGTTATGGGGTTAGGGTAGTTTCTTATTGGGGTTAGTTTTGTTTGTTTTTAGTGGGTTAGGGTTGTTTGTTGTTAGGGGGTTAGTGTTGGTTGTTGTTAGGGGCTTAGTGTTGTTTGTTGTTAGGTGTTCAGTGTTCTTTTTTTTACGGGTTTAGGGTTGTTCGTTTTAGGGGGTTAGGGTTGTTTGTTGTTAGTGAGTTAGTGTAGTTTGTTGTTAGGGTGTTAGGGTTGTTTGTTTCAGGGAGTTATGGTTGTTTGTTGTTAGGGGGTTAGGGTTGTTTGTTGTTACGGGGTTAGGGTTGTTTGTTGATAGGGGGTTAGGGTTTTTGTTGTTAGGGGGTTAGTGTTGTTTGTCGTTGGGGTTAGTGTTGTTTGTTCTAAGGGGGTTAGTGTTGTTTATTCTTAGGGGGTTAGGGTTGGTTGTTGTTAGGGTTTTAGTGTTGTTTGTTGTTAGGGGGTTAGTGTTCTTTGATTTTAGGGGTTTAGGGTTGTTTGTTGTTAGTGGGTTAGTGTTGTTTGTTGTTAGGGTGTTAGGGTTGTTTGTTGTTAGTGGGTTAGGGTTGTTTGTTGTTAAGGGAATTAGGGTTCTTGTTGTTAGGGTGTTAGTGTTGTTTGAGGTTGGGGGTTAGTGTTTGTTGTTAGGCGGATAGTGTTGTTTGTTGTTAGGGGGTTTGGGTTGGTTGTTGTTAGGTGTTAGTGTTGTTTGTTGTTAGGGGGTTATTGTTGTTTGTTGTTATGGGGTTAATGTTCTTTGTGGTTAGGGAGTTAGTGTTTGTTGTTAGGGGGTTAGTGTTGTTTCTTGTTAGCGGTTTAGGGTTGTTTCTTGTTGGGGTATACTGGTGTTTGTTGTTAGGGTGTTAGTGTTGTTTGTTGATAGGGGGTTAGTTTTGGTTGTTGTTAGGGGCTTAGTGTTGTGTGTTGTTAGGTGTTCAGTGTTCTTTTTTTTATGGGTTTAGAGTTGTTTCGTTTTAGGGGGTTAGGGTTGTTTGTTGTTAGGTGCTTAGGGTTGTTTGTTGTTAGTGGGTTAGGGTTGTTTGTTGTTAGGGGGTTAGCGTTGTTTGTTGTAAGGGGGTAAGGGTTTTTTGTTGTTATGGGGTTAGGGTTTTTTGCTGTTAGAGGGTCAGGGTTGTTTTTTGTTAGGGGTAGTGTTGTTTGTTGTTAGGGGGTTAGTGTTGTTTGTTGTTAGGGGTTTAGAGTTGTTTCTTGTTGGGGTTTAGTGCTGTTTGTTGTTAGGGGGTTAGTGTTGGTTGTTGTTAGGGGCTTAATGTTGGTTGTTGTTAGGGGCTTAGTGTTCTTTGTTGTTAGGTGTTCAGTGTTCTTTTTTTTACGGGGTTAGAGTTGTTTGTTGTTAGGTGATTACGGTTGTTTGTTCTAAGGGGGTTAGGGTTGTTTGTTCTTAGGGGGTTAGGGTTGTTTGTTGTTAGGGGTAGTGTTGTTTGTTTTTAGGGGTTTAGTGTTGTTTACTGTTACGGGGTTAGGGTAGTTTCTTGTTAAGGAGTTAGTGTTGTTTGTTGTTAGTGGGTTTTGGGTTGTTTGTTGTTAGGAGGTTAAGGTTGTTTGTTGTAAGGGGGTTAGGGTTGTTTGTTGTTATGGGGTTAGGTTTGTTTGTTGTTGGGGTTTACGGTTGTTTGTTGTTAGGGGGTTAGGGTTGTTTGTTGTTAGTTCTTTAGGGTTGTTTGTTTTTAGTGGGTTAGTGTTTTTAGTTGTTTGGGTTTTAGCGTTGTTTGTTTTTAGGGGTTTAGTGTTGTTTGTTGATAGGGTGTTAGGGTTGTTTGTTGTTAGTGGGTGAGGGTTGTTTGTTGATAGGGGTTTAGGGTTGTTTTTTGTTAGGCGTTTGTGTTGTTTGTTGTTGGGTGTTAGTGTTGTTTGTTAGGGGGTTAGTTTTGTTTGTTGTTAGTGGGTTAGGGTTGTTTGTTAGTGGGTTAGGGTTGTTTGTTGTTAGGGGATTAGGGTTGTTTGTTGTTATGGGGTTAGGGTAGTTTCTTATTGGGGTTAGTTTTGTTTGTTTTTAGTGGGTTAGGGTTGTTTGTTGTTAGGGGTTTAGTGTTGGTTGTTGTTAGGGGCTTAGTGTTGTTTGTTGTTAGGTGTTCAGTGTTCTTTTTTTTACGGGTTTAGGGTTGTTTCGTTTTAGGGGGTTAGGGTTGTTTGTTGTTAGTGAGTTAGTGTAGCTTGTTGTTAGGGTGTTAGGGTTGTTTGTTTCAGGGAGTTATGGTTGTTTGTTTTTAGGGGTTTAGGGTTGTTTGTTGTTAGGGGTTAGTGTTTGTTGTTAGGGGGTTAGTGTTTTTTGTTGTTAGGGGGTTAGGATTGTGTGTTGTTAGGGGGTTATTGTTGTTTTTTCTTAGGGGGTTAGAGTTGTTTGTTGTTAGGCGGTTAGGTTTGGTTTTTGTTAGGGTGTTAGTGTTTTTTGTTGTTAGGGGGTTAATGTTGTTTGTTGTTAGGGATTTAGGGTTGTTTCTTGTTGGGGTTTAGTGGTTTTTTTGTTAGGGTGTTAGTGTTGTTTGTGGTTAGGGTGTTAGTGTTTTTGGTTGTTAGGGGGTTAGGGTTGTTTGTTTTTAGGGGGTTAGGGTTGTTTTTTGATAGGGGGTTAGTGTTGTTCGTTGTTAGGGGTTTAGGGTTGTTGCTTGTTAGCGATTTAGGGCTGTTTGTTGATAGGGGGTTAGGGTTGTTTGTTTTTAGGGGTTCAGTGTTGTTTGTTTTTAGGGTTTTAGGGTTCTTTGTTTTTAGGGGTTAAGATTGTGTGTTGTTAGGGGGTTACTGTTGTCTGTTGTTAGGGGGTTTGTGTTGTTTGTGGTTAGGAGTTTAGTGTTGTTGGTTGTTAGGGGGTTAGGGTTGTTTGTTGTTAGGGAGTTAGGGTTGTGTGTTGTTAGGGGGTTAGCGTTGTTTGCTGTTAGGGGGTGCGGGTTGTTTTTTGTTGGCGGATTAGGGTTGTTTGTTGTTAGTGGGTTAGTGTTGTTTGTTGTTAGGGGCTTAGTGTTGTTTGTTTTTAGGGGTTCAGTGTTGTTTCTTTTTAGGGTTTTAGGGTTGTTTTTTTTTAGGGGGTTAGTGTTGTTTGTTCTTGGGGTGTTAGGATTGTTATTTGTTAGGGTGTTATTGTTTGTTGGTAGGGGGTTAGTGTTGTTTGTGGTTAGGGGGTTAGTGTTGTTTGTTGTTAGGGGGTTAGGGTTGTTAGTTGTTAGGTGTTAATGTTTGTTGTTAGGGGGTTAGTTTTGCTTGTTGTTAGGGGTTTAGGGTTGTTTCTTTTTGGGGTTTAGTGGTGTTTGTTGTTCGGGTGTTAGTGTTGTTTGTTGTTAGGGGGTTAGTGTTGGTTGTTGTTACTGGGTTAGTGTTTTTTGTTGTTAGTGGGTTAGTACTTTTTGTTGTTAGGGGCTTAGTGTTGTTTGTTTTTAGGGTTTTAGGGTTGTTTGTTTTTAGGGGGTGAATGTTGTTTGTTGGCAGAGGGTTAGGATTGTTTGTTGTTAGGGGGTTAGTGTTGTTTGTTGTTTGGGGGTTAGGGTTGTTGTTTGTTAGGGGGTTAGTGTTCTTTCATGTTGGGGGTTAGTGTTGTTTGTTAGGGGGTTAGATTTGTTTGTTGTTGGTGGGTTAGTGTAGTTTGTTGTTAGTGGGTTAGTGTTGTTTGTTGTTAGGGGGTTAGTGTTTTTTTTTGTCAGGGGGTTAGTGTTTGTTGTTGGGGGTTAGTGTTGTTTGTTGTTAGGGGGTTAGTGTTGGTTGTTGTTACTGGGTTAGTGTTTTTGTTTTACTGGGTTAGTGCTGTTTGTTGTTAGGGGCTTAGTGTTGTTTGTTTTTAGGGGTTCAGTGTTGTTTGTTTTTAGGGTTTTAGGGTTCTTTGTTTTTAGGGGTTAAGATTGTGTGTTGTTAGGGGGTTACTGTTGTTTGTTGTTCGGGGGTTTGTGTTGTTTGTGGTTAGGAGTTTAGTGTTGTTGGTTGTTAGGGGGTTAGGGTTGTTTGTTGTTAGGGTGTTAGGGTTGTGTGTTGTTAGGGGGTTAGCGTTGTTTGCTGTTAGGGGGTGCGGGTTGTTTTTTGTTGGCGGATTAGGTTTGTTTGTTGTAAGTGGGTTAGTGTTGTTTGTTGTTAGGGGCTTAGTGTTGTTTGTTTTTAGGGGTTCAGTGTTGTTTCTTTTTAGGGTTTTAGGGTTGTTTTTTTTTTAGGGGGTTAGTGTTGTTTGTTCTTGGGGTGTTAGGATTGTTAGTTGTTAGGGTGTTATTGTTGTTTGTTGTTAGGGGGTTAGTGTTGTTTGTGGTTAGGGGGTTAGTGTTGTTTGTTGTTAGGGGTTTAGTGTTGTTTGTTGTTAGGGGGTTAGGGTTGTTTGTTGTAAGGGAGTTAGGGTTGTTTGCTGTTAGGGGGTTAGGGTTGTTTGTTGTTAGGGGTCGTGTTGTTTGTTGTTAGGGGTTTAGTGTTGTTTATTGTTACGGGGTTAGGGTAGTTTCTTGTTAAGGAGTTAGTGTTGTTTGTTGTTAGTGGGTTAGGGTTGTTTGTTGTTAGGAGGTTAAGGTTGTTTGTTGTAAGGGGGTTAGGGTTGTTTGTTGTTATGGGGTTAGGTTTGTTTGTTGTTGGGGTTTAGGGTTGTTTGTTGTTAGGGGGTTAGTGTTGTTTGATGTGAGTGGTTTAGGGTTTGTTGTTAGGGGGTTAGGGTTGTTTGTTGTTAGGGGGTTAGGGTTGTTTGTTGTTAGTTCTTTAGGGTTGTTTGTTTTTAGTGGGTTAGTGTTTTTAGTTGTTTGGGTTTTAGCGTTGTTTGTTTTTAGGGGTTTAGTGTTGTTTGTTGATAGGGTGTTAGGGTTGTTTGTTGTTAGTGGGTGAGGGTTGTTTGTTGATTGGGGTTTAGGGTTGTTTTTTGTTAGGCGTTTGTGTTGTTTGTTGTTGGGTGTTAGTGTTGTTTGTTAGGGGGTTAGTTTTGTTTGTTGTTAGTGGGTTAGGGTTGTTTGTTAGTGGGTTAGGGTTGTTTGTTGTTAGGGGATTAGGGTTGTTTGTTGTTATGGGGTTAGGGTAGTTTCTTATTGGGGTTAGTGTTGTTTGTTTTTAGTGGGTTAGTGTTGTTTGTTGTTAGGGGGTTAGTGTTGGTTGTTGTTAGGGGCTTAGTGTTGTTTGTTGTTAGGTGTTCAGTGTTCTTTTTTTTACGGGTTTAGGGTTGTTTCGTTTTAGGGGGTTAGGGTTGTTTGTTGTTAGTGAGTTAGTGTAGTTTGTTGTTAGGGTGTTAGGGTTGTTTGTTTCAGGGAGTTATGGTTGTTTGTTGTTAGGGGGTTAGGGTTGTTTGTTGTTACGGGGTTAGGGTTGTTTGTTGATAGGGGGTTAGGGTTTTTGTTGTTAGGGGGTTAGTGTTGTTTGTCGTTGGGGTTAGTGTTGTTTGTTCTAAGGGGGTTAGTGTTGTTTATTCTTAGGGGGTTAGGGTTGGTTGTTGTTAGGGTTTTAGTGTTGTTTGTTGTTAGGGGGTTAGTGTTCTTTGATTTTAGGGGTTTAGGGTTGTTTGTTGTTAGTGGGTTAGTGTTGTTTGTTGTTAGGGTGTTAGGGTTGTTTGTTGTTAGTGGGTTAGGGTTGTTTGTTGTTAAGGGAATTAGGGTTCTTGTTGTTAGGGTGTTAGTGTTGTTTGAGGTTGGGGGTTAGTGTTTGTTGTTAGGCGGATAGTGTTGTTTGTTGTTAGGGGGTTTGGGTTGGTTGTTGTTAGGTGTTAGTGTTGTTTGTTGTTAGGGGGTTATTGTTGTTTGTTGTTATGGGGTTAATGTTCTTTGTGGTTAGGGAGTTAGTGTTTGTTGTTAGGGGGTTAGTGTTGTTTCTTGTTAGCGGTTTAGGGTTGTTTCTTGTTGGGGTATACTGGTGTTTGTTGTTAGGGTGTTAGTGTTGTTTGTTGATAGGGGGTTAGTTTTGGTTGTTGTTAGGGGCTTAGTGTTGTGTGTTGTTAGGTGTTCAGTGTTCTTTTTTTTTATGGGTTTAGAGTTGTTTCGTTTTAGGGGGTTAGGGTTGTTTGTTGTTAGGTGCTTAGGGTTGTTTGTTGTTAGTGGGTTAGGGTTGTTTGTTGTTAGGGGGTTAGCGTTGTTTGTTGTAAGGGGGTAAGGGTTGTTTGTTGTTATGGGGTTAGGGTTTTTTGCTGTTAGAGGGTTAGGGTTGTTTTTTGTTAGGGGTAGTGTTGTTTGTTGTTAGGTGGTTAGTGTTGTTTGTTGTTAGGGGTTTAGAGTTGTTTCTTGTTGGGGTTTAGTGCTGTTTGTTGTTAGGGGGTTAGTGTTGGTTGTTGTTAGGGGCTTAATGTTGGTTGTTGTTAGGGGCTTAGTGTTCTTTGTTGTTAGGTGTTCAGTGTTCTTTTTTTTACGGGGTTAGAGTTGTTTGTTGTTAGGTGATTACGGTTGTTTGTTCTAAGGGGGTTAGGGTTGTTTGTTGTTAGGGGGTTAGGGTTGTTTGTTGTTAGGGGTAGTGTTGTTTGTTTTTAGGGGTTTAGTGTTGTTTACTGTTACGGGGTTAGGGTAGTTTCTTGTTAAGGAGTTAGTGTTGTTTGTTGTTAGTGGGTTTTGGGTTGTTTGTTGTTAGGAGGTTAAGGTTGTTTGTTGTAAGGGGGTTAGGGTTGTTTGTTGTTATGGGGTTAGGTTTGTTTGTTGTTGGGGTTTACGGTTGTTTGTTGTTAGGGGGTTAGGGTTGTTTGTTGTTAGTTCTTTAGGGTTGTTTGTTTTTAGTGGGTTAGTGTTTTTAGTTGTTTGGGTTTTAGCGTTGTTTGTTTTTAGGGGTTTAGTGTTGTTTGTTGATAGGGTGTTAGGGTTGTTTGTTGTTAGTGGGTGAGGGTTGTTTGTTGATAGGGGTTTAGGGTTGTTTTTTTTAGGCGTTTGTGTTGTTTGTTGTTGGGTGTTAGTGTTGTTTGTTAGGGGGTTAGTTTTGTTTGTTGTTAGTGGGTTAGGGTTGTTTGTTAGTGGGTTAGGGTTGTTTGTTGTTAGGGGATTAGGGTTGTTTGTTGTTATGGGGTTAGGGTAGTTTCTTATTGGGGTTAGTTTTGTTTGTTTTTAGTGGGTTAGTGTTGTTTGTTGTTAGGGGTTTAGTGTTGGTTGTTGTTAGGGGCTTAGTGTTGTTTGTTGTTAGGTGTTCAGTGTTCTTTTTTTTACGGGTTTAGGGTTGTTTCGTTTTAGGGGGTTAGGGTTGTTTGTTGTTAGTGAGTTAGTGTAGCTTGTTGTTAGGGTGTTAGGGTTGTTTGTTTCAGGGAGTTATGGTTGTTTGTTTTTAGGGGTTTAGGGTTGTTTGTTGTTAGGGGTTAGTGTTTGTTGTTAGGGGGTTAGTGTTTTTTGTTGTTAGGGGGTTAGGATTGTGTGTTGTTAGGGGGTTATTGTTGTTTTTTCTTAGGGGGTTAGAGTTGTTTGTGGTTAGGCGGTTAGGTTTGGTTTTTGTTAGGGTGTTAGTGTTTTTTGTTGTTAGGGGGTTAATGTTGTTTGTTGTTAGGGATTTAGGGTTGTTTCTTGTTGGGGTTTAGTGGTTTTTTTGTTAGGGTGTTAGTGTTGTTTGTGGTTAGGGTGTTAGTGTTTTTGGTTTTTAGGGGGTTAGGGTTGTTTGTTTTTAGGGGGTTAGGGTTGTTTTTTGATAGGGGGTTAGTGTTGTTCATTGTTAGGGGTTTAGGGTTGTTGCTTGTTAGCGATTTAGGGCTGTTTGTTGATAGGGGGTTAGGGTTGTTTGTTTTTAGGGGTTCAGTGTTGTTTGTTTTTAGGGTTTTAGGGTTCTTTGTTTTTAGGGGTTAAGATTGTGTGTTGTTAGGGGGTTACTGTTGTCTGTTGTTAGGGGGTTTGTGTTGTTTGTGGTTAGGAGTTTAGTGTTGTTGGTTGTTAGGGGGTTAGGGTTGTTTGTTGTTAGGGAGTTAGGGTTGTGTGTTGTTAGGGGGTTAGCGTTGTTTGCTGTTAGGGGGTGCGGGTTGTTTTTTGTTGGCGGATTAGGGTTGTTTGTTGTTAGTGGGTTAGTGTTGTTTGTTGTTAGGGGCTTAGTGTTGTTTGTTTTTAGGGGTTCAGTGTTGTTTCTTTTTAGGGTTTTAGGGTTGTTTTTTTTTAGGGGGTTAGTGTTGTTTGTTCTTGGGGTGTTAGGATTGTTATTTGTTAGGGTGTTATTGTTTGTTGGTAGGGGGTTAGTGTTGTTTGTGGTTAGGGGGTTAGTGTTGTTTGTTGTTAGGGGGTTAGGGTTGTTAGTTGTTAGGTGTTAATGTTTGTTGTTAGGGGGTTAGTTTTGCTTGTTGTTAGGGGTTTAGGGTTGTTTCTTTTTGGGGTTTAGTGGTGTTTGTTGTTCGGGTGTTAGTGTTGTTTGTTGTTAGGGGGTTAGTGTTGGTTGTTGTTACTGGGTTAGTGTTTTTTGTTGTTAGTGGGTTAGTACTTTTTGTTGTTAGGGGCTTAGTGTTGTTTGTTTTTAGGGTTTTAGGGTTGTTTGTTTTTAGGGGGTGAATGTTGTTTGTTGTCAGAGGGTTAGGATTGTTTGTTGTTAGGGGGTTAGTGTTGTTTGTTGTTTGGGGGTTAGGGTTGTTGTTTGTTAGGGGGTTAGTGTTCTTTCTTGTTGGGGGTTAGTGTTGTTTGTTAGGGGGTTAGATTTGTTTGTTGTTGGTGGGTTAGTGTAGTTTGTTGTTAGTGGGTTAGTGTTGTTTGTTGTTAGGGGGTTAGTGTTTTTTTTTTGTCAGGGGGTTAGTGTTTGTTGTTGGGGGTTAGTGTTGTTTGTTGTTAGGGGGTTAGTGTTGGTTGTTGTTACTGGGTTAGTGTTTTTGTTTTTACTGGGTTAGTGCTGTTTGTTGTTAGGGGCTTAGTGTTGTTTGTTTTTAGGGGTTCAGTGTTGTTTGTATTTAGGGTTTTAGGGTTCTTTGTTTTTAGGGGTTAAGATTGTGTGTTGTTAGGGGGTTACTGTTGTTTGTTGTTAGGGGGTTTGTGTTGTTTGTGGTTAGGAGTTTAGTGTTGTTGGTTGTTAGGGGGTTAGGGTTGTTTGTTGTTAGGGTGTTAGGGTTGTGTGTTGTTAGGGGGTTAGCGTAGTTTGCTGTTAGGGGGTGCGGGTTGTTTTTTGTTGGCGGATTAGGTTTGTTTGTTGTAAGTGGGTTAGTGTTGTTTGTTGTTAGGGGCTTAGTGTTGTTTGTTTTTAGGGGTTCAGTTTTGTTTCTTTTTAGGGTTTTAGGGTTGTTTTTTTTTTAGGGGGTTAGTGTTGTTTGTTCTTGCTGTGTTAGGATTGTTAGTTGTTAGGGTGTTATTGTTGTTTGTTGTTAGGGGGTTAGTGTTGTTTGTGGTTAGGGGGTTAGTGTTGTTTGTTGTTAGGGGTTTAGTGTTGTTTGTTGTTAGGGGGTTAGGGTTGTTTGTTGTAAGGGAGTTAGGGTTGTTTGCTGTTAGGGGGTTAGGGTTGTTTGTTGTTAGGGGTCGTGTTGTTTGTTGTTAGGGGTTTAGTGTTGTTTATTGTTACGGGGTTAGGGTAGTTTCTTGTTAAGGAGTTAGTGTTGTTTGTTGTTAGTGGGTTAGGGTTGTTTGTTGTTAGGAGGTTAAGGTTGTTTGTTGTAAGGGGGTTAGGGTTGTTTGTTGTTATGGGGTTAGGTTTGTTTGTTGTTGGGGTTTAGGGTTGTTTGTTGTTAGGGGGTTAGTGTTGTTTGATGTGAGTGGTTTAGGGTTGTTTGTTGTTAGGGGGTTAGGGTTGTTTGTTGTTAGGGGGTTAGGGTTGTTTGTTGTTAGTTCTTTAGGGTTGTTTGTTTTTAGTGGGTTAGTGTTTTTAGTTGTTTGGGTTTTAGCGTTGTTTGTTTTTAGGGGTTTAGTGTTGTTTGTTGATAGGGTGTTAGGGTTGTTTGTTGTTAGTGGGTGAGGGTTGTTTGTTGATAGGGGTTTAGGGTTGTTTTTTGTTAGGCGTTTGTGTTGTTTGTTGTTGGGTGTTAGTGTTGTTTGTTAGGGGGTTAGTTTTGTTTGTTGTTAGTGGGTTAGGGTTGTTTGTTAGTGGGTTAGGGTTGTTTGTTGTTAGGGGATTAGGGTTGTTTGTTGTTATGGGGTTAGGGTAGTTTCTTATTGGGGTTAGTGTTGTTTGTTTTTAGTGGGTTAGTGTTGTTTGTTGTTAGGGGGTTAGTGTTGGTTGTTGTTAGGGGCTTAGTGTTGTTTGTTGTTAGGTGTTCAGTGTTCTTTTTTTTACGGGTTTAGGGTTGTTTCGTTTTAGGGGGTTAGGGTTGTTTGTTGTTAGTGAGTTAGTGTAGTTTGTTGTTAGGGTGTTAGGGTTGTTTGTTTCAGGGAGTTATGGTTGTTTGTTGTTAGGGGGTTAGGGTTGTTTGTTGTTACGGGGTTAGGGTTGTTTGTTGATAGGGGGTTAGGGTTTTTGTTGTTAGGGGGTTAGTGTTGTTTGTCGTTGGGGTTAGTGTTGTTTGTTCTAAGGGGGTTAGTGTTGTTTATTCTTAGGGGGTTAGGGTTGGTTGTTGTTAGGGTTTTAGTGTTGTTTGTTGTTAGGGGGTTAGTGTTCTTTGATTTTAGGGGTTTAGGGTTGTTTGTTGTTAGTGGGTTAGTGTTGTTTGTTGTTAGGGTGTTAGGGTTGTTTGTTGTTAGTGGGTTAGGGTTGTTTGTTGTTAAGGGAATTAGGGTTCTTGTTGTTAGGGTGTTAGTGTTGTTTGAGGTTGGGGGTTAGTGTTTGTTGTTAGGCGGATAGTGTTGTTTGTTGTTAGGGGGTTTGGGTTGGTTGTTGTTAGGTGTTACTGTTGTTTGTTGTTAGGGGGTTATTGTTGTTTGTTGTTATGGGGTTAATGTTCTTTGTGGTTAGGGAGTTAGTGTTTGTTGTTAGGGGGTTAGTGTTGTTTCTTGTTAGCAGTTTAGGGTTGTTTCTTGTTGGGGTATACTGGTGTTTGTTGTTAGGGTGTTAGTGTTGTTTGTTGATAGGGGGTTAGTTTTGGTTGTTGTTAGGGGCTTAGTGTTGTGTGTTGTTAGGTGTTCAGTGTTCTTTTTTTTATGGGTTTAGAGTTGTTTCGTTTTAGGGGGTTAGGGTTGTTTGTTGTTAGGTGCTTAGGGTTGTTTGTTGTTAGTGGGTTAGGGTTGTTTGTTGTTAGGGGGTTAGCGTTGTTTGTTGTAAGGGGGTAAGGGTTGTTTGTTGTTATGGGGTTAGGGTTTTTTGCTGTTAGAGGGTTAGGGTTGTTTTTTGTTAGGGGTAGTGTTGTTTGTTGTTAGGGGGTTAGTGTTGTTTGTTGTTAGGGGTTTAGGGTTGTTTCTTGTTGGGGTTTAGTGCTGTTTGTTGTTAGGGGGTTAGTGTTGGTTGTTGTTAGGGGCTTAATGTTGGTTGTTGTTAGGGGCTTAGTGTTCTTTGTTGTTAGGTGTTCAGTGTTCTTTTTTTTACGGGGTTAGAGTTGTTTGTTGTTAGGTGATTACGGTTGTTTGTTCTAAGGGGGTTAGGGTTGTTTGTTGTTAGGGGGTTAGGGTTGTTTGTTGTTAGGGGTAGTGTTGTTTGTTTTTAGGGGTTTAGTGTTGTTTACTGTTACGGGGTTAGGGTAGTTTCTTGTTAAGGAGTTAGTGTTGTTTGTTGTTAGTGGGTTTTGGGTTGTTTGTTGTTAGGAGGTTAAGGTTGTTTGTTGTAAGGGGGTTAGGGTTGTTTGTTGTTATGGGGTTAGGTTTGTTTGTTGTTGGGGTTTACGGTTGTTTGTTGTTAGGGGGTTAGGGTTGTTTGTTGTTAGTTCTTTAGGGTTGTTTGTTTTTAGTGGGTTAGTGTTTTTAGTTGTTTGGGTTTTAGCGTTGTTTGTTTTTAGGGGTTTAGTGTTGTTTGTTGATAGGGTGTTAGGGTTGTTTGTTGTTAGTGGGTGAGGGTTGTTTGTTGATAGGGGTTTAGGGTTGTTTTTTGTTAGGCGTTTGTGTTGTTTGTTGTTGGGTGTTAGTGTTGTTTTTTAGGGGGTTAGTTTTGTTTGTTGTTAGTGGGTTAGGGTTGTTTGTTAGTGGGTTAGGGTTGTTTGTTGTTAGGGGATTAGGGTTGTTTGTTGTTATGGGGTTAGGGTAGTTTCTTATTGGGGTTAGTTTTGTTTGTTTTTAGTGGGTTAGGGTTGTTTGTTGTTAGGGGTTTAGTGTTGGTTGTTGTTAGGGGCTTAGTGTTGTTTGTTGTTAGGTGTTCAGTGTTCTTTTTTTTACGGGTTTAGGGTTGTTTCGTTTTAGGGGGTTAGGGTTGTTTGTTGTTAGTGAGTTAGTGTAGCTTGTTGTTAGGGTGTTAGGGTTGTTTGTTTCAGGGAGTTATGGTTGTTTGTTTTTAGGGGTTTAGGGTTGTTTGTTGTTAGGGGTTAGTGTTTGTTGTTAGGGGGTTAGTGTTTTTTGTTGTTAGGGGGTTAGGATTGTGTGTTGTTAGGGGGTTATTGTTGTTTTTTCTTAGGGGGTTAGAGTTGTTTGTGGTTAGGCGGTTAGGTTTGGTTTTTGTTAGGGTGTTAGTGTTTTTTGTTGTTAGGGGGTTAATGTTGTTTGTTGTTAGGGATTTAGGGTTGTTTCTTGTTGGGGTTTAGTGGTTTTTTTGTTAGGGTGTTAGTGTTGTTTGTGGTTAGGGTGTTAGTGTTTTTGGTTGTTAGGGGGTTAGGGTTGTTTGTTTTTAGGGGGTTAGGGTTGTTTTTTGATAGGGGGTTAGTGTTGTTCGTTGTTAGGGGTTTAGGGTTGTTGCTTGTTAGCGATTTAGGGCTGTTTGTTGATAGGGGGTTAGGGTTGTTTGTTTTTAGGGGTTCAGTGTTGTTTGTTTTTAGGGTTTTAGGGTTCTTTGTTTTTAGGGGTTAAGATTGTGTGTTGTTAGGGGGTTACTGTTGTTTGTTGTTAGGGGGTTTGTGTTGTTTGTGGTTAGGAGTTTAGTGTTGTTGGTTGTTAGGGGGTTAGGGTTGTTTGTTGTTAGGGAGTTAGTGTTGTGTGTTGTTAGGGGGTTAGTGTTTGTTGTTAGGGGCTTAGTGTTGTTTGTTTTTAGGGGTTCAGTGTTGTTTCTTTTTAGGGTTTTAGGGTTGTTTTTTTTTAGGGGGTTAGTGTTGTTTGTTCTTGGGGTGTTAGGATTGTTATTTGTTAGGGTGTTATTGTTTGTTGGTAGGGGGTTAGTGTTGTTTGTGGTTAGGGGGTTAGTGTCGTTTGTTGTTAGGGGGTTAGGGTTGTTAGTTGTTAGGTGTTAATGTTTGTTGTTAGGGGGTTAGTTTTGCTTGTTGTTAGGGGTTTAGGGTTGTTTCTTTTTGGGGTTTAGTGGTGTTTGTTGTTCGGGTGTTAGTGTTGTTTGTTGTTAGGGGGTTAGTGTTGGTTGTTGTTACTGGGTTAGTGTTTTTTGTTGTTAGTGGGTTAGTACTTTTTGTTGTTAGGGGCTTAGTGTTGTTTGTTTTTAGGGTTTTAGGGTTGTTTGTTTTTAGGGGGTGAATGTTGTTTGTTGTCAGAGGGTTAGGATTGTTTGTTGTTGGGGGTTAGTGTTGTTTGTTGTTTGGGGGTTAGGGTTGTTGTTTGTTAGGGGGTTAGTGTTCTTTCTTGTTGGGGGTTAGTGTTGTTTGTTAGGGGGTTAGATTTGTTTGTTGTTGGTGGGTTAGTGTAGTTTGTTGTTAGTGGGTTAGTGTTGTTTGTTGTTAGGGGGTTAGTGTTTTTTTTTGTCAGGGGGTTAGTGTTCGTTGTTGGGGGTTAGTGTTGTTTGTTGTTAGGGGGTTAGTGTTGGTTGTTGTTACTGGGTTAGTGTTTTTGTTTTTACTGGGTTAGTGCTGTTTGTTGTTAGGGGCTTAGTGTTGTTTGTTTTCAGGGGTTCAGTGTTGTTTGTTTTTAGGGTTTTAGGGTTCTTTGTTTTTAGGGGTTAAGATTGTGTGTTGTTAGGGGGTTACTGTTGTTTGTTGTTAGGGGGTTTGTGTTGTTTGTGGTTAGGAGTTTAGTGTTGTTGGTTGTTAGGGGGTTAGGGTTGTTTGTTGTTAGGGTGTTAGGGTTGTGTGTTGTTAGGGGGTTAGCGTTGTTTGCTGTTAGGGGGTGCGGGTTGTTTTTTGTTGGCGGATTAGGGTTGTTTGTTGTTAGTGGGTTAGTGTTGTTTGTTGTTAGGGGCTTAGTGTTGTTTGTTTTTAGGGGTTCAGTGTTGTTTCTTTTTAGGGTTTTAGGGTTTTTTTTTTTAGGGGGTTAGTGTTGTTTGTTCTTGGGGTGTTAGGATTGTTAGTTGTTAGGGTGTTATTGTTGTTTGTTGTTAGGGGGTTAGTGTTGTTTGTGGTTAGGGGGTTAGTGTTGTTTCTTGTTGGGGTTTAGTGCTGTTTGTTGTTAGGGGGTTAGTGTTGGTTGTTGTTAGGGGCTTAATGTTGGTTGTTGTTAGGGGCTTAGTGTTCTTTGTTGTTAGGTGTTCAGTGTTCTTTTTTTTACGGGGTTAGAGTTGTTTGTTGTTAGGTGATTACGGTTGTTTGTTCTAAGGGGGTTAGGGTTGTTTGTTGTTAGGGGGTTAGGGTTGTTTGTTGTTAGGGGTAGTGTTGTTTGTTTTTAGGGGTTTAGTGTTGTTTATTGTTACGGGGTTAGGGTAGTTTCTTGTTAAGGAGTTAGTGTTGTTTGTTGTTAGTGGGTTTTGGGTTGTTTGTTGTTAGGAGGTTAAGGTTGTTTGTTGTAAGGGGGTTAGGGTTGTTTGTTGTTATGGGGTTAGGTTTGTTTGTTGTTGGGGTTTACGGTTGTTTGTTGTTAAGGGGTTAGGGTTGTTTGTTGTTAGTTCTTTAGGGTTGTTTGTTTTTAGTGGGTTAGTGTTTTTAGTTGTTTGGGTTTTAGCGTTGTTTGTTTTTAGGGGTTTAGTGTTGTTTGTTGATAGGGTGTTAGGGTTGTTTGTTGTTAGTGGGTGAGGGTTGTTTGTTGATAGGGGTTTAGGGTTGTTTTTTGTTAGGCGTTTGTGTTGTTTGTGGTTGGGTGTTAGTGTTGTTTGTTAGGGGGTTAGTTTTGTTTGTTGTTAGTGGGTTAGGGTTGTTTGTTAGTGGGTTAGGGTTGTTTGTTGTTAGGGGATTAGGGTTGTTTGTTGTTATGGGGTTAGGGTAGTTTCTTATTGGGGTTAGTTTTGTTTGTTTTTAGTGGGTTAGGGTTGTTTGTTGTTAGGGGTTTAGTGTTGGTTGTTGTTAGGGGCTTAGTGTTGTTTGTTGTTAGGTGTTCAGTGTTCTTTTTTTTACGGGTTTAGGGTTGTTTCGTTTTAGGGGGTTAGGGTTGTTTGTTGTTAGTGAGTTAGTGTAGCTTGTTGTTAGGGTGTTAGGGTTGTTTGTTTCAGGGAGTTATGGTTGTTTGTTTTTAGGGGTTTAGGGTTGTTTGTTGTTAGGGGTTAGTGTTTGTTGTTAGGGGGTTAGTGTTTTTTGTTGTTAGGGGGTTAGGATTGTGTGTTGTTAGGGGGTTATTGTTGTTTTTTCTTAGGGGGTTAGAGTTGTTTGTGGTTAGGCGGTTAGGTTTGGTTTTTGTTAGGGTGTTAGTGTTTTTTGTTGTTAGGGGGTTAATGTTGTTTGTTGTTAGGGATTTAGGGTTGTTTCTTGTTGGGGTTTAGTGGTTTTTTTGTTAGGGTGTTAGTGTTGTTTGTGGTTAGGGTGTTAGTGTTTTTGGTTGTTAGGGGGTTAGGGTTGTTTGTTTTTAGGGGGTTAGGGTTGTTTTTTGATAGGGGGTTAGTGTTGTTCGTTGTTAGGGGTTTAGGGTTGTTGCTTGTTAGCGATTTAGGGCTGTTTGTTGATAGGGGGTTAGGGTTGTTTGTTTTTAGGGGTTCAGTGTTGTTTGTTTTTAGGGTTTTAGGGTTCTTTGTTTTTAGGGGTTAAGATTGTGTGTTGTTAGGGGGTTACTGTTGTTTGTTGTTAGGGGGTTTGTGTTGTTTGTGGTTAGGAGTTTAGTGTTGTTGGTTGTTAGGGGGTTAGGGTTCTTTGTTGTTAGGGAGTTAGGGTTGTGTGTTGTTAGGGGGTTAGCGTTGTTTGCTGTTAGGGGGTGCGGGTTGTTTTTTGTTGGCGGATTAGGGTTGTTTGTTGTTAGTGGGTTAGTGTTGTTTGTTGTTAGGGGCTTAGTGTTGTTTGTTTTTAGGGGTTCAGTGTTGTTTCTTTTTAGGGTTTTTTTTTTAGGGGGTTAGTGTTGTTTGTTCTTGGGGTGTTAGGATTGTTATTTGTTAGGGTGTTATTGTTTGTTGGTAGGGGGTTAGTGTTGTTTGTGGTTAGGGGGTTAGTGTTGTTTGTTGTTAGGGGGTTAGGGTTGTTAGTTGTTAGGTGTTAATGTTTGTTGTTAGGGGGTTAGTTTTGCTTGTTGTTAGGGGTTTAGGGTTGTTTCTTTTTGGGGTTTAGTGGTGTTTGTTGTTCGGGTGTTAGTGTTGTTTGTTGTTAGGGGGTTAGTGTTGGTTGTTGTTACTGGGTTAGTGTTTTTTGTTGTTAGTGGGTTAGTACTTTTTGTTGTTAGGGGCTTAGTGTTGTTTGTTTTTAGGGTTTTAGGGTTGTTTGTTTTTAGGGGGTGAATGTTGTTTGTTGTCAGAGGGTTAGGATTGTTTGTTGTTAGGGGGTTAGTGTTGTTTGTTGTTTGGGGGTTAGGGTTGTTGTTTGTTAGGGGGTTAGTGTTCTTTCTTGTTGGGGGTTAGTGTTGTTTGTTAGGGGGTTAGATTTGTTTGTTGTTGGTGGGTTAGTGTAGTTTGTTGTTAGTGGGTTAGTGTTGTTTGTTGTTAGGGGGTTAGTGTTTTTTTTTGTCAGGGGGTTAGTGTTCGTTGTTGGGGGTTAGTGTTGTTTGTTGTTAGGGGGTTAGTGTTGGTTGTTGTTACTGGGTTAGTGTTTTTGTTTTTACTGGGTTAGTGCTGTTTGTTGTTAGGGGCTTAGTGTTGTTTGTTTTTAGGGGTTCAGTGTTGTTTGTTTTTAGGGTTTTAGGGTTCTTTGTTTTTAGGGGTTAAGATTGTGTGTTGTTAGGGGGTTACTGTTGTTTGTTGTTAGGGGGTTTGTGTTGTTTGTGGTTAGGAGTTTAGTGTTGTTGGTTGTTAGGGGGTTAGGGTTGTTTGTTGTTAGGGTGTTAGGGTTGTTTGTCGTTAGTGGGTTGGGGTTGTTTGTTGTTAAGGGAATTAGGGTTCTTGTTGTTAGGGTGTTAGTGTTGTTTGAGGTTGGGGGTTAGTGTTTGTTGTTAGGCAGATAGTGTTGTTTGTTGTTAGGGGGTTTGGGTTGGTTGTTGTTAGGTGTTAGTGTTGTTTGTTGTTAGGGGGTTATTGTTGTTTGTTGTTATGGGGTTAATGTTCTTTGTGGTTAGGGAGTTAGTGTTTGTTGTTAGGGGGTTAGTGTTGTTTCTTGTTAGGGGTTTAGGGTTGTTTCTTGTTGGGGTATACTGGTGTTTGTTGTTAGGGTGTTAGTGTTGTTTGTTGATAGGGGGTTAGTTTTGGTTGTTGTTAGGGGCTTAGTGTTGTGTGTTGTTAGGTGTTCAGTGTTCTTTTTTTTATGGGTTTAGAGTTGTTTTGTTTTAGGGGGTTAGGGTTGTTTGTTGTTAGGTGCTTAGGGTTGTTTGTTGTTAGTGGGTTAGGGTTGTTTGTTGTTAGGGGGTTAGCGTTGTTTGTTGTAAGGGGGTAAGGGTTGTTTGTTGTTATGGGGTTAGGGTTTTTTGCTGTTAGAGGGTTAGGGTTGTTTTTTGTTAGGGGTAGTGTTGTTTGTTGTTAGGGGGTTAGTGTTGTTTGTTGTTAGGGGTTTAGGGTTGTTTCTTGTTGGGGTTTAGTGCTGTTTGTTGTTAGGGGGTTAGTGTTGGTTGTTGTTAGGGGCTTAATGTTGGTTGTTGTTAGGGGCTTAGTGTTCTTTGTTGTTAGGTGTTCAGTGTTCTTTTTTTTACGGGGTTAGAGTTGTTTGTTGTTAGGTGATTACGGTTGTTTGTTCTAAGGGGGTTAGGGTTGTTTGTTGTTAGGGGGTTAGGGTTGTTTGTTGTTAGGGGTAGTGTTGTTTGTTTTTAGGGGTTTAGTGTTGTTTATTGTTACGGGGTTAGGGTAGTTTCTTGTTAAGGAGTTAGTGTTGTTTGTTGTTAGTGGGTTTTGGGTTGTTTGTTGTTAGGAGGTTAAGGTTGTTTGTTGTAAGGGGGTTAGGGTTGTTTGTTGTTATGGGGTTAGGTTTGTTTGTTGTTGGGGTTTACGGTTGTTTGTTGTTAGGGGGTTAGGGTTGTTTGTTGTTAGTTCTTTAGGGTTGTTTGTTTTTAGTGGGTTAGTGTTTTTAGTTGTTTGGGTTTTAGCGTTGTTTGTTTTTAGGGGTTTAGTGTTGTTTGTTGATAGGGTGTTAGGGTTGTTTGTTGTTAGTGGGTGAGGGTTGTTTGTTGATAGGGGTTTAGGGTTGTTTTTTGTTAGGCGTTTGTGTTGTTTGTTGTTGGGTGTTAGTGTTGTTTGTTAGGGGGTTAGTTTTGTTTGTTGTTAGTGGGTTAGGGTTGTTTGTTAGTGGGTTAGGGTTGTTTGTTGTTAGGGGATTAGGGTTGTTTGTTGTTATGGGGTTAGGGTAGTTTCTTATTGGGGTTAGTTTTGTTTGTTTTTAGTGGGTTAGGGTTGTTTGTTGTTAGGGGTTTAGTGTTGGTTGTTGTTAGGGGCTTAGTGTTGTTTGTTGTTAGGTGTTCAGTGTTCTTTTTTTTACGGGTTTAGGGTTGTTTCGTTTTAGGGGGTTAGGGTTGTTTGTTGTTAGTGAGTTAGTGTAGCTTGTTGTTAGGGTGTTAGGGTTGTTTGTTTCAGGGAGTTATGGTTGTTTGTTTTTAGGGGTTTAGGGTTGTTTGTTGTTAGGGGTTAGTGTTTGTTGTTAGGGGGTTAGTGTTTTTTGTTGTTAGGGGGTTAGGATTGTGTGTTGTTAGGGGGTTATTGTTGTTTTTTCTTAGGGGGTTAGAGTTGTTTGTGGTTAGGCGGTTAGGTTTGGTTTTTGTTAGGGTGTTAGTGTTTTTTGTTGTTAGGGGGTTAATGTTGTTTGTTGTTAGGGATTTAGGGTTGTTTCTTGTTGGGGTTTAGTGGTTTTTTTGTTAGGGTGTTAGTGTTGTTTGTGGTTAGGGTGTTAGTGTTTTTGGTTGTTAGGGGGTTAGGGTTGTTTGTTTTTAGGGGGTTAGGGTTGTTTTTTGATAGGGGGTTAGTGTTGTTCGTTGTTAGGGGTTTAGGGTTGTTGCTTGTTAGCGATTTAGGGCTGTTTGTTGATAGGGGGTTAGGGTTGTTTGTTTTTAGGGGTTCAGTGTTGTTTGTTTTTAGGGTTTTAGGGTTCTTTGTTTTTAGGGGTTAAGATTGTGTGTTGTTAGGGGGTTACTGTTGTTTGTTGTTAGGGGGTTTGTGTTGTTTGTGGTTAGGAGTTTAGTGTTGTTGGTTGTTAGGGGGTTAGGGTTCTTTGTTGTTAGGGAGTTAGGGTTGTGTGTTGTTAGGGGGTTAGCGTTGTTTGCTGTTAGGGGGTGCGGGTTGTTTTTTGTTGGCGGATTAGGGTTGTTTGTTGTTAGTGGGTTAGTGTTGTTTGTTGTTAGGGGCTTAGTGTTGTTTGTTTTTAGGGGTTCAGTGTTGTTTCTTTTTAGGGTTTTAGGGTTGTTTTTTTTTAGGGGGTTAGTGTTGTTTGTTCTTGGGGTGTTAGGATTGTTATTTGTTAGGGTGTTATTGTTTGTTGGTAGGGGGTTAGTGTTGTTTGTGGTTAGGGGGTTAGTGTTGTTTGTTGTTAGGGGGTTAGGGTTGTTAGTTGTTAGGTGTTAATGTTTGTTGTTAGGGGGTTAGTTTTGCTTGTTGTTAGGGGTTTAGGGTTGTTTCTTTTTGGGGTTTAGTGGTGTTTGTTGTTCGGGTGTTAGTGTTGTTTGTTGTTAGGGGGTTAGTGTTGGTTGTTGTTACTGGGTTAGTGTTTTTTGTTGTTAGTGGGTTAGTACTTTTTGTTGTTAGGGGCTTAGTGTTGTTTGTTTTTAGGGTTTTAGGGTTGTTTGTTTTTAGGGGGTGAATGTTGTTTGTTGTCAGAGGGTTAGGATTGTTTGTTGTTAGGGGGTTAGTGTTGTTTGTTGTTTGGGGGTTAGGGTTGTTGTTTGTTAGGGGGTTAGTGTTCTTTCTTGTTGGGGGTTAGTGTTGTTTGTTAGGGGGTTAGATTTGTTTGTTGTTGGTGGGTTAGTGTAGTTTGTTGTTAGTGGGTTAGTGTTGTTTGTTGTTAGGGGGTTAGTGTTTTTTTTTGTCAGGGGGTTAGTGTTTGTTGTTGGGGGTTAGTGTTGTTTGTTGTTAGGGGGTTAGTGTTGGTTGTTGTTACTGGGTTAGTGTTTTTGTTTTTACTGGGTTAGTGCTGTTTGTTGTTAGGGGCTTAGTGTTGTTTGTTTTTAGGGGTTCAGTGTTGTTTGTTTTTAGGGTTTTAGGGTTCTTTGTTTTTAGGGGTTAAGATTGTGTGTTGTTAGGGGGTTACTGTTGTTTGTTGTTAGGGGGTTTGTGTTGTTTGTGGTTAGGAGTTTAGTGTTGTTGGTTGTTAGGGGGTTAGGGTTGTTTGTTGTTAGGGTGTTAGGGTTGTGTGTTGTTAGGGGGTTAGCGTTGTTTGCTGTTAGGGGGTGCGGGTTGTTTTTTGTTGGCGGATTAGGTTTGTTTGTTGTTAGTGGGTTAGTGTTGTTTGTTGTTAGGGGCTTAGTGTTGTTTGTTTTTAGGGGTTCAGTGTTGTTTCTTTTTAGGGTTTTAGGGTTGTTTTTTTTTTAGGGGGTTAGTGTTGTTTGTTCTTGGGGTGTTAGGATTGTTAGTTGTTAGGGTGTTATTGTTGTTTGTTGTTAGGGGGTTAGTGTTGTTTGTGGTTAGGGGGTTAGTGTTGTTTGTTGTTAGGGGTTTAGTGTTGTTTGTTGTTAGGGGGTTAGGGTTGTTTGTTGTAAGGGAGTTAGGGTTGTTTGCTGTTAGGGGGTTAGGGTTGTTTGTTGTTAGGGGTCGTGTTGTTTGTTGTTAGGGGTTTAGTGTTGTTTATTGTTACGGGGTTAGGGTAGTTTCTTGTTAAGGAGTTAGTGTTGTTTGTTGTTAGTGGGTTAGGGTTGTTTGTTGTTAGGAGGTTAAGGTTGTTTGTTGTAAGGGGGTTAGGGTTGTTTGTTGTTATGGGGTTAGGTTTGTTTGTTGTTGGGGTTTAAGGGTTGTTTGTTGTTAGGGGGTTAGTGTTGTTTGATGTGAGTGGTTTAGGGTTGTTTGTTGTTAGGGGGTTAGGGTTGTTTGTTGTTAGGGGGTTAGGGTTGTTTGTTGTTAGTTCTTTAGGGTTGTTTGTTTTTAGTGGGTTAGTGTTTTTAGTTGTTTGGGTTTTAGCGTTGTTTGTTTTTAGGGGTTTAGTGTTGTTTGTTGATAGGGTGTTAGGGTTGTTTGTTGTTAGTGGGTGAGTGTTGTTTGTTGATAGGGGTTTAGGGTTGTTTTTTGTTAGGCGTTTGTGTTGTTTGTTGTTGGGTGTTAGTGTTGTTTGTTAGGGGGTTAGTTTTGTTTGTTGTTAGTGGGTTAGGGTTGTTTGTTAGTGGGTTAGGGTTGTTTGTTGTTAGGGGATTAGGGTTGTTTGTTGTTATGGGGTTAGGGTAGTTTCTTATTGGGGTTAGTGTTGTTTGTTTTTAGTGGGTTAGTGTTGTTTGTTGTTAGGGGGTTAGTGTTGGTTGTTGTTAGGGGCTTAGTGTTGTTTGTTGTTAGGTGTTCAGTGTTTTTTTTTTACGGGTTTAGGGTTGTTTCGTTTTAGGGGGTTAGGGTTGTTTGTTGTTAGTGAGTTAGTGTAGTTTGTTGTTAGGGTGTTAGGGTTGTTTGTTTCAGGGAGTTATGGTTGTTTGTTGTTAGGGGGTTAGGGTTGTTTGTTGTTACGGGGTTAGGGTTGTTTGTTGATAGGGGGTTAGGGTTTTTGTTGTTAGGGGGTTAGTGTTGTTTGTCGTTGGGGTTAGTGTTGTTTGTTCTAAGGGGGTTAGTGTTGTTTATTCTTAGGGGGTTAGGGTTGGTTGTTGTTAGGGTTTTAGTGTTGTTTGTTGTTAGGGGGTTAGTGTTCTTTGATTTTAGGGGTTTAGCGTTGTTTGTTGTTAGTGGGTTAGTGTTGTTTGTTGTTAGGGTGTTAGGGTTGTTTGTTGTTAGTGGGTTAGGGTTGTTTGTTGTTAAGGGAATTAGGGTTCTTGTTGTTAGGGTGTTAGTGTTGTTTGAGGTTGGGGGTTAGTGTTTGTTGTTAGGCGGATAGTGTTGTTTGTTGTTAGGGGGTTTGGGTTGGTTGTTGTTAGGTGTTAGTGTTGTTTGTTGTTAGGGGGTTATTGTTGTTTGTTGTTATGGGGTTAATGTTCTTTGTGGTTAGGGAGTTAGTGTTTGTTGTTAGGGGGTTAGTGTTGTTTCTTGTTAGCGGTTTAGGGTTGTTTCTTGTTGGGGTATACTGGTGTTTGTTGTTAGGGTGTTAGTGTTGTTTGTTGATAGGGGGTTAGTTTTGGTTGTTGTTAGGGGCTTAGTGTTGTGTGTTGTTAGGTGTTCAGTGTTCTTTTTTTTTATGGGTTTAGAGTTGTTTCGTTTTAGGGGGTTAGGGTTGTTTGTTGTTAGGTGCTTAGGGTTGTTTGTTGTTAGTGGGTTAGGGTTGTTTGTTGTTAGGGGGTTAGCGTTGTTTGTTGTAAGGGGGTAAGGGTTGTTTGTTGTTATGGGGTTAGGGTTTTTTGCTGTTAGAGGGTTAGGGTTGTTTTTTGTTAGGGGTAGTGTTGTTTGTTGTTAGGGGGTTAGTGTTGTTTGTTGTTAGGGGTTTAGGGTTGTTTCTTGTTGGGGTTTAGTGCTGTTTGTTGTTAGGGGGTTAGTGTTGGTTGTTGTTAGGGGCTTAATGTTGGTTGTTGTTAGGGGCTTAGTGTTCTTTGTTGTTAGGTGTTCAGTGTTCTTTTTTTTACGGGGTTAGAGTTGTTTGTTGTTAGGTGATTACGGTTGTTTGTTCTAAGGGGGTTAGGGTTGTTTGTTGTTAGGGGGTTAGGGTTGTTTGTTGTTAGGGGTAGTGTTGTTTGTTTTTAGGGGTTTAGTGTTGTTTATTGTTACGGGGTTAGGGTAGTTTCTTGTTAAGGAGTTAGTGTTGTTTGTTGTTAGTGGGTTTTGGGTTGTTTGTTGTTAGGAGGTTAAGGTTGTTTGTTGTAAGGGGGTTAGGGTTGTTTGTTGTTATGGGGTTAGGTTTGTTTGTTGTTGGGGTTTACGGTTGTTTGTTGTTAGGGGGTTAGGGTTGTTTGTTGTTAGTTCTTTAGGGTTGTTTGTTTTTAGTGGGTTAGTGTTTTTAGTTGTTTGGGTTTTAGCGTTGTTTGTTTTTAGGGGTTTAGTGTTGTTTGTTGATAGGGTGTTAGGGTTGTTTGTTGTTAGTGGGTGAGGGTTGTTTGTTGATAGGGGTTTAGGGTTGTTTTTTGTTAGGCGTTTGTGTTGTTTGTTGTTGGGTGTTAGTGTTGTTTGTTAGGGGGTTAGCTTTGTTTGTTGTTAGTGGGTTAGGGTTGTTTGTTAGTGGGTTAGGGTTGTTTGTTGTTAGGGGATTAGGGTTGTTTGTTGTTATGGGGTTAGGGTAGTTTCTTATTGGGGTTAGTTTTGTTTGTTTTTAGTGGGTTAGGGTTGTTTGTTGTTAGGGGTTTAGTGTTGGTTGTTGTTAGGGGCTTAGTGTTGTTTGTTGTTAGGTGTTCAGTGTTCTTTTTTTTACGGGTTTAGGGTTGTTTCGTTTTAGGGGGTTAGGGTTGTTTGTTGTTAGTGAGTTAGTGTAGCTTGTTGTTAGGGTGTTAGGGTTGTTTGTTTCAGGGAGTTATGGTTGTTTGTTTTTAGGGGTTTAGGGTTGTTTGTTGTTAGGGGTTAGTGTTTGTTGTTAGGGGGTTAGTGTTTTTTGTTGTTAGGGGGTTAGGATTGTGTGTTGTTAGGGGGTTATTGTTGTTTTTTCTTAGGGGGTTAGAGTTGTTTGTGGTTAGGCGGTTAGGTTTGGTTTTTGTTAGGGTGTTAGTGTTTTTTGTTGTTAGGGGGTTAATGTTGTTTGTTGTTAGGGATTTAGGGTTGTTTCTTGTTGGGGTTTAGTGGTTTTTTTGTTAGGGTGTTAGTGTTGTTTGTGGTTAGGGTGTTAGTGTTTTTGGTTGTTAGGGGGTTAGGGTTGTTTGTTTTTAGGGGGTTAGGGTTGTTTTTTGATAGGGGGTTAGTGTTGTTCGTTGTTAGGGGTTTAGGGTTGTTGCTTGTTAGCGATTTAGGGCTGTTTGTTGATAGGGGGTTAGGGTTGTTTGTTTTTAGGGGTTCAGTGTTGTTTGTTTTTAGGGTTTTAGGGTTCTTTGTTTTTAGGGGTTAAGATTGTGTGTTGTTAGGGGGTTACTGTTGTTTGTTGTTAGGGGGTTTGTGTTGTTTGTGGTTAGGAGTTTAGTGTTGTTGGTTGTTAGGGGGTTAGGGTTGTTTGTTGTTAGGGAGTTAGTGTTGTGTGTTGTTAGGGGGTTAGCGTTGTTTGCTGTTAGGGGGTGCGGGTTGTTTTTTGTTGGCGGATTAGTGTTGTTTGTTGTTAGTGGGTTAGTGTTTGTTGTTAGGGGCTTAGTGTTGTTTGTTTTTAGGGGTTCAGTGTTGTTTCTTTTTAGGGTTTTAGGGTTGTTTTTTTTTAGGGGGTTAGTGTTGTTTGTTCTTGGGGTGTTAGGATTGTTATTTGTTAGGGTGTTATTGTTTGTTGGTAGGGGGTTAGTGTTGTTTGTGGTTAGGGGGTTAGTGTTGTTTGTTGTTAGGGGGTTAGGGTTGTTAGTTGTTAGGTGTTAATGTTTGTTGTTAGGGGGTTAGTTTTGCTTGTTGTTAGGGGTTTAGGGTTGTTTCTTTTTGGGGTTTAGTGGTGTTTGTTGTTCGGGTGTTAGTGTTGTTTGTTGTTAGGGGGTTAGTGTTGGTTGTTGTTACTGGGTTAGTGTTTTTTGTTGTTAGTGGGTTAGTACTTTTTGTTGTTAGGGGCTTAGTGTTGTTTGTTTTTAGGGTTTTAGGGTTGTTTGTTTTTAGGGGGTGAATGTTGTTTGTTGTCAGAGGGTTAGGATTGTTTGTTGTTGGGGGTTAGTGTTGTTTGTTGTTTGGGGGTTAGGGTTGTTGTTTGTTAGGGGGTTAGTGTTCTTTCTTGTTGGGGGTTAGTGTTGTTTGTTAGGGGGTTAGATTTGTTTGTTGTTGGTGGGTTAGTGTAGTTTGTTGTTAGTGGGTTAGTGTTGTTTGTTGTTAGGGGGTTAGTGTTTTTTTTTGTCAGGGGGTTAGTGTTCGTTGTTGGGGGTTAGTGTTGTTTGTTGTTAGGGGGTTAGTGTTGGTTGTTGTTACTGGGTTAGTGTTTTTGTTTTTACTGGGTTAGTGCTGTTTGTTGTTAGGGGCTTAGTGTTGTTTTTTTTCAGGGGTTCAGTGTTGTTTGTTTTTAGGGTTTTAGGGTTCTTTGTTTTTAGGGGTTAAGATTGTGTGTTGTTAGGGGGTTACTGTTGTTTGTTGTTAGGGGGTTTGTGTTGTTTGTGGTTAGGAGTTTAGTGTTGTTGGTTGTTAGGGGGTTAGGGTTGTTTGTTGTTAGGGTGTTAGGGTTGTGTGTTGTTAGGCGGTTAGCGTTGTTTGCTGTTAGGGGGTGCGGGTTGTTTTTTGTTGGCGGATTAGGGTTGTTTGTTGTTAGTGGGTTAGTGTTGTTTGTTGTTAGGGGCTTAGTGTTGTTTGTTTTTAGGGGTTCAGTGTTGTTTCTTTTTAGGGTTTTAGGGTTGTTTTTTTTTAGGAGGTTAGTGTTGTTTGTTCTTGGGGTGTTAGGATTGTTAGTTGTTAGGGTGTTATTGTTGTCTGTTGTTAGGGGGTTAGTGTTGTTTGTGGTTAGGGGGTTAGTGTTGTTTCTTGTTGGGGTTTAGTGCTGTTTGTTGTTAGGGGGTTAGTGTTGGTTGTTGTTAGGAGCTTAATGTTGGTTGTTGTTAGGGGCTTAGTGTTCTTTGTTGTTAGGTGTTCAGTGTTCTTTTTTTTACGGGGTTAGAGTTGTTTGTTGTTAGGTGATTACGGTTGTTTGTTCTAAGGGGGTTAGGGTTGTTTGTTGTTAGGGGGTTAGGGTTGTTTGTTGTTAGGGGTAGTGTTGTTTGTTTTTAGGGGTTTAGTGTTGTTTATTGTTACGGGGTTAGGGTAGTTTCTTGTTAAGGAGTTAGTGTTGTTTGTTGTTAGTGGGTTTTGGGTTGTTTGTTGTTAGGAGGTTAAGGTTGTTTGTTGTAAGGGGGTTAGGGTTGTTTGTTGTTATGGGGTTAGGTTTGTTTGTTGTTGGGGTTTACGGTTGTTTGTTGTTAAGGGGTTAGGGTTGTTTGTTGTTAGTTCTTTAGGGTTGTTTGTTTTTAGTGGGTTAGTGTTTTTAGTTGTTTGGGTTTTAGCGTTGTTTGTTTTTAGGGGTTTAGTGTTGTTTGTTGATAGGGTGTTAGGGTTGTTTGTTGTTAGTGGGTGAGGGTTGTTTGTTGATAGGGGTTTAGGGTTGTTTTTTGTTAGGCGTTTGTGTTGTTTGTGGTTGGGTGTTAGTGTTGTTTGTTAGGGGGTTAGTTTTGTTTGTTGTTAGTGGGTTAGGGTTGTTTGTTAGTGGGTTAGGGTTGTTTGTTGTTAGGGGATTAGGGTTGTTTGTTGTTATGGGGTTAGGGTAGTTTCTTATTGGGGTTAGTTTTGTTTGTTTTTAGTGGGTTAGGGTTGTTTGTTGTTAGGGGTTTAGTGTTGGTTGTTGTTAGGGGCTTAGTGTTGTTTGTTGTTAGGTGTTCAGTGTTCTTTTTTTTACGGGTTTAGGGTTGTTTCGTTTTAGGGGGTTAGGGTTGTTTGTTGTTAGTGAGTTAGTGTAGCTTGTTGTTAGGGTGTTAGGGTTGTTTGTTTCAGGGAGTTATGGTTGTTTGTTTTTAGGGGTTTAGGGTTGTTTGTTGTTAGGGGTTAGTGTTTGTTGTTAGGGGGTTAGTGTTTTTTGTTGTTAGGGGGTTAGGATTGTGTGTTGTTAGGGGGTTATTGTTGTTTTTTCTTAGGGGGTTAGAGTTGTTTGTGGTTAGGCGGTTAGGTTTGGTTTTTGTTAGGGTGTTAGTGTTTTTTGTTGTTAGGGGGTTAATGTTGTTTGTTGTTAGGGATTTAGGGTTGTTTCTTGTTGGGGTTTAGTGGTTTTTTTGTTAGGGTGTTAGTGTTGTTTGTGGTTAGGGTGTTAGTGTTTTTGGTTGTTAGGGGGTTAGGGTTGTTTGTTTTTAGGGGGTTAGGGTTGTTTTTTGATAGGGGGTTAGTGTTGTTCGTTGTTAGGGGTTTAGGGTTGTTGCTTGTTAGCGATTTAGGGCTGTTTGTTGATAGGGGGTTAGGGTTGTTTGTTTTTAGGGGTTCAGTGTTGTTTGTTTTTAGGGTTTTAGGGTTCTTTGTTTTTAGGGGTTAAGATTGTGTGTTGTTAGGGGGTTACTGTTGTTTGTTGTTAGGGGGTTTGTGTTGTTTGTGGTTAGGAGTTTAGTGTTGTTGGTTGTTAGGGGGTTAGGGTTCTTTGTTGTTAGGGAGTTAGGGTTGTGTGTTGTTAGGGGGTTAGCGTTGTTTGCTGTTAGGGGGTGCGGGTTGTTTTTTGTTGGCGGATTAGGGTTGTTTGTTGTTAGTGGGTTAGTGTTGTTTGTTGTTAGGGGCTTAGTGTTGTTTGTTTTTAGGGGTTCAGTGTTGTTTCTTTTTAGGGTTTTTTTTTTAGGGGGTTAGTGTTGTTTGTTCTTGGGGTGTTAGGATTGTTATTTGTTAGGGTGTTATTGTTTGTTGGTAGGGGGTTAGTGTTGTTTGTGGTTAGGGGGTTAGTGTTGTTTGTTGTTAGGGGGTTAGGGTTGTTAGTTGTTAGGTGTTAATGTTTGTTGTTAGGGGGTTAGTTTTGCTTGTTGTTAGGGGTTTAGGGTTGTTTCTTTTTGGGGTTTAGTGGTGTTTGTTGTTCGGGTGTTAGTGTTGTTTGTTGTTAGGGGGTTAGTGTTGGTTGTTGTTACTGGGTTAGTGTTTTTTGTTGTTAGTGGGTTAGTACTTTTTGTTGTTAGGGGCTTAGTGTTGTTTGTTTTTAGGGTTTTAGGGTTGTTTGTTTTTAGGGGGTGAATGTTGTTTGTTGTCAGAGGGTTAGGATTGTTTGTTGTTAGGGGGTTAGTGTTGTTTGTTGTTTGGGGGTTAGGGTTGTTGTTTGTTAGGGGGTTAGTGTTCTTTCTTGTTGGGGGTTAGTGTTGTTTGTTAGGGGGTTAGATTTGTTTGTTGTTGGTGGGTTAGTGTAGTTTGTTGTTAGTGGGTTAGTGTTGTTTGTTGTTAGGGGGTTAGTGTTTTTTTTTGTCAGGGGGTTAGTGTTCGTTGTTGGGGGTTAGTGTTGTTTGTTGTTAGGGGGTTAGTGTTGGTTGTTGTTACTGGGTTAGTGTTTTTGTTTTTACTGGGTTAGTGCTGTTTGTTGTTAGGGGCTTAGTGTTGTTTGTTTTTAGGGGTTCAGTGTTGTTTGTTTTTAGGGTTTTAGGGTTCTTTGTTTTTAGGGGTTAAGATTGTGTGTTGTTAGGGGGTTACTGTTGTTTGTTGTTAGGGGGTTTGTGTTGTTTGTGGTTAGGAGTTTAGTGTTGTTGGTTGTTAGGGGGTTAGGGTTGTTTGTTGTTAGGGTGTTAGGGTTGTTTGTCGTTAGTGGGTTGGGGTTGTTTGTTGTTAAGGGAATTAGGGTTCTTGTTGTTAGGGTGTTAGTGTTGTTTGAGGTTGGGGGTTAGTGTTTGTTGTTAGGCAGATAGTGTTGTTTGTTGTTAGGGGGTTTGGGTTGGTTGTTGTTAGGTGTTAGTGTTGTTTGTTGTTAGGGGGTTATTGTTGTTTGTTGTTATGGGGTTAATGTTCTTTGTGGTTAGGGAGTTAGTGTTTGTTGTTAGGGGGTTAGTGTTGTTTCTTGTTAGGGGTTTAGGGTTGTTTCTTGTTGGGGTATACTGGTGTTTGTTGTTAGGGTGTTAGTGTTGTTTGTTGATAGGGGGTTAGTTTTGGTTGTTGTTAGGGGCTTAGTGTTGTGTGTTGTTAGGTGTTCAGTGTTCTTTTTTTTATGGGTTTAGAGTTGTTTTGTTTTAGGGGGTTAGGGTTGTTTGTTGTTAGGTGCTTAGGGTTGTTTGTTGTTAGTGGGTTAGGGTTGTTTGTTGTTAGGGGGTTAGCGTTGTTTGTTGTAAGGGGGTAAGGGTTGTTTGTTGTTATGGGGTTAGGGTTTTTTGCTGTTAGTGGGTTAGGGTTGTTTTTTGTTAGGGGTAGTGTTGTTTGTTGTTAGGGGGTTAGTGTTGTTTGTTGTTAGGGGTTTAGGGTTGTTTCTTGTTGGGGTTTAGTGCTGTTTGTTGTTAGGGGGTTAGTGTTGGTTGTTGTTAGGGGCTTAATGTTGGTTGTTGTTAGGGGCTTAGTGTTCTTTGTTGTTAGGTGTTCAGTGTTCTTTTTTTTTACGGGGTTAGAGTTGTTTGTTGTTAGGTGATTACGGTTGTTTGTTCTAAGGGGGTTAGGGTTGTTTGTTGTTAGGGGGTTAGGGTTGTTTGTTGTTAGGGGTAGTGTTGTTTGTTTTTAGGGGTTTAGTGTTGTTTATTGTTACGGGGTTAGGGTAGTTTCTTGTTAAGGAGTTAGTGTTGTTTGTTGTTAGTGGGTTTTGGGTTGTTTGTTGTTAGGAGGTTAAGGTTGTTTGTTGTAAGGGGGTTAGGGTTGTTTGTTGTTATGGGGTTAGGTTTGTTTGTTGTTGGGGTTTACGGTTGTTTGTTGTTAGGGGGTTAGGGTTGTTTGTTGTTAGTTCTTTAGGGTTGTTTGTTTTTAGTGGGTTAGTGTTTTTAGTTGTTTGGGTTTTAGCGTTGTTTGTTTTTAGGGGTTTAGTGTTGTTTGTTGATAGGGTGTTAGGGTTGTTTGTTGTTAGTGGGTGAGGGTTGTTTGTTGATAGGGGTTTAGGGTTGTTTTTTGTTAGGCGTTTGTGTTGTTTGTTGTTGGGTGTTAGTGTTGTTTGTTAGGGGGTTAGTTTTGTTTGTTGTTAGTGGGTTAGGGTTGTTTGTTAGTGGGTTAGGGTTGTTTGTTGTTAGGGGATTAGGGTTGTTTGTTGTTATGGGGTTAGGGTAGTTTCTTATTGGGGTTAGTTTTGTTTGTTTTTAGTGGGTTAGGGTTGTTTGTTGTTAGGGGTTTAGTGTTGGTTGTTGTTAGGGGCTTAGTGTTGTTTGTTGTTAGGTGTTCAGTGTTCTTTTTTTTACGGGTTTAGGGTTGTTTCGTTTTAGGGGGTTAGGGTTGTTTGTTGTTAGTGAGTTAGTGTAGCTTGTTGTTAGGGTGTTAGGGTTGTTTGTTTCAGGGAGTTATGGTTGTTTGTTTTTAGGGGTTTAGGGTTGTTTGTTGTTAGGGGTTAGTGTTTGTTGTTAGGGGGTTAGTGTTTTTTGTTGTTAGGGGGTTAGGATTGTGTGTTGTTAGGGGGTTATTGTTGTTTTTTCTTAGGGGGTTAGAGTTGTTTGTGGTTAGGCGGTTAGGTTTGGTTTTTGTTAGGGTGTTAGTGTTTTTTGTTGTTAGGGGGTTAATGTTGTTTGTTGTTAGGGATTTAGGGTTGTTTCTTGTTGGGGTTTAGTGGTTTTTTTGTTAGGGTGTTAGTGTTGTTTGTGGTTAGGGTGTTAGTGTTTTTGGTTGTTAGGGGGTTAGGGTTGTTTGTTTTTAGGGGGTTAGGGTTGTTTTTTGATAGGGGGTTAGTGTTGTTCGTTGTTAGGGGTTTAGGGTTGTTGCTTGTTAGCGATTTAGGGCTGTTTGTTGATAGGGGGTTAGGGTTGTTTGTTTTTAGGGGTTCAGTGTTGTTTGTTTTTAGGGTTTTAGGGTTCTTTGTGTTTAGGGGTTAAGATTGTGTGTTGTTAGGGGGTTACTGTTGTTTGTTGTTAGGGGGTTTGTGTTGTTTGTGGTTAGGAGTTTAGTGTTGTTGGTTGTTAGGGGGTTAGGGTTCTTTGTTGTTAGGGAGTTAGGGTTGTGTGTTGTTAGGGGGTTAGCGTTGTTTGCTGTTAGGGGGTGCGGGTTGTTTTTTGTTGGCGGATTAGGGTTGTTTGTTGTTAGTGGGTTAGTGTTGTTTGTTGTTAGGGGCTTAGTGTTGTTTGTTTTTAGGGGTTCAGTGTTGTTTCTTTTTAGGGTTTTAGGGTTGTTTTTTTTTAGGGGGTTAGTGTTGTTTGTTCTTGGGGTGTTAGGATTGTTATTTGTTAGGGTGTTATTGTTTGTTGGTAGGGGGTTAGTGTTGTTTGTGGTTAGGGGGTTAGTGTTGTTTGTTGTTAGGGGGTTAGGGTTGTTAGTTGTTAGGTGTTAATGTTTGTTGTTAGGGGGTTAGTTTTGCTTGTTGTTAGGGGTTTAGGGTTGTTTCTTTTTGGGGTTTAGTGGTGTTTGTTGTTCGGGTGTTAGTGTTGTTTGTTGTTAGGGGGTTAGTGTTGGTTGTTGTTACTGGGTTAGTGTTTTTTGTTGTTAGTGGGTTAGTACTTTTTGTTGTTAGGGGCTTAGTGTTGTTTGTTTTTAGGGTTTTAGGGTTGTTTGTTTTTAGGGGGTGAATGTTGTTTGTTGTCAGAGGGTTAGGATTGTTTGTTGTTAGGGGGTTAGTGTTGTTTGTTGTTTGGGGGTTAGGGTTGTTGTTTGTTAGGGGGTTAGTGTTCTTTCTTGTTGGGGGTTAGTGTTGTTTGTTAGGGGGTTAGATTTGTTTGTTGTTGGTGGGTTAGTGTAGTTTGTTGTTAGTGGGTTAGTGTTGTTTGTTGTTAGGGGGTTAGTGTTTTTTTTTGTCAGGGGGTTAGTGTTTGTTGTTGGGGGTTAGTGTTGTTTGTTGTTAGGGGGTTAGTGTTGGTTGTTGTTACTGGGTTAGTGTTTTTGTTTTTACTGGGTTAGTGCTGTTTGTTGTTAGGGGCTTAGTGTTGTTTGTTTTTAGGGGTTCAGTGTTGTTTGTTTTTAGGGTTTTAGGGTTCTTTGTTTTTAGGGGTTAAGATTGTGTGTTGTTAGGGGGTTACTGTTGTTTGTTGTTAGGGGGTTTGTGTTGTTTGTGGTTAGGAGTTTAGTGTTGTTGGTTGTTAGGGGGTTAGGGTTGTTTGTTGTTAGGGTGTTAGGGTTGTGTGTTGTTAGGGGGTTAGCGTTGTTTGCTGTTAGGGGGTGCGGGTTGTTTTTTGTTGGCGGATTAGGTTTGTTTGTTGTTAGTGGGTTAGTGTTGTTTGTTGTTAGGGGCTTAGTGTTGTTTGTTTTTAGGGGTTCAGTGTTGTTTCTTTTTAGGGTTTTAGGGTTGTTTTTTTTTTAGGGGGTTAGTGTTGTTTGTTCTTGGGGTGTTAGGATTGTTAGTTGTTAGGGTGTTATTGTTGTTTGTTGTTAGGGGGTTAGTGTTGTTTGTGGTTAGGGGGTTAGTGTTGTTTGTTGTTAGGGGTTTAGTGTTGTTTGTTGTTAGGGGGTTAGGGTTGTTTGTTGTAAGGGAGTTAGGGTTGTTTGCTGTTAGGGGGTTAGGGTTGTTTGTTGTTAGGGGTCGTGTTGTTTGTTGTTAGGGGTTTAGTGTTGTTTATTGTTACGGGGTTAGGGTAGTTTCTTGTTAAGGAGTTAGTGTTGTTTGTTGTTAGTGGGTTAGGGTTGTTTGTTGTTAGGAGGTTAAGGTTGTTTGTTGTAAGGGGGTTAGGGTTGTTTGTTGTTATGGGGTTAGGTTTGTTTGTTGTTGGGGTTTAAGAGTTGTTTGTTGTTAGGGGGTTAGTGTTGTTTGATGTGAGTGGTTTAGGGTTGTTTGTTGTTAGGGGGTTAGGGTTGTTTGTTGTTAGGGGGTTAGGGTTGTTTGTTGTTAGTTCTTTAGGGTTGTTTGTTTTTAGTGGGTTAGTGTTTTTAGTTGTTTGGGTTTTAGCGTTGTTTGTTTTTAGGGGTTTAGTGTTGTTTGTTGATAGGGTGTTAGGGTTGTTTGTTGTTAGTGGGTGAGTGTTGTTTGTTGATAGGGGTTTAGGGTTGTTTTTTGTTAGGCGTTTGTGTTGTTTGTTGTTGGGTGTTAGTGTTGTTTGTTAGGGGGTTAGTTTTGTTTGTTGTTAGTGGGTTAGGGTTGTTTGTTAGTGGGTTAGGGTTGTTTGTTGTTAGGGGATTAGGGTTGTTTGTTGTTATGGGGTTAGGGTAGTTTCTTATTGGGGTTAGTGTTGTTTGTTTTTAGTGGGTTAGTGTTGTTTGTTGTTAGGGGGTTAGTGTTGGTTGTTGTTAGGGGCTTAGTGTTGTTTGTTGTTAGGTGTTCAGTGTTTTTTTTTTACGGGTTTAGGGTTGTTTCGTTTTAGGGGGTTAGGGTTGTTTGTTGTTAGTGAGTTAGTGTAGTTTGTTGTTAGGGTGTTAGGGTTGTTTGTTTCAGGGAGTTATGGTTGTTTGTTGTTAGGGGGTTAGGGTTGTTTGTTGTTACGGGGTTAGGGTTGTTTGTTGATAGGGGGTTAGGGTTTTTGTTGTTAGGGGGTTAGTGTTGTTTGTCGTTGGGGTTAGTGTTGTTTGTTCTAAGGGGGTTAGTGTTGTTTATTCTTAGGGGGTTAGGGTTGGTTGTTGTTAGGGTTTTAGTGTTGTTTGTTGTTAGGGGGTTAGTGTTCTTTGATTTTAGGGGTTTAGCGTTGTTTGTTGTTAGTGGGTTAGTGTTGTTTGTTGTTAGGGTGTTAGGGTTGTTTGTTGTTAGTGGGTTAGGGTTGTTTGTTGTTAAGGGAATTAGGGTTCTTGTTGTTAGGGTGTTAGTGTTGTTTGAGGTTGGGGGTTAGTGTTTGTTGTTAGGCGGATAGTGTTGTTTGTTGTTAGGGGGTTTGGGTTGGTTGTTGTTAGGTGTTAGTGTTGTTTGTTGTTAGGGGGTTATTGTTGTTTGTTGTTATGGGGTTAATGTTCTTTGTGGTTAGGGAGTTAGTGTTTGTTGTTAGGGGGTTAGTGTTGTTTCTTGTTAGCGGTTTAGGGTTGTTTCTTGTTGGGGTATACTGGTGTTTGTTGTTAGGGTGTTAGTGTTGTTTGTTGATAGGGGGTTAGTTTTGGTTGTTGTTAGGGGCTTAGTGTTGTGTGTTGTTAGGTGTTCAGTGTTCTTTTTTTTTATGGGTTTAGAGTTGTTTCGTTTTAGGGGGTTAGGGTTGTTTGTTGTTAGGTGCTTAGGGTTGTTTGTTGTTAGTGGGTTAGGGTTGTTTGTTGTTAGGGGGTTAGCGTTGTTTGTTGTAAGGGGGTAAGGGTTGTTTGTTGTTATGGGGTTAGGGTTTTTTGCTGTTAGAGGGTTAGGGTTGTTTTTTGTTAGGGGTAGTGTTGTTTGTTGTTAGGGGGTTAGTGTTGTTTGTTGTTAGGGGTTTAGGGTTGTTTCTTGTTGGGGTTTAGTGCTGTTTGTTGTTAGGGGGTTAGTGTTGGTTGTTGTTAGGGGCTTAATGTTGGTTGTTGTTAGGGGCTTAGTGTTCTTTGTTGTTAGGTGTTCAGTGTTCTTTTTTTTACGGGGTTAGAGTTGTTTGTTGTTAGGTGATTACGGTTGTTTGTTCTAAGGGGGTTAGGGTTGTTTGTTGTTAGGGGGTTAGGGTTGTTTGTTGTTAGGGGTAGTGTTGTTTGTTTTTAGGGGTTTAGTGTTGTTTATTGTTACGGGGTTAGGGTAGTTTCTTGTTAAGGAGTTAGTGTTGTTTGTTGTTAGTGGGTTTTGGGTTGTTTGTTGTTAGGAGGTTAAGGTTGTTTGTTGTAAGGGGGTTAGGGTTGTTTGTTGTTATGGGGTTAGGTTTGTTTGTTGTTGGGGTTTACGGTTGTTTGTTGTTAGGGGGTTAGGGTTGTTTGTTGTTAGTTCTTTAGGGTTGTTTGTTTTTAGTGGGTTAGTGTTTTTAGTTGTTTGGGTTTTAGCGTTGTTTGTTTTTAGGGGTTTAGTGTTGTTTGTTGATAGGGTGTTAGGGTTGTTTGTTGTTAGTGGGTGAGGGTTGTTTGTTGATAGGGGTTTAGGGTTGTTTTTTGTTAGGCGTTTGTGTTGTTTGTTGTTGGGTGTTAGTGTTGTTTGTTAGGGGGTTAGCTTTGTTTGTTGTTAGTGGGTTAGGGTTGTTTGTTAGTGGGTTAGGGTTGTTTGTTGTTAGGGGATTAGGGTTGTTTGTTGTTATGGGGTTAGGGTAGTTTCTTATTGGGGTTAGTTTTGTTTGTTTTTAGTGGGTTAGGGTTGTTTGTTGTTAGGGGTTTAGTGTTGGTTGTTGTTAGGGGCTTAGTGTTGTTTGTTGTTAGGTGTTCAGTGTTCTTTTTTTTACGGGTTTAGGGTTGTTTCGTTTTAGGGGGTTAGGGTTGTTTGTTGTTAGTGAGTTAGTGTAGCTTGTTGTTAGGGTGTTAGGGTTGTTTGTTTCAGGGAGTTATGGTTGTTTGTTTTTAGGGGTTTAGGGTTGTTTGTTGTTAGGGGTTAGTGTTTGTTGTTAGGGGGTTAGTGTTTTTTGTTGTTAGGGGGTTAGGATTGTGTGTTGTTAGGGGGTTATTGTTGTTTTTTCTTAGGGGGTTAGAGTTGTTTGTGGTTAGGCGGTTAGGTTTGGTTTTTGTTAGGGTGTTAGTGTTTTTTGTTGTTAGGGGGTTAATGTTGTTTGTTGTTAGGGATTTAGGGTTGTTTCTTGTTGGGGTTTAGTGGTTTTTTTGTTAGGGTGTTAGTGTTGTTTGTGGTTAGGGTGTTAGTGTTTTTGGTTGTTAGGGGGTTAGGGTTGTTTGTTTTTAGGGGGTTAGGGTTGTTTTTTGATAGGGGGTTAGTGTTGTTCGTTGTTAGGGGTTTAGGGTTGTTGCTTGTTAGCGATTTAGGGCTGTTTGTTGATAGGGGGTTAGGGTTGTTTGTTTTTAGGGGTTCAGTGTTGTTTGTTTTTAGGGTTTTAGGGTTCTTTGTTTTTAGGGGTTAAGATTGTGTGTTGTTAGGGGGTTACTGTTGTTTGTTGTTAGGGGGTTTGTGTTGTTTGTGGTTAGGAGTTTAGTGTTGTTGGTTGTTAGGGGGTTAGGGTTGTTTGTTGTTAGGGAGTTAGTGTTGTGTGTTGTTAGGGGGTTAGCGTTGTTTGCTGTTAGGGGGTGCGGGTTGTTTTTTGTTGGCGGATTAGTGTTGTTTGTTGTTAGTGGGTTAGTGTTTGTTGTTAGGGGCTTAGTGTTGTTTGTTTTTAGGGGTTCAGTGTTGTTTCTTTTTAGGGTTTTAGGGTTGTTTTTTTTTAGGGGGTTAGTGTTGTTCTTGGGGTGTTAGGATTGTTATTTGTTAGGGTGTTATTGTTTGTTGGTAGGGGGTTAGTGTTGTTTGTGGTTAGGGGGTTAGTGTTGTTTGTTGTTAGGGGGTTAGGGTTGTTAGTTGTTAGGTGTTAATGTTTGTTGTTAGGGGGTTAGTTTTGCTTGTTGTTAGGGGTTTAGGGTTGTTTCTTTTTGGGGTTTAGTGGTGTTTGTTGTTCGGGTGTTAGTGTTGTTTGTTGTTAGGGGGTTAGTGTTGGTTGTTGTTACTGGGTTAGTGTTTTTTGTTGTTAGTGGGTTAGTACTTTTTGTTGTTAGGGGCTTAGTGTTGTTTGTTTTTAGGGTTTTAGGGTTGTTTGTTTTTAGGGGGTGAATGTTGTTTGTTGTCAGAGGGTTAGGATTGTTTGTTGTTGGGGGTTAGTGTTGTTTGTTGTTTGGGGGTTAGGGTTGTTGTTTGTTAGGGGGTTAGTGTTCTTTCTTGTTGGGGGTTAGTGTTGTTTGTTAGGGGGTTAGATTTGTTTGTTGTTGGTGGGTTAGTGTAGTTTGTTGTTAGTGGGTTAGTGTTGTTTGTTGTTAGGGGGTTAGTGTTTTTTTTTGTCAGGGGGTTAGTGTTCGTTGTTGGGGGTTAGTGTTGTTTGTTGTTAGGGGGTTAGTGTTGGTTGTTGTTACTGGGTTAGTGTTTTTGTTTTTACTGGGTTAGTGCTGTTTGTTGTTAGGGGCTTAGTGTTGTTTTTTTTCAGGGGTTCAGTGTTGTTTGTTTTTAGGGTTTTAGGGTTCTTTGTTTTTAGGGGTTAAGATTGTGTGTTGTTAGGGGGTTACTGTTGTTTGTTGTTAGGGGGTTTGTGTTGTTTGTGGTTAGGAGTTTAGTGTTGTTGGTTGTTAGGGGGTTAGGGTTGTTTGTTGTTAGGGTGTTAGGGTTGTGTGTTGTTAGGCGGTTAGCGTTGTTTGCTGTTAGGGGGTGCGGGTTGTTTTTTGTTGGCGGATTAGGGTTGTTTGTTGTTAGTGGGTTAGTGTTGTTTGTTGTTAGGGGCTTAGTGTTGTTTGTTTTTAGGGGTTCAGTGTTGTTTCTTTTTAGGGTTTTAGGGTTGTTTTTTTTTAGGAGGTTAGTGTTGTTTGTTCTTGGGGTGTTAGGATTGTTAGTTGTTAGGGTGTTATTGTTGTCTGTTGTTAGGGGGTTAGTGTTGTTTGTGGTTAGGGGGTTAGTGTTGTTTCTTGTTGGGGTTTAGTGCTGTTTGTTGTTAGGGGGTTAGTGTTGGTTGTTGTTAGGAGCTTAATGTTGGTTGTTGTTAGGGGCTTAGTGTTCTTTGTTGTTAGGTGTTCAGTGTTCTTTTTTTTACGGGGTTAGAGTTGTTTGTTGTTAGGTGATTACGGTTGTTTGTTCTAAGGGGGTTAGGGTTGTTTGTTGTTAGGGGGTTAGGGTTGTTTGTTGTTAGGGGTAGTGTTGTTTGTTTTTAGGGGTTTAGTGTTGTTTATTGTTACGGGGTTAGGGTAGTTTCTTGTTAAGGAGTTAGTGTTGTTTGTTGTTAGTGGGTTTTGGGTTGTTTGTTGTTAGGAGGTTAAGGTTGTTTGTTGTAAGGGGGTTAGGGTTGTTTGTTGTTATGGGGTTAGGTTTGTTTGTTGTTGGGGTTTACGGTTGTTTGTTGTTAAGGGGTTAGGGTTGTTTGTTGTTAGTTCTTTAGGGTTGTTTGTTTTTAGTGGGTTAGTGTTTTTAGTTGTTTGGGTTTTAGCATTGTTTGTTTTTAGGGGTTTAGTGTTGTTTGTTGATAGGGTGTTAGGGTTGTTTGTTGTTAGTGGGTGAGGGTTGTTTGTTGATAGGGGTTTAGGGTTGTTTTTTGTTAGGCGTTTGTGTTGTTTGTGGTTGGGTGTTAGTGTTGTTTGTTAGGGGGTTAGTTTTGTTTGTTGTTAGTGGGTTAGGGTTGTTTGTTAGTGGGTTAGGGTTGTTTGTTGTTAGGGGATTAGGGTTGTTTGTTGTTATGGGGTTAGGGTAGTTTCTTATTGGGGTTAGTTTTGTTTGTTTTTAGTGGGTTAGGGTTGTTTGTTGTTAGGGGTTTAGTGTTGGTTGTTGTTAGGGGCTTAGTGTTGTTTGTTGTTAGGTGTTCAGTGTTCTTTTTTTTACGGGTTTAGGGTTGTTTCGTTTTAGGGGGTTAGGGTTGTTTGTTGTTAGTGAGTTAGTGTAGCTTGTTGTTAGGGTGTTAGGGTTGTTTGTTTCAGGGAGTTATGGTTGTTTGTTTTTAGGGGTTTAGGGTTGTTTGTTGTTAGGGGTTAGTGTTTGTTGTTAGGGGGTTAGTGTTTTTTGTTGTTAGGGGGTTAGGATTGTGTGTTGTTAGGGGGTTATTGTTGTTTTTTCTTAGGGGGTTAGAGTTGTTTGTGGTTAGGCGGTTAGGTTTGGTTTTTGTTAGGGTGTTAGTGTTTTTTGTTGTTAGGGGGTTAATGTTGTTTGTTGTTAGGGATTTAGGGTTGTTTCTTGTTG
Organism: Elephas maximus indicus; assembly: GCF_024166365.1. NCBI lineage: Eukaryota > Metazoa > Chordata > Mammalia > Proboscidea > Elephantidae > Elephas > Elephas maximus. The sequence goes on along the minus strand of NC_064824.1, from coordinate 1,435,951 downwards.
GGGTTTAGTGGTTTTTTTGTTAGGGTGTTAGTGTTGTTTGTGGTTAGGGTGTTAGTGTTTTTGGTTGTTAGGGGGTTAGGGTTGTTTGTTTTTAGGGGGTTAGGGTTGTTTTTTGATAGGGGGTTAGTGTTGTTCGTTGTTAGGGGTTTAGGGTTGTTGCTTGTTAGCGATTTAGGGCTGTTTGTTGATAGGGGGTTAGGGTTGTTTGTTTTTAGGGGTTCAGTGTTGTTTGTTTTTAGGGTTTTAGGGTTCTTTGTTTTTAGGGGTTAAGATTGTGTGTTGTTAGGGGGTTACTGTTGTTTGTTGTTAGGGGGTTTGTGTTGTTTGTGGTTAGGAGTTTAGTGTTGTTGGTTGTTAGGGGGTTAGGGTTGTTTGTTGTTAGGGAGTTAGGGTTGTGTGTTGTTAGGGGGTTAGCGTTGTTTGCTGTTAGGGGGTGCGGGTTGTTTTTTGTTGGCGGATTAGTGTTGTTTGTTGTTAGTGGGTTAGTGTTTGTTGTTAGGGGCTTAGTTTTGTTTGTTTTTAGGGGTTCAGTGTTGTTTCTTTTTAGGGTTTTAGGGTTGTTTTTTTTTAGGGGGTTAGTGTTGTTTGTTCTTGGGGTGTTAGGATTGTTATTTGTTAGGGTGTTATTGTTTGTTGGTAGGGGGTTAGTGTTGTTTGTGGTTAGGGGGTTAGTGTTGTTTGTTGTTAGGGGGTTAGGGTTGTTAGTTGTTAGGTGTTAATGTTTGTTGTTAGGGGGTTAGTTTTGCTTGTTGTTAGGGGTTTAGGGTTGTTTCTTTTTGGGGTTTAGTGGTGTTTGTTGTTCGGGTGTTAGTGTTGTTTGTTGTTAGGGGGTTAGTGTTGGTTGTTGTTACTGGGTTAGTGTTTTTTGTTGTTAGTGGGTTAGTACTTTTTGTTGTTAGGGGCTTAGTGTTGTTTGTTTTTAGGGTTTTAGGGTTGTTTGTTTTTAGGGGGTGAATGTTGTTTGTTGTCAGAGGGTTAGGATTGTTTGTTGTTGGGGGTTAGTGTTGTTTGTTGTTTGGGGGTTAGGGTTGTTGTTTGTTAGGGGGTTAGTGTTCTTTCTTGTTGGGGGTTAGTGTTGTTTGTTAGGGGGTTAGATTTGTTTGTTGTTGGTGGGTTAGTGTAGTTTGTTGTTAGTGGGTTAGTGTTGTTTGTTGTTAGGGGGTTAGTGTTTTTTTTTGTCAGGGGGTTAGTGTTCGTTGTTGGGGGTTAGTGTTGTTTGTTGTTAGGGGGTTAGTGTTGGTTGTTGTTACTGGGTTAGTGTTTTTGTTTTTACTGGGTTAGTGCTGTTTGTTGTTAGGGGCTTAGTGTTGTTTGTTTTTAGGGGTTCAGTGTTGTTTGTTTTTAGGGTTTTAGGGTTCTTTGTTTTTAGGGGTTAAGATTGTGTGTTGTTAGGGGGTTACTGTTGTTTGTTGTTAGGGGGTTTGTGTTGTTTGTGGTTAGGAGTTTAGTGTTGTTGGTTGTTAGGGGGTTAGGGTTGTTTGTTGTTAGGGTGTTAGGGTTGTGTGTTGTTAGGGGGTTAGCGTTGTTTGCTGTTAGGGGGTGCGGGTTGTTTTTTGTTGGCGGATTAGGGTTGTTTGTTGTTAGTGGGTTAGTGTTGTTTGTTGTTAGGGGCTTAGTGTTGTTTGTTTTTAGGGGTTCAGTGTTGTTTCTTTTTAGGGTTTTAGGGTTGTTTTTTTTAGGGGGTTAGTGTTGTTTGTTCTTGGGGTGTTAGGATTGTTAGTTGTTAGGGTGTTATTGTTGTTTGTTGTTAGGGGGTTAGTGTTGTTTGTGGTTAGGGGGTTAGTGTTGTTTCTTGTTGGGGTTTAGTGCTGTTTGTTGTTAGGGGGTTAGCGTTGGTTGTTGTTAGGGGCTTAGTGTTCTTTGTTGTTAGGTGTTCAGTGTTCTTTTTTTTTACGGGGTTAGAGTTGTTTGTTGTTAGGTGATTACGGTTGTTTGTTCTAAGGGGGTTAGGGTTGTTTGTTGTTAGGGGGTTAGGGTTGTTTGTTGTTAGGGGTAGTGTTGTTTGTTTTTAGGGGTTTAGTGTTGTTTATTGTTACGGGGTTAGGGTAGTTTCTTGTTAAGGAGTTAGTGTTGTTTGTTGTTAGTGGGTTTTGGGTTGTTTGTTGTTAGGAGGTTAAGGTTGTTTGTTGTAAGGGGGTTAGGGTTGTTTGTTGTTATGGGGTTAGGTTTGTTTGTTGTTGGGGTTTACGGTTGTTTGTTGTTAGGGGGTTAGGGTTGTTTGTTGTTAGTTCTTTAGGGTTGTTTGTTTTTAGTGGGTTAGTGTTTTTAGTTGTTTGGGTTTTAGCGTTGTTTGTTTTTAGGGGTTTAGTGTTGTTTGTTGATAGGGTGTTAGGGTTGTTTGTTGTTAGTGGGTGAGGGTTGTTTGTTGATAGGGGTTTAGGGTTGTTTTTTGTTAGGCGTTTGTGTTGTTTGTGGTTGGGTGTTAGTGTTGTTTGTTAGGGGGTTAGTTTTGTTTGTTGTTAGTGGGTTAGGGTTGTTTGTTAGTGGGTTAGGGTTGTTTGTTGTTAGGGGATTAGGGTTGTTTGTTGTTATGGGGTTAGGGTAGTTTCTTATTGGGGTTAGTTTTGTTTGTTTTTAGTGGGTTAGGGTTGTTTGTTGTTAGGGGTTTAGTGTTGGTTGTTGTTAGGGGCTTAGTGTTGTTTGTTGTTAGGTGTTCAGTGTTCTTTTTTTTACGGGTTTAGGGTTGTTTCGTTTTAGGGGGTTAGGGTTGTTTGTTGTTAGTGAGTTAGTGTAGCTTGTTGTTAGGGTGTTAGGGTTGTTTGTTTCAGGGAGTTATGGTTGTTTGTTTTTAGGGGTTTAGGGTTGTTTGTTGTTAGGGGTTAGTGTTTGTTGTTAGGGGGTTAGTGTTTTTTGTTGTTAGGGGGTTAGGATTGTGTGTTGTTAGGGGGTTATTGTTGTTTTTTCTTAGGGGGTTAGAGTTGTTTGTGGTTAGGCGGTTAGGTTTGGTTTTTGTTAGGGTGTTAGTGTTTTTTGTTGTTAGGGGGTTAAGGTTGTTTGTTGTTAGGGATTTAGGGTTGTTTCTTGTTGGGGTTTAGTGGTTTTTTTGTTAGGGTGTTAGTGTTGTTTGTGGTTAGGGTGTTAGTGTTTTTGGTTGTTAGGGGGTTAGGGTTGTTTGTTTTTAGGGGGTTAGGGTTGTTTTTTGATAGGGGGTTAGTGTTGTTCGTTGTTAGGGGTTTAGGGTTGTTGCTTGTTAGCGATTTAGGGCTGTTTGTTGATAGGGGGTTAGGGTTGTTTGTTTTTAGGGGTTCAGTGTTGTTTGTTTTTAGGGTTTTAGGGTTCTTTGTTTTTAGGGGTTAAGATTGTGTGTTGTTAGGGGGTTACTGTTGTTTGTTGTTAGGGGGTTTGTGTTGTTTGTGGTTAGGAGTTTAGTGTTGTTGGTTGTTAGGGGGTTAGGGTTGTTTGTTGTTAGGGAGTTAGGGTTGTGTGTTGTTAGGGGGTTAGCGTTGTTTGCTGTTAGGGGGTGCGGGTTGTTTTTTGTTGGCGTATTAGTGTTGTTTGTTGTTAGTGGGTTAGTGTTGTTTGTTGTTAGGGGCTTAGTGTTGTTTGTTTTTAGGGGTTCAGTGTTGTTTCTTTTTAGGGTTTTAGGGTTGTTTTTTTTTAGGGGGTTAGTGTTGTTTGTTCTTGGGGTGTTAGGATTGTTATTTGTTAGGGTATTATTGTTTGTTGGTAGCGGGTTAGTGTTGTTTGTGGTTAGGGGGTTAGTGTTGTTTGTTGTTAGGGGGTTAGGGTTGTTAGTTGTTAGGTGTTAATGTTTGTTGTTAGGGGGTTAGTTTTGCTTGTTGTTAGGGGTTTAGGGTTGTTTCTTTTTGGGGTTTAGTGGTGTTTGTTGTTCGGGTGTTAGTGTTGTTTGTTGTTAGGGGGTTAGTGTTGGTTGTTGTTACTGGGTTAGTGTTTTTTGTTGTTAGTGGGTTAGTACTTTTTGTTGTTAGGGGCTTAGTGTTGTTTGTTTTTAGGGTTTTAGGGTTGTTTGTTTTTAGGGGGTGAATGTTGTTTGTTGTCAGAGGGTTAGGATTGTTTGTTGTTAGGGGGTTAGTGTTGTTTGTTGTTTGGGGGTTAGGGTTGTTGTTTGTTAGGGGGTTAGTGTTCTTTCTTGTTGGGGGTTAGTGTTGTTTGTTAGGGGGTTAGATTTGTTTGTTGTTGGTGGGTTAGTGTAGTTTGTTGTTAGTGGGTTAGTGTTGTTTGTTGTTAGGGGGTTAGTGTTTTTTTTTGTCAGGGGGTTAGTGTTCGTTGTTGGGGGTTAGTGTTGTTTGTTGTTAGGGGGTTAGTGTTGGTTGTTGTTACTGGGTTAGTGTTTTTGTTTTTACTGGGTTAGTGCTGTTTGTTGTTGGGGCTTAGTGTTGTTTGTTTTTAGGGGTTCAGTGTTGTTTGTTTTTAGGGTTTTAGGGTTCTTTGTTTTTAGGGGTTAAGATTGTGTGTTGTTAGGGGGTTACTGTTGTTTGTTGTTAGGGGGTTTGTGTTGTTTGTGGTTAGGAGTTTAGTGTTGTTGGTTGTTAGGGGGTTAGGGTTGTTTGTTGTTAGGGTGTTAGGGTTGTGTGTTGTTAGGGGGTTAGCGTTGTTTGCTGTTAGGGGGTGCGGGTTGTTTTTTGTTGGCGGAGTAGGTTTGTTTGTTGTTAGTGGGTTAGTGTTGTTTGTTGTTAGGGGCTTAGTGTTGTTTGTTTTTAGGGGTTCAGTGTTGTTTCTTTTTAGGGTTTTAGGGTTTTTTTTTTTAGGGGGTTAGTGTTGTTTGTTCTTGGGGTGTTAGGATTGTTAGTTGTTAGGGTGTTATTGTTGTTTGTTGTTAGGGGGTTAGTGTTGTTTGTGGTTAGGGGGTTAGTGTTGTTTGTTGTTAGGGGTTTAGTGTTGTTTGTTGTTAGGGGGTTAGGGTTGTTTGTTGTAAGGGAGTTAGGGTTGTTTGCTGTTAGGGGGTTAGGGTTGTTTGTTGTTAGGGGTCGTGTTGTTTGTTGTTAGGGGTTTAGTGTTGTTTATTGTTACGGGGTTAGGGTAGTTTCTTGTTAAGGAGTTAGTGTTGTTTGTTGTTAGTGGGTTAGGGTTGTTTGTTGTTAGGAGGTTAAGGTTGTTTGTTGTAAGGGGGTTAGGGTTGTTTGTTGTTATGGGGTTAGGTTTGTTTGTTGTTGGGGTTTAGGGTTGTTTGTTGTTAGTGGGTTAGTGTTGTTTGATGTGAGTGGTTTAGGGTTGTTTGTTGTTAGGGGGTTAGGGTTGTTTGTTGTTAGGGGGTTAGGGTTGTTTGTTGTTAGTTCTTTAGGGTTGTTTGTTTTTAGTGGGTTAGTGTTTTTAGTTGTTTGGGTTTTAGCGTTGTTTGTTTTTAGGGGTTTAGTGTTGTTTGTTGATAGGGTGTTAGGGTTGTTTGTTGTTAGTGGGTGAGGGTTGTTTGTTGATAGGGGTTTAGGGTTGTTTTTTGTTAGGCGTTTGTGTTGTTTGTTGTTGGGTGTTAGTGTTGTTTGTTAGGGGGTTAGTTTTGTTTGTTGTTAGTGGGTTAGGGTTGTTTGTTAGTGGGTTAGGGTTGTTTGTTGTTAGGGGATTAGGGTTGTTTGTTGTTATGGGGTTAGGGTAGTTTCTTATTGGGGTTAGTTTTGTTTGTTTTTAGTGGGTTAGGGTTGTTTGTTGTTAGGGGGTTAGTGTTGGTTGTTGTTAGGGGCTTAGTGTTGTTTGTTGTTAGGTGTTCAGTGTTCTTTTTTTTACGGGTTTAGGGTTGTTCGTTTTAGGGGGTTAGGGTTGTTTGTTGTTAGTGAGTTAGTGTAGTTTGTTGTTAGGGTGTTAGGGTTGTTTGTTTCAGGGAGTTATGGTTGTTTGTTGTTAGGGGGTTAGGGTTGTTTGTTGTTACGGGGTTAGGGTTGTTTGTTGATAGGGGGTTAGGGTTTTTGTTGTTAGGGGGTTAGTGTTGTTTGTCGTTGGGGTTAGTGTTGTTTGTTCTAAGGGGGTTAGTGTTGTTTATTCTTAGGGGGTTAGGGTTGGTTGTTGTTAGGGTTTTAGTGTTGTTTGTTGTTAGGGGGTTAGTGTTCTTTGATTTTAGGGGTTTAGGGTTGTTTGTTGTTAGTGGGTTAGTGTTGTTTGTTGTTAGGGTGTTAGGGTTGTTTGTTGTTAGTGGGTTAGGGTTGCTTGTTGTTAAGGGAACTAGGGTTCTTGTTGTTAGGGTGTTAGTGTTGTTTGAGGTTGGGGTTAGTGTTTGTTGTTAGGCGGATAGTGTTGTTTGTTGTTAGGGTGTTTGGGTTGGTTGTTGTTAGGTGTTAGTGTTGTTTGTTGTTAGGGGGTTATTGTTGTTTGTTGTTATGGGGTTAATGTTCTTTGTGATTAGGGAGTTAGTGTTTGTTGTTAGGGGGTTAGTGTTGTTTCTTGTTAGGGGTTTAGGGTTGTTTCTTGTTGGGGTATACTGGTGTTTGTTGTTAGGGTGTTAGTGTTGTTTGTTGATAGGGGGTTAGTTTTGGTTGTTGTTAGGGGCTTAGTGTTGTGTGTTGTTAGGTGTTCAGTGTTCTTTTTTTTATGGGTTTAGAGTTGTTTCGTTTTAGGGGGTTAGGGTTGTTTGTTGTTAGGTGCTTAGGGTTGTTTGTTGTTAGTGGGTTAGGGTTGTTTGTTGTTAGGGGGTTAGCGTTGTTTGTTGTAAGGGGGTAAGGGTTGTTTGTTGTTAGGGGGTTAGGGTTTTTTGCTGTTAGAGGGTTAGGGTTGTTTTTTGTTAGGGGTAGTGTTGTTTGTTGTTAGGGGGTTAGTGTTGTTTGTTGTTAGGGGTTTAGGGTTGTTTCTTGTTGGGGTTTAGTGCTGTTTGTTGTTAGGGGGTTAGTGTTGGTTGTTGTTAGGGGCTTAATGTTGGTTGTTGTTAGGGGCTTAGTGTTCTTTGTTGTTAGGTGTTCAGTGTTCTTTTTTTTACGGGGTTAGAGTTGTTTGTTGTTAGGTGATTACGGTTGTTTGTTCTAAGGGGGTTAGGGTTGTTTGTTGTTAGGGGGTTAGGGTTGTTTGTTGTTAGGGGTAGTGTTGTTTGTTTTTCGGGGTTTAGTGTTGTTTATTGTTACGGGGTTAGGGTAGTTTCTTGTTAAGGAGTTAGTGTTGTTTGTTGTTAGTGGGTTTTGGGTTGTTTGTTGTTAGGAGGTTAAGGTTGTTTGTTGTAAGGGGGTTAGGGTTGTTTGTTGTTATGGGGTTAGGTTTGTTTGTTGTTGGGGTTTACGGTTGTTTGTTGTTAGGGGGTTAGGGTTGTTTGTTGTTAGTTCTTTAGGGTTGTTTGTTTTTAGTGGGTTAGTGTTTTTAGTTGTTTGGGTTTTAGCGTTGTTTGTTTTTAGGGGTTTAGTGTTGTTTGTTGATAGGGTGTTAGGGTTGTTTGTTGTTAGTGGGTGAGGGTTGTTTGTTGATAGGGGTTTAGGGTTGTTTTTTGTTAGGCGTTTGTGTTGTTTGTTGTTGGGTGTTAGTGTTGTTTGTTAGGGGGTTAGTTTTGTTTGTTGTTAGTGGGTTAGGGTTGTTTGTTAGTGGGTTAGGGTTGTTTGTTGTTAGGGGATTAGGGTTGTTTGTTGTTATGGGGTTAGGGTAGTTTCTTATTGGGGTTAGTGTTGTTTGTTTTTAGTGGGTTAGTGTTGTTTGTTGTTAGGGGGTTAGTGTTGGTTGTTGTTAGGGGCTTAGTGTTGTTTGTTGTTAGGTGTTCAGTGTTCTTTTTTTTACGGGTTTAGGGTTGTTTCGTTTTAGGGGGTTAGGGTTGTTTGTTGTTAGTGAGTTAGTGTAGTTTGTTGTTAGGGTGTTAGGGTTGTTTGTTTCAGGGAGTTATGGTTGTTTGTTGTTAGGGGGTTAGGGTTGTTTGTTGTTACGGGGTTAGGGTTGTTTGTTGATAGGGGGTTAGGGTTTTTGTTGTTAGGGGGTTAGTGTTGTTTGTCGTTGGGGTTAGTGTTGTTTGTTCTAAGGGGGTTAGTGTTGTTTATTCTTAGGGGGTTAGGGTTGGTTGTTGTTAGGGTTTTAGTGTTGTTTGTTGTTAGGGGGTTAGTGTTCTTTGATTTTAGGGGTTTAGGGTTGTTTGTTGTTAGTGGGTTAGTGTTGTTTGTTGTTAGGGTGTTAGGGTTGTTTGTTGTTAGTGGGTTAGGGTTGTTTGTTGTTAAGGGAATTAGGGTTCTTGTTGTTAGGGTGTTAGTGTTGTTTGAGGTTGGGGGTTAGTGTTTGTTGTTAGGCGGATAGTGTTGTTTGTTGTTAGGGGGTTTGGGTTGGTTGTTGTTAGGTGTTAGTGTTGTTTGTTGTTAGGGGGTTATTGTTGTTTGTTGTTATGGGGTTAATGTTCTTTGTGGTTAGGGAGTTAGTGTTTGTTGTTAGGGGGTTAGTGTTGTTTCTTGTTAGCGGTTTAGGGTTGTTTCTTGTTGGGGTATACTGGTGTTTGTTGTTAGGGTGTTAGTGTTGTTTGTTGATAGGGGGTTAGTTTTGGTTGTTGTTAGGGGCTTAGTGTTGTTTGTTGTTAGGTGTTCAGTGTTCTTTTTTTTACGGGTTTAGGGTTGTTTCGTTTTAGGGGGTTAGGGTTGTTTGTTGTTAGTGAGTTAGTGTAGCTTGTTGTTAGGGTGTTAGGGTTGTTTGTTTCAGGGAGTTATGGTTGTTTGTTTTTAGGGGTTTAGGGTTGTTTGTTGTTAGGGGTTAGTGTTTGTTGTTAGGGGGTTAGTGTTTTTTGTTGTTAGGGGGTTAGGATTGTGTGTTGTTAGGGGGTTATTGTTGTTTTTTCTTAGGGGGTTAGAGTTGTTTGTGGTTAGGCGGTTAGGTTTGGTTTTTGTTAGGGTGTTAGTGTTTTTTGTTGTTAGGGGGTTAATGTTGTTTGTTGTTAGGGATTTAGGGTTGTTTCTTGTTGGGGTTTAGTGGTTTTTTTGTTAGGGTGTTAGTGTTGTTTGTGGTTAGGGTGTTAGTGTTTTTGGTTGTTAGGGGGTTAGGGTTGTTTGTTTTTAGGGGGTTAGGGTTGTTTTTTGATAGGGGGTTAGTGTTGTTCGTTGTTAGGGGTTTAGGGTTGTTGCTTGTTAGCGATTTAGGGCTGTTTGTTGATAGGGGGTTAGGGTTGTTTGTTTTTAGGGGTTCAGTGTTGTTTGTTTTTAGGGTTTTAGGGTTCTTTGTTTTTAGGGGTTAAGATTGTGTGTTGTTAGGGGGTTACTGTTGTTTGTTGTTAGGGGGTTTGTGTTGTTTGTGGTTAGGAGTTTAGTGTTGTTGGTTGTTAGGGGGTTAGGGTTGTTTGTTGTTAGGGTGTTAGGGTTGTGTGTTGTTAGGGGGTTAGCGTTGTTTGCTGTTAGGGGGTGCGGGTTGTTTTTTGTTGGCGGATTAGTGTTGTTTGTTGTTAGTGGGTTAGTGTTTGTTGTTAGGGGCTTAGTTTTGTTTGTTTTTAGGGGTTCAGTGTTGTTTCTTTTTAGGGTTTTAGGGTTGTTTTTTTTTAGGGGGTTAGTGTTGTTTGTTCTTGGGGTGTTAGGATTGTTATTTGTTAGGGTGTTATTGTTTGTTGGTAGGGGGTTAGTGTTGTTTGTGGTTAGGGGGTTAGTGTTGTTTGTTGTTAGGGGGTTAGGGTTGTTAGTTGTTAGGTGTTAATGTTTGTTGTTAGGGGGTTAGTTTTGCTTGTTGTTAGGGGTTTAGGGTTGTTTCTTTTTGGGGTTTAGTGGTGTTTGTTGTTCGGGTGTTAGTGTTGTTTGTTGTTAGGGGGTTAGTGTTGGTTGTTGTTACTGGGTTAGTGTTTTTTGTTGTTAGTGGGTTAGTACTTTTTGTTGTTAGGGGCTTAGTGTTGTTTGTTTTTAGGGTTTTAGGGTTGTTTGTTTTTAGGGGGTGAATGTTGTTTGTTGTCAGAGGGTTAGGATTGTTTGTTGTTGGGGGTTAGTGTTGTTTGTTGTTTGGGGGTTAGGGTTGTTGTTTGTTAGGGGGTTAGTGTTCTTTCTTGTTGGGGGTTAGTGTTGTTTGTTAGGGGGTTAGATTTGTTTGTTGTTGGTGGGTTAGTGTAGTTTGTTGTTAGTGGGTTAGTGTTGTTTGTTGTTAGGGGGTTAGTGTTTTTTTTTGTCAGGGGGTTAGTGTTCGTTGTTGGGGGTTAGTGTTGTTTGTTGTTAGGGGGTTAGTGTTGGTTGTTGTTACTGGGTTAGTGTTTTTGTTTTTACTGGGTTAGTGCTGTTTGTTGTTAGGGGCTTAGTGTTGTTTGTTTTTAGGGGTTCAGTGTTGTTTGTTTTTAGGGTTTTAGGGTTCTTTGTTTTTAGGGGTTAAGATTGTGTGTTGTTAGGGGGTTACTGTTGTTTGTTGTTAGGGGGTTTGTGTTGTTTGTGGTTAGGAGTTTAGTGTTGTTGGTTGTTAGGGGGTTAGGGTTGTTTGTTGTTAGGGTGTTAGGGTTGTGTGTTGTTAGGGGGTTAGCGTTGTTTGCTGTTAGGGGGTGCGGGTTGTTTTTTGTTGGCGGATTAGGGTTGTTTGTTGTTAGTGGGTTAGTGTTGTTTGTTGTTAGGGGCTTAGTGTTGTTTGTTTTTAGGGGTTCAGTGTTGTTTCTTTTTAGGGTTTTAGGGTTGTTTTTTTTTAGGGGGTTAGTGTTGTTTGTTCTTGGGGTGTTAGGATTGTTAGTTGTTAGGGTGTTATTGTTGTTTGTTGTTAGGGGGTTAGTGTTGTTTGTGGTTAGGGGGTTAGTGTTGTTTCTTGTTGGGGTTTAGTGCTGTTTGTTGTTAGGGGGTTAGCGTTGGTTGTTGTTAGGGGCTTAGTGTTCTTTGTTGTTAGGTGTTCAGTGTTCTTTTTTTTTACGGGGTTAGAGTTGTTTGTTGTTAGGTGATTACGGTTGTTTGTTCTAAGGGGGTTAGGGTTGTTTGTTGTTAGGGGGTTAGGGTTGTTTGTTGTTAGGGGTAGTGTTGTTTGTTTTTAGGGGTTTAGTGTTGTTTATTGTTACGGGGTTAGGGTAGTTTCTTGTTAAGGAGTTAGTGTTGTTTGTTGTTAGTGGGTTTTGGGTTGTTTGTTGTTAGGAGGTTAAGGTTGTTTGTTGTAAGGGGGTTAGGGTTGTTTGTTGTTATGGGGTTAGGTTTGTTTGTTGTTGGGGTTTACGGTTGTTTGTTGTTAGGGGGTTAGGGTTGTTTGTTGTTAGTTCTTTAGGGTTGTTTGTTTTTAGTGGGTTAGTGTTTTTAGTTGTTTGGGTTTTAGCGTTGTTTGTTTTTAGGGGTTTAGTGTTGTTTGTTGATAGGGTGTTAGGGTTGTTTGTTGTTAGTGGGTGAGGGTTGTTTGTTGATAGGGGTTTAGGGTTGTTTTTTGTTAGGCGTTTGTGTTGTTTGTGGTTGGGTGTTAGTGTTGTTTGTTAGGGGGTTAGTTTTGTTTGTTGTTAGTGGGTTAGGGTTGTTTGTTAGTGGGTTAGGGTTGTTTGTTGTTAGGGGATTAGGGTTGTTTGTTGTTATGGGGTTAGGGTAGTTTCTTATTGGGGTTAGTTTTGTTTGTTTTTAGTGGGTTAGGGTTGTTTGTTGTTAGGGGTTTAGTGTTGGTTGTTGTTAGGGGCTTAGTGTTGTTTGTTGTTAGGTGTTCAGTGTTCTTTTTTTTACGGGTTTAGGGTTGTTTCGTTTTAGGGGGTTAGGGTTGTTTGTTGTTAGTGAGTTAGTGTAGCTTGTTGTTAGGGTGTTAGGGTTGTTTGTTTCAGGGAGTTATGGTTGTTTGTTTTTAGGGGTTTAGGGTTGTTTGTTGTTAGGGGTTAGTGTTTGTTGTTAGGGGGTTAGTGTTTTTTGTTGTTAGGGGGTTAGGATTGTGTGTTGTTAGGGGGTTATTGTTGTTTTTTCTTAGGGGGTTAGAGTTGTTTGTGGTTAGGCGGTTAGGTTTGGTTTTTGTTAGGGTGTTAGTGTTTTTTGTTGTTAGGGGGTTAATGTTGTTTGTTGTTAGGGATTTAGGGTTGTTTCTTGTTGGGGTTTAGTGGTTTTTTTGTTAGGGTGTTAGTGTTGTTTGTGGTTAGGGTGTTAGTGTTTTTGGTTGTTAGGGGGTTAGGGTTGTTTGTTTTTAGGGGGTTAGGGTTGTTTTTTGATAGGGGGTTAGTGTTGTTCGTTGTTAGGGGTTTAGGGTTGTTGCTTGTTAGCGATTTAGGGCTGTTTGTTGATAGGGGGTTAGGGTTGTTTGTTTTTAGGGGTTCAGTGTTGTTTGTTTTTAGGGTTTTAGGGTTCTTTGTTTTTAGGGGTTAAGATTGTGTGTTGTTAGGGGGTTACTGTTGTTTGTTGTTAGGGGGTTTGTGTTGTTTGTGGTTAGGAGTTTAGTGTTGTTGGTTGTTAGGGGGTTAGGGTTGTTTGTTGTTAGGGAGTTAGGGTTGTGTGTTGTTAGGGGGTTAGCGTTGTTTGCTGTTAGGGGGTGCGGGTTGTTTTTTGTTGGCGGATTAGGGTTGTTTGTTGTTAGTGGGTTAGTGTTGTTTGTTGTTAGGGGCTTAGTGTTGTTTGTTTTTAGGGGTTCAGTGTTGTTTCTTTTTAGGGTTTTAGGGTTGTTTTTTTTTAGGGGGTTAGTGTTGTTTGTTCTTGGGGTGTTAGGATTGTTATTTGTTAGGGTGTTATTGTTTGTTGGTAGGGGGTTAGTGTTGTTTGTGGTTAGGGGGTTAGTGTTGTTTGTTGTTAGGGGGTTAGGGTTGTTAGTTGTTAGGTGTTAATGTTTGTTGTTAGGGGGTTAGTTTTGCTTGTTGTTAGGGGTTTAGGGTTGTTTCTTTTTGGGGTTTAGTGGTGTTTGTTGTTCGGGTGTTAGTGTTGTTTGTTGTTAGGGGCTTAGTGTTGTTTGTTTTTAGGGGTTCAGTGTTGTTTCTTTTTAGGGTTTTAGGGTTTTTTTTTTTTAGGGGGTTAGTGTTGTTTGTTCTTGGGGTGTTAGGATTGTTAGTTGTTAGGGTGTTATTGTTGTTTGTTGTTAGGGGGTTAGTGTTGTTTGTGGTTAGGGGGTTAGTGTTGTTTGTTGTTAGGGGTTTAGTGTTGTTTGTTGTTAGGGGGTTAGGGTTGTTTGTTGTAAGGGAGTTAGGGTTGTTTGCTGTTAGGGGGTTAGGGTTGTTTGTTGTTAGGGGTCGTGTTGTTTGTTGTTAGGGGTTTAGTGTTGTTTATTGTTACGGGGTTAGGGTAGTTTCTTGTTAAGGAGTTAGTGTTGTTTGTTGTTAGTGGGTTAGGGTTGTTTGTTGTTAGGAGGTTAAGGTTGTTTGTTGTAAGGGGGTTAGGGTTGTTTGTTGTTATGGGGTTAGGTTTGTTTGTTGTTGGGGTTTAGGGTTGTTTGTTGTTAGTGGGTTAGTGTTGTTTGATGTGAGTGGTTTAGGGTTGTTTGTTGTTAGGGGGTTAGGGTTGTTTGTTGTTAGGGGTTAGGGTTGTTTGTTGTTAGTTCTTTAGGGTTGTTTGTTTTTAGTGGGTTAGTGTTTTTAGTTGTTTGGGTTTTAGCGTTGTTTGTTTTTAGGGGTTTAGTGTTGTTTGTTGATAGGGTGTTAGGGTTGTTTGTTGTTAGTGGGTGAGGGTTGTTTGTTGATAGGGGTTTAGGGTTGTTTTTTGTTAGGCGTTTGTGTTGTTTGTTGTTGGGTGTTAGTGTTGTTTGTTAGGGGGTTAGTTTTGTTTGTTGTTAGTGGGTTAGGGTTGTTTGTTAGTGGGTTAGGGTTGTTTGTTGTTAGGGGATTAGGGTTGTTTGTTGTTATGGGGTTAGGGTAGTTTCTTATTGGGGTTAGTTTTGTTTGTTTTTAGTGGGTTAGGGTTGTTTGTTGTTAGGGGGTTAGTGTTGGTTGTTGTTAGGGGCTTAGTGTTGTTTGTTGTTAGGTGTTCAGTGTTCTTTTTTTTACGGGTTTAGGGTTGTTCGTTTTAGGGGGTTAGGGTTGTTTGTTGTTAGTGAGTTAGTGTAGTTTGTTGTTAGGGTGTTAGGGTTGTTTGTTTCAGGGAGTTATGGTTGTTTGTTGTTAGGGGGTTAGGGTTGTTTGTTGTTACGGGGTTAGGGTTGTTTGTTGATAGGGGGTTAGGGTTTTTGTTGTTAGGGGGTTAGTGTTGTTTGTCGTTGGGGTTAGTGTTGTTTGTTCTAAGGGGGTTAGTGTTGTTTATTCTTAGGGGGTTAGGGTTGGTTGTTGTTAGGGTTTTAGTGTTGTTTGTTGTTAGGGGGTTAGTGTTCTTTGATTTTAGGGGTTTAGGGTTGTTTGTTGTTAGTGGGTTAGTGTTGTTTGTTGTTAGGGTGTTAGGGTTGTTTGTTGTTAGTGGGTTAGGGTTGCTTGTTGTTAAGGGAACTAGGGTTCTTGTTGTTAGGGTGTTAGTGTTGTTTGAGGTTGGGGTTAGTGTTTGTTGTTAGGCGGATAGTGTTGTTTGTTGTTAGGGTGTTTGGGTTGGTTGTTGTTAGGTGTTAGTGTTGTTTGTTGTTAGGGGGTTATTGTTGTTTGTTGTTATGGGGTTAATGTTCTTTGTGATTAGGGAGTTAGTGTTTGTTGTTAGGGGGTTAGTGTTGTTTCTTGTTAGGGGTTTAGGGTTGTTTCTTGTTGGGGTATACTGGTGTTTGTTGTTAGGGTGTTAGTGTTGTTTGTTGATAGGGGGTTAGTTTTGGTTGTTGTTAGGGGCTTAGTGTTGTGTGTTGTTAGGTGTTCAGTGTTCTTTTTTTTATGGGTTTAGAGTTGTTTCGTTTTAGGGGGTTAGGGTTGTTTGTTGTTAGGTGCTTAGGGTTGTTTGTTGTTAGTGGGTTAGGGTTGTTTGTTGTTAGGGGGTTAGCGTTGTTTGTTGTAAGGGGGTAAGGGTTGTTTGTTGTTAGGGGGTTAGGGTTTTTTGCTGTTAGAGGGTTAGGGTTGTTTTTTGTTAGGGGTAGTGTTGTTTGTTGTTAGGGGGTTAGTGTTGTTTGTTGTTAGGGGTTTAGGGTTGTTTCTTGTTGGGGTTTAGTGCTGTTTGTTGTTAGGGGGTTAGTGTTGGTTGTTGTTAGGGGCTTAATGTTGGTTGTTGTTAGGGGCTTAGTGTTCTTTGTTGTTAGGTGTTCAGTGTTCTTTTTTTTACGGGGTTAGAGTTGTTTGTTGTTAGGTGATTACGGTTGTTTGTTCTAAGGGGGTTAGGGTTGTTTGTTGTTAGGGGGTTAGGGTTGTTTGTTGTTAGGGGTAGTGTTGTTTGTTTTTCGGGGTTTAGTGTTGTTTATTGTTACGGGGTTAGGGTAGTTTCTTGTTAAGGAGTTAGTGTTGTTTGTTGTTAGTGGGTTTTGGGTTGTTTGTTGTTAGGAGGTTAAGGTTGTTTGTTGTAAGGGGGTTAGGGTTGTTTGTTGTTATGGGGTTAGGTTTGTTTGTTGTTGGGGTTTACGGTTGTTTGTTGTTAGGGGGTTAGGGTTGTTTGTTGTTAGTTCTTTAGGGTTGTTTGTTTTTAGTGGGTTAGTGTTTTTAGTTGTTTGGGTTTTAGCGTTGTTTGTTTTTAGGGGTTTAGTGTTGTTTGTTGATAGGGTGTTAGGGTTGTTTGTTGTTAGTGGGTGAGGGTTGTTTGTTGATAGGGGTTTAGGGTTGTTTTTTGTTAGGCGTTTGTGTTGTTTGTTGTTGGGTGTTAGTGTTGTTTGTTAGGGGGTTAGCTTTGTTTGTTGTTAGTGGGTTAGGGTTGTTTGTTAGTGGGTTAGGGTTGTTTGTTGTTAGGGGATTAGGGTTGTTTGTTGTTATGGGGTTAGGGTAGTTTCTTATTGGGGTTAGTTTTGTTTGTTTTTAGTGGGTTAGGGTTGTTTGTTGTTAGGGGTTTAGTGTTGGTTGTTGTTAGGGGCTTAGTGTTGTTTGTTGTTAGGTGTTCAGTGTTCTTTTTTTTACGGGTTTAGGGTTGTTTCGTTTTAGGGGGTTAGGGTTGTTTGTTGTTAGTGAGTTAGTGTAGCTTGTTGTTAGGGTGTTAGGGTTGTTTGTTTCAGGGAGTTATGGTTGTTTGTTTTTAGGGGTTTAGGGTTGTTTGTTGTTAGGGGTTAGTGTTTGTTGTTAGGGGGTTAGTGTTTTTTGTTGTTAGGGGGTTAGGATTGTGTGTTGTTAGGGGGTTATTGTTGTTTTTTCTTAGGGGGTTAGAGTTGTTTGTGGTTAGGCGGTTAGGTTTGGTTTTTGTTAGGGTGTTAGTGTTTTTTGTTGTTAGGGGGTTAATGTTGTTTGTTGTTAGGGATTTAGGGTTGTTTCTTGTTGGGGTTTAGTGGTTTTTTTGTTAGGGTGTTAGTGTTGTTTGTGGTTAGGGTGTTAGTGTTTTTGGTTGTTAGGGGGTTAGGGTTGTTTGTTTTTAGGGGGTTAGGGTTGTTTTTTGATAGGGGGTTAGTGTTGTTCGTTGTTAGGGGTTTAGGGTTGTTGCTTGTTAGCGATTTAGGGCTGTTTGTTGATAGGGGGTTAGGGTTGTTTGTTTTTAGGGGTTCAGTGTTGTTTGTTTTTAGGGTTTTAGGGTTCTTTGTTTTTAGGGGTTAAGATTGTGTGTTGTTAGGGGGTTACTGTTGTTTGTTGTTAGGGGGTTTGTGTTGTTTGTGGTTAGGAGTTTAGTGTTGTTGGTTGTTAGGGGGTTAGGGTTGTTTGTTGTTAGGGAGTTAGGGTTGTGTGTTGTTAGGGGGTTAGCGTTGTTTGCTGTTAGGGGGTGCGGGTTGTTTTTTGTTGGCGGATTAGGGTTGTTTGTTGTTAGTGGGTTAGTGTTGTTTGTTGTTAGGGGCTTAGTGTTGTTTGTTTTTAGGGGTTCAGTGTTGTTTCTTTTTAGGGTTTTAGGGTTGTTTTTTTTTAGGGGGTTAGTGTTGTTTGTTCTTGGGGTGTTAGGATTGTTATTTGTTAGGGTGTTATTGTTTGTTGGTAGGGGGTTAGTGTTGTTTGTGGTTAGGGGGTTAGTGTTGTTTGTTGTTAGGGGGTTAGGGTTGTTAGTTGTTAGGTGTTAATGTTTGTTGTTAGGGGGTTAGTTTTGCTTGTTGTTAGGGGTTTAGGGTTGTTTCTTTTTGGGGTTTAGTGGTGTTTGTTGTTCGGGTGTTAGTGTTGTTTGTTGTTAGGGGGTTAGTGTTGGTTGTTGTTACTGGGTTAGTGTTTTTTGTTGTTAGTGGGTTAGTACTTTTTGTTGTTAGGGGCTTAGTGTTGTTTGTTTTTAGGGTTTTAGGGTTGTTTGTTTTTAGGGGGTGAATGTTGTTTGTTGTCAGAGGGTTAGGATTGTTTGTTGTTGGGGGTTAGTGTTGTTTGTTGTTTGGGGGTTAGGGTTGTTGTTTGTTAGGGGGTTAGTGTTCTTTCTTGTTGGGGGTTAGTGTTGTTTGTTAGGGGGTTAGATTTGTTTGTTGTTGGTGGGTTAGTGTAGTTTGTTGTTAGTGGGTTAGTGTTGTTTGTTGTTAGGGGGTTAGTGTTTTTTTTTGTCAGGGGGTTAGTGTTCGTTGTTGGGGGTTAGTGTTGTTTGTTGTTAGGGGGTTAGTGTTGGTTGTTGTTACTGGGTTAGTGTTTTTGTTTTTACTGGGTTAGTGCTGTTTGTTGTTAGGGGCTTAGTGTTGTTTGTTTTTAGGGGTTCAGTGTTGTTTGTTTTTAGGGTTTTAGGGTTCTTTGTTTTTAGGGGTTAAGATTGTGTGTTGTTAGGGGGTTACTGTTGTTTGTTGTTAGGGGGTTTGTGTTGTTTGTGGTTAGGAGTTTAGTGTTGTTGGTTGTTAGGGGGTTAGGGTTGTTTGTTGTTAGGGTGTTAGGGTTGTGTGTTGTTAGGGGGTTAGCGTTGTTTGCTGTTAGAGGGTGCGGGTTGTTTTTTGTTGGCGGATTAGGGTTGTTTGTTGTTAGTGGGTTAGTGTTGTTTGTTGTTAGGGGCTTAGTGTTGTTTGTTTTTAGGGGTTCAGTGTTGTTTCTTTTTAGGGTTTTAGGGTTGTTTTTTTTTAGGGGGTTAGTGTTGTTTGTTCTTGGGGTGTTAGGATTGTTAGTTGTTAGGGTGTTATTGTTGTTTGTTGTTAGGGGGTTAGTGTTGTTTGTGGTTAGGGGGTTAGTGTTGTTTCTTGTTGGGGTTTAGTGCTGTTTGTTGTTAGGGGGTTAGCGTTGGTTGTTGTTAGGGGCTTAGTGTTCTTTGTTGTTAGGTGTTCAGTGTTCTTTTTTTTTACGGGGTTAGAGTTGTTTGTTGTTAGGTGATTACGGTTGTTTGTTCTAAGGGGGTTAGGGTTGTTTGTTGTTAGGGGGTTAGGGTTGTTTGTTGTTAGGGGTAGTGTTGTTTGTTTTTAGGGGTTTAGTGTTGTTTATTGTTACGGGGTTAGGGTAGTTTCTTGTTAAGGAGTTAGTGTTGTTTGTTGTTAGTGGGTTTTGGGTTGTTTGTTGTTAGGAGGTTAAGGTTGTTTGTTGTAAGGGGGTTAGGGTTGTTTGTTGTTATGGGGTTAGGTTTGTTTGTTGTTGGGGTTTACGGTTGTTTGTTGTTAGGGGGTTAGGGTTGTTTGTTGTTAGTTCTTTAGGGTTGTTTGTTTTTAGTGGGTTAGTGTTTTTAGTTGTTTGGGTTTTAGCGTTGTTTGTTTTTAGGGGTTTAGTGTTGTTTGTTGATAGGGTGTTAGGGTTGTTTGTTGTTAGTGGGTGAGGGTTGTTTGTTGATAGGGGTTTAGGGTTGTTTTTTGTTAGGCGTTTGTGTTGTTTGTGGTTGGGTGTTAGTGTTGTTTGTTAGGGGGTTAGTTTTGTTTGTTGTTAGTGGGTTAGGGTTGTTTGTTAGTGGGTTAGGGTTGTTTGTTGTTAGGGGATTAGGGTTGTTTGTTGTTATGGGGTTAGGGTAGTTTCTTATTGGGGTTAGTTTTGTTTGTTTTTAGTGGGTTAGGGTTGTTTGTTGTTAGGGGTTTAGTGTTGGTTGTTGTTAGGGGCTTAGTGTTGTTTGTTGTTAGGTGTTCAGTGTTCTTTTTTTTACGGGTTTAGGGTTGTTTCGTTTTAGGGGGTTAGGGTTGTTTGTTGTTAGTGAGTTAGTGTAGCTTGTTGTTAGGGTGTTAGGGTTGTTTGTTTCAGGGAGTTATGGTTGTTTGTTTTTAGGGGTTTAGGGTTGTTTGTTGTTAGGGGTTAGTGTTTGTTGTTAGGGGGTTAGTGTTTTTTGTTGTTAGGGGGTTAGGATTGTGTGTTGTTAGGGGGTTATTGTTGTTTTTTCTTAGGGGGTTAGAGTTGTTTGTGGTTAGGCGGTTAGGTTTGGTTTTTGTTAGGGTGTTAGTGTTTTTTGTTGTTAGGGGGTTAAGGTTGTTTGTTGTTAGGGATTTAGGGTTGTTTCTTGTTGGGGTTTAGTGGTTTTTTTGTTAGGGTGTTAGTGTTGTTTGTGGTTAGGGTGTTAGTGTTTTTGGTTGTTAGGGGGTTAGGGTTGTTTGTTTTTAGGGGGTTAGGGTTGTTTTTTGATAGGGGGTTAGTGTTGTTCGTTGTTAGGGGTTTAGGGTTGTTGCTTGTTAGCGATTTAGGGCTGTTTGTTGATAGGGGGTTAGGGTTGTTTGTTTTTAGGGGTTCAGTGTTGTTTGTTTTTAGGGTTTTAGGGTTCTTTGTTTTTAGGGGTTAAGATTGTGTGTTGTTAGGGGGTTACTGTTGTTTGTTGTTAGGGGGTTTGTGTTGTTTGTGGTTAGGAGTTTAGTGTTGTTGGTTGTTAGGGGGTTAGGGTTGTTTGTTGTTAGGGAGTTAGGGTTGTGTGTTGTTAGGGGGTTAGCGTTGTTTGCTGTTAGGGGGTGCGGGTTGTTTTTTGTTGGCGTATTAGTGTTGTTTGTTGTTAGTGGGTTAGTGTTGTTTGTTGTTAGGGGCTTAGTGTTGTTTGTTTTTAGGGGTTCAGTGTTGTTTCTTTTTAGGGTTTTAGGGTTGTTTTTTTTTAGGGGGTTAGTGTTGTTTGTTCTTGGGGTGTTAGGATTGTTATTTGTTAGGGTGTTATTGTTTGTTGGTAGGGGGTTAGTGTTGTTTGTGGTTAGGGGGTTAGTGTTGTTTGTTGTTAGGGGGTTAGGGTTGTTAGTTGTTAGGTGTTAATGTTTGTTGTTAGGGGGTTAGTTTTGCTTGTTGTTAGGGGTTTAGGGTTGTTTCTTTTTGGGGTTTAGTGGTGTTTGTTGTTCGGGTGTTAGTGTTGTTTGTTGTTAGGGGGTTAGTGTTGGTTGTTGTTACTGGGTTAGTGTTTTTTGTTGTTAGTGGGTTAGTACTTTTTGTTGTTAGGGGCTTAGTGTTGTTTGTTTTTAGGGTTTTAGGGTTGTTTGTTTTTAGGGGGTGAATGTTGTTTGTTGTCAGAGGGTTAGGATTGTTTGTTGTTAGGGGGTTAGTGTTGTTTGTTGTTTGGGGGTTAGGGTTGTTGTTTGTTAGGGGGTTAGTGTTCTTTCTTGTTGGGGGTTAGTGTTGTTTGTTAGGGGGTTAGATTTGTTTGTTGTTGGTGGGTTAGTGTAGTTTGTTGTTAGTGGGTTAGTGTTGTTTGTTGTTAGGGGGTTAGTGTTTTTTTTTGTCAGGGGGTTAGTGTTCGTTGTTGGGGGTTAGTGTTGTTTGTTGTTAGGGGGTTAGTGTTGGTTGTTGTTACTGGGTTAGTGTTTTTGTTTTTACTGGGTTAGTGCTGTTTGTTGTTGGGGCTTAGTGTTGTTTGTTTTTAGGGGTTCAGTGTTGTTTGTTTTTAGGGTTTTAGGGTTCTTTGTTTTTAGGGGTTAAGATTGTGTGTTGTTAGGGGGTTACTGTTGTTTGTTGTTAGGGGGTTTGTGTTGTTTGTGGTTAGGAGTTTAGTGTTGTTGGTTGTTAGGGGGTTAGGGTTGTTTGTTGTTAGGGTGTTAGGGTTGTGTGTTGTTAGGGGGTTAGCGTTGTTTGCTGTTAGGGGGTGCGGGTTGTTTTTTGTTGGCGGAGTAGGTTTGTTTGTTGTTAGTGGGTTAGTGTTGTTTGTTGTTAGGGGCTTAGTGTTGTTTGTTTTTAGGGGTTCAGTGTTGTTTCTTTTTAGGGTTTTAGGGTTTTTTTTTTTTAGGGGGTTAGTGTTGTTTGTTCTTGGGGTGTTAGGATTGTTAGTTGTTAGGGTGTTATTGTTGTTTGTTGTTAGGGGGTTAGTGTTGTTTGTGGTTAGGGGGTTAGTGTTGTTTGTTGTTAGGGGTTTAGTGTTGTTTGTTGTTAGGGGGTTAGGGTTGTTTGTTGTAAGGGAGTTAGGGTTGTTTGCTGTTAGGGGGTTAGGGTTGTTTGTTGTTAGGGGTCGTGTTGTTTGTTGTTAGGGGTTTAGTGTTGTTTATTGTTACGGGGTTAGGGTAGTTTCTTGTTAAGGAGTTAGTGTTGTTTGTTGTTAGTGGGTTAGGGTTGTTTGTTGTTAGGAGGTTAAGGTTGTTTGTTGTAAGGGGGTTAGGGTTGTTTGTTGTTATGGGGTTAGGTTTGTTTGTTGTTGGGGTTTAGGGTTGTTTGTTGTTAGTGGGTTAGTGTTGTTTGATGTGAGTGGTTTAGGGTTGTTTGTTGTTAGGGGGTTAGGGTTGTTTGTTGTTAGGGGGTTAGGGTTGTTTGTTGTTAGTTCTTTAGGGTTGTTTGTTTTTAGTGGGTTAGTGTTTTTAGTTGTTTGGGTTTTAGCGTTGTTTGTTTTTAGGGGTTTAGTGTTGTTTGTTGATAGGGTGTTAGGGTTGTTTGTTGTTAGTGGGTGAGGGTTGTTTGTTGATAGGGGTTTAGGGTTGTTTTTTGTTAGGCGTTTGTGTTGTTTGTTGTTGGGTGTTAGTGTTGTTTGTTAGGGGGTTAGTTTTGTTTGTTGTTAGTGGGTTAGGGTTGTTTGTTAGTGGGTTAGGGTTGTTTGTTGTTAGGGGATTAGGGTTGTTTGTTGTTATGGGGTTAGGGTAGTTTCTTATTGGGGTTAGTTTTGTTTGTTTTTAGTGGGTTAGGGTTGTTTGTTGTTAGGGGGTTAGTGTTGGTTGTTGTTAGGGGCTTAGTGTTGTTTGTTGTTAGGTGTTCAGTGTTCTTTTTTTTACGGGTTTAGGGTTGTTCGTTTTAGGGGGTTAGGGTTGTTTGTTGTTAGTGAGTTAGTGTAGTTTGTTGTTAGGGTGTTAGGGTTGTTTGTTTCAGGGAGTTATGGTTGTTTGTTGTTAGGGGGTTAGGGTTGTTTGTTGTTACGGGGTTAGGGTTGTTTGTTGATAGGGGGTTAGGGTTTTTGTTGTTAGGGGGTTAGTGTTGTTTGTCGTTGGGGTTAGTGTTGTTTGTTCTAAGGGGGTTAGTGTTGTTTATTCTTAGGGGGTTAGGGTTGGTTGTTGTTAGGGTTTTAGTGTTGTTTGTTGTTAGGGGGTTAGTGTTCTTTGATTTTAGGGGTTTAGGGTTGTTTGTTGTTAGTGGGTTAGTGTTGTTTGTTGTTAGGGTGTTAGGGTTGTTTGTTGTTAGTGGGTTAGGGTTGCTTGTTGTTAAGGGAACTAGGGTTCTTGTTGTTAGGGTGTTAGTGTTGTTTGAGGTTGGGGTTAGTGTTTGTTGTTAGGCGGATAGTGTTGTTTGTTGTTAGGGTGTTTGGGTTGGTTGTTGTTAGGTGTTAGTGTTGTTTGTTGTTAGGGGGTTATTGTTGTTTGTTGTTATGGGGTTAATGTTCTTTGTGATTAGGGAGTTAGTGTTTGTTGTTAGGGGGTTAGTGTTGTTTCTTGTTAGGGGTTTAGGGTTGTTTCTTGTTGGGGTATACTGGTGTTTGTTGTTAGGGTGTTAGTGTTGTTTGTTGATAGGGGGTTAGTTTTGGTTGTTGTTAGGGGCTTAGTGTTGTGTGTTGTTAGGTGTTCAGTGTTCTTTTTTTTATGGGTTTAGAGTTGTTTCGTTTTAGGGGGTTAGGGTTGTTTGTTGTTAGGTGCTTAGGATTGTTTGTTGTTAGTGGGTTAGGGTTGTTTGTTGTTAGGGGGTTAGCGTTGTTTGTTGTAAGGGGGTAAGGGTTGTTTGTTGTTAGGGGGTTAGGGTTTTTTGCTGTTAGAGGGTTAGGGTTGTTTTTTGTTAGGGGTAGTGTTGTTTGTTGTTAGGGGGTTAGTGTTGTTTGTTGTTAGGGGTTTAGGGTTGTTTCTTGTTGGGGTTTAGTGCTGTTTGTTGTTAGGGGGTTAGTGTTGGTTGTTGTTAGGGGCTTAATGTTGGTTGTTGTTAGGGGCTTAGTGTTCTTTGTTGTTAGGTGTTCAGTGTTCTTTTTTTTACGGGGTTAGAGTTGTTTGTTGTTAGGTGATTACGGTTGTTTGTTCTAAGGGGGTTAGGGTTGTTTGTTGTTAGGGGGTTAGGGTTGTTTGTTGTTAGGGGTAGTGTTGTTTGTTTTTCGGGGTTTAGTGTTGTTTATTGTTACGGGGTTAGGGTAGTTTCTTGTTAAGGAGTTAGTGTTGTTTGTTGTTAGTGGGTTTTGGGTTGTTTGTTGTTAGGAGGTTAAGGTTGTTTGTTGTAAGGGGGTTAGGGTTGTTTGTTGTTATGGGGTTAGGTTTGTTTGTTGTTGGGGTTTACGGTTGTTTGTTGTTAGGGGGTTAGGGTTGTTTGTTGTTAGTTCTTTAGGGTTGTTTGTTTTTAGTGGGTTAGTGTTTTTAGTTGTTTGGGTTTTAGCGTTGTTTGTTTTTAGGGGTTTAGTGTTGTTTGTTGATAGGGTGTTAGGGTTGTTTGTTGTTAGTGGGTGAGGGTTGTTTGTTGATAGGGGTTTAGGGTTGTTTTTTGTTAGGCGTTTGTGTTGTTTGTTGTTGGGTGTTAGTGTTGTTTGTTAGGGGGTTAGCTTTGTTTGTTGTTAGTGGGTTAGGGTTGTTTGTTAGTGGGTTAGGGTTGTTTGTTGTTAGGGGATTAGGGTTGTTTGTTGTTATGGGGTTAGGGTAGTTTCTTATTGGGGTTAGTTTTGTTTGTTTTTAGTGGGTTAGGGTTGTTTGTTGTTAGGGGTTTAGTGTTGGTTGTTGTTAGGGGCTTAGTGTTGTTTGTTGTTAGGTGTTCAGTGTTCTTTTTTTTACGGGTTTAGGGTTGTTTCGTTTTAGGGGGTTAGGGTTGTTTGTTGTTAGTGAGTTAGTGTAGCTTGTTGTTAGGGTGTTAGGGTTGTTTGTTTCAGGGAGTTATGGTTGTTTGTTTTTAGGGGTTTAGGGTTGTTTGTTGTTAGGGGTTAGTGTTTGTTGTTAGGGGGTTAGTGTTTTTTGTTGTTAGGGGGTTAGGATTGTGTGTTGTTAGGGGGTTATTGTTGTTTTTTCTTAGGGGGTTAGAGTTGTTTGTGGTTAGGCGGTTAGGTTTGGTTTTTGTTAGGGTGTTAGTGTTTTTTGTTGTTAGGGGGTTAATGTTGTTTGTTGTTAGGGATTTAGGGTTGTTTCTTGTTGGGGTTTAGTGGTTTTTTTGTTAGGGTGTTAGTGTTGTTTGTGGTTAGGGTGTTAGTGTTTTTGGTTGTTAGGGGGTTAGGGTTGTTTGTTTTTAGGGGGTTAGGGTTGTTTTTTGATAGGGGGTTAGTGTTGTTCGTTGTTAGGGGTTTAGGGTTGTTGCTTGTTAGCGATTTAGGGCTGTTTGTTGATAGGGGGTTAGGGTTGTTTGTTTTTAGGGGTTCAGTGTTGTTTGTTTTTAGGGTTTTAGGGTTCTTTGTTTTTAGGGGTTAAGATTGTGTGTTGTTAGGGGGTTACTGTTGTTTGTTGTTAGGGGGTTTGTGTTGTTTGTGGTTAGGAGTTTAGTGTTGTTGGTTGTTAGGGGGTTAGGGTTGTTTGTTGTTAGGGAGTTAGGGTTGTGTGTTGTTAGGGGGTTAGCGTTGTTTGCTGTTAGGGGGTGCGGGTTGTTTTTTGTTGGCGGATTAGGGTTGTTTGTTGTTAGTGGGTTAGTGTTGTTTGTTGTTAGGGGCTTAGTGTTGTTTGTTTTTAGGGGTTCAGTGTTGTTTCTTTTTAGGGTTTTAGGGTTGTTTTTTTTTAGGGGGTTAGTGTTGTTTGTTCTTGGGGTGTTAGGATTGTTATTTGTTAGGGTGTTATTGTTTGTTGGTAGGGGGTTAGTGTTGTTTGTGGTTAGGGGGTTAGTGTTGTTTGTTGTTAGGGGGTTAGGGTTGTTAGTTGTTAGGTGTTAATGTTTGTTGTTAGGGGGTTAGTTTTGCTTGTTGTTAGGGGTTTAGGGTTGTTTCTTTTTGGGGTTTAGTGGTGTTTGTTGTTCGGGTGTTAGTGTTGTTTGTTGTTAGGGGGTTAGTGTTGGTTGTTGTTACTGGGTTAGTGTTTTTTGTTGTTAGTGGGTTAGTACTTTTTGTTGTTAGGGGCTTAGTGTTGTTTGTTTTTAGGGTTTTAGGGTTGTTTGTTTTTAGGGGGTGAATGTTGTTTGTTGTCAGAGGGTTAGGATTGTTTGTTGTTAGGGGGTTAGTGTTGTTTGTTGTTTGGGGTTAGGGTTGTTGTTTGTTAGGGGGTTAGTGTTCAATCTTGTTGGGGTTAGTGTTGTTTGTTAGGGGGTTAGATTTGTTTGTTGTTGGTGGGTTAGTGTAGTTTGTTGTTAGTGGGTTAGTGTTGTTTGTTGTTAGGGGGTTAGTGTTTTTTTTTGTCAGGGGGTTAGTGTTCGTTGTTGGGGGTTAGTGTTGTTTGTTGTTAGGGGGTTAGTGTTGGTTGTTGTTACTGGGTTAGTGTTTTTGTTTTTACTGGGTTAGTGCTGTTTGTTGTTAGGGGCTTAGTGTTGTTTGTTTTTAGGGGTTCAGTGTTGTTTGTTTTTAGGGTTTTAGGGTTCTTTGTTTTTAGGGGTTAAGATTGTGTGTTGTTAGGGGGTTACTGTTGTTTGTTGTTAGGGGGTTTGTGTTGTTTGTGGTTAGGAGTTTAGTGTTGTTGGTTGTTAGGGGGTTAGGGTTGTTTGTTGTTAGGGTGTTAGGGTTGTGTGTTGTTAGGGGGTTAGCGTTGTTTGCTGTTAGGGGGTGCGGGTTGTTTTTTGTTGGCGGATTAGGGTTGTTTGTTGTTAGTGGGTTAGTGTTGTTTGTTGTTAGGGGCTTAGTGTTGTTTGTTTTTAGGGGTTCAGTGTTGTTTCTTTTTAGGGTTTTAGGGTTGTTTTTTTTTAGGGGGTTAGTGTTGTTTGTTCTTGGGGTGTTAGGATTGTTAGTTGTTAGGGTGTTATTGTTGTTTGTTGTTAGGGGGTTAGTGTTGTTTGTGGTTAGGGGGTTAGTGTTGTTTCTTGTTGGGGTTTAGTGCTGTTTGTTGTTAGGGGGTTAGCGTTGGTTGTTGTTAGGGGCTTAGTGTTCTTTGTTGTTAGGTGTTCAGTGTTCTTTTTTTTTACGGGGTTAGAGTTGTTTGTTGTTAGGTGATTACGGTTGTTTGTTCTAAGGGGGTTAGGGTTGTTTGTTGTTAGGGGGTTAGGGTTGTTTGTTGTTAGGGGTAGTGTTGTTTGTTTTTAGGGGTTTAGTGTTGTTTATTGTTACGGGGTTAGGGTAGTTTCTTGTTAAGGAGTTAGTGTTGTTTGTTGTTAGTGGGTTTTGGGTTGTTTGTTGTTAGGAGGTTAAGGTTGTTTGTTGTAAGGGGGTTAGGGTTGTTTGTTGTTATGGGGTTAGGTTTGTTTGTTGTTGGGGTTTACGGTTGTTTGTTGTTAGGGGGTTAGGGTTGTTTGTTGTTAGTTCTTTAGGGTTGTTTGTTTTTAGTGGGTTAGTGTTTTTAGTTGTTTGGGTTTTAGCGTTGTTTGTTTTTAGGGGTTTAGTGTTGTTTGTTGATAGGGTGTTAGGGTTGTTTGTTGTTAGTGGGTGAGGGTTGTTTGTTGATAGGGGTTTAGGGTTGTTTTTTGTTAGGCGTTTGTGTTGTTTGTGGTTGGGTGTTAGTGTTGTTTGTTAGGGGGTTAGTTTTGTTTGTTGTTAGTGGGTTAGGGTTGTTTGTTAGTGGGTTAGGGTTGTTTGTTGTTAGGGGATTAGGGTTGTTTGTTGTTATGGGGTTAGGGTAGTTTCTTATTGGGGTTAGTTTTGTTTGTTTTTAGTGGGTTAGGGTTGTTTGTTGTTAGGGGTTTAGTGTTGGTTGTTGTTAGGGGCTTAGTGTTGTTTGTTGTTAGGTGTTCAGTGTTCTTTTTTTTACGGGTTTAGGGTTGTTTCGTTTTAGGGGGTTAGGGTTGTTTGTTGTTAGTGAGTTAGTGTAGCTTGTTGTTAGGGTGTTAGGGTTGTTTGTTTCAGGGAGTTATGGTTGTTTGTTTTTAGGGGTTTAGGGTTGTTTGTTGTTAGGGGTTAGTGTTTGTTGTTAGGGGGTTAGTGTTTTTTGTTGTTAGGGGGTTAGGATTGTGTGTTGTTAGGGGGTTATTGTTGTTTTTTCTTAGGGGGTTAGAGTTGTTTGTGGTTAGGCGGTTAGGTTTGGTTTTTGTTAGGGTGTTAGTGTTTTTTGTTGTTAGGGGGTTAATGTTGTTTGTTGTTAGGGATTTAGGGTTGTTTCTTGTTGGGGTTTAGTGGTTTTTTTGTTAGGGTGTTAGTGTTGTTTGTGGTTAGGGTGTTAGTGTTTTTGGTTGTTAGGGGGTTAGGGTTGTTTGTTTTTAGGGGGTTAGGGTTGTTTTTTGATAGGGGGTTAGTGTTGTTCGTTGTTAGGGGTTTAGGGTTGTTGCTTGTTAGCGATTTAGGGCTGTTTGTTGATAGGGGGTTAGGGTTGTTTGTTTTTAGGGGTTCAGTGTTGTTTGTTTTTAGGGTTTTAGGGTTCTTTGTTTTTAGGGGTTAAGATTGTGTGTTGTTAGGGGGTTACTGTTGTTTGTTGTTAGGGGGTTTGTGTTGTTTGTGGTTAGGAGTTTAGTGTTGTTGGTTGTTAGGGGGTTAGGGTTGTTTGTTGTTAGGGAGTTAGGGTTGTGTGTTGTTAGGGGGTTAGCGTTGTTTGCTGTTAGGGGGTGCGGGTTGTTTTTTGTTGGCGGATTAGGGTTGTTTGTTGTTAGTGGGTTAGTGTTGTTTGTTGTTAGGGGCTTAGTGTTGTTTGTTTTTAGGGGTTCAGTGTTGTTTCTTTTTAGGGTTTTAGGGTTGTTTTTTTTTAGGGGGTTAGTGTTGTTTGTTCTTGGGGTGTTAGGATTGTTATTTGTTAGGGTGTTATTGTTTGTTGGTAGGGGGTTAGTGTTGTTTGTGGTTAGGGGGTTAGTGTTGTTTGTTGTTAGGGGGTTAGGGTTGTTAGTTGTTAGGTGTTAATGTTTGTTGTTAGGGGGTTAGTTTTGCTTGTTGTTAGGGGTTTAGGGTTGTTTCTTTTTGGGGTTTAGTGGTGTTTGTTGTTCGGGTGTTAGTGTTGTTTGTTGTTAGGGGGTTAGTGTTGGTTGTTGTTACTGGGTTAGTGTTTTTTGTTGTTAGTGGGTTAGTACTTTTTGTTGTTAGGGGCTTAGTGTTGTTTGTTTTTAGGGTTTTAGGGTTGTTTGTTTTTAGGGGGTGAATGTTGTTTGTTGTCAGAGGGTTAGGATTGTTTGTTGTTAGGGGGTTAGTGTTGTTTGTTGTTTGGGGGTTAGGGTTGTTGTTTGTTAGGGGGTTAGTGTTCTTTCTTGTTGGGGGTTAGTGTTTGTTAGGGGGTTAGATTTGTTTGTTGTTGGTGGGTTAGTGTAGTTTGTTGTTAGTGGGTTAGTGTTGTTTGTTGTTAGGGGGTTAGTGTTTTTTTTTGTCAGGGGGTTAGTGTTCGTTGTTGGGGGTTAGTGTTGTTTGTTGTTAGGGGGTTAGTGTTGGTTGTTGTTACTGGGTTAGTGTTTTTGTTTTTACTGGGTTAGTGCTGTTTGTTGTTGGGGCTTAGTGTTGTTTGTTTTTAGGGGTTCAGTGTTGTTTGTTTTTAGGGTTTTAGGGTTCTTTGTTTTTAGGGGTTAAGATTGTGTGTTGTTAGGGGGTTACTGTTGTTTGTTGTTAGGGGGTTTGTGTTGTTTGTGGTTAGGAGTTTAGTGTTGTTGGTTGTTAGGGGGTTAGGGTTGTTTGTTGTTAGGGTGTTAGGGTTGTGTGTTGTTAGGGGGTTAGCGTTGTTTGCTGTTAGGGGGTGCGGGTTGTTTTTTGTTGGCGGAGTAGGTTTGTTTGTTGTTAGTGGGTTAGTGTTGTTTGTTGTTAGGGGCTTAGTGTTGTTTGTTTTTAGGGGTTCAGTGTTGTTTCTTTTTAGGGTTTTAGGGTTTTTTTTTTTAGGGGGTTAGTGTTGTTTGTTCTTGGGGTGTTAGGATTGTTAGTTGTTAGGGTGTTATTGTTGTTTGTTGTTAGGGGGTTAGTGTTGTTTGTGGTTAGGGGGTTAGTGTTGTTTGTTGTTAGGGGTTTAGTGTTGTTTGTTGTTAGGGGGTTAGGGTTGTTTGTTGTAAGGGAGTTAGGGTTGTTTGCTGTTAGGGGGTTAGGGTTGTTTGTTGTTAGGGGTCGTGTTGTTTGTTGTTAGGGGTTTAGTGTTGTTTATTGTTACGGGGTTAGGGTAGTTTCTTGTTAAGGAGTTAGTGTTGTTTGTTGTTAGTGGGTTAGGGTTGTTTGTTGTTAGGAGGTTAAGGTTGTTTGTTGTAAGGGGGTTAGGGTTGTTTGTTGTTATGGGGTTAGGTTTGTTTGTTGTTGGGGTTTAGGGTTGTTTGTTGTTAGTGGGTTAGTGTTGTTTGATGTGAGTGGTTTAGGGTTGTTTGTTGTTAGGGGGTTAGGGTTGTTTGTTGTTAGGGGGTTAGGGTTGTTTGTTGTTAGTTCTTTAGGGTTGTTTGTTTTTAGTGGGTTAGTGTTTTTAGTTGTTTGGGTTTTAGCGTTGTTTGTTTTTAGGGGTTTAGTGTTGTTTGTTGATAGGGTGTTAGGGTTGTTTGTTGTTAGTGGGTGAGGGTTGTTTGTTGATAGGGGTTTAGGGTTGTTTTTTGTTAGGCGTTTGTGTTGTTTGTTGTTGGGTGTTAGTGTTGTTTGTTAGGGGGTTAGTTTTGTTTGTTGTTAGTGGGTTAGGGTTGTTTGTTAGTGGGTTAGGGTTGTTTGTTGTTAGGGGATTAGGGTTGTTTGTTGTTATGGGGTTAGGGTAGTTTCTTATTGGGGTTAGTTTTGTTTGTTTTTAGTGGGTTAGGGTTGTTTGTTGTTAGGGGGTTAGTGTTGGTTGTTGTTAGGGGCTTAGTGTTGTTTGTTGTTAGGTGTTCAGTGTTCTTTTTTTTACGGGTTTAGGGTTGTTCGTTTTAGGGGGTTAGGGTTGTTTGTTGTTAGTGAGTTAGTGTAGTTTGTTGTTAGGGTGTTAGGGTTGTTTGTTTCAGGGAGTTATGGTTGTTTGTTGTTAGGGGGTTAGGGTTGTTTGTTGTTACGGGGTTAGGGTTGTTTGTTGATAGGGGGTTAGGGTTTTTGTTGTTAGGGGGTTAGTGTTGTTTGTCGTTGGGGTTAGTGTTGTTTGTTCTAAGGGGGTTAGTGTTGTTTATTCTTAGGGGGTTAGGGTTGGTTGTTGTTAGGGTTTTAGTGTTGTTTGTTGTTAGGGGGTTAGTGTTCTTTGATTTTAGGGGTTTAGGGTTGTTTGTTGTTAGTGGGTTAGTGTTGTTTGTTGTTAGGGTGTTAGGGTTGTTTGTTGTTAGTGGGTTAGGGTTGCTTGTTGTTAAGGGAACTAGGGTTCTTGTTGTTAGGGTGTTAGTGTTGTTTGAGGTTGGGGTTAGTGTTTGTTGTTAGGCGGATAGTGTTGTTTGTTGTTAGGGTGTTTGGGTTGGTTGTTGTTAGGTGTTAGTGTTGTTTGTTGTTAGGGGGTTATTGTTGTTTGTTGTTATGGGGTTAATGTTCTTTGTGATTAGGGAGTTAGTGTTTGTTGTTAGGGGGTTAGTGTTGTTTCTTGTTAGGGGTTTAGGGTTGTTTCTTGTTGGGGTATACTGGTGTTTGTTGTTAGGGTGTTAGTGTTGTTTGTTGATAGGGGGTTAGTTTTGGTTGTTGTTAGGGGCTTAGTGTTGTGTGTTGTTAGGTGTTCAGTGTTCTTTTTTTTATGGGTTTAGAGTTGTTTCGTTTTAGGGGGTTAGGGTTGTTTGTTGTTAGGTGCTTAGGGTTGTTTGTTGTTAGTGGGTTAGGGTTGTTTGTTGTTAGGGGGTTAGCGTTGTTTGTTGTAAGGGGGTAAGGGTTGTTTGTTGTTAGGGGGTTAGGGTTTTTTGCTGTTAGAGGGTTAGGGTTGTTTTTTGTTAGGGGTAGTGTTGTTTGTTGTTAGGGGGTTAGTGTTGTTTGTTGTTAGGGGTTTAGGGTTGTTTCTTGTTGGGGTTTAGTGCTGTTTGTTGTTAGGGGGTTAGTGTTGGTTGTTGTTAGGGGCTTAATGTTGGTTGTTGTTAGGGGCTTAGTGTTCTTTGTTGTTAGGTGTTCAGTGTTCTTTTTTTACGGGGTTAGAGTTGTTTGTTGTTAGGTGATTACGGTTGTTTGTTCTAAGGGGGTTAGGGTTGTTTGTTGTTAGGGGGTTAGGGTTGTTTGTTGTTAGGGGTAGTGTTGTTTGTTTTTCGGGGTTTAGTGTTGTTTATTGTTACGGGGTTAGGGTAGTTTCTTGTTAAGGAGTTAGTGTTGTTTGTTGTTAGTGGGTTTTGGGTTGTTTGTTGTTAGGAGGTTAAGGTTGTTTGTTGTAAGGGGGTTAGGGTTGTTTGTTGTTATGGGGTTAGGTTTGTTTGTTGTTGGGGTTTACGGTTGTTTGTTGTTAGGGGGTTAGGGTTGTTTGTTGTTAGTTCTTTAGGGTTGTTTGTTTTTAGTGGGTTAGTGTTTTTAGTTGTTTGGGTTTTAGCGTTGTTTGTTTTTAGGGGTTTAGTGTTGTTTGTTGATAGGGTGTTAGGGTTGTTTGTTGTTAGTGGGTGAGGGTTGTTTGTTGATAGGGGTTTAGGGTTGTTTTTTGTTAGGCGTTTGTGTTGTTTGTTGTTGGGTGTTAGTGTTGTTTGTTAGGGGGTTAGCTTTGTTTGTTGTTAGTGGGTTAGGGTTGTTTGTTAGTGGGTTAGGGTTGTTTGTTGTTAGGGGATTAGGGTTGTTTGTTGTTATGGGGTTAGGGTAGTTTCTTATTGGGGTTAGTTTTGTTTGTTTTTAGTGGGTTAGGGTTGTTTGTTGTTAGGGGTTTAGTGTTGGTTGTTGTTAGGGGCTTAGTGTTGTTTGTTGTTAGGTGTTCAGTGTTCTTTTTTTACGGGTTTAGGGTTGTTTCGTTTTAGGGGGTTAGGGTTGTTTGTTGTTAGTGAGTTAGTGTAGCTTGTTGTTAGGGTGTTAGGGTTGTTTGTTTCAGGGAGTTATGGTTGTTTGTTTTTAGGGGTTTAGGGTTGTTTGTTGTTAGGGGTTAGTGTTTGTTGTTAGGGGGTTAGTGTTTTTTGTTGTTAGGGGGTTAGGATTGTGTGTTGTTAGGGGGTTATTGTTGTTTTTTCTTAGGGGGTTAGAGTTGTTTGTGGTTAGGCGGTTAGGTTTGGTTTTTGTTAGGGTGTTAGTGTTTTTTGTTGTTAGGGGGTTAATGTTGTTTGTTGTTAGGGATTTAGGGTTGTTTCTTGTTGGGGTTTAGTGGTTTTTTTGTTAGGGTGTTAGTGTTGTTTGTGGTTAGGGTGTTAGTGTTTTTGGTTGTTAGGGGGTTAGGGTTGTTTGTTTTTAGGGGGTTAGGGTTGTTTTTTGATAGGGGGTTAGTGTTGTTCGTTGTTAGGGGTTTAGGGTTGTTGCTTGTTAGCGATTTAGGGCTGTTTGTTGATAGGGGGTTAGGGTTGTTTGTTTTTAGGGGTTCAGTGTTGTTTGTTTTTAGGGTTTTAGGGTTCTTTGTTTTTAGGGGTTAAGATTGTGTGTTGTTAGGGGGTTACTGTTGTTTGTTGTTAGGGGGTTTGTGTTGTTTGTGGTTAGGAGTTTAGTGTTGTTGGTTGTTAGGGGGTTAGGGTTGTTTGTTGTTAGGGAGTTAGGGTTGTGTGTTGTTAGGGGGTTAGCGTTGTTTGCTGTTAGGGGGTGCGGGTTGTTTTTTGTTGGCGGATTAGGGTTGTTTGTTGTTAGTGGGTTAGTGTTGTTTGTTGTTAGGGGCTTAGTGTTGTTTGTTTTTAGGGGTTCAGTGTTGTTTCTTTTTAGGGTTTTAGGGTTGTTTTTTTTTAGGGGGTTAGTGTTGTTTGTTCTTGGGGTGTTAGGATTGTTATTTGTTAGGGTGTTATTGTTTGTTGGTAGGGGGTTAGTGTTGTTTGTGGTTAGGGGGTTAGTGTTGTTTGTTGTTAGGGGGTTAGGGTTGTTAGTTGTTAGGTGTTAATGTTTGTTGTTAGGGGGTTAGTTTTGCTTGTTGTTAGGGGTTTAGGGTTGTTTCTTTTTGGGGTTTAGTGGTGTTTGTTGTTCGGGTGTTAGTGTTGTTTGTTGTTAGGGGGTTAGTGTTGGTTGTTGTTACTGGGTTAGTGTTTTTTGTTGTTAGTGGGTTAGTACTTTTTGTTGTTAGGGGCTTAGTGTTGTTTGTTTTTAGGGTTTTAGGGTTGTTTGTTTTTAGGGGGTGAATGTTGTTTGTTGTCAGAGGGTTAGGATTGTTTGTTGTTAGGGGGTTAGTGTTGTTTGTTGTTTGGGGTTAGGGTTGTTGTTTGTTAGGGGGTTAGTGTTCAATCTTGTTGGGGTTAGTGTTGTTTGTTAGGGGGTTAGATTTGTTTGTTGTTGGTGGGTTAGTGTAGTTTGTTGTTAGTGGGTTAGTGTTGTTTGTTGTTAGGGGGTTAGTGTTTTTTTTTGTCAGGGGGTTAGTGTTCGTTGTTGGGGGTTAGTGTTGTTTGTTGTTAGGGGGTTAGTGTTGGTTGTTGTTACTGGGTTAGTGTTTTTGTTTTTACTGGGTTAGTGCTGTTTGTTGTTAGGGGCTTAGTGTTGTTTGTTTTTAGGGGTTCAGTGTTGTTTGTTTTTAGGGTTTTAGGGTTCTTTGTTTTTAGGGGTTAAGATTGTGTGTTGTTAGGGGGTTACTGTTGTTTGTTGTTAGGGGGTTTGTGTTGTTTGTGGTTAGGAGTTTAGTGTTGTTGGTTGTTAGGGGGTTAGGGTTGTTTGTTGTTAGGGTGTTAGGGTTGTGTGTTGTTAGGGGGTTAGCGTTGTTTGCTGTTAGGGGGTGCGGGTTGTTTTTTGTTGGCGGATTAGGGTTGTTTGTTGTTAGTGGGTTAGTGTTGTTTGTTGTTAGGGGCTTAGTGTTGTTTGTTTTTAGGGGTTCAGTGCTGTTTCTTTTTAGGGTTTTAGGGTTGTTTTTTTTTTAGGGGGTTAGTGTTGTTTGTTCTTGGGGTGTTAGGATTGTTTGTTGTTAGGGTGTTATTGTTGTTTGTTGTTAGGGGGTTAGTGTTGTTTGTGGTTAGGGGGTTAGTGTTGTTTGCTGTTAGGGGTTTAGTGTTGTTTGTTGTTAGGGGGTTAGGGTTGTTTGTTGTAAGGGAGTTAGGGTTGTTTGCTGTTAGGGGGTTAGGGTTGTTTGTTGTTAGGGGTCGTGTTGTTTGTTGTTAGGGGTTTAGTGTTGTTTATTGTTACGGGGTTAGGGTAGTTTCTTGTTAAGGAGTTAGTGTTGTTTGTTGTTAGTGGGTTAGGGTTGTTTGTTGTTAGGAGGTTAAGGTTGTTTGTTGTAAGGGGGTTAGGGTTGTTTGTTGTTATGGGGTTAGGTTTGTTTGTTGTTGGGGTTTAGGGTTGTTTGTTGTTAGGGGGTTAGTGTTGTTTGATGTGAGTGGTTTAGGGTTGTTTGTTGTTAGGGGGTTAGGGTTGTTTGTTGTTAGGGGGTTAGGGTTCTTTGTTGTTAGTTCTTTAGGGTTGTTTGCTTTTAGTGGGTTAGTGTTTTTAGTTGTTTGGGTTTTAGCGTTGTTTGTTTTTAGGGGTTTAGTGTTGTTTGTTGATAGGGTGTTAGGGTTGTTTGTTGTTAGTGGGTGAGGGTTGTTTGTTGATAGGGGTTTAGGGTTGTTTTTTGTTAGGCGTTTGTGTTGTTTGTTGTTGGGTGTTAGTGTTGTTTGTTAGGGGGTTAGTTTTGTTTGTTGTTAGTGGGTTAGGGTTGTTTGTTAGTGGGTTAGGGTTGTTTGTTGTTAGGGGATTAGGGTTGTTTGTTGTTATGGGGTTAGGGTAGTTTCTTATTGGGGTTAGTGTTGTTTGTTTTTAGTGGGTTAGTGTTGTTTGTTGTTAGGGGGTTAGTGTTGGTTGTTGTTAGGGGCTTAGTGTTGTTTGTTGTTAGGTGTTCAGTGTTCTTTTTTTTACGGGTTTAGGGTTGTTTCGTTTTAGGGGGTTAGGGTTGTTTGTTGTTAGTGAGTTAGTGTAGTTTGTTGTTAGGGTGTTAGGGTTGTTTGTTTCAGGGAGTTATGGTTGTTTGTTGTTAGGGGGTTAGGGTTGTTTGTTGTTACGGGGTTAGGGTTGTTTGTTGATAGGGGGTTAGGGTTTTTGTTGTTAGGGGGTTAGTGTTGTTTGTCGTTGGGGTTAGTGTTGTTTGTTCTAAGGGGGTTAGTGTTGTTTATTCTTAGGGGGTTAGGGTTGGTTGTTGTTAGGGTTTTAGTGTTGTTTGTTGTTAGGGGGTTAGTGTTCTTTGATTTTAGGGGTTTAGGGTTGTTTGTTGTTAGTGGGTTAGTGTTGTTTGTTGTTAGGGTGTTAGGGTTGTTTGTTGTTAGTGGGTTAGGGTTGTTTGTTGTTAAGGGAATTAGGGTTCTTGTTGTTAGGGTGTTAGTGTTGTTTGAGGTTGGGGGTTAGTGTTTGTTGTTAGGCGGATAGTGTTGTTTGTTGTTAGGGGGTTTGGATTGGTTGTTGTTAGGTGTTAGTGTTGTTTGTTGTTAGGGGGTTGGTGTTGTTTGTTCTTAGGAGGTTAGGATTGTTTGTTGTTAGGGGGTTATTGTTGTTTGTTGTTATGGGGTTAATGTTCTTTGTGGTTAGGGAGTTAGTGTTTGTTGTTAGGGGGTTAGTGTTGTTTCTTGTTAGGGGTTTAGGGTTGTTTCTTGTTGGGGTATACTGGTGTTTGTTGTTAGGGTGTTAGTGTTGTTTGTTGATAGGGGGTTAGTTTTGGTTGTTGTTAGGGGCTTAGTGTTGTGTGTTGTTAGGTGTTCAGTGTTCTTTTTTTTATGGGTTTAGAGTTGTTTCGTTTTAGGGGGTTAGGGTTGTTTGTTGTTAGGTGCTTAGGGTTGTTTGTTGTTAGTGGGTTAGGGTTGTTTGTTGTTAGGGGCTTAGCGTTGTTTGTTGTAAGGGGGTAAGGGTTGTTTGTTGTTATGGGGTTAGGGTTTTTTGCTGTTAGAGGGTTAGGGTTGTTTTTTGTTAGGGGTAGTGTTGTTTGTTGTTAGGGGGTTAGTGTTGTTTGTTGTTAGGGGTTTAGGGTTGTTTCTTGTTGGCGTTTAGTGCTGTTTGTTGTTAGGGGGTTAGTGTTGGTTGTTGTTAGGGGCTTAATGTTGGTTGTTGTTAGGGGCTTAGTGTTCTTTGTTGTTAGGTGTTCAGTGTTCTTTTTTTTTACAGGGTTAGAGTTGTTTGTTGTTAGGTGATTACGGTTGTTTGTTCTAAGGGGGTTAGGGTTGTTTGTTGTTAGGGGGTTAGGGTTGTTTGTTGTTAGGGGTAGTGTTGTTTGTTTTTAGGGGTTTAGTGTTGTTTATTGTTACGGGGTTAGGGTAGTTTCTTGTTAAGGAGTTAGTGTTGTTTGTTGTTAGTGGGTTTTGGGTTGTTTGTTGTTAGGAGGTTAAGGTTGTTTGTTGTAAGGGGGTTAGGGTTGTTTGTTGTTATGGGGTTAGGTTTGTTTGTTGTTGGGGTTTACGGTTGTTTGTTGTTAGGGGGTTAGGGTTGTTTGTTGTTAGTTCTTTAGGGTTGTTTGTTTTTAGTGGGTTAGTGTTTTTAGTTGTTTGGGTTTTAGCATTGTTTGTTTTTAGGGGTTTAGTGTTGTTTGTTGATAGGGTGTTAGGGTTGTTTGTTGTTAGTGGGTGAGGGTTGTTTGTTGATAGGGGTTTAGGGTTGTTTTTTGTTAGGCGTTTGTGTTGTTTGTTGTTGGGTGTTAGTGTTGTTTGTTAGGGGGTTAGTTTTGTTTGTTGTTAGTGGGTTAGTGTTGTTTGTTAGTGGGTTAGGGTTGTTTGTTGTTAGGGGATTAGGGTTGTTTGTTGTTATGGGGTTAGGGTAGTTTCTTATTGGGGTTAGTTTTGTTTGTTTTTAGTGGGTTAGGGTTGTTTGTTGTTAGGGGTTTAGTGTTGGTTGTTGTTAGGGGCTTAGTGTTGTTTGTTGTTCGGTGTTCAGTGTTCTTTTTTTTACGGGTTTAGGGTTGTTTCGTTTTAGGGGGTTAGGGTTGTTTGTTGTTAGTGAGTTAGTGTAGTTTGTTGTTAGGGTGTTAGGGTTGTTTGTTTCAGGGAGTTATGGTTGTTTGTTTTTAGGGGTTTAGGGTTGTTTGTTGTTAGGGGTTAGTGTTTGTTGTTAGGGGGTTAGTGTTTTTTGTTGTTAGGGGGTTAGGATTGTGTGTTGTTAGGGGGTTATTGTTGTTTTTTCTTAGGGGGTTAGAGTTGTTTGTGGTTAGGCGGTTAGGTTTGGTTTTTGTTAGGGTGTTAGTGTTTTTTGTTGTTAGGGGGTTAATGTTGTTTGTTGTTAGGGATTTAGGGTTGTTTCTTGTTGGGGTTTAGTGGTTTTTTTGTTAGGGTGTTAGTGTTGTTTGTGGTTAGGGTGTTAGTGTTTTTGGTTGTTAGGGGGTTAGGGTTGTTTGTTTTTAGGGGGTTAGGGTTGTTTTTTGATAGGGGGTTAGTGTTGTTCGTTGTTAGGGGTTTAGGGTTGTTGCTTGTTAGCGATTTAGGGCTGTTTGTTGATAGGGGGTTAGGGTTGTTTGTTTTTAGGGGTTCAGTGTTGTTTGTTTTTAGGGTTTTAGGGTTCTTTGTTTTTAGGGGTTAAGATTGTGTGTTGTTAGGGGGTTACTGTTGTTTGTTGTTAGGGGGTTTGTGTTGTTTGTGGTTAGGAGTTTAGTGTTGTTGGTTGTTAGTGGGTTAGTGTTGTTTGTTGTTAGGGGCTTAGTGTTGTTTGTTTTTAGGGGTTCAGTGTTGTTTCTTTTTAGGGTTTTAGGGTTGTTTTTTTTTTAGGGGGTTAGTGTTGTTTGTTCTTGGGGTGTTAGGATTGTTAGTTGTTAGGGTGTTATTGTTGATTGTTGTTAGGGGGTTAGTGTTGTTTGTGGTTAGGGGGTTAGTGTTGTTTGTTGTTAGGGGTTTAGTGTTGTTTGTTGTTAGGGGGTTAGGGTTGTTTGTTGTAAGGGAGTTAGGGTTGTTTGCTGTTAGGGGGTTAGGGTTGTTTGTTGTTAGGGGTCGTGTTGTTTGTTGTTAGGGGTTTAGTGTTGTTTATTGTTACGGGGTTAGGGTAGTTTCTTGTTAAGGAGTTAGTGTTGTTTGTTGTTAGTGGGTTAGGGTTGTTTGTTGTTAGGAGGTTAAGGTTGTTTGTTGTAAGGGGGTTAGGGTTGTTTGTTGTTATGGGGTTAGGTTTGTTTGTTGTTGGGGTTTAGGGTTGTTTGTTGTTAGGGGGTTAGTGTTGTTTGATGTGAGTGGTTTAGGGTTGTTTGTTGTTAGGGGGTTAGGGTTGTTTGTTGTTAGGGGGTTAGGGTTGTTTGTTGTGAGTTCTTTAGGGTTGTTTGTTTTTAGTGGGTTAGTGTTTTTAGTTGTTTGGGTTTTAGCGTTGTTTGTTTTTAGGGGTTTAGTGTTGTTTGTTGATAGGGTGTTAGGGTTGTTTGTTGTTAGTGGGTGAGGGTTGTTTGTTGATAGGGGTTTAGGGTTGTTTTTTGTTAGGCGTTTGTGTTGTTTGTTGTTGGGTGTTAGTGTTGTTTGTTAGGGGGTTAGTTTTGTTTGTTGTTAGTGGGTTAGGGTTGTTTGTTAGTGGGTTAGGGTTGTTTGTTGTTAGGGGATTAGGGTTGTTTGTTGTTATGGGGTTAGGGTAGTTTCTTATTGGGGTTAGTGTTGTTTGTTTTTAGTGGGTTAGTGTTGTTTGTGGTTAGGGGGTTAGTGTTGGTTGTTGTTAGGGGCTTAGTGTTGTTTGTTGTTAGGTGTTCAGTGTTCTTTTTTTTACGGGTTTAGGGTTGTTTCGTTTTAGGGGGTTAGGGTTGTTTGTTGTTAGTGAGTTAGTGTAGTTTGTTGTTAGGGTGTTAGGGTTGTTTGTTTCAGGGAGTTATGGTTGTTTGTTGTTAGGGGGTTAGGGTTGTTTGTTGTTACGGGGTTAGGGTTGTTTGTTGATAGGGGGTTAGGGTTTTTGTTGTTAGGGGGTTAGTGTTGTTTGTCGTTGGGGTTAGTGTTGTTTGTTCTAAGGGGGTTAGTGTTGTTTATTCTTAGGGGGTTAGGGTTGGTTGTTGTTAGGGTTTTAGTGTTGTTTGTTGTTAGGGGGTTAGTGTTCTTTGATTTTAGGGGTTTAGGGTTGTTTGTTGTTAGTGGGTTAGTGTTGTTTGTTGTTAGGGTGTTAGGGTTGTTTGTTGTTAGTGGGTTAGGGTTGTTTGTTGTTAAGGGAATTAGGGTTCTTGTTGTTAGGGTGTTAGTGTTGTTTGAGGTTGGGGGTTAGTGTTTGTTGTTAGGCGGATAGTGTTGTTTGTTGTTAGGGGGTTTGGGTTGGTTGTTGTTAGGTGTTAGTGTTGTTTGTTGTTAGGGGGTTATTGTTGTTTGTTGTTATGGGGTTAATGTTCTTTGTGGTTAGGGAGTTAGTGTTTGTTGTTAGGGGGTTAGTGTTGTTTCTTCTAAGCGGTTTAGGGTTGTTTCTTGTTGGGGTATACTGGTGTTTGTTGTTAGGGTGTTAGTGTTGTTTGTTGATAGGGGGTTAGTTTTGGTTGTTGTTAGGGGCTTAGTGTTGTTTGTTGTTAGGTGTTCAGTGTTCTTTTTTTTACGGGTTTAGGGTTGTTTCGTTTTAGGGGGTTAGGGTTGTTTGTTGTTAGTGAGTTAGTGTAGCTTGTTGTTAGGGTGTTAGGGTTGTTTGTTTCAGGGAGTTATGGTTGTTTGTTTTTAGGGGTTTAGGGTTGTTTGTTGTTAGGGGTTAGTGTTTGTTGTTAGGGGGTTAGTGTTTTTTGTTGTTAGGGGGTTAGGATTGTGTGTTGTTAGGGGGTTATTGTTGTTTTTTCTTAGGGGGTTAGAGTTGTTTGTGGTTAGGCGGTTAGGTTTGGTTTTTGTTAGGGTGTTAGTGTTTTTTGTTGTTAGGGGGTTAATGTTGTTTGTTGTTAGGGATTTAGGGTTGTTTCTTGTTGGGGTTTAGTGGTTTTTTTGTTAGGGTGTTAGTGTTGTTTGTGGTTAGGGTGTTAGTGTTTTTGGTTGTTAGGGGGTTAGGGTTGTTTGTTTTTAGGGGGTTAGGGTTGTTTTTTGATAGGGGGTTAGTGTTGTTCGTTGTTAGGGGTTTAGGGTTGTTGCTTGTTAGCGATTTAGGGCTGTTTGTTGATAGGGGGTTAGGGTTGTTTGTTTTTAGGGGTTCAGTGTTGTTTGTTTTTAGGGTTTTAGGGTTCTTTGTTTTTAGGGGTTAAGATTGTGTGTTGTTAGGGGGTTACTGTTGTTTGTTGTTAGGGGGTTTGTGTTGTTTGTGGTTAGGAGTTTAGTGTTGTTGGTTGTTAGGGGGTTAGGGTTGTTTGTTGTTAGGGAGTTAGGGTTGTGTGTTGTTAGGGGGTTAGCGTTGTTTGCTGTTAGGGGGTGCGGGTTGTTTTTTGTTGGCGGATTAGGGTTGTTTGTTGTTAGTGGGTTAGTGTTGTTTGTTGTTAGGGGCTTAGTGTTGTTTGTTTTTAGGGGTTCAGTGTTGTTTCTTTTTAGGGTTTTAGGGTTGTTTTTTTTTAGGGGGTTAGTGTTGTTTGTTCTTGGGGTGTTAGGATTGTTATTTGTTAGGGTGTTATTGTTTGTTGGTAGGGGGTTAGTGTTGTTTGTGGTTAGGGGGTTAGTGTTGTTTGTTGTTAGGGGGTTAGGGTTGTTAGTTGTTAGGTGTTAATGTTTGTTGTTAGGGGGTTAGTTTTGCTTGTTGTTAGGGGTTTAGGGTTGTTTCTTTTTGGGGTTTAGTGGTGTTTGTTGTTCGGGTGTTAGTGTTGTTTGTTGTTAGGGGGTTAGTGTTGGTTGTTGTTACTGGGTTAGTGTTTTTTGTTGTTAGTGGGTTAGTACTTTTTGTTGTTAGGGGCTTAGTGTTGTTTGTTTTTAGGGTTTTAGGGTTGTTTGTTTTTAGGGGGTGAGTGTTGTTTGTTGTCAGAGGGTTAGGATTGTTTGTTGTTAGGGGGTTAGTGTTGTTTGTTGTTTGGGGGTTAGGGTTGTTGTTTGTTAGGGGGTTAGTGTTCAATCTTGTTGGGGTTAGTGTTGTTTGTTAGGGGGTTAGATTTGTTTGTTGTTGGTGGGTTAGTGTAGTTTGTTGTTAGTGGGTTAGTGTTGTTTGTTGTTAGGGGGTTAGTGTTTTTTTTTGTCAGGGGGTTAGTGTTCGTTGTTGGGGGTTAGTGTTGTTTGTTGTTAGGGGGTTAGTGTTGGTTGTTGTTACTGGGTTAGTGTTTTTGTTTTTACTGGGTTAGTGCTGTTTGTTGTTAGGGGCTTAGTGTTGTTTGTTTTTAGGGGTTCAGTGTTGTTTGTTTTTAGGGTTTTAGGGTTCTTTGTTTTTAGGGGTTAAGATTGTGTGTTGTTAGGGGGTTACTGTTGTTTGTTGTTAGGGGGTTTGTGTTGTTTGTGGTTAGGAGTTTAGTGTTGTTGGTTGTTAGGGGGTTAGGGTTGTTTGTTGTTAGGGTGTTAGGGTTGTGTGTTGTTAGGGGGTTAGCGTTGTTTGCTGTTAGGGGGTGCGGGTTGTTTTTTGTTGGCGGATTAGGGTTGTTTGTTGTTAGTGGGTTAGTGTTGTTTGTTGTTAGGGGCTTAGTGTTGTTTGTTTTTAGGGGTTCAGTGTTGTTTCTTTTTAGGGTTTTAGGGTTGTTTTTTTTTAGGGGGTTAGTGTTGTTTGTTCTTGGGGTGTTAGGATTGTTAGTTGTTAGGGTGTTATTGTTGTTTGTTGTTAGGGGGTTAGTGTTGTTTGTGGTTAGGGGGTTAGTGTTGTTTGTTGTTAGGGGTTTAGTGTTGTTTGTTGTTAGGGGGTTAGGGTTGTTTGTTGTAAGGGAGTTAGGGTTGTTTGCTGTTAGGGGGTTAGGGTTGTTTGTTGTTAGGGGTCGTGTTGTTTGTTGTTAGGGGTTTAGTGTTGTTTATTGTTACGGGGTTAGGGTAGTTTCTTGTTAAGGAGTTAGTGTTGTTTGTTGTTAGTGGGTTAGGGTTGTTTGTTGTTAGGAGGTTAAGGTTGTTTGTTGTAAGGGGGTTAGGGTTGTTTGTTGTTATGGGGTTAGGTTTGTTTGTTGTTGGGGTTTAGGGTTGTTTGTTGTTAGGGGGTTAGTGTTGTTTGATGTGAGTGGTTTAGGGTTGTTTGTTGTTAGGGGGTTAGGGTTGTTTGTTGTTAGGGGGTTAGGGTTGTTTGTTGTTAGTTCTTTAGGGTTGTTTGTTTTTAGTGGGTTAGTGTTTTTAGTTGTTTGGGTTTTAGCGTTGTTTTTTTTTAGGGGTTTAGTGTTGTTTGTTGATAGGGTGTTAGGGTTGTTTGTTGTTAGTGGGTGAGGGTTGTTTGTTGATAGGGGTTTAGGGTTGTTTTTTGTTAGGCGTTTGTGTTGTTTGTTGTTGGGTGTTAGTGTTGTTTGTTAGGGGGTTAGTTTTGTTTGTTGTTAGTGGGTTAGGGTTGTTTGTTAGTGGGTTAGGGTTGTTTGTTGTTAGGGGATTAGGGTTGTTTGTTGTTATGGGGTTAGGGTAGTTTCTTATTGGGGTTACTGTTGTTTGTTTTTAGTGGGTTAGTGTTGTTTGTTGTTAGGGGGTTAGTGTTGGTTGTTGTTAGGGGCTTAGTGTTGTTTGTTGTTAGG
Organism: Elephas maximus indicus; assembly: GCF_024166365.1. Taxonomy (NCBI): domain Eukaryota; kingdom Metazoa; phylum Chordata; class Mammalia; order Proboscidea; family Elephantidae; genus Elephas; species Elephas maximus. Next base: position 1,393,729 of record NC_064824.1, on the reverse strand, counting down.
TGTTCAGTGTTCTTTTTTTTACGGGTTTAGGGTTGTTTCGTTTTAGGGGGTTAGGGTTGTTTGTTGTTAGTGAGTTAGTGTAGTTTGTTGTTAGGGTGTTAGGGTTGTTTGTTTCAGGGAGTTATGGTTGTTTGTTGTTAGGGGGTTAGGGTTGTTTGTTGTTACGGGGTTAGGGTTGTTTGTTGATGGGGGTTAGGGTTTTTGTTGTTAGGGGGTTAGTGTTGTTTGTCGTTTGGGTTAGTGTTGTTTGTTCTAAGGGGGTTAGTGTTGTTTATTCTTAGGGGGTTAGGGTTGGTTGTTGTTAGGGTTTTAGTGTTGTTTGTTGTTAGGGGGTTAGTGTTCTTTGATTTTAGGGGTTTAGGGTTGTTTGTTGTTAGTGGGTTAGTGTTGTTTGTTGTTAGGGTGTTAGGGTTGTTTGTTGTTAGTGGGTTAGGGTTGTTTGTTGTTAAGGGAATTAGGGTTCTTGTTGTTAGGGTGTTAGTGTTGTTTGAGGTTGGGGGTTAGTGTTTGTTGTTAGGCGGATAGTGTTGTTTGTTGTTAGGGGGTTTGGGTTGGTTGTTGTTAGGTGTTAGTGTTGTTTGTTGTTAGGGGGTTGGTGTTGTTTGTTCTTAGGGGGTTAGGATTGTTTGTTGTTAGGGGGTTATTGTTGTTTGTTGTTATGGGGTTAATGTTCTTTGTGGTTAGGGAGTTAGTGTTTGTTGTTAGGGGGTTAGTGTTGTTTCTTGTTAGGGGTTTAGGGTTGTTTCTTGTTGGGGTATACTGGTGTTTGTTGTTAGGGTGTTAGTGTTGTTTGTTGATAGGGGGTTAGTTTTGGTTGTTGTTAGGGGCTGAGTGTTGTGTGTTGTTAGGTGTTCAGTGTTCTTTTTTTTATGGGTTTAGAGTTGTTTCGTTTTAGGGGGTTAGGGTTGTTTGTTGTTAGGTGCTTAGGGTTGTTTGTTGTTAGTGGGTTAGGGTTGTTTGTTGTTAGGGGGTTAGCGTTGTTTGTTGTAAGGGGGTAAGGGTTGTTTGTTGTTAGGGGGTTAGGGTTTTTTGCTGTTAGAGGGTTAGGGTTGTTTTTTGTTAGGGGTAGTGTTGTTTGTTGTTAGGGGGTTAGTGTTGTTTGTTGTTAGGGGTTTAGGGTTGTTTCTTGTTGGGGTTTAGTGCTGTTTGTTGTTAGGGGGTTAGTGTTGGTTGTTGTTAGGGGCTTAATGTTGGTTGTTGTTAGGGGCTTAGTGTTCTTTGTTGTTAGGTGTTCAGTGTTCTTTTTTTTACGGGGTTAGAGTTGTTTGTTGTTAGGTGATTACGGTTGTTTGTTCTAAGGGGGTTAGGGTTGTTTGTTGTTAGGGGGTTAGGGTTGTTTGTTGTTAGGGGTAGTGTTGTTTGTTTTTCGGGGTTTAGTGTTGTTTATTGTTACGGGGTTAGGGTAGTTTCTTGTTAAGGAGTTAGTGTTGTTTGTTGTTAGTGGGTTTTGGGTTGTTTGTTGTTAGGAGGTTAAGGTTGTTTGTTGTAAGGGGGTTAGGGTTGTTTGTTGTTATGGGGTTAGGTTTGTTTGTTGTTGGGGTTTACGGTTGTTTGTTGTTAGGGGGTTAGGGTTGTTTGTTGTTAGTTCTTTAGGGTTGTTTGTTTTTAGTGGGTTAGTGTTTTTAGTTGTTTGGGTTTTAGCGTTGTTTGTTTTTAGGGGTTTAGTGTTGTTTGTTGATAGGGTGTTAGGGTTGTTTGTTGTTAGTGGGTGAGGGTTGTTTGTTGATAGGGGTTTAGGGTTGTTTTTTGTTAGGCGTTTGTGTTGTTTGTTGTTGGGTGTTAGTGTTGTTTGTTAGGGGGTTAGTTTTGTTTGTTGTTAGTGGGTTAGGGTTGTTTGTTAGTGGGTTAGGGTTGTTTGTTGTTAGGGGATTAGGGTTGTTTGTTGTTATGGGGTTAGGGTAGTTTCTTATTGGGGTTAGTTTTGTTTGTTTCTAGTGGGTTAGGGTTGTTTGTTGTTAGGGGTTTAGTGTTGGTTGTTGTTAGGGGCTTAGTGTTGTTTGTTGTTAGGTGTTCAGTGTTCTTTTTTTTACGGGTTTAGGGTTGTTTCGTTTTAGGGGGTTAGGGTTGTTTGTTGTTAGTGAGTTAGTGTAGCTTGTTGTTAGGGTGTTAGGGTTGTTTGTTTCAGGGAGTTATGGTTGTTTGTTTTTAAGGGTTTAGGGTTGTTTGTTGTTAGGGGTTAGTGTTTGTTGTTAGGGGGTTAGTGTTTTTTGTTGTTAGGGGGTTAGGATTGTGTGTTGTTAGGGGGTTATTGTTGTTTTTTCTTAGGGGGTTAGAGTTGTTTGTGGTTAGGCGGTTAGGTTTGGTTTTTGTTAGGGTGTTAGTGTTTTTTGTTGTTAGGATGTTAATGTTGTTTGTTGTTAGGGATTTAGGGTTGTTTCTTGTTGGGGTTTAGTGGTTTTTTTGTTAGGGTGTTAGTGTTGTTTGTGGTTAGGGTGTTAGTGTTTTTGGTTGTTAGGGGGTTAGGGTTGTTTGTTTTTAGGGGGTTAGGGTTGTTTTTTGATAGGGGTTAGTGTTGTTCGTTGTTAGGGGTTTAGGGTTGTTGCTTGTTAGCGATTTAGGGCTGTTTGTTGATAGGGGGTTAGGGTTGTTTGTTTTTAGGGGTTCAGTGTTGTTTGTTTTTAGGGTTTTAGGGTTCTTTGTTTTTAGCGGTTAAGATTGTGTGTTGTTAGGGGGTTACTGTTGTTTGTTGTTAGGGGGTTTGTGTTGTTTGTGGTTAGGAGTTTAGTGTTGTTGGTTGTTAGTGGGTTAGTGTTGTTTGTTGTTAGGGGCTTAGTGTTGTTTGTTTTTAGGGGTTCAGTGTTGTTTCTTTTTAGGGTTTTAGGGTTGTTTTTTTTTTAGGGGGTTAGTGTTGTTTGTTCTTGGGGTGTTAGGATTGTTAGTTGTTAGGGTGTTATTGTTGTTTGTTGTTAGGGGGTTAGTGTTGTTTGTGGTGAGGGGGTTAGTGTTGTTTGTTGTTAGTGGTTTAGTGTTGTTTGTTGTTAGGGGGTTAGGGTTGTTTGTTGTAAGGGAGTTAGGGTTGTTTGCTGTGAGGGGGTTAGGGTTGTTTGTTGTTAGGGGTCGTGTTGTTTGTTGTTAGGGGTTTAGTGTTGTTTATTGTTACGGGGTTAGGGTAGTTTCTTGTTAAGGAGTTAGTGTTGTTTGTTGTTAGTGGGTTAGGGTTGTTTGTTGTTAGGAGGTTAAGGTTGTTTGTTGTAAGGGGGTTAGGGTTGTTTGTTGTTATGGGGTTAGGTTTGTTTGTTGTTGGGGTTTAGGGTTGTTTGTTGTTGGGGGTTAGTGTTGTTTGATGTGAGTGGTTTAGGGTTGTTTGTTGTTAGGGGGTTAGGGTTGTTTGTTGTTAGTTCTTTAGGGTTGTTTGTTTTTAGTGGGTTAGTGTTTTTAGTTGTTTGGGTTTTAGCATTGTTTGTTTTTAGGGGTTTAGTGTTGTTTGTTGATAGGGTGTTAGGGTTGTTTGTTGTTAGTGGGTGAGGGTTGTTTGTTGATAGGGGTTTAGGGTTGTTTTTTGTTAGGCGTTTGTGTTGTTTGTTGTTGGGTGTTAGTGTTGTTTGTTAGGGGGTTAGTTTTGTTTGTTGTTAGTGGGTTAGAGTTGTTTGTTAGTGGGTTAGGGTTGCTTGTTGTTAGGGGATTAGGGTTGTTTGTTGTTATGGGGTTAGGGTAGTTTCTTATTGGGGTTAGTGTTGTTTGTTTTTAGTGGGTTAGTGTTGTTTGTTGTTAGGGGGTTAGAGTTGTTTGTTGTTAGGGGCTTAGCGTTGTTTGTTGTAAGGGGGTAAGGGTTGTTTGTTGTTATGGGGTTAGGGTTTTTTGCTGTTAGAGGGTTAGGGTTGTTTTTTGTTAGGGGTAGTGTTGTTTGTTGTTAGGGGGTTAGTGTTGTTTGTTGTTAGGGGTTTAGGGTTGTTTCTTGTTGGGGTTTAGTGCTGTTTGTTGTTAGGGGGTTAGTGTTGGTTGTTGTTAGGGGCTTAATGTTGGTTGTTGTTAGGGGCTTAGTGTTCTTTGTTGTTAGGTGTTCAGTGTTCTTTTTTTTTACGGGGTTAGAGTTGTTTGTTGTTAGGTTATTACGGTTGTTTGTTCTAAGGGGGTTAGGGTTGTTTGTTGTTAGGGGGTTAGGGTTGTTTGTTGTTAGGGGTAGTGTTGTTTGTTTTTAGGGGTTTAGTGTTGTTTATTGTTACGGGGTTAGGGTAGTTTCTTGTTAAGGAGTTAGTGTTGTTTGTTGTTAGTGGGTTTTGGGTTGTTTGTTGTTAGGAGGTTAAGGTTGTTTGTTGTAAGGGGGTTAGGGTTGTTTGTTGTTATGGGGTTAGGTTTGTTTGTTGTTGGGGTTTACGGTTGTTTGTTGTTAGGGGGTTAGGGTTGTTTGTTGTTAGTTCTTTAGGGTTGTTTGTTTTTAGTGGGTTAGTGTTTTTAGTTGTTTGGGTTTTAGCGTTGTTTGTTTTTAGGGGTTTAGTGTTGTTTGTTGATAGGGTGTTAGGGTTGTTTGTTGTTAGTGGGTGAGGGTTGTTTGTTGATAGGGGTTTAGGGTTGTTTTTTGTTAGGCGTTTGTGTTGTTTGTTGTTGGGTGTTAGTGTTGTTTGTTAGGGGGTTAGTTTTGTTTGTTGTTAGTGGGTTAGGGTTGTTTGTTAGTGGGTTAGGGTTGTTTGTTGTTAGGGGATTAGGGTTGTTTGTTGTTATGGGGTTAGGGTAGTTTCTTATTGGGGTTAGTTTTGTTTGTTTTTAGTGGGTTAGGGTTGTTTGTTGTTCGGGGTTTAGTGTTGGTTGTTGTTAGGGGCTTAGTGTTGTTTGTTGTTCGGTGTTCAGTGTTCTTTTTTTTACGGGTTTAGGGTTGTTTCGTTTTAGGGGGTTAGGGTTGTTTGTTGTTAGTGAGTTAGTGTAGCTTGTTGTTAGGGTGTTAGGGTTGTTTGTTTCAGGGAGTTATGGTTGTTTGTTTTTAGGGGTTTAGGGTTGTTTGTTGTTAGGGGTTAGTGTTTGTTGTTAGGGGGTTAGTGTTTTTTGTTGTTAGGGGGTTAGGATTGTGTGTTGTTAGGGGGTTATTGTTGTTTTTTCTTAGGGGGTTAGAGTTGTTTGTGGTTAGGCGGTTAGGTTTGGTTTTTGTTAGGGTGTTAGTGTTTTTTGTTGTTAGGGGGTTAATGTTGTTTGTTGTTAGGGATTTAGGGTTGTTTCTTGTTGGGGTTTAGTGGTTTTTTTGTTAGGGTGTTAGTGTTGTTTGTGGTTAGGGTGTTAGTGTTTTTGGTTGTTAGGGGGTTAGGGTTGTTTGTTTTTAGGGGGTTAGGGTTGTTTTTTGATAGGGGGTTAGTGTTGTTCGTTGTTAGGGGTTTAGGGTTGTTGCTTGTTAGCGATTTAGGGCTGTTTGTTGATAGGGGGTTAGGGTTGTTTGTTTTTAGGGGTTCAGTGTTGTTTGTTTTTAGGGTTTTAGGGTTCTTTGTTTTTAGGGGTTAAGATTGTGTGTTGTTAGGGGGTTACTGTTGTTTGTTGTTAGGGGGTTTGTGTTGTTTGTGGTTAGGAGTTTAGTGTTGTTGGTTGTTAGTGGGTTAGTGTTGTTTGTTGTTAGGGGCTTAGTGTTGTTTGTTTTTAGGGGTTCAGTGTTGTTTCTTTTTAGGGTTTTAGGGTTGTTTTTTTTTTAGGGGGTTAGTGTTGTTTGTTCTTGGGGTGTTAGGATTGTTAGTTGTTAGGGTGTTATTGTTGATTGTTGTTAGGGGGTTAGTGTTGTTTGTGGTTAGGGGGTTAGTGTTGTTTGTTGTTAGGGGTTTAGTGTTGTTTGTTGTTAGGGGGTTAGGGTTGTTTGTTGTAAGGGAGTTAGGGTTGTTTGCTGTTAGGGGGTTAGGGTTGTTTGCTGTTAGGGGTCGTTTTGTTTGTTGTTAGGGGTTTAGTGTTGTTTATTGTTACGGGGTTAGGGTAGTTTCTTGTTAAGGAGTTAGTGTTGTTTGTTGTTAGTGGGTTAGGGTTGTTTGTTGTTAGGAGGTTAAGGTTGTTTGTTGTAAGGGGGTTAGGGTTGTTTGTTGTTATGGGGTTAGGTTTGTTTGTTGTTGGGGTTTAGGGTTGTTTGTTGTTAGGGGGTTAGTGTTGTTTGATGTGAGTGGTTTAGGGTTGTTTGTTGTTAGGGGGTTAGGGTTGTTTGTTGTTAGGGGGTTAGGGTTGTTTGTTGTTAGTTCTTTAGGGTTGTTTGTTTTTAGTGGGTTAGTGTTTTTAGTTGTTTGGGTTTTAGCGTTGTTTGTTTTTAGGGGTTTAGTGTTGTTTGTTGATAGGGTGTTAGGGTTGTTTGTTGTTAGTGGGTGAGGGTTGTTTGTTGATAGGGGTTTAGGGTTGTTTTTTGTTAGGCGTTTGTGTTGTTTGTTGTTGGGTGTTAGTGTTGTTTGTTAGGGGGTTAGTTTTGTTTGTTGTTAGTGGGTTAGGGTTGTTTGTTAGTGGGTTAGGGTTGTTTGTTGTTAGGGGATTAGGGTTGTTTGTTGTTATGGGGTTAGGGTAGTTTCTTATTGGGGTTAGTGTTGTTTGTTTTTAGTGGGTTAGTGTTGTTTGTTGTTAGGGGGTTAGTGTTGGTTGTTGTTAGGGGCTTAGTGTTGTTTGTTGTTAGGTGTTCAGTGTTCTTTTTTTTACGGGTTTAGGGTTGTTTCGTTTTAGGGGGTTAGGGTTGTTTGTTGTTAGTGAGTTAGTGTAGTTTGTTGTTAGGGTGTTAGGGTTGTTTGTTTCAGGGAGTTATGGTTGTTTGTTGTTAGGGGGTTAGGGTTGTTTGTTGTTACGGGGTTAGGGTTGTTTGTTGATAGGGGGTTAGGGTTTTTGTTGTTAGGGGGTTAGTGTTGTTTGTCGTTGGGGTTAGTGTTGTTTGTTCTAAGGGGGTTAGTGTTGTTTATTCTTAGGGGGTTAGGGTTGGTTGTTGTTAGGGTTTTAGTGTTGTTTGTTGTTAGGGGGTTAGTGTTCTTTGATTTTAGGGGTTTAGGGTTGTTTGTTGTTAGTGGGTTAGTGTTGTTTGTTGTTAGGGTGTTAGGGTTGTTTGTTGTTAGTGGGTTAGGGTTGTTTGTTGTTAAGGGAATTAGGGTTCTTGTTGTTAGGGTGTTAGTGTTGTTTGAGGTTGGGGGTTAGTGTTTGTTGTTAGGCGGATAGTGTTGTTTGTTGTTAGGGGGTTTGGGTTGGTTGTTGTTAGGTGTTAGTGTTGTTTGTTGTTAGGGGGTTATTGTTGTTTGTTGTTATGGGGTTAATGTTCTTTGTGGTTAGGGAGTTAGTGTTTGTTGTTAGGGGGTTAGTGTTGTTTCTTGTTAGCGGTTTAGGGTTGTTTCTTGTTGGGGTATACTGGTGTTTGTTGTTAGGGTGTTAGTGTTGTTTGTTGATAGGGGGTTAGTTTTGGTTGTTGTTAGGGGCTTAGTGTTGTTTGTTGTTAGGTGTTCAGTGTTCTTTTTTTTACGGGTTTAGGGTTGTTTCGTTTTAGGGGGTTAGGGTTGTTTGTTGTTAGTGAGTTAGTGTAGCTTGTTGTTAGGGTGTTAGGGTTGTTTGTTTCAGGGAGTTATGGTTGTTTGTTTTTAGGGGTTTAGGGTTGTTTGTTGTTAGGAGTTAGTGTTTGTTGTTAGGGGGTTAGTGTTTTTTGTTGTTAGGGGGTTAGGATTGTGTGTTGTTAGGGGGTTATTGTTGTTTTTTCTTAGGGGGTTAGAGTTGTTTGTGGTTAGGCGGTTAGGTTTGGTTTTTGTTAGGGTGTTAGTGTTTTTTGTTGTTAGGGGGTTAATGTTGTTTGTTGTTAGGGATTTAGGGTTGTTTCTTGTTGGGGTTTAGTGGTTTCTTTGTTAGGGTGTTAGTGTTGTTTGTGGTTAGGGTGTTAGTGTTTTTGGTTGTTAGGGGGTTAGGGTTGTTTGTTTTTAGGGGGTTAGGGTTGTTTTTTGATAGGGGGTTAGTGTTGTTCGTTGTTAGGGGTTTAGGGTTGTTGCTTGTTAGCGATTTAGGGCTGTTTGTTGATAGGGGGTTAGGGTTGTTTGTTTTTAGGGGTTCAGTGTTGTTTGTTTTTAGGGTTTTAGGGTTCTTTGTTTTTAGGGGTTAAGATTGTGTGTTGTTAGGGGGTTACTGTTGTTTGTTGTTAGGGGGTTTGTGTTGTTTGTGGTTAGGAGTTTAGTGTTGTTGGTTGTTAGGGGGTTAGGGTTGTTTGTTGTTAGGGAGTTAGGGTTGTGTGTTGTTAGGGGGTTAGCGTTGTTTGCTGTTAGGGGGTGCGGGTTGTTTTTTGTTGGCGGATTAGGGTTGTTTGTTGTTAGTGGGTTAGTGTTGTTTGTTGTTAGGGGCTTAGTGTTGTTTGTTTTTAGGGGTTCAGTGTTGTTTCTTTTTAGGGTTTTAGGGTTGTTTTTTTTTAGGGGGTTAGTGTTGTTTGTTCTTGGGGTGTTAGGATTGTTATTTGTTAGGGTGTTATTGTTTGTTGGTAGGGGGTTAGTGTTGTTTGTGGTTAGGGGGTTAGTGTTGTTTGTTGTTAGGGGGTTAGGGTTGTTAGTTGTTAGGTGTTAATGTTTGTTGTTAGGGGGTTAGTTTTGCTTGTTGTTAGGGGTTTAGGGTTGTTTCTTTTTGGGGTTTAGTGGTGTTTGTTGTTCGGGTGTTAGTGTTGTTTGTTGTTAGGGGGTTAGTGTTGGTTGTTGTTACTGGGTTAGTGTTTTTTGTTGTTAGTGGGTTAGTACTTTTTGTTGTTAGGGGCTTAGTGTTGTTTGTTTTTAGGGTTTTAGGGTTGTTTGTTTTTAGGGGGTGAGTGTTGTTTGTTGTCAGAGGGTTAGGATTGTTTGTTGTTAGGGGGTTAGTGTTGTTTGTTGTTTGGGGGTTAGAGTTGTTGTTTGTTAGGGGGTTAGTGTTCAATCTTGTTGGGGTTAGTGTTGTTTGTTAGGGGGTTAGATTTGTTTGTTGTTGGTGGGTTAGTGTAGTTTGTTGTTAGTGGGTTAGTGTTGTTTGTTGTTAGGGGGTTAGTGTTTTTTTTTGTCAGGGGGTTAGTGTTCGTTGTTGGGGGTTAGTGTTGTTTGTTGTTAGGGGGTTAGTGTTGGTTGTTGTTACTGGGTTAGTGTTTTTGTTTTTACTGGGTTAGTGCTGTTTGTTGTTAGGGGCTTAGTGTTGTTTGTTTTTAGGGGTTCAGTGTTGTTTGTTTTTAGGGTTTTAGGGTTCTTTGTTTTTAGGGGTTAAGATTGTGTGTTGTTAGGGGGTTACTGTTGTTTGTTGTTAGGGGGTTTGTGTTGTTTGTGGTTAGGAGTTTAGTGTTGTTGGTTGTTAGGGGGTTAGGGTTGTTTGTTGTTAGGGTGTTAGGGTTGTGTGTTGTTAGGGGGTTAGCGTTGTTTGCTGTTAGGGGGTGCGGGTTGTTTTTTGTTGGCGGATTAGGGTTGTTTGTTGTTAGTGGGTTAGTGTTGTTTGTTGTTAGGGGCTTAGTGTTGTTTGTTTTTAGGGGTTCAGTGTTGTTTCTTTTTAGGGTTTTAGGGTTGTTTTTTTTAGGGGGTTAGTGTTGTTTGTTCTTGGGGTGTTAGGATTGTTAGTTGTTAGGGTGTTATTGTTGTTTGTTGTTAGGGGGTTAGTGTTGTTTGTGGTTAGGGGGTTAGTGTTGTTTGTTGTTAGGGGTTTAGTGTTGTTTGTTGTTAGGGGGTTAGGGTTGTTTGTTGTAAGGGAGTTAGGGTTGTTTGCTGTTAGGGGGTTAGGGTTGTTTGTTGTTAGGGGTCGTGTTGTTTGTTGTTAGGGGTTTAGTGTTGTTTATTGTTACGGGGTTAGGGTAGTTTCTTGTTAAGGAGTTAGTGTTGTTTGTTGTTAGTGGGTTAGGGTTGTTTGTTGTTAGGAGGTTAAGGTTGTTTGTTGTAAGGGGGTTAGGGTTGTTTGTTGTTATGGGGTTAGGTTTGTTTGTTGTTGGGGTTTAGGGTTGTTTGTTGTTAGGGGGTTAGTGTTGTTTGATGTGAGTGGTTTAGGGTTGTTTGTTGTTAGGGGGTTAGGGTTGTTTGTTGTTAGGGGGTTAGGGTTGTTTGTTGTTAGTTCTTTAGGGTTGTTTGTTTTTAGTGGGTTAGTGTTTTTAGTTGTTTGGGTTTTAGCGTTGTTTTTTTTTAGGGGTTTAGTGTTGTTTGTTGATAGGGTGTTAGGGTTGTTTGTTGTTAGTGGGTGAGGGTTGTTTGTTGATAGGGGTTTAGGGTTGTTTTTTGTTAGGCGTTTGTGTTGTTTGTTGTTGGGTGTTAGTGTTGTTTGTTAGGGGGTTAGTTTTGTTTGTTGTTAGTGGGTTAGGGTTGTTTGTTAGTGGGTTAGGGTTGTTTGTTGTTAGGGGATTAGGGTTGTTTGTTGTTATGGGGTTAGGGTAGTTTCTTATTGGGGTTACTGTTGTTTGTTTTTAGTGGGTTAGTGTTGTTTGTTGTTAGGGGGTTAGTGTTGGTTGTTGTTAGGGGCTTAGTGTTGTTTGTTGTTAGGTGTTCAGTGTTCTTTTTTTTACGGGTTTAGGGTTGTTTCGTTTTAGGGGGTTAGGGTTGTTTGTTGTTAGTGAGTTAGTGTAGTTTGTTGTTAGGGTGTTAGGGTTGTTTGTTTCAGGGAGTTATGGTTGTTTGTTGTTAGGGGGTTAGGGTTGTTTGTTGTTACGGGGTTAGGGTTGTTTGTTGATGGGGGTTAGGGTTTTTGTTGTTAGGGGGTTAGTGTTGTTTGTCGTTTGGGTTAGTGTTGTTTGTTCTAAGGGGGTTAGTGTTGTTTATTCTTAGGGGGTTAGGGTTGGTTGTTGTTAGGGTTTTAGTGTTGTTTGTTGTTAGGGGGTTAGTGTTCTTTGATTTTAGGGGTTTAGGGTTGTTTGTTGTTAGTGGGTTAGTGTTGTTTGTTGTTAGGGTGTTAGGGTTGTTTGTTGTTAGTGGGTTAGGGTTGTTTGTTGTTAAGGGAATTAGGGTTCTTGTTGTTAGGGTGTTAGTGTTGTTTGAGGTTGGGGGTTAGTGTTTGTTGTTAGGCGGATAGTGTTGTTTGTTGTTAGGGGGTTTGGGTTGGTTGTTGTTAGGTGTTAGTGTTGTTTGTTGTTAGGGGGTTGGTGTTGTTTGTTCTTAGGGGGTTAGGATTGTTTGTTGTTAGGGGGTTATTGTTGTTTGTTGTTATGGGGTTAATGTTCTTTGTGGTTAGGGAGTTAGTGTTTGTTGTTAGGGGGTTAGTGTTGTTTCTTGTTAGGGGTTTAGGGTTGTTTCTTGTTGGGGTATACTGGTGTTTGTTGTTAGGGTGTTAGTGTTGTTTGTTGATAGGGGGTTAGTTTTGGTTGTTGTTAGGGGCTGAGTGTTGTGTGTTGTTAGGTGTTCAGTGTTCTTTTTTTATGGGTTTAGAGTTGTTTCGTTTTAGGGGGTTAGGGTTGTTTGTTGTTAGGTGCTTAGGGTTGTTTGTTGTTAGTGGGTTAGGGTTGTTTGTTGTTAGGGGGTTAGCGTTGTTTGTTGTAAGGGGGTAAGGGTTGTTTGTTGTTAGGGGGTTAGGGTTTTTTGCTGTTAGAGTGTTAGGGTTGTTTTTTGTTAGGGGTAGTGTTGTTTGTTGTTAGGGGGTTAGTGTTGTTTGTTGTTAGGGGTTTAGGGTTGTTTCTTGTTGGGGTTTAGTGCTGTTTGTTGTTAGGGGGTTAGTGTTGGTTGTTGTTAGGGGCTTAATGTTGGTTGTTGTTAGGGGCTTAGTGTTCTTTGTTGTTAGGTGTTCAGTGTTCTTTTTTTTTACGGGGTTAGAGTTGTTTGTTGTTAGGTGATTACGGTTGTTTGTTCTAAGGGGGTTAGGGTTGTTTGTTGTTAGGGGGTTAGGGTTGTTTGTTGTTAGGGGTAGTGTTGTTTGTTTTTCGGGGTTTAGTGTTGTTTATTGTTACGGGGTTAGGGTAGTTTCTTGTTAAGGAGTTAGTGTTGTTTGTTGTTAGTGGGTTTTGGGTTGTTTGTTGTTAGGAGGTTAAGGTTGTTTGTTGTAAGGGGGTTAGGGTTGTTTGTTGTTATGGGGTTAGGTTTGTTTGTTGTTGGGGTTTACGGTTGTTTGTTGTTAGGGGGTTAGGGTTGTTTGTTGTTAGTTCTTTAGGGTTGTTTGTTTTTAGTGGGTTAGTGTTTTTAGTTGTTTGGGTTTTAGCATTGTTTGTTTTTAGGGGTTTAGTGTTGTTTGTTGATAGGGTGTTAGGGTTGTTTGTTGTTAGTGGGTGAGGGTTGTTTGTTGATAGGGGTTTAGGGTTGTTTTTTGTTAGGCGTTTGTGTTGTTTGTTGTTGGGTGTTAGTGTTGTTTGTTAGGGGGTTAGTTTTGTTTGTTGTTAGTGGGTTAGGGTTGTTTGTTAGTGGGTTAGGGTTGTTTGTTGTTAGGGGATTAGGGTTGTTTGTTGTTATGGGGTTAGGGTAGTTTCTTATTGGGGTTAGTTTTGTTTGTTTTTAGTGGGTTAGGGTTGTTTGTTGTTAGGGGTTTAGTGTTGGTTGTTGTTAGGGGCTTAGTGTTGTTTGTTGTTAGGTGTTCAGTGTTCTTTTTTTTACGGGTTTAGGGTTGTTTCGTTTTAGGGGGTTAGGGTTGTTTGTTGTTAGTGAGTTAGTGTAGCTTGTTGTTAGGGTGTTAGGGTTGTTTGTTTCAGGGAGTTATGGTTGTTTGTTTTTAGGGGTTTAGGGTTGTTTGTTGTTAGGGGTTAGTGTTTGTTGTTAGGGGGTTAGTGTTTTTTGTTGTTAGGGGGTTAGGATTGTGTGTTGTTAGGGGGTTATTGTTGTTTTTTCTTAGGGGGTTAGAGTTGTTTGTGGTTAGGCGGTTAGGTTTGGTTTTTGTTAGGGTGTTAGTGTTTTTTGTTGTTAGGGGGTTAATGTTGTTTGTTGTTAGGGATTTAGGGTTGTTTCTTGTTGGGGTTTAGTGGTTTTTTTGTTAGGGTGTTAGTGTTGTTTGTGGTTAGGGTGTTAGTGTTTTTGGTTGTTAGGGGGTTAGGGTTGTTTGTTTTTAGGGGGTTAGGGTTGTTTTTTGATAGGGGGTTAGTGTTGTTCGTTGTTAGGGGTTTAGGGTTGTTGCTTGTTAGCGATTTAGGGCTGTTTGTTGATAGGGGGTTAGGGTTGTTTGTTTTTAGGGGTTCAGTGTTGTTTGTTTTTAGGGTTTTAGGGTTCTTTGTTTTTAGCGGTTAAGATTGTGTGTTGTTAGGGGGTTACTGTTGTTTGTTGTTAGGGGGTTTGTGTTGTTTGTGGTTAGGAGTTTAGTGTTGTTGGTTGTTAGTGGGTTAGTGTTGTTTGTTGTTAGGGGCTTAGTGTTGTTTGTTTTTAGGGGTTCAGTGTTGTTTCTTTTTAGGGTTTTAGGGTTGTTTTTTTTTTAGGGGGTTAGTGTTGTTTGTTCTTGGGGTGTTAGGATTGTTAGTTGTTAGGGTGTTATTGTTGTTTGTTGTTAGGGGGTTAGTGTTGTTTGTGGTGAGGGGGTTAGTGTTGTTTGTTGTTAGGGGTTTAGTGTTGTTTGTTGTTAGGGGGTTAGGGTTGTTTGTTGTAAGGGAGTTAGGGTTGTTTGCTGTGAGGGGGTTAGGGTTGTTTGTTGTTAGGGGTCGTGTTGTTTGTTGTTAGGGGTTTAGTGTTGTTTATTGTTACGGGGTTAGGGTAGTTTCTTGTTAAGGAGTTAGTGTTGTTTGTTGTTAGTGGGTTAGGGTTGTTTGTTGTTAGGAGGTTAAGGTTGTTTGTTGTAAGGGGGTTAGGGTTGTTTGTTGTTATGGGGTTAGGTTTGTTTGTTGTTGGGGTTTAGGGTTGTTTGTTGTTAGGGGGTTAGTGTTGTTTGATGTGAGTGGTTTAGGGTTGTTTGTTGTTAGGGGGTTAGGGTTGTTTGTTGTTAGTTCTTTAGGGTTGTTTGTTTTTAGTGGGTTAGTGTTTTTAGTTGTTTGGGTTTTAGCATTGTTTGTTTTTAGGGGTTTAGTGTTGTTTGTTGATAGGGTGTTAGGGTTGTTTGTTGTTAGTGGGTGAGGGTTGTTTGTTGATAGGGGTTTAGGGTTGTTTTTTGTTAGGCGTTTGTGTTGTTTGTTGTTGGGTGTTAGTGTTGTTTGTTAGGGGGTTAGTTTTGTTTGTTGTTAGTGGGTTAGAGTTGTTTGTTAGTGGGTTAGGGTTGCTTGTTGTTAGGGGATTAGGGTTGTTTGTTGTTATGGGGTTAGGGTAGTTTCTTATTGGGGTTAGTGTTGTTTGTTTTTAGTGGGTTAGTGTTGTTTGTTGTTAGGGGGTTAGGGTTGTTTGTTGTTAGGGGCTTAGCGTTGTTTGTTGTAAGGGGGTAAGGGTTGTTTGTTGTTATGGGGTTAGGGTTTTTTGCTGTTAGAGGGTTAGGGTTGTTTTTTGTTAGGGGTAGTGTTGTTTGTTGTTAGGGGGTTAGTGTTGTTTGTTGTTAGGGGTTTAGGGTTGTTTCTTGTTGGGGTTTAGTGCTGTTTGTTGTTAGGGGGTTAGTGTTGGTTGTTGTTAGGGGCTTAATGTTGGTTGTTGTTAGGGGCTTAGTGTTCTTTGTTGTTAGGTGTTCAGTGTTCTTTTTTTTTACGGGGTTAGAGTTGTTTGTTGTTAGGTTATTACGGTTGTTTGTTCTAAGGGGGTTAGGGTTGTTTGTTGTTAGGGGGTTAGGGTTGTTTGTTGTTAGGGGTAGTGTTGTTTGTTTTTAGGGGTTTAGTGTTGTTTATTGTTACGGGGTTAGGGTAGTTTCTTGTTAAGGAGTTAGTGTTGTTTGTTGTTAGTGGGTTTTGGGTTGTTTATTGTTAGGAGGTTAAGGTTGTTTGTTGTAAGGGGGTTAGGGTTGTTTGTTGTTATGGGGTTAGGTTTGTTTGTTGTTGGGGTTTACGGTTGTTTGTTGTTAGGGGGTTAGGGTTGTTTGTTGTTAGTTCTTTAGGGTTGTTTGTTTTTAGTGGGTTAGTGTTTTTAGTTGTTTGGGTTTTAGCGTTGTTTGTTTTTAGGGGTTTAGTGTTGTTTGTTGATAGGGTGTTAGGGTTGTTTGTTGTTAGTGGGTGAGGGTTGTTTGTTGATAGGGGTTTAGGGTTGTTTTTTGTTAGGCGTTTGTGTTGTTTGTTGTTGGGTGTTAGTGTTGTTTGTTAGGGGGTTAGTTTTGTTTGTTGTTAGTGGGTTAGGGTTGTTTGTTAGTGGGTTAGGGTTGTTTGTTGTTAGGAGATTAGGGTTGTTTGTTGTTATGGGGTTAGGGTAGTTTCTTATTGGGGTTAGTTTTGTTTGTTTTTAGTGGGTTAGGGTTGTTTGTTGTTAGGGGTTTAGTGTTGGTTGTTGTTAGGGGCTTAGTGTTGTTTGTTGTTCGGTGTTCAGTGTTCTTTTTTTTACGGGTTTAGGGTTGTTTCGTTTTAGGGGGTTAGGGTTGTTTGTTGTTAGTGAGTTAGTGTAGCTTGTTGTTAGGGTGTTAGGGTTGTTTGTTTCAGGGAGTTATGGTTGTTTGTTTTTAGGGGTTTAGGGTTGTTTGTTGTTAGGGGTTAGTGTTTGTTGTTAGGGGGTTAGTGTTTTTTGTTGTTAGGGGGTTAGGATTGTGTGTTGTTAGGGGGTTATTGTTGTTTTTTCTTAGGGGGTTAGAGTTGTTTGTGGTTAGGCGGTTAGGTTTGGTTTTTGTTAGGGTGTTAGTGTTTTTTGTTGTTAGGGGGTTAATGTTGTTTGTTGTTAGGGATTTAGGGTTGTTTCTTGTTGGGGTTTAGTGGTTTTTTTGTTAGGGTGTTAGTGTTGTTTGTGGTTAGGGTGTTAGTGTTTTTGGTTGTTAGGGGGTTAGGGTTGTTTGTTTTTAGGGGGTTAGGGTTGTTTTTTGATAGGGGGTTAGTGTTGTTCGTTGTTAGGGGTTTAGGGTTGTTGCTTGTTAGCGATTTAGGGCTGTTTGTTGATAGGGGGTTAGGGTTGTTTGTTTTTAGGGGTTCAGTGTTGTTTGTTTTTAGGGTTTTAGGGTTCTTTGTTTTTAGGGGTTAAGATTGTGTGTTGTTAGGGGGTTACTGTTGTTTGTTGTTAGGGGGTTTGTGTTGTTTGTGGTTAGGAGTTTAGTGTTGTTGGTTGTTAGTGGGTTAGTGTTGTTTGTTGTTAGGGGCTTAGTGTTGTTTGTTTTTAGGGGTTCAGTGTTGTTTCTTTTTAGGGTTTTAGGGTTGTTTTTTTTTTAGGGGGTTAGTGTTGTTTGTTCTTGGGGTGTTAGGATTGTTAGTTGTTAGGGTGTTATTGTTGTTTGTTGTTAGGGGGTTAGTGTTGTTTGTGGTGAGGGGGTTAGTGTTGTTTGTTGTTAGGGGTTTAGTGTTGTTTGTTGTTAGGGGGTTAGGGTTGTTTGTTGTAAGGGAGTTAGGGTTGTTTGCTGTGAGGGGGTTAGGGTTGTTTGTTGTTAGGGGTCGTGTTGTTTGTTGTTAGGGGTTTAGTGTTGTTTATTGTTACGGGGTTAGGGTAGTTTCTTGTTAAGGAGTTAGTGTTGTTTGTTGTTAGTGGGTTAGGGTTGTTTGTTGTTAGGAGGTTAAGGTTGTTTGTTGTAAGGGGGTTAGGGTTGTTTGTTGTTATGGGGTTAGGTTTGTTTGTTGTTGGGGTTTAGGGTTGTTTGTTGTTAGGGGGTTAGTGTTGTTTGATGTGAGTGGTTTAGGGTTGTTTGTTGTTAGGGGGTTAGGGTTGTTTGTTGTTAGTTCTTTAGGGTTGTTTGTTTTTAGTGGGTTAGTGTTTTTAGTTGTTTGGGTTTTAGCATTGTTTGTTTTTAGGGGTTTAGTGTTGTTTGTTGATAGGGTGTTAGGGTTGTTTGTTGTTAGTGGGTGAGGGTTGTTTGTTGATAGGGGTTTAGGGTTGTTTTTTGTTAGGCGTTTGTGTTGTTTGTTGTTGGGTGTTAGTGTTGTTTGTTAGGGGGTTAGTTTTGTTTGTTGTTAGTGGGTTAGAGTTGTTTGTTAGTGGGTTAGGGTTGCTTGTTGTTAGGGGATTAGGGTTGTTTGTTGTTATGGGGTTAGGGTAGTTTCTTATTGGGGTTAGTGTTGTTTGTTTTTAGTGGGTTAGTGTTGTTTGTTGTTAGGGGGTTAGGGTTGTTTGTTGTTAGGGGCTTAGCGTTGTTTGTTGTAAGGGGGTAAGGGTTGTTTGTTGTTATGGGGTTAGGGTTTTTTGCTGTTAGAGGGTTAGGGTTGTTTTTTGTTAGGGGTAGTGTTGTTTGTTGTTAGGGGGTTAGTGTTGTTTGTTGTTAGGGGTTTAGGGTTGTTTCTTGTTGGGGTTTAGTGCTGTTTGTTGTTAGGGGGTTAGTGTTGGTTGTTGTTAGGGGCTTAATGTTGGTTGTTGTTAGGGGCTTAGTGTTCTTTGTTGTTAGGTGTTCAGTGTTCTTTTTTTTTACGGGGTTAGAGTTGTTTGTTGTTAGGTTATTACGGTTGTTTGTTCTAAGGGGGTTAGGGTTGTTTGTTGTTAGGGGGTTAGGGTTGTTTGTTGTTAGGGGTAGTGTTGTTTGTTTTTAGGGGTTTAGTGTTGTTTATTGTTACGGGGTTAGGGTAGTTTCTTGTTAAGGAGTTAGTGTTGTTTGTTGTTAGTGGGTTTTGGGTTGTTTATTGTTAGGAGGTTAAGGTTGTTTGTTGTAAGGGGGTTAGGGTTGTTTGTTGTTATGGGGTTAGGTTTGTTTGTTGTTGGGGTTTACGGTTGTTTGTTGTTAGGGGGTTAGGGTTGTTTGTTGTTAGTTCTTTAGGGTTGTTTGTTTTTAGTGGGTTAGTGTTTTTAGTTGTTTGGGTTTTAGCGTTGTTTGTTTTTAGGGGTTTAGTGTTGTTTGTTGATAGGGTGTTAGGGTTGTTTGTTGTTAGTGGGTGAGGGTTGTTTGTTGATAGGGGTTTAGGGTTGTTTTTTGTTAGGCGTTTGTGTTGTTTGTTGTTGGGTGTTAGTGTTGTTTGTTAGGGGGTTAGTTTTGTTTGTTGTTACTGGGTTAGGGTTGTTTGTTAGTGGGTTAGGGTTGTTTGTTGTTAGGGGATTAGGGTTGTTTGTTGTTATGGGGTTAGGGTAGTTTCTTATTGGGGTTAGTTTTGTTTGTTTTTAGTGGGTTAGGGTTGTTTGTTGTTAGGGGTTTAGTGTTGGTTGTTGTTAGGGGCTTAGTGTTGTTTGTTGTTCGGTGTTCAGTGTTCTTTTTTTTACGGGTTTAGGGTTGTTTCGTTTTAGGGGGTTAGGGTTGTTTGTTGTTAGTGAGTTAGTGTAGCTTGTTGTTAGGGTGTTAGGGTTGTTTGTTTCAGGGAGTTATGGTTGTTTGTTTTTAGGGGTTTAGGGTTGTTTGTTGTTAGGGGTTAGTGTTTGTTGTTAGGGGGTTAGTGTTTTTTGTTGTTAGGGGGTTAGGATTGTGTGTTGTTAGGGGGTTATTGTTGTTTTTTCTTAGGGGGTTAGAGTTGTTTGTGGTTAGGCGGTTAGGTTTGGTTTTTGTTAGGGTGTTAGTGTTTTTTGTTGTTAGGGGGTTAATGTTGTTTGTTGTTAGGGATTTAGGGTTGTTTCTTGTTGGGGTTTAGTGGTTTTTTTGTTAGGGTGTTAGTGTTGTTTGTGGTTAGGGTGTTAGTGTTTTTGGTTGTTAGGGGGTTAGGGTTGTTTGTTTTTAGGGGGTTAGGGTTGTTTTTTGATAGGGGGTTAGTGTTGTTCGTTGTTAGGGGTTTAGGGTTGTTGCTTGTTAGCGATTTAGGGCTGTTTGTTGATAGGGGGTTAGGGTTGTTTGTTTTTAGGGGTTCAGTGTTGTTTGTTTTTAGGGTTTTAGGGTTCTTTGTTTTTAGGGGTTAAGATTGTGTGTTGTTAGGGGGTTACTGTTGTTTGTTGTTAGGGGGTTTGTGTTGTTTGTGGTTAGGAGTTTAGTGTTGTTGGTTGTTAGTGGGTTAGTGTTGTTTGTTGTTAGGGGCTTAGTGTTGTTTGTTTTTAGGGGTTCAGTGTTGTTTCTTTTTAGGGTTTTAGGGTTGTTTTTTTTTTAGGGGGTTAGTGTTGTTTGTTCTTGGGGTGTTAGGATTGTTAGTTGTTAGGGTGTTATTGTTGATTGTTGTTAGGGGGTTAGTGTTGTTTGTGGTTAGGGGGTTAGTGTTGTTTGTTGTTAGGGGTTTAGTGTTGTTTGTTGTTAGGGGGTTAGGGTTGTTTGTTGTAAGGGAGTTAGGGTTGTTTGCTGTTAGGGGGTTAGGGTTGTTTGTTGTTAGGGGTCGTGTTGTTTGTTGTTAGGGGTTTAGTGTTGTTTATTGTTACGGGGTTAGGGTAGTTTCTTGTTAAGGAGTTAGTGTTGTTTGTTGTTAGTGGGTTAGGGTTGTTTGTTGTTAGGAGGTTAAGGTTGTTTGTTGTAAGGGGGTTAGGGTTGTTTGTTGTTATGGGGTTAGGTTTGTTTGTTGTTGGGGTTTAGGGTTGTTTGTTGTTAGGGGGTTAGTGTTGTTTGATGTGAGTGGTTTAGGGTTGTTTGTTGTTAGGGGGTTAGGGTTGTTTGTTGTTAGGGGGTTAGGGTTGTTTGTTGTTAGTTCTTTAGGGTTGTTTGTTTTTAGTGGGTTAGTGTTTTTAGTTGTTTGGGTTTTAGCGTTGTTTGTTTTTAGGGGTTTAGTGTTGTTTGTTGATAGGGTGTTAGGGTTGTTTGTTGTTAGTGGGTGAGGGTTGTTTGTTGATAGGGGTTTAGGGTTGTTTTTTGTTAGGCGTTTGTGTTGTTTGTTGTTGGGTGTTAGTGTTGTTTGTTAGGGGGTTAGTTTTGTTTGTTGTTAGTGGGTTAGGGTTGTTTGTTAGTGGGTTAGGGTTGTTTGTTGTTAGGGGATTAGGGTTGTTTGTTGTTATGGGGTTAGGGTAGTTTCTTATTGGGGTTAGTGTTGTTTGTTTTTAGTGGGTTAGTGTTGTTTGTTGTTAGGGGGTTAGTGTTGGTTGTTGTTAGGGGCTTAGTGTTGTTTGTTGTTAGGTGTTCAGTGTTCTTTTTTTTACGGGTTTAGGGTTGTTTCGTTTTAGGGGGTTAGGGTTGTTTGTTGTTAGTGAGTTAGTGTAGTTTGTTGTTAGGGTGTTAGGGTTGTTTGTTTCAGGGAGTTATGGTTGTTTGTTGTTAGGGGGTTAGGGTTGTTTGTTGTTACGGGGTTAGGGTTGTTTGTTGATAGGGGGTTAGGGTTTTTGTTGTTAGGGGGTTAGTGTTGTTTGTCGTTGGGGTTAGTGTTGTTTGTTCTAAGGGGGTTAGTGTTGTTTATTCTTAGGGGGTTAGGGTTGGTTGTTGTTAGGGTTTTAGTGTTGTTTGTTGTTAGGGGGTTAGTGTTCTTTGATTTTAGGGGTTTAGGGTTGTTTGTTGTTAGTGGGTTAGTGTTGTTTGTTGTTAGGGTGTTAGGGTTGTTTGTTGTTAGTGGGTTAGGGTTGTTTGTTGTTAAGGGAATTAGGGTTCTTGTTGTTAGGGTGTTAGTGTTGTTTGAGGTTGGGGGTTAGTGTTTGTTGTTAGGCGGATAGTGTTGTTTGTTGTTAGGGGGTTTGGGTTGGTTGTTGTAAGGTGTTAGTGTTGTTTGTTGTTAGGGGGTTATTGTTGTTTGTTGTTATGGGGTTAATGTTCTTTGTGGTTAGGGAGTTAGTGTTTGTTGTTAGGGGGTTAGTGTTGTTTCTTGTTAGCGGTTTAGGGTTGTTTCTTGTTGGGGTATACTGGTGTTTGTTGTTAGGGTGTTAGTGTTGTTTGTTGATAGGGGGTTAGTTTTGGTTGTTGTTAGGGGCTTAGTGTTGTTTGTTGTTAGGTGTTCAGTGTTCTTTTTTTTACGGGTTTAGGGTTGTTTCGTTTTAGGGGGTTAGGGTTGTTTGTTGTTAGTGAGTTAGTGTAGCTTGTTGTTAGGGTGTTAGGGTTGTTTGTTTCAGGGAGTTATGGTTGTTTGTTTTTAGGGGTTTAGGGTTGTTTGTTGTTAGGGGTTAGTGTTTGTTGTTAGGGGGTTAGTGTTTTTTGTTGTTAGGGGGTTAGGATTGTGTGTTGTTAGGGGGTTATTGTTGTTTTTTCTTAGGGGGTTAGAGTTGTTTGTGGTTAGGCGGTTAGGTTTGGTTTTTGTTAGGGTGTTAGTGTTTTTTGTTGTTAGGGGGTTAATGTTGTTTGTTGTTAGGGATTTAGGGTTGTTTCTTGTTGGGGTTTAGTGGTTTTTTTGTTAGGGTGTTAGTGTTGTTTGTGGTTAGGGTGTTAGTGTTTTTGGTTGTTAGGGGGTTAGGGTTGTTTGTTTTTAGGGGCTTAGGGTTGTTTTTTGATAGGGGGTTAGTGTTGTTCGTTGTTAGGGGTTTAGCGTTGTTGCTTGTTAGCGATTTAGGGCTGTTTGTTGATAGGGGGTTAGGGTTGTTTGTTTTTAGGGGTTCAGTGTTGTTTGTTTTTAGGGTTTTAGGGTTCTTTGTTTTTAGGGGTTAAGATTGTGTGTTGTTAGGGGGTTACTGTTGTTTGTTGTTAGGGGGTTTGTGTTGTTTGTGGTTAGGAGTTTAGTGTTGTTGGTTGTTAGGGGGTTAGGGTTGTTTGTTGTTAGGGAGTTAGGGTTGTGTGTTGTTAGGGGGTTAGCGTTGTTTGCTGTTAGGGGGTGCGGGTTGTTTTTTGTTGGCGGATTAGGGTTGTTTGTTGTTAGTGGGTTAGTGTTGTTTGTTGTTAGGGGCTTAGTGTTGTTTGTTTTTAGGGGTTCAGTGTTGTTTCTTTTTAGGGTTTTAGGGTTGTTTTTTTTTAGGGGGTTAGTGTTGTTTGTTCTTGGGGTGTTAGGATTGTTATTTGTTAGGGTGTTATTGTTTGTTGGTAGGGGGTTAGTGTTGTTTGTGGTTAGGGGGTTAGTGTTGTTTGTTGTTAGGGGGTTAGGGTTGTTAGTTGTTAGGTGTTAATGTTTGTTGTTAGGGGGTTAGTTTTGCTTGTTGTTAGGGGTTTAGGGTTGTTTCTTTTTGGGGTTTAGTGGTGTTTGTTGTTCGGGTGTTAGTGTTGTTTGTTGTTAGGGGGTTAGTGTTGGTTGTTGTTACTGGGTTAGTGTTTTTTGTTGTTAGTGGGTTAGTACTTTTTGTTGTTAGGGGCTTAGTGTTGTTTGTTTTTAGGGTTTTAGGGTTGTTTGTTTTTAGGGGGTGAGTGTTGTTTGTTGTCAGAGGGTTAGGATTGTTTGTTGTTAGGGGGTTCGTGTTGTTTGTTGTTTGGGGGTTAGGGTTGTTGTTTGTTAGGGGGTTAGTGTTCAATCTTGTTGGGGTTAGTGTTGTTTGTTAGGGGGTTAGATTTGTTTGTTGTTGGTGGGTTAGTGTAGTTTGTTGTTAGTGGGTTAGTGTTGTTTGTTGTTAGGGGGTTAGTGTTTTTTTTTGTCAGGGGGTTAGTGTTCGTTGTTGGGGGTTAGTGTTGTTTGTTGTTAGGGGGTTAGTGTTGGTTGTTGTTACTGGGTTAGTGTTTTTGTTTTTACTGGGTTAGTGCTGTTTGTTGTTAGGGGCTTAGTGTTGTTTGTTTTTAGGGGTTCAGTGTTGTTTGTTTTTAGGGTTTTAGGGTTCTTTGTTTTTAGGGGTTAAGATTGTGTGTTGTTAGGGGGTTACTGTTGTTTGTTGTTAGGGGGTTTGTGTTGTTTGTGGTTAGGAGTTTAGTGTTGTTGGTTGTTAGGGGGTTAGGGTTGTTTGTTGTTAGGGTGTTAGGGTTGTGTGTTGTTAGGGGGTTAGCGTTGTTTGCTGTTAGGGGGTGCGGGTTGTTTTTTGTTGGCGGATTAGGGTTGTTTGTTGTTAGTGGATTAGTGTTGTTTGTTGTTAGGGGCTTAGTGTTGTTTGTTTTTAGGGGTTCAGTGTTGTTTCTTTTTAGGGTTTTAGGGTTGTTTTTTTTTAGGGGGTTAGTGTTGTTTGTTCTTGGGGTGTTAGGATTGTTAGTTGTTAGGGTGTTATTGTTGTTTGTTGTTAGGGGGTTAGTGTTGTTTGTGGTTAGGGGGTTAGTGTTGTTTGTTGTTAGGGGTTTAGTGTTGTTTGTTGTTAGGGGGTTAGGGTTGTTTGTTGTAAGGGAGTTAGGGTTGTTTGCTGTTAGGGGGTTAGGGTTGTTTGTTGTTAGGGGTCGTGTTGTTTGTTGTTAGGGGTTTAGTGTTGTTTATTGTTACGGGGTTAGGGTAGTTTCTTGTTAAGGAGTTAGTGTTGTTTGTTGTTAGTGGGTTAGGGTTGTTTGTTGTTAGGAGGTTAAGGTTGTTTGTTGTAAGGGGGTTAGGGTTGTTTGTTGTTATGGGGTTAGGTTTGTTTGTTGTTGGGGTTTACGGTTGTTTGTTGTTAGGGGGTAAGGGTTGTTTGTTGTTATGGGGTTAGGGTTTTTTGCTGTTAGAGGGTTAGGGTTGTTTTTTGTTAGGGGTAGTGTTGTTTGTTGTTAGGGGGTTAGTGTTGTTTGTTGTTAGGGGTTTAAGGTTGTTTCTTGTTGGGGTTTAGTGCTGTTTGTTGTTAGGGGGTTAGTGTTGGTTGTTGTTAGGGGCTTAATGTTGGTTGTTGTTAGGGGCTTAGTGTTCTTTGTTGTTAGGTGTTCAGTGTTCTTTTTTTTTACGGGGTTAGAGTTGTTTGTTGTTAGGTTATTACGGTTGTTTGTTCTAAGGGGGTTAGGGTTGTTTGTTGTTAGGGGGTTAGGGTTGTTTGTTGTTAGGGGTAGTGTTGTTTGTTTTTCGGGGTTTAGTGTTGTTTATTGTTACGGGGTTAGGGTAGTTTCTTGTTAAGGAGTTAGTGTTGTTTGTTGTTAGTGGGTTTTGGGTTGTTTGTTGTTAGGAGGTTAAGGTTGTTTGTTGTAAGGGGGTTAGGGTTGTTTGTTGTTATGGGGTTAGGTTTGTTTGTTGTTGGGGTTTACGGTTGTTTGTTGTTAGGGGGTTAGGGTTGTTTGTTGTTAGTTCTTTAGGGTTGTTTGTTTTTAGTGGGTTAGTGTTTTTAGTTGTTTGGGTTTTAGCGTTGTTTGTTTTTAGGGGTTTAGTGTTGTTTGTTGATAGGGTGTTAGGGTTGTTTGTTGTTAGTGGGTGAGGGTTGTTTGTTGATAGGGGTTTAGGGTTGTTTTTTGTTAGGCGTTTGTGTTGTTTGTTGTTGGGTGTTAGTGTTGTTTGTTAGGGGGTTAGTTTTGTTTGTTGTTACTGGGTTAGGGTTGTTTGTTAGTGGGTTAGGGTTGTTTGTTGTTAGGGGATTAGGGTTGTTTGTTGTTATGGGGTTAGGGTAGTTTCTTATTGGGGTTAGTTTTGTTTGTTTTTAGTGGGTTAGGGTTGTTTGTTGTTAGGGGTTTAGTGTTGGTTGTTGTTAGGGGCTTAGTGTTGTTTGTTGTTAGGTGTTCAGTGTTCTTTTTTTTACGGGTTTAGGGTTGTTTCGTTTTAGGGGGTTAGGGTTGTTTGTTGTTAGTGAGTTAGTGTAGCTTGTTGTTAGGGTGTTAGGGTTGTTTGTTTCAGGGAGTTATGGTTGTTTGTTTTTAAGGGTTTAGGGTTGTTTGTTGTTAGGGGTTAGTGTTTGTTGTTAGGGGGTTAGTGTTTTTTGTTGTTAGGGGGTTAGGATTGTGTGTTGTTAGGGGGTTATTGTTGTTTTTTCTTAGGGGGTTAGAGTTGTTTGTGGTTAGGCGGTTAGGTTTGGTTTTTGTTAGGGTGTTAGTGTTTTTTGTTGTTAGGATGTTAATGTTGTTTGTTGTTAGGGATTTAGGGTTGTTTCTTGTTGGGGTTTAGTGGTTTTTTTGTTAGGGTGTTAGTGTTGTTTGTGGTTAGGGTGTTAGTGTTTTTGGTTGTTAGGGGGTTAGGGTTGTTTGTTTTTAGGGGGTTAGGGTTGTTTTTTGATAGGGGTTAGTGTTGTTCGTTGTTAGGGGTTTAGGGTTGTTGCTTGTTAGCGATTTAGGGCTGTTTGTTGATAGGGGGTTAGGGTTGTTTGTTTTTAGGGGTTCAGTGTTGTTTGTTTTTAGGGTTTTAGGGTTCTTTGTTTTTAGGGGTTAAGATTGTGTGTTGTTAGGGGGTTACTGTTGTCTGTTGTTAGGGGGTTTGTGTTGTTTGTGGTTAGGAGTTTAGTGTTGTTGGTTGTTAGTGGGTTAGTATTGTTTGTTGTTAGGGGCTTAGTGTTGTTTGTTTTTAGGGGTTCAGTTTTGTTTCTTTTTAGGGTTTTAGGGTTGTTTTTTTTTTAGGGGGTTAGTGTTGTTTGTTCTTGGGGTGTTAGGATTGTTAGTTGTTAGGGTGTTATTGTTGTTTGTTGTTAGGGGGTTAGTGTTGTTTGTGGTTAGGGGGTTAGTGTAGTTTGTTGTTAGGGGTTTAGTGTTGTTTGTTGTTAGGGGGTTAGGGTTGTTTGTTGTTAGGGTTCGTGTTGTTTGTTGTTAGGGGTTTAGTGTTGTTTATTGTTACGGGGTTAGGGTAGTTTCTTGTTAAGGAGTTAGTGTTGTTTGTTGTTAGTTGGTTAGGGTTGTTTGTTGTTAGGAGGTTAAGGTTGTTTGTTGTAAGGGGGTTAGGGTTGTTTGTTGTTATGGGGTTAGGTTTGTTTGTTGTTGGGGTTTAGGGTTGTTTGTTGTTAGGGGGTTAGTGTTGTTTGATGTGAGTGGTTTAGGGTTCTTTGTTGTTAGGGGGTTAGGGTTGTTTGTTGTTAGTTCTTTAGGGTTGTTTGTTTTTAGTGGGTTAGTGTTTTTAGTTGTTTGGGTTTTAGCGTTGTTTGTTTTTAGGGGTTTAGTGTTGTTTGTTGATAGGGTGTTAGGGTTGTTTGTTGTTAGTGGGTGAGGGTTGTTTGTTGATAGGGGTTTAGGGTTGTTTTTTGTTAGGCGTTTGTGTTGTTTGTTGTTGGGTGTTAGTGTTGTTTGTTAGGGGGTTAGTTTTGTTTGTTGTTAGTGGGTTAGGGTTGTTTGTTTGTGGGTTAGGGTTGTTTGTTGTTAGGGGATTAGGGTTGTTTGTTGTTATGGGGTTAGGGTAGTTTCTTATTGGGGTTAGTGTTGTTTGTTTTTAGTGGGTTAGTGTTGTTTGTTGTTAGGGGGTTAGTGTTGGTTGTTGTTAGGGGCTTAGTGTTGTTTGTTGTTAGGTGTTCAGTGTTCTTTTTTTTACGGGTTTAGGGTTGTTTCGTTTTAGGGGGTTAGGGTTGTTTGTTGTTAGTGAGTTAGTGTAGTTTGTTGTTAGGGTGTTAGGGTTGTTTGTTTCAGGGAGTTATGGTTGTTTGTTTTTAGGGGTTTAGGGTTGTTTGTTGTTAGGGGTTAGTGTTTGTTGTTAGGGGGTTAGTGTTTTTTGTTGTTAGGGGGTTAGGATTGTGTGTTGTTAGGGGGTTATTGTTGTTTTTTCTTAGGGGGTTAGAGTTGTTTGTGGTTAGGCGGTTAGGTTTGGTTTTTGTTAGGGTGTTAGTGTTTTTTGTTGTTAGGGGGTTAATGTTGTTTGTTGTTAGGGATTTAGGGTTGTTTCTTGTTGGGGTTTAGTGGTTTTTTTGTTAGGGTGTTAGTGTTGTTTGTGGTTAGGGTGTTAGTGTTTTTGGTTGTTAGGGGGTTAGGGTTGTTTGTTTTTAGGGGCTTAGGGTTGTTTTTTGATAGGGGGTTAGTGTTGTTCGTTGTTAGGGGTTTAGCGTTGTTGCTTGTTAGCGATTTAGGGCTGTTTGTTGATAGGGGGTTAGGGTTGTTTGTTTTTAGGGGTTCAGTGTTGTTTGTTTTTAGGGTTTTAGGGTTCTTTGTTTTTAGGGGTTAAGATTGTGTGTTGTTAGGGGGTTACTGTTGTTTGTTGTTAGGGGGTTTGTGTTGTTTGTGGTTAGGAGTTTAGTGTTGTTGGTTGTTAGTGGGTTAGTGTTGTTTGTTGTTAGGGGCTTAGTGTTGTTTGTTTTTAGGGGTTCAGTGTTGTTTCTTTTTAGGGTTTTAGGGTTGTTTTTTTTTAGGGGGTTAGTGTTGTTTGTTCTTGGGGTGTTAGGATTGTTAGTTGTTAGGGTGTTATTGTTGTTTGTTGTTAGGGGGTTAGTGTTGTTTGTGGTTAGGGGGTTAGTGTTGTTTGTTGTTAGGGGTTAAGTGTTGTTTGTTGTTAGGGGGTTAGGGTTGTTTGTTGTAAGGGAGTTAGGGTTGTTTGCTGTTAGGGGGTTAGGGTTGTTTGTTGTTAGGGGTCGTGTTGTTTGTTGTTAGGGGTTTAGTGTTGTTTATTGTTACGGGGTTAGGGTAGTTTCTTGTTAAGGAGTTAGTGTTGTTTGTTGTTAGTGGGTTAGGGTTGTTTGTTGTTAGGAGGTTAAGGTTGTTTGTTGTAAGGGGTTAGGGTTGTTTGTTGTTATGGGGTTAGGTTTGTTTGTTGTTGGGGTTTAGGGTTGTTTGTTGTTAGGGGGTTAGTGTTGTTTCATGTGAGTGGTTTAGGGTTGTTTGTTGTTAGGGGGTTAGGGTTGTTTGTTGTTAGGGGGTTAGGGTTGTTTGTTGTTAGTTCTTTAGGGTTGTTTGTTTTTAGTGGGTTAGTGTTTTTAGTTGTTTGGGTTTTAGCGTTGTTTGTTTTTAGGGGTTTAGTGTTGTTTGTTGATAGGGTGTTAGGGTTGTTTGTTGTTAGTGGGTGAGGGTTGTTTGTTGATAGGGGTTTAGGGTTGTTTTTTGTTAGGCGTTTGTGTTGTTTGTTGTTGGGTGTTAGTGTTGTTTGATAGGGGGTTAGTTTTGTTTGTTGTTAGTGGGTTAGGGTTGTTTGTTAGTGGGTTAGGGTTGTTTGTTGTTAGGGGATTAGGGTTGTTTGTTGTTATGGGGTTAGGGTAGTTTCTTATTGGGGTTAGTGTTGTTTGTTTTTAGTGGGTTAGTGTTGTTTGTTGTTAGGGGGTTAGTGTTGGTTGTTGTTAGGGGCTTAGTGTTGTTTGTTGTTAGGTGTTCAGTGTTCTTTTTTTTACGGGTTTAGGGTTGTTTCGTTTTAGGGTGTTAGGGTTGCTTGTTGTTAGTGAGTTAGTGTAGTTTGTTGTTAGGGTGTTAGGGTTGTTTGTTTCAGGGAGTTATGGTTGTTTGTTGTTAGGGGGTTAGGGTTGTTTGTTGTTACGGGATTAGGGTTGTTTGTTGATAGGGGGTTAGGGTTTTTGTTGTTAGGGGGTTAGTGTTGTTTGTCGTTGGGGTTAGTGTTGTTTGTTCTAAGGGGGTTAGTGTTGCTTATTCTTAGGGGGTTAAGGTTGGTTGTTGTTAGGGTTTTAGTGTTGTTTGTTGTTAGGGGGTTAGTGTTCTTTGATTTTAGGGGTTTAGGGTTGTTTGTTGTTAGTGGGTTAGTGTTGTTTGTTGTTAGGGTGTTAGGGTTGTTTGTTGTTAGTGGGTTAGGGTTGTTTGTTGTTAAGGGAATTAGGGTTCTTGTTGTTAGGGTGTTAGTGTTGTTTGAGGTTGGGGGTTAGTGTTTGTTGTTAGGCGGATAGTGTTGTTTGTTGTTAGGGGGTTTGGGTTGGTTGTTGTTAGGTGTTAGTGTTGTTTGTTGTTAGGGGGTTGGTGTTGTTTGTTCTTAGGGGGTTAGGATTGTTTGTTGTTAGGGGGTTATTGTTGTTTGTTGTTATGGGGTTAATGTTCTTTGTGGTTAGGGAGTTAGTGTTTGTTGTTAGGGGGTTAGTGTTGTTTCTTCTTAGGGGTTTAGGGTTGTTTCTTGTTGGGGTATACTGGTGTTTGTTGTTAGGGTGTTAGTGTTGTTTGTTGATAGGGGGTTAGTTTTGGTTCTTGTTAGGGGCTGAGTGTTGTGTGTTGTTAGGTGTTCAGTGTTCTTTTTTTTATGGGTTTAGAGTTGCTTCGTTTTAGGGGGTTAGGGTTGTTTGTTGTTAGGTGCTTAGGGTTGTTTGTTTTTAGTGGGTTAGGGTTGTTTGTTGTTAGGGGGTTAGTGTTGGTTGTTGTTAGGGGCTTAATGTTGGTTGTTGTTAGGGGCTTAGTGTTCTTTGTTGTTAGGTGTTCAGTGTTCTTTTTTTTTACGGGGTTAGAGTTGTTTGTTGTTAGGTTATTACGGTTGTTTGTTCTAAGGGGGTTAGGGTTGTTTGTTGTTAGGGGGTTAGGGTTGTTTGTTGTTAGGGGTAGTGTTGTTTGTTTTTCGGGGTTTAGTGTTGTTTATTGTTACGGGGTTAGGGTAGTTTCTTGTTAAGGAGTTAGTGTTGTTTGTTGTTAGTGGGTTTTGGGTTGTTTGTTGTTAGGAGGTTAAGGTTGTTTGTTGTAAGGGGGTTAGGGTTGTTTGTTGTTATGGGGTTAGGTTTGTTTGTTGTTGGGGTTTACGGTTGTTTGTTGTTAGGGGGTTAGGGTTGTTTGTTGTTAGTTCTTTAGGGTTGTTTGTTTTTAGTGGGTTAGTGTTTTTAGTTGTTTGGGTTTTAGCGTTGTTTGTTTTTAGGGGTTTAGTGTTGTTTGTTGATAGGGTGTTAGGGTTGTTTGTTGTTAGTGGGTGAGGGTTGTTTGTTGATAGGGGTTTAGGGTTGTTTTTTGTTAGGCGTTTGTGTTGTTTGTTGTTGGGTGTTAGTGTTGTTTGTTAGGGGGTTAGTTTTGTTTGTTGTTAGTGGGTTAGGGTTGTTTGTTAGTGGGTTAGGGTTGTTTGTTGTTAGGGGATTAGGGTTGTTTGTTGTTATGGGGTTAGGGTAGTTTCTTATTGGGGTTAGTTTTGTTTGTTTTTAGTGGGTTAGGGTTGTTTGTTGTTAGGGGTTTAGTGTTGGTTGTTGTTAGGGGCTTAGTGTTGTTTGTTGTTAGGTGTTCAGTGTTCTTTTTTTTACGGGTTTAGGGTTGTTTCGTTTTAGGGGGTTAGGGTTGTTTGTTGTTAGTGAGTTAGTGTAGCTTGTTGTTAGGGTGTTAGGGTTGTTTGTTTCAGGGAGTTATGGTTGTTTGTTTTTAAGGGTTTAGGGTTGTTTGTTGTTAGGGGTTAGTGTTTGTTGTTAGGGGGTTAGTGTTTTTTGTTGTTAGGGCGTTAGGATTGTGTGTTGTTAGGGGGTTATTGTTGTTTTTTCTTAGGGGGTTAGAGTTGTTTGTGGTTAGGCGGTTAGGTTTGGTTTTTGTTAGGGTGTTAGTGTTTTTTGTTGTTAGGGGGTTAATGTTGTTTGTTGTTAGGGATTTAGGGTTGTTTCTTGTTGGGGTTTAGTGGTTTTTTTGTTAGGGTGTTAGTGTTGTTTGTGGTTAGGGTGTTAGTGTTTTTGGTTGTTAGGGGGTTAGGGTTATTTGTTTTTAGGGTGTTAGGGTTGTTTTTTGATAGGGGGTTAGTGTTGTTCGTTGTTAGGGGTTTAGGGTTGTTGCTTGTTAGCGATTTAGGGCTGTTTGTTGATAGGGGGTTAGGGTTGTTTGTTTTTAGGGGTTCAGTGTTGTTTGTTTTTAGGGTTTTAGGGTTCTTTGTTTTTAGGGGTTAAGATTGTGTGTTGTTAGGGGGTTACTGTTGTTTGTTGTTAGGGGGTTTGTGTTGTTTGTGGTTAGGAGTTTAGTGTTGTTGGTTGTTAGTGGGTTAGTGTTGTTTGTTGTTAGGGGCTTAGTGTTGTTTGTTTTTAGGGGTTCAGTGTTGTTTATGTTTAGGGTTTTAGGGTTGTTTTTTTTTTAGGGGGTTAGTGTTGTTTGTTCTTGGGGTGTTAGGATTGTTAGTTGTTAGGGTGTTATTGTTGTTTGTTGTTAGGGGGTTAGTGTTGTTTGTGGTTAGGGGGTTAGTGTTGTTTGTTGTTAGGGGTTTAGTGTTGTTTGTTGTTAAGGGGTTAGGGTTGTTTGTTGTAAGGGAGTTAGGGTTGTTTGCTGTTAGGGGGTTAGGGTTGTTTGTTGTTAGGGGTCGTGTTGTTTGTTGTTAGGGGTTTAGTGTTGTTTATTGTTACGGGGTTAGGGTAGTTTCTTGTTAAGGAGTTAGTGTTGTTTGTTGTTAGTGGGTTAGGGTTGTTTGTTGTTAGGAGGTTAAGGTTGTTTGTTGTAAGGGGGTTAGGGTTGTTTGTTGTTATGGGGTTAGGTTTGTTTGTTGTTGGGGTTTAGGGTTGTTTGTTGTTAGGGGGTTAGTGTTGTTTGATGTGAGTGGTTTAGGGTTGTTTGTTGTTAGGGGGTTAGGGTTGTTTGTTGTTAGTTCTTTAGGGTTGTTTGTTTTTAGTGGGTTAGTGTTTTTAGTTGTTTGGGTTTTAGCGTTGTTTGTTTTTAGGGGTTTAGTGTTGTTTGTTGGTAGGGTGTTAGGGTTGTTTGTTGTTAGTGGGTGAGGGTTGTTTGTTGATAGGGGTTTAGGGTTGTTTTTTGTTAGGCGTTTGTGTTGTTTGTTGTTGGGTGTTAGTGTTGTTTGTTAGGGGGTTAGTTTTGTTTGTTGTTAGTGGGTTAGGGTTGTTTGTTAGTGGGTTAGGGTTGTTTGTTGTTAGGGGATTAGGGTTGTTTGTTGTTATGGGGTTAGGGTAGTTTCTTATTGGGGTTAGTTTTGTTTGTTTTTAGTGGGTTAGGGTTGTTTGTTGTTAGGGGTTTAGTGTTGGTTGTTGTTAGGGGCTTAGTGTTGTTTGTTGTTAGGTGTTCAGTGTTCTTTTTTTTACGGGTTTAGGGTTGTTTCGTTTTAGGGGGTTAGGGTTGTTTGTTGTTAGTGAGTTAGTGTAGCTTGTTGTTAGGGTGTTAGGGTTGTTTGTTTCAGGGAGTTATGGTTGTTTGTTTTTAGGGGTTTAGGGTTGTTTGTTGTTAGGGGTTAGTGTTTGTTGTTAGGGGGTTAGTGTTTTTTGTTGTTAGGGGGTTAGGATTGTGTGTTGTTAGGGGGTTATTGTTGTTTTTTCTTAGGGGGTTAGAGTTGTTTGTGGTTAGGCGGTTAGGTTTGGTTTTTGTTAGGGTGTTAGTGTTTTTTGTTGTTAGGGGGTTAATGTTGTTTGTTGTTAGGGATTTAGGGTTGTTTCTTGTTGGGGTTTAGTGGTTTTTTTGTTAGGGTGTTAGTGTTGTTTGTGGTTAGGGTGTTAGTGTTTTTGGTTGTTAGGGGGTTAGGGTTGTTTGTTTTTAGGGGGTTAGGGTTGTTTTTTGATAGGGGGTTAGTGTTGTTCGTTGTTAGAGGTTTAGGGTTGTTGCTTGTTAGCGATTTAGGGCTGTTTGTTGATAGGGGGTTAGGGTTGTTTGTTTTTAGGGGTTCAGTGTTGTTTGTTTTTAGGGTTTTAGGGTTCTTTGTTTTTAGGGGTTAAGATTGTGTGTTGTTAGGGGGTTACTGTTGTCTGTTGTTAGGGGGTTTGTGTTGTTTGTGGTTAGGAGTTTAGTGTTGTTGGTTGTTAGTGGGTTAGTGTTGTTTGTTGTTAGGGGCTTAGTGTTGTTTGTTTTTAGGGGTTCAGTGTTGTTTCTTTTTAGGGTTTTAGGGTTGTTTTTTTTTAGGGGGTTAGTGTTGTTTGTTCTTGGGGTGTTAGGATTGTTAGTTGTTAGGGTGTTATTGTTGTTTGTTGTTAGGGGGTTAGTGTTGTTTGTGGTTAGGGGGTTAGTGTTGTTTGTTGTTAGGGGTTTAGTGTTGTTTGTTGTTAGGGGGTTAGGGTTGTTTGTTGTAAGGGAGTTAGGGTTGTTTGCTGTTAGGGGGTTAGGGTTGTTTGTTGTTAGGGGTCGTGTTGTTTGTTGTTAGGGGTTTAGTGTTGTTTATTGTTACGGGGTTAGGGTAGTTTCTTGTTAAGGAGTTAGTGTTGTTTGTTGTTAGTGGGTTAGGGTTGTTTGTTGTTAGGAGGTTAAGGTTGTTTGTTGTAAGGGGGTTAGGGTTGTTTGTTGTTATGGGGTTAGGTTTGTTTGTTGTTGGGGTTTAGGGTTGTTTGTTGTTAGGGGGTTAGTGTTGTTTGATGTGAGTGGTTTAGGGTTGTTTGTTGTTAGGGGGTTAGGGTTGTTTGTTGTTAGGGGGTTAGGGTTGTTTGTTGTTAGTTCTTTAGGGTTGTTTGTTTTTAGTGGGTTAGTGTTTTTAGTTGTTTGGGTTTTAGCGTTGTTTGTTTTTAGGGGTTTAGTGTTGTTTGTTGATAGGGTGTTAGAGTTGTTTGTTGTTAGTGGGTGAGGGTTGTTTGTTGATAGGGGTTTAGGGTTGTTTTTTGTTAGGCGTTTGTGTTGTTTGTTGTTGGGTGTTAGTGTTGTTTGATAGGGGGTTAGTTTTGTTTGTTGTTAGTGGGTTAGGGTTGTTTGTTAGTGGGTTAGGGTTGTTTGTTGTTAGGGGATTAGGGTTGTTTGTTGTTATGGGGTTAGGGTAGTTTCTTATTGGGGTTAGTGTTGTTTGTTTTTAGTGGGTTAGTGTTGTTTGTTGTTAGGGGGTTAGTGTTGGTTGTTGTTAGGGGCTTAGTGTTGTTTGTTGTTAGGTGTTCAGTGTTCTTTTTTTTACGGGTTTAGGGTTGTTTCGTTTTAGGGGGTTAGGGTTGCTTGTTGTTAGTGAGTTAGTGTAGTTTGTTGTTAGGGTGTTAGGGTTGTTTGTTTCAGGGAGTTATGGTTGTTTGTTGTTAGGGGGTTAGGGTTGTTTGTTGTTACGGGGTTAGGGTTGTTTGTTGATAGGGGGTTAGGGTTTTTGTTGTTAGGGGGTTAGTGTTGTTTGTCGTTGGGGTTAGTGTTGTTTGTTCTAAGGGGGTTAGTGTTGCTTATTCTTAGGGGGTTAAGGTTGGTTGTTGTTAGGGTTTTAGTGTTGTTTGTTGTTAGGGGGTTAGTGTTCTTTGATTTTAGGGGTTTAGGGTTGTTTGTTGTTAGTGGGTTAGTGTTGTTTGTTGTTAGGGTGTTAGGGTTGTTTGTTGTTAGTGGGTTAGGGTTGTTTGTTGTTAAGGGAATTAGGGTTCTTGTTGTTAGGGTGTTAGTGTTGTTTGAGGTTGGGGGTTAGTGTTTGTTGTTAGGCGGATAGTGTTGTTTGTTGTTAGGGGGTTTGGGTTGGTTGTTGTTAGGTGTTAGTGTTGTTTGTTGTTAGGGGGTTGGTGTTGTTTGTTCTTAGGGGGTTAGGATTGTTTGTTGTTAGGGGGTTATTGTTGTTTGTTGTTATGGGGTTAATGTTCTTTGTGGTTAGGGAGTTAGTGTTTGTTGTTAGGGGGTTAGTGTTGTTTCTTGTTAGGGGTTTAGGGTTGTTTCTTGTTGGGGTATACTGGTGTTTGTTGTTAGGGTGTTAGTGTTGTTTGTTGATAGGGGGTTAGTTTTGGTTGTTGTTAGGGGCTGAGTGTTGTGTGTTGTTAGGTGTTCAGTGTTCTTTTTTTTATGGGTTTAGAGTTGTTTCGTTTTAGGGGGTTAGGGTTGTTTGTTGTTAGGTGCTTAGGGTTGTTTGTTGTTAGTGGGTTAGGGTTGTTTGTTGTTAGGGGGTTAGTGTTGGTTGTTGTTAGGGGCTTAATGTTGGTTGTTGTTAGGGGCTTAGTGTTCTTTGTTGTTAGGTGTTCAGTGTTCTTTTTTTTTACGGGGTTAGAGTTGTTTGTTGTTAGGTGATTACGGTTGTTTGTTCTAAGGGGGTTAGGGTTGTTTGTTGTTAGGGGGTTAGGGTTGTTTGTTGTTAGGGGTAGTGTTGTTTGTTTTTAGGGGTTTAGTGTTGTTTATTGTTACGGGGTTAGGGTAGTTTCTTGTTAAGGAGTTAGTGTTGTTTGTTGTTAGTGGGTTTTGGGTTGTTTGTTGTTAGGAGGTTAAGGTTGTTTGTTGTAAGGGGGTTAGGGTTGTTTGTTGTTATGGGGTTAGGTTTGTTTGTTGTTGGGGTTTACGGTTGTTTGTTGTTAGGGGGTTAGGGTTGTTTGTTGTTAGTTCTTTAGGGTTGTTTGTTTTTAGTGGGTTAGTGTTTTTAGTTGTTTGGGTTTTAGCGTTGTTTGTTTTTAGGGGTTTAGTGTTGTTTGTTGATAGGGTGTTAGGGTTGTTTGTTGTTAGTGGGTGAGGGTTGTTTGTTGATAGGGGTTTAGGGTTGTTTTTTGTTAGGCGTTTGTGTTGTTTGTTGTTGGGTGTTAGTGTTGTTTGTTAGGGGGTTAGTTTTGTTTGTTGTTAGTGGGTTAGGGTTGTTTGTTAGTGGGTTAGGGTTGTTTGTTGTTAGGGGATTAGGGTTGTTTGTTGTTATGGGGTTAGGGTAGTTTCTTATTGGGGTTAGTTTTGTTTGTTTTTAGTGGGTTAGGGTTGTTTGTTGTTAGGGGTTTAGTGTTGGTTGTTGTTAGGGGCTTAGTGTTGTTGGTTGTTAGGTGTTCAGTGTTCTTTTTTTTACGGGTTTAGGTTTGTTTCGTTTTAGGGGGTTAGGGTTGTTTGTTGTTAGTGAGTTAGTGTAGCTTGTTGTTAGGGTGTTAGGGTTGTTTGTTTCAGGGAGTTATGGTTGTTTGTTTTTAGGGGTTTAGGGTTGTTTGTTGTTAGGGGTTAGTGTTTGTTGTTAGGGGGTTAGTGTTTTTTGTTGTTAGGGGGTTAGGATTGTGTGTTGTTAGGGGGTTATTGTTGTTTTTTCTTAGGGGGTTAGAGTTGTTTGTGGTTAGGCGGTTAGGTTTGGTTTTTGTTAGGGTGTTAGTGTTTTTTGTTGTTAGGGGGTTAATGTTGTTTGTTGTTAGGGATTTAGGGTTGTTTCTTGTTGGGGTTTAGTGGTTTTTTTGTTAGGGTGTTAGTGTTGTTTGTGGTTAGGGTGTTAGTGTTTTTGGTTGTTAGGGGGTTAGGGTTGTTTGTTTTTAGGGGGTTAGGGTTGTTTTTTGATAGGGGGTTAGTGTTGTTCGTTGTTAGAGGTTTAGGGTTGTTGCTTGTTAGCGATTTAGGGCTGTTTGTTGATAGGGGGTTAGGGTTGTTTGTTTTTAGGGGTTCAGTGTTGTTTGTTTTTAGGGTTTTAGGGTTCTTTGTTTTTAGGGGTTAAGATTGTGTGTTGTTAGGGGGTTACTGTTGTCTGTTGTTAGGGGGTTTGTGTTGTTTGTGGTTAGGAGTTTAGTGTTGTTGGTTGTTAGTGGGTTAGTGTTGTTTGTTGTTAGGGGCTTAGTGTTGTTTGTTTTTAGGGGTTCAGTGTTGTTTCTTTTTAGGGTTTTAGGGTTGTTTTTTTTTAGGGGGTTAGTGTTGTTTGTTCTTGGGGTGTTAGGATTGTTAGTTGTTAGGGTGTTATTGTTGTTTGTTGTTAGGGGGTTAGTGTTGTTTGTGGTTAGGGGGTTAGTGTTGTTTGTTGTTAGGGGTTTAGTGTTGTTTGTTGTTAGGGGGTTAGGGTTGTTTGTTGTAAGGGAGTTAGGGTTGTTTGCTGTTAGGGGGTTAGGGTTGTTTGTTGTTAGGGGTCGTGTTGTTTGTTGTTAGGGGTTTAGTGTTGTTTATTGTTACGGGGTTAGGGTAGTTTCTTGTTAAGGAGTTAGTGTTGTTTGTTGTTAGTGGGTTAGGGTTGTTTGTTGTTAGGAGGTTAAGGTTGTTTGTTGTAAGGGGGTTAGGGTTGTTTGTTGTTATGGGGTTAGGTTTGTTTGTTGTTGGGGTTTAGGGTTGTTTGTTGTTAGGGGGTTAGTGTTGTTTGATGTGAGTGGTTTAGGGTTGTTTGTTGTTAGGGGGTTAGGGTTGTTTGTTGTTAGGGGGTTAGGGTTGTTTGTTGTTAGTTCTTTAGGGTTGTTTGTTTTTAGTGGGTTAGTGTTTTTAGTTGTTTGGGTTTTAGCGTTGTTTGTTTTTAGGGGTTTAGTGTTGTTTGTTGATAGGGTGTTAGAGTTGTTTGTTGTTAGTGGGTGAGGGTTGTTTGTTGATAGGGGTTTAGGGTTGTTTTTTGTTAGGCGTTTGTGTTGTTTGTTGTTGGGTGTTAGTGTTGTTTGATAGGGGGTTAGTTTTGTTTGTTGTTAGTGGGTTAGGGTTGTTTGTTAGTGGGTTAGGGTTGTTTGTTGTTAGGGGATTAGGGTTGTTTGTTGTTATGGGGTTAGGGTAGTTTCTTATTGGGGTTAGTGTTGTTTGTTTTTAGTGGGTTAGTGTTGTTTGTTGTTAGGGGGTTAGTGTTGGTTGTTGTTAGGGGCTTAGTGTTGTTTGTTGTTAGGTGTTCAGTGTTCTTTTTTTTACGGGTTTAGGGTTGTTTCGTTTTAGGGGGTTAGGGTTGCTTGTTGTTAGTGAGTTAGTGTAGTTTGTTGTTAGGGTGTTAGGGTTGTTTGTTTCAGGGAGTTATGGTTGTTTGTTGTTAGGGGGTTAGGGTTGTTTGTTGTTACGGGGTTAGGGTTGTTTGTTGATAGGGGGTTAGGGTTTTTGTTGTTAGGGGGTTAGTGTTGTTTGTCGTTGGGGTTAGTGTTGTTTGTTCTAAGGGGGTTAGTGTTGCTTATTCTTAGGGGGTTAAGGTTGGTTGTTGTTAGGGTTTTAGTGTTGTTTGTTGTTAGGGGGTTAGTGTTCTTTGATTTTAGGGGTTTAGGGTTGTTTGTTGTTAGTGGGTTAGTGTTGTTTGTTGTTAGGGTGTTAGGGTTGTTTGTTGTTAGTGGGTTAGGGTTGTTTGTTGTTAAGGGAATTAGGGTTCTTGTTGTTAGGGTGTTAGTGTTGTTTGAGGTTGGGGGTTAGTGTTTGTTGTTAGGCGGATAGTGTTGTTTGTTGTTAGGGGGTTTGGGTTGGTTGTTGTTAGGTGTTAGTGTTGTTTGTTGTTAGGGGGTTGGTGTTGTTTGTTCTTAGGGGGTTAGGATTGTTTGTTGTTAGGGGGTTATTGTTGTTTGTTGTTATGGGGTTAATGTTCTTTGTGGTTAGGGAGTTAGTGTTTGTTGTTAGGGGGTTAGTGTTGTTTCTTGTTAGGGGTTTAGGGTTGTTTCTTGTTGGGGTATACTGGTGTTTGTTGTTAGGGTGTTAGTGTTGTTTGTTGATAGGGGGTTAGTTTTGGTTGTTGTTAGGGGCTGAGTGTTGTGTGTTGTTAGGTGTTCAGTGTTCTTTTTTTTATGGGTTTAGAGTTGTTTCGTTTTAGGGGGTTAGGGTTGTTTGTTGTTAGGTGCTTAGGGTTGTTTGTTGTTAGTGGGTTAGGGTTGTTTGTTGTTAGGGGGTTAGTGTTGGTTGTTGTTAGGGGCTTAATGTTGGTTGTTGTTAGGGGCTTAGTGTTCTTTGTTGTTAGGTGTTCAGTGTTCTTTTTTTTTACGGGGTTAGAGTTGTTTGTTGTTAGGTGATTACGGTTGTTTGTTCTAAGGGGGTTAGGGTTGTTTGTTGTTAGGGGGTTAGGGTTGTTTGTTGTTAGGGGTAGTGTTGTTTGTTTTTAGGGGTTTAGTGTTGTTTATTGTTACGGGGTTAGGGTAGTTTCTTGTTAAGGAGTTAGTGTTGTTTGTTGTTAGTGGGTTTTGGGTTGTTTGTTGTTAGGAGGTTAAGGTTGTTTGTTGTAAGGGGGTTAGGGTTGTTTGTTGTTATGGGGTTAGGTTTGTTTGTTGTTGGGGTTTACGGTTGTTTGTTGTTAGGGGGTTAGGGTTGTTTGTTGTTAGTTCTTTAGGGTTGTTTGTTTTTAGTGGGTTAGTGTTTTTAGTTGTTTGGGTTTTAGCGTTGTTTGTTTTTAGGGGTTTAGTGTTGTTTGTTGATAGGGTGTTAGGGTTGTTTGTTGTTAGTGGGTGAGGGTTGTTTGTTGATAGGGGTTTAGGGTTGTTTTTTGTTAGGCGTTTGTGTTGTTTGTTGTTGGGTGTTAGTGTTGTTTGTTAGGGGGTTAGTTTTGTTTGTTGTTAGTGGGTTAGGGTTGTTTGTTAGTGGGTTAGGGTTGTTTGTTGTTAGGGGATTAGGGTTGTTTGTTGTTATGGGGTTAGGGTAGTTTCTTATTGGGGTTAGTTTTGTTTGTTTTTAGTGGGTTAGGGTTGTTTGTTGTTAGGGGTTTAGTGTTGGTTGTTGTTAGGGGCTTAGTGTTGTTGGTTGTTAGGTGTTCAGTGTTCTTTTTTTTACGGGTTTAGGTTTGTTTCGTTTTAGGGGGTTAGGGTTGTTTGTTGTTAGTGAGTTAGTGTAGCTTGTTGTTAGGGTGTTAGGGTTGTTTGTTTCAGGGAGTTATGGTTGTTTGTTTTTAAGGGTTTAGGGTTGTTTGTTGTTAGGGGTTAGTGTTTGTTGTTAGGGGGTTAGTGTTTTTTGTTGTTAGGGGGTTAGGATTGTGTGTTGTTAGGGGGTTATTGTTGTTTTTTCTTAGGGGGTTAGAGTTGTTTGTGGTTAGGCGGTTAGGTTTGGTTTTTGTTAGGGTGTTAGTGTTTTTTGTTGTTAGGGGGTTAATGTTGTTTGTTGTTAGGGATTTAGGGTTGTTTCTTGTTGGGGTTTAGTGGTTTTTTTGTTAGGGTGTTAGTGTTGTTTGTGGTTAGGGTGTTAGTGTTTTTGGTTGTTAGGGGGTTAGGGTTATTTGTTTTTAGGGTGTTAGGGTTGTTTTTTGATAGGGGGTTAGTGTTGTTCGTTGTTAGGGGTTTAGGGTTGTTGCTTGTTAGCGATTTAGGGCTGTTTGTTGATAGGGGGTTAGGGTTGTTTGTTTTTAGGGGTTCAGTGTTGTTTGTTTTTAGGGTTTTAGGGTTCTTTGTTTTTAGCGGTTAAGATTGTGTGTTGTTAGGGGGTTACTGTTGTTTGTTGTTAGGGGGTTTGTGTTGTTTGTGGTTAGGAGTTTAGTGTTGTTGGTTGTTAGTGGGTTAGTGTTGTTTGTTGTTAGGGGCTTAGTGTTGTTTGTTTTTAGGGGTTCAGTGTTGTTTCTTTTTAGGGTTTTAGGGTTGTTTTTTTTTTAGGGGGTTAGTGTTGTTTGTTCTTGGGGTGTTAGGATTGTTAGTTGTTAGGGTGTTATTGTTGTTTGTTGTTAGGGGGTTAGTGTTGTTTGTGGTTAGGGGGTTAGTGTTGTTTGTTGTTAGGGGTTTAGTGTTGTTTGTTGTTAGGGGGTTAGGGTTGTTTGTTGTAAGGGAGTTAGGGTTGTTTGCTGTTAGGGGGTTAGGGTTGTTTGTTGTTAGGGGTCGTGTTGTTTGTTGTTAGGGGTTTAGTGTTGTTTATTGTTACGGGGTTAGGGTAGTTTCTTGTTAAGGAGTTAGTGTTGTTTGTTGTTAGTGGGTTAGGGTTGTTTGTTGTTAGGAGGTTAAGGTTGTTTGTTGTAAGGGGGTTAGGGTTGTTTGTTGTTATGGGGTTAGGTTTGTTTGTTGTTGGGGTTTAGGGTTGTTTGTTGTTAGGGGGTTAGTGTTGTTTGATGTGAGTGGTTTAGGGTTGTTTGTTGTTAGGGGGTTAGGGTTGTTTGTTGTTAGTTCTTTAGGGTTGTTTGTTTTTAGTGGGTTAGTGTTTTTAGTTGTTTGGGTTTTAGCGTTGTTTGTTTTTAGGGGTTTAGTGTTGTTTGTTGATAGGGTGTTAGGGTTGTTTGTTGTTAGTGGGTGAGGGTTGTTTGTTGATAGGGGTTTAGGGTTGTTTTTTGTTAGGCGTTTGTGTTGTTTGTTGTTGGGTGTTAGTGTTGTTTGTTAGGGGGTTAGTTTTGTTTGTTGTTAGTGGGTTAGAGTTGTTTGTTAGTGGGTTAGGGTTGCTTGTTGTTAGGGGATTAGGGTTGTTTGTTGTTATGGGGTTAGGGTAGTTTCTTATTGGGGTTAGTGTTGTTTGTTTTTAGTGGGTTAGTGTTGTTTGTTGTTAGGGGGTTAGTGTTGGTTGTTGTTAGGGGCTTAGTGTTGTTTGTTGTTAGGTGTTCAGTGTTCTTTTTTTTACGGGTTTAGGGTTGTGTCGTTTTAGGGGGTTAGGGTTGTTTGTTGTTAGTGAGTTAGTGTAGTTTGTTGTTAGGGTGTTAGGGTTGTTTGTTTCAGGGAGTTATGGTTGTTTGTTGTTAGGGGGTTAGGGTTGTTTGTTGTTACGGGGTTAGGGTTGTTTGTTGATAGGGGGTTAGGGTTTTTGTTGTTAGGGGGTTAGTGTTGTTTGTCGTTGGGGTTAGTGTTGTTTGTTCTAAGGGGGTTAGTGTTGTTTATTCTTAGGGGGTTAGGGTTGGTTGTTGTTAGGGTTTTAGTGTTGTTTGTTGTTAGGGGGTTAGTGTTCTTTGATTTTAGGGGTTTAGGGTTGTTTGTTGTTAGTGGGTTAGTGTTGTTTGTTGTTAGGGTGTTAGGGTTGTTTGTTGTTAGTGGGTTAGGGTTGTTTGTTGTTAAGGGAATTAGGGTTCTTGTTGTTAGGGTGTTAGTGTTGTTTGAGGTTGGGGGTTAGTGTTTGTTGTTAGGCGGATAGTGTTGTTTGTTGTTAGGGGGTTTGGGTTGGTTGTTGTTAGGTGTTAGTGTTCTTTGTTGTTAGGGGGTTATTGTTGTTTGTTGTTATGGGGTTAATGTTCTTTGTGGTTAGGGAGTTAGTGTTTGTTGTTAGGGGGTTAGTGTTGTTTCTTGTTAGCGGTTTAGGGTTGTTTCTTGTTGGGGTATACTGGTGTTTGTTGTTAGGGTGTTAGTGTTGTTTGTTGATAGGGGGTTAGTTTTGGTTGTTGTTAGGGGCTTAGTGTTGTGTGTTGTTAGGTGTTCAGTGTTCTTTTTTTTATGGGTTTAGATTTGTTTCGTTTTAGGGGGTTAGGGTTGTTTGTTGTTAGGTGCTTAGGGTTGTTTGTTGTTAGTGGGTTAGGGCTGTTTGTCGTTAGGGGGTTAGCGTTGTTTGTTGTAAGGGGGTAAGGGTTGTTTGTTGTTATGGGGTTAGGGTTTTTTGCTGTTAGAGGGTTAGGGTTGTTTTTTGTTAGGGGTAGTGTTGTTTGTTGTTAGGGGGTTACTGTTGTTTGTTGTTAGGGGTTTAGGGTTGTTTCTTGTTGGGGTTTAGTGCTGTTTGTTGTTAGGGGGTTAGTGTTGGTTGTTGTTAGGGGCTTAATGTTGGTTGTTGTTAGGGGCTTAGTGTTCTTTGTTGTTAGGTGTTCAGTGTTCTTTTTTTTTACGGGGTTAGAGTTGTTTGTTGTTAGGTGATTACGGTTGTTTGTTCTAAGGGGGTTAGGGTTGTTTGTTGTTAGGGGGTTAGGGTTGTTTGTTGTTAGGGGTAGTGTTGTTTGTTTTTAGGGGTTTAGTGTTGTTTATTGTTACGGGGTTAGGGTAGTTTCTTGTTAAGGAGTTAGTGTTGTTTGTTGTTAGTGGGTTTTGGGTTGTTTGTTGTTAGGAGGTTAAGGTTGTTTGTTGTAAGGGGGTTAGGGTTGTTTGTTGTTATGGGGTTAGGTTTGTTTGTTGTTGGGGTTTACGGTTGTTTGTTGTTAGGGGGTTAGGGTTGTTTGTTGTTAGTTCTTTAGGGTTGTTTGTTTTTAGTGGGTTAGTGTTTTTAGTTGTTTGGGTTTTAGCGTTGTTTGTTTTTAGGGGTTTAGTGTTGTTTGTTGATAGGGTGTTAGGGTTGTTTGTTGTTAGTGGGTGAGGGTTGTTTGTTGATAGGGGTTTAGGGTTGTTTTTTGTTAGGCGTTTGTGTTGTTTGTTGTTGGGTGTTAGTGTTGTTTGTTAGGGGGTTAGTTTTGTTTGTTGTTAGTGGGTTAGGGTTGTTTGTTAGTGGGTTAGGGTTGTTTGTTGTTAGGGGATTAGGGTTGTTTGTTGTTATGGGGTTAGGGTAGTTTCTTATTGGGGTTAGTTTTGTTTGTTTTTAGTGGGTTAGGGTTGTTTGTTGTTAGGGGTTTAGTGTTGGTTGTTGTTAGGGGCTTAGTGTTGTTTGTTGTTAGGTGTTCAGTGTTCTTTTTTTTACGGGTTTAGGGTTGTTTCGTTTTAGGGGGTTAGGGTTGTTTGTTGTTAGTGAGTTAGTGTAGCTTGTTGTTAGGGTGTTAGGGTTGTTTGTTTCAGGGAGTTATGGTTGTTTGTTTTTAAGGGTTTAGGGTTGTTTGTTGTTAGGGGTTAGTGTTTGTTGTTAGGGGGTTAGTGTTTTTTGTTGTTAGGGGGTTAGGATTGTGTGTTGTTAGGGGGTTATTGTTGTTTTTTCTTAGGCGGTTAGAGTTGTTTGTGGTTAGGCGGTTAGGTTTGGTTTTTGTTAGGGTGTTAGTGTTTTTTGTTGTTAGGGGGTTAATGTTGTTTGTTGTTAGGGATTTAGGGTTGTTTCTTGTTGGGGTTTAGTGGTTTTTTTGTTAGGTTGTTAGTGTTGTTTGTGGTTAGGGTGTTAGTGTTTTTGGTTGTTAGGGGGTTAGGGTTGTTTGTTTTTAGGGGGTTAGGGTTGTTTTTTGATAGGGGGTTAGTGTAGTTCGTTGTTAGGGGTTTAGGGTTGTTGCTTGTTAGCGATTTAGGGCTGTTTGTTGATAGGGGGTTAGGGTTGTTTGTTTTTAGGGGTTCAGTGTTGTTTGTTTTTAGGGTTTTAGGGATCTTTGTTTTTAGGGGTTAAGATTGTGTGTTGTTAGGGGGTTACTGTTGTCTGTTGTTAGGGGGTTTGTGTTGTTTGTGGTTAGGAGTTTAGTGTTGTTGGTTGTTAGTGGGTTAGCATTGTTTGTTGTTAGGGGCTTAGTGTTGTTTGTTTTTAGGGGTTCAGTTTTGTTTCTTTTTAGGGTTTTAGGGTTGTTTTTTTTTTAGGGGGTTAGTGTTGTTTGTTCTTGGGGTGTTAGGATTGTTAGTTGTTAGGGTGTTATTGTTGTTTGTTGTTAGGGGGTTAGTGTTGTTTGTGGTTAGGGGGTTAGTGTTGTTTGTTGTTAGGGGTTTAGTGTTGTTTGTTGTTAGGGGGTTAGGGTTGTTTGTTGTAAGGGAGTTAGGGTTGTTTGCTGTTAGGGGGTTAGGGTTGTTTGTTGTTAGGGTTCGTGTTGTTTGTTGTTAGGGGTTTAGTGTTGTTTATTGTTACGGGGTTAGGGTAGTTTCTTGTTAAGGAGTTAGTGTTGTTTGTTGTTAGTGGGTTAGGGTTGTTTGTTGTTAGGAGGTTAAGGTTGTTTGTTGTAAGGGGGTTAGGGTTGTTTGTTGTTATGGGGTTAGGTTTGTTTGTTGTTGGGGTTTAGGGTTGTTTGTTGTTAGGGGGTTAGTGTTGTTTGATGTGAGTGGTTTAGGGTTGTTTGTTGTAAGGGGGTTAGGGTTGTTTGTTGTTAGTTCTTTAGGGTTGTTTGTTTTTAGTGGGTTAGTGTTTTTAGTTGTTTGGGTTTTAGCGTTGTTTGTTTTTAGGGGTTTAGTGTTGTTTGTTGATAGGGTGTTAGGGTTGTTTGTTGTTAGTGGGTGAGGGTTGTTTGTTGATAGGGGTTTAGGGTTGTTTTTTGTTAGGCGTTTGTGTTGTTTGTTGTTGGGTGTTAGTGTTGTTTGTTAGGGGGTTAGTTTTGTTTGTTGTTAGTGGGTTAGGGTTGTTTGTTTGTGGGTTAGGGTTGTTTGTTGTTAGGGGATTAGGGTTGTTTGTTGTTATGGGGTTAGGGTAGTTTCTTATTGGGGTTAGTGTTGTTTGTTTTTAGTGGGTTAGTGTTGTTTGTTGTTAGGGGGTTAGTGTTGGTTGTTGTTAGGGGCTTAGAGTTGTTTGTTGTTAGGTGTTCAGTGTTCTTTTTTTTACGGGTTTAGGGTTGTTTCGTTTTAGGGGGTTAGGGTTGTTTGTTGTTAGTGAGTTAGTGTAGTTTGTTGTTAGGGTGTTAGGGTTGTTTGTTTCAGGGAGTTATGGTTGTTTGTTTTTAGGGGTTTAGGGTTGTTTGTTGTTAGGGGTTAGTGTTTGTTGTTAGGGGGTTAGTGTTTTTTGTTGTTAGGGGG
Source organism: Elephas maximus indicus (assembly GCF_024166365.1). Taxonomy (NCBI): domain Eukaryota; kingdom Metazoa; phylum Chordata; class Mammalia; order Proboscidea; family Elephantidae; genus Elephas; species Elephas maximus. The sequence continues at coordinate 1,349,783 of NC_064824.1, read as the reverse complement.
TTAGGATTGTGTGTTGTTAGGGGGTTATTGTTGTTTTTTCTTAGGGGGTTAGAGTTGTTTGTGGTTAGGCGGTTAGGTTTGGTTTTTGTTAGGGTGTTAGTGTTTTTTGTTGTTAGGGGGTTAATGTTGTTTGTTGTTAGGGATTTAGGGTTGTTTCTTGTTGGGGTTTAGTGGTTTTTTTGTTAGGGTGTTAGTGTTGTTTGTGGTTAGGGTGTTAGTGTTTTTGGTTGTTAGGGGGTTAGGGTTGTTTGTTTTTAGGGGGTTAGGGTTGTTTTTTGATAGGGGGTTAGTGTTGTTCGTTGTTAGGGGTTTAGCGTTGTTGCTTGTTAGCGATTTAGGGCTGTTTGTTGATAGGGGGTTAGGGTTGTTTGTTTTTAGGGGTTCAGTGTTGTTTGTTTTTAGGGTTTTAGGGTTCTTTGTTTTTAGGGGTTAAGATTGTGTGTTGTTAGGGGGTTACTGTTGTTTGTTGTTAGGGGGTTTGTGTTGTTTGTGGTTAGGAGTTTAGTGTTGTTGGTTGTTAGTGGGTTAGTGTTGTTTGTTGTTAGGGGCTTAGTGTTGTTTGTTTTTAGGGGTTCAGTGTTGTTTCTTTTTAGGGTTTTAGGGTTGTTTTTTTTTAGGGGGTTAGTGTTGTTTGTTCTTGGGGTGTTAGGATTGTTAGTTGTTAGGGTGTTATTGTTGTTTGTTGTTAGGGGGTTAGTGTTGTTTGTGGTTAGGGGGTTAGTGTTGTTTGTTGTTAGGGGGTTAGGGTTGTTTGTTGTAAGGGAGTTAGGGTTGTTTGCTGTTAGGGGGTTAGGGTTGTTTGTTGTTAGGGGTCGTGTTGTTTGTTGTTAGGGGTTTAGTGTTGTTTATTGTTACGGGGTTAGGGTAGTTTCTTGTTAAGGAGTTAGTGTTGTTTGTTGTTAGTGGGTTAGGGTTGTTTGTTGTTAGGAGGTTAAGGTTGTTTGTTGTAAGGGGGTTAGGGTTGTTTGTTGTTATGGGGTTAGGTTTGTTTGTTGTTGGGGTTTAGGGTTGTTTGTTGTTAGGGGGTTAGTGTTGTTTGATGTGAGTGGTTTAGGGTTGTTTGTTGTTAGGGGGTTAGGGTTGTTTGTTGTTAGGGGGTTAGGGTTGTTTGTTGTTAGTTCTTTAGGGTTGTTTGTTTTTAGTGGGTTAGTGTTTTTAGTTGTTTGGGTTTTAGCGTTGTTTGTTTTTAGGGGTTTAGTGTTGTTTGTTGATAGGGTGTTAGGGTTGTTTGTTGTTAGTGGGTGAGGGTTGTTTGTTGATAGGGGTTTAGGGTTGTTTTTTGTTAGGCGTTTGTGTTGTTTGTTGTTGGGTGTTAGTGTTGTTTGATAGGGGGTTAGTTTTGTTTGTTGTTAGTGGGTTAGGGTTGTTTGTTAGTGGGTTAGGGTTGTTTGTTGTTAGGGGATTAGGGTTGTTTGTTGTTATGGGGTTAGGGTAGTTTCTTATTGGGGTTAGTGTTGTTTGTTTTTAGTGGGTTAGTGTTGTTTGTTGTTAGGGGGTTAGTGTTGGTTGTTGTTAGGGGCTTAGTGTTGTTTGTTGTTAGGTGTTCAGTGTTCTTTTTTTTACGGGTTTAGGGTTGTTTCGTTTTAGGGGGTTAGGGTTGCTTGTTGTTAGTGAGTTAGTGTAGTTTGTTGTTAGGGTGTTAGGGTTGTTTGTTTCAGGGAGTTATGGTTGTTTGTTGTTAGGGGGTTAGGGTTGTTTGTTGTTACGGGGTTAGGGTTGTTTGTTGATAGGGGGTTAGGGTTTTTGTTGTTAGGGGGTTAGTGTTGTTTGTCGTTGGGGTTAGTGTTGTTTGTTCTAAGGGGGTTAGTGTTGCTTATTCTTAGGGGGTTAAGGTTGGTTGTTGTTAGGGTTTTAGTGTTGTTTGTTGTTAGGGGGTTAGTGTTCTTTGATTTTAGGGGTTTAGGGTTGTTTGTTGTTAGTGGGTTAGTGTTGTTTGTTGTTAGGGTGTTAGGGTTGTTTGTTGTTAGTGGGTTAGGGTTGTTTGTTGTTAAGGGAATTAGGGTTCTTGTTGTTAGGGTGTTAGTGTTGTTTGAGGTTGGGGGTTAGTGTTTGTTGTTAGGCGGATAGTGTTGTTTGTTGTTAGGGGGTTTGGGTTGGTTGTTGTTAGGTGTTAGTGTTGTTTGTTGTTAGGGGGTTGGTGTTGTTTGTTCTTAGGGGGTTAGGATTGTTTGTTGTTAGGGGGTTATTGTTGTTTGTTGTTATGGGGTTAATGTTCTTTGTGGTTAGGGAGTTAGTGTTTGTTGTTAGGGGGTTAGTGTTGTTTCTTGTTAGGGGTTTAGGGTTGTTTCTTGTTGGGGTATACTGGTGTTTGTTGTTAGGGTGTTAGTGTTGTTTGTTGATAGGGGGTTAATTTTGGTTGTTGTTAGGGGCTGAGTGTTGTGTGTTGTTAGGTGTTCAGTGTTCTTTTTTTTATGGGTTTAGAGTTGTTTCGTTTTAGGGGGTTAGGGTTGTTTGTTGTTAGGTGCTTAGGGTTGTTTGTTGTTAGTGGGTTAGGGTTGTTTGTTGTTAGGGGGTTAGCGTTGTTTGTTGTAAGGGGGTAAGGGTTTTTTGTTGTTATGGGGTTAGGGTTTTTTGCTGTTAGAGGGTTAGGGTTGTTTTTTGTTAGGGGTAGTGTTGTTTGTTGTTAGGGGGTTAGTGTTGTTTGTTGTTAGGGGTTTAGGGTTGTTTCTTGTTGGGGTTTAGTGCTGTTTGTTGTTAGGGGGTTAGTGTTGGTTGTTGTTAGGGGCTTAATGTTGGTTGTTGTTAGGGGCTTAGTGTTCTTTGTTGTTAGGTGTTCAGTGTTCTTTTTTTTTACGGGGTTAGAGTTGTTTGTTGTTAGGTGATTACGGTTGTTTGTTCTAAGGGGGTTAGGGTTGTTTGTTGTTAGGGGGTTAGGGTTGTTTGTTGTTAGGGGTAGTGTTGTTTGTTTTTAGGGGTTTAGTGTTGTTTATTGTTACGGGGTTAGGGTAGTTTCTTGTTAAGGAGTTAGTGTTGTTTGTTGTTAGTGGGTTTTGGGTTGTTTGTTGTTAGGAGGTTAAGGTTGTTTGTTGTAAGGGGTTAGGGTTGTTTGTTGTTATGGGGTTAGGTTTGTTTGTTGTTGGGGTTTACGGTTGTTTGTTGTTAGGGGGTTAGGGTTGTTTGTTGTTAGTTCTTTAGGGTTGTTTGTTTTTAGTGGGGTAGTGTTTTTAGTTGTTTGGGTTTTAGCGTTGTTTGTTTTTAGGGGTTTAGTGTTGTTTGTTGATAGGGTGTTAGGGTTGTTTGTTGTTAGTGGGTGAGGGTTGTTTGTTGATAGGGGTTTAGGGTTGTTTTTTGTTAGGCGTTTGTGTTGTTTGTTGTTGGGTGTTAGTGTTGTTTGTTAGGGGGTTAGTTTTGTTTGTTGTTAGTGGGTTAGGGTTGTTTGTTAGTGGGTTAGGGTTGTTTGTTGTTAGGGGATTAGGGTTGTTTGTTGTTATGGGGTTAGGGTAGTTTCTTATTGGGGTTAGTTTTGTTTGTTTTTAGTGGGTTAGGGTTGTTTGTTGTTAGGGGTTTAGTGTTGGTTGTTGTTAGGGGCTTAGTGTTGTTTGTTGTTAGGTGTTCAGTGTTCTTTTTTTTACGGGTTTAGGGTTGTTTCGTTTTAGGGGGTTAGGGTTGTTTGTTGTTAGTGAGTTAGTGTAGCTTGTTGTTAGGGTGTTAGGGTTGTTTGTTTCAGGGAGTTATGGTTGTTTGTTTTTAAGGGTTTAGGGTTGTTTGTTGTTAGGGGTTAGTGTTTGTTGTTAGGGGGTTAGTGTTTTTTGTTGTTAGGGGGTTAGGATTGTGTGTTGTTAGGGGGTTATTGTTGTTTTTTCTTAGGGGGTTAGAGTTGTTTGTGGTTAGGCGGTTAGGTTTGGTTTTTGTTAGGGTGTTAGTGTTTTTTGTTGTTAGGGGGTTAATGTTGTTTGTTGTTAGGGATTTAGGGTTGTTTCTTGTTGGGGTTTAGTGGTTTTTTTGTTAGGGTGTTAGTGTTGTTTGTGTTTAGGGTGTTAGTGTTATTGGTTGTTAGGGGGTTAGGGTTGTTTGTTTTTAGGGGGTTAGGGTTGTTTTTTGATAGGGGGTTAGTGTTGTTCGTTGTTAGGGGTTTAGGGTTGTTGCTTGTTAGCGATTTATGGCTGTTTGTTGATAGGGGGTTAGGGTTGTTTGTTTTTAGGGGTTCAGTGTTGTTTGTTTTTAGGGTTTTAGGGTTCTTTGTTTTTAGGGGTTAAGATTGTGTGTTGTTAGGGGGTTACTGTTGTCTGTTGTTAGGGGGTTTGTGTTGTTTGTGGTTAGGAGTTTAGTGTTGTTGGTTGTTAGTGGGTTAGTGTTGTTTGTTGTTAGGGGCTTAGTGTTGTTTGTTTTTAGGGGTTCAGTGTTGTTTCTTTTTAGGGTTTTAGGGTTGTTTTTTTTTTAGGGGGTTAGTGTTGTTTGTTCTTGGGGTGTTAGGATTGTTAGTTGTTAGGGTGTTATTGTTGTTTGTTGTTAGGGGGTTAGTGTTGTTTGTGGTTAGGGGGTTAGTGTTGTTTGTTGTTAGGGGTTTAGTGTTGTTTGTTGTTAGGGGTTAGGGTTGTTTGTTGTAAGGGAGTTAGGGTTGTTTGCTGTTAGGGGGTTAGGGTTGTTTGTTGTTAGGGGTCGTGTTGTTTGTTGTTAGGGGTTTAGTGTTGTTTATTGTTACGGGGTTAGGGTAGTTTCTTGTTAAGGAGTTAGTGTTGTTTGTTGTTAGTGGGTTAGGGTTGTTTGTTGTTAGGAGGTTAAGGTTGTTTGTTGTAAGGGGGTTAGGGTTGTTTGTTGTTATGGGGTTAGGTTTGTTTGTTGTTGGGGTTTAGGGTTGTTTGTTGTTAGGGGGTTAGTGTTGTTTGATGTGAGTGGTTTAGGGTTGTTTGTTGTTAGGGGGTTAGGGTTGTTTGTTGTTAGTTCTTTAGGGTTGTTTGTTTTTAGTGGGTTAGTGTTTTTAGTTGTTTGGGTTTTAGCGTTGTTTGTTTTTAGGGGTTTAGTGTTGTTTGTTGATAGGGTGTTAGGGTTGTTTGTTGTTAGTGGGTGAGGGTTGTTTGTTGATAGGGGTTTAGGGTTGTTTTTTGTTAGGCGTTTGTGTTGTTTGTTGTTGGGTGTTAGTGTTGTTTGTTAGGGGGTTAGTTTTGTTTGTTGTTAGTGGGTTAGAGTTGTTTGTTAGTGGGTTAGGGTTGCTTGTTGTTAGGGGATTAGGGTTGTTTGTTGTTATGGGGTTAGGGTAGTTTCTTATTGGGGTTAGTGTTGTTTGTTTTTAGTGGGTTAGTGTTGTTTGTTGTTAGGGGGTTAGTGTTGGTTGTTGTTAGGGGCTTAGTGTTGTTTGTTGTTAGGTGTTCAGTGTTCTTTTTTTTACGGGTTTAGGGTTGTTTCGTTTTAGGGGGTTAGGGTTGTTTGTTGTTAGTGAGTTAGTGTAGCTTGTTGTTAGGGTGTTAGGGTTGTTTGTTTCAGGGAGTTATGGTTGTTTGTTGTTAGGGGGTTAGGGTTGTTTGTTGTTACGGGGTTAGGGTTGTTTGTTGATAGGGGGTTAGGGTTTTTGTTGTTAGGGGGTTAGTGTTGTTTGTCGTTGGGGTTAGTGTTGTTTGTTCTAAGGGGGTTAGTGTTGTTTATTCTTAGGGGGTTAGGGTTGGTTGTTGTTAGGGTTTTAGTGTTGTTTGTTGTTAGGGGGTTAGTGTTCTTTGATTTTAGGGGTTTAGGGTTGTTTGTTGTTAGTGGGTTAGTGTTGTTTGTTGTTAGGGTGTTAGGGTTGTTTGTTGTTAGTGGGTTAGGGTTGTTTGTTGTTAAGGGAATTAGGGTTCTTGTTGTTAGGGTGTTAGTGTTGTTTGAGGTTGGGGGTTAGTGTTTGTTGTTAGGCGGATAGTGTTGTTTGTTGTTAGGGGGTTTGGGTTGGTTGTTGTTAGGTGTTAGTGTTGTTTGTTGTTAGGGGGTTATTGTTGTTTGTTGTTATGGGGTTAATGTTCTTTGTGGTTAGGGAGTTAGTGTTTGTTGTTAGGGGGTTAGTGTTGTTTCTTGTTAGGGGTTTAGGGTTGTTTCTTGTTGGGGTATACTGGTGTTTGTTGTTAGGGTGTTAGTGTTGTTTGTTGATAGGGGATTAGTTTTGGTTGTTGTTAGGGGCTTAGTGTTGTGTGTTGTTAGGTGTTCAGTGTTCTTTTTTTATGGGTTTAGATTTGTTTCGTTTTAGGGGGTTAGGGTTGTTTGTTGTTAGGTGCTTAGGGTTGTTTGTTGTTAGTGGGTTAGGGTTGTTTGTTGTTAGGGGGTTAGCGTTGTTTGTTGTAAGGGGGTAAGGGTTGTTTGTTGTTAGGGGGTTAGGGTTTTTTGCTGTTAGAGGGTTAGGGTTGTTTTTTGTTAGGGGTAGTGTTGTTTGTTGTTAGGGGGTTAGTGTTGTTTGTTGCTAGGGGTTTAGGGTTGTTTCTTGTTGGGGTTTAGTGCTGTTTGTTGTTAGGGGGTTAGTGTTGGTTGTTGTTAGGGGCTTAATGTTGGTTGTTGTTAGGGGCTTAGTGTTCTTTGTTGTTAGGTGCTCAGTGTTCTTTTTTTTTACGGGGTTAGAGTTGTTTGTTGTTAGGTGATTACGGTTGTTTGTTCTAAGGGGGTTAGGGTTGTTTGTTGTTAGGGGGTTAGGGTTGTTTGTTGTTAGGGGTAGTGTTGTTTGTTTTTCGGGGTTTAGTGTTGTTTATTGTTACGGGGTTAGGGTAGTTTCTTGTTAAGGAGTTAGTGTTGTTTGTTGTTAGTGGGTTTTGGGTTGTTTGTTGTTAGGAGGTTAAGGTTGTTTGTTGTAAGGGGGTTAGGGTTGTTTGTTGTTATGGGGTTAGGTTTGTTTGTTGTTGGGGTTTACGGTTGTTTGTTGTTAGGGGGTTAGGGTTGTTTGTTGTTAGTTCTTTAGGGTTGTTTGTTTTTATTGGGTTAGTGTTTTTAGTTGTTTGGGTTTTAGCGTTGTTTGTTTTTAGGGGTTTAGTGTTGTTTGTTGATAGGGTGTTAGGGTTGTTTGTTGTTAGTGGGTGAGGGTTGTTTGTTGATAGGGGTTTAGGGTTGTTTTTTGTTAGGCGTTTGTGTTGTTTGTTGTTGGGTGTTAGTGTTGTTTGTTAGGGGGTTAGTTTTGTTTGTTGTTAGTGGGTTAGGGTTGTTTGTTAGTGGGTTAGGGTTGTTTGTTGTTAGGGGATTAGGGTTGTTTGTTGTTATGGGGTTAGGGTAGTTTCTTATTGGGGTTAGTTTTGTTTGTTTTTAGTGGGTTAGGGTTGTTTGTTGTTAGGGGTTTAGTGTTGGTTGTTGTTAGGGGCTTAGTGTTGTTTGTTGTTAGGTGTTCAGTGTTCTTTTTTTACGGGTTTAGGGTTGTTTCATTTTAGGGGGTTAGGGTTGTTTGTTGTTAGTGAGTTAGTGTAGCTTGTTGTTAGGGTGTTAGGGTTGTTTGTTTCAGGGAGTTATGATTGTTTGTTTTTAGGGGTTTAGGGTTGTTTGTTGTTAGGGGTTAGTGTTTGTTGTTAGGGGGTTAGTGTTTTTTGTTTTTAGGGGGTTAGGATTGTGTGTTGTTAGGGGGTTATTGTTGTTTTTTCTTAGGGGGTTAGAGTTGTTTGTGGTTAGGCGGTTAGGTTTGGTTTTTGTTAGGGTGTTAGTGTTTTTTGTTGTTAGGGGTTAATGTTGTTTGTTGTTAGGGATTTAGGGTTGTTTCTTGTTGGGGTTTAGTGGTTTTTTTGTTAGGGTGTTAGTGTTGTTTGTGGTTAGGGTGTTAGTGTTTTTGGTTGTTAGGGGGTTAGGGTTGTTTGTTTTTAGGGGGTTAGGGTTGTTTTTTGATAGGGGGTTAGTGTTGTTCGTTGTTAGGGGTTTAGGGTTGTTGCTTGTTAGCGATTTAGGGCTGTTTGTTGATAGGGGGTTAGGGTTGTTTGTTTTTAGGGGTTCAGTGTTGTTTGTTTTTAGGGTTTTAGGGTTCTTTGTTTTTAGGGGTTAAGATCGTGTGTTGTTAGGGGGTTACTGTTGTTTGTTGTTGGGGGTTTGTGTTGTTTGTGGTTAGGAGTTTAGTGTTGTTGGTTGTTAGGGGGTTAGGGTTGTTTGTTGTTAGGGTGTTAGGGTTGTGTGTTGTTAGGGGGTTAGCATTGTTTGCTGTTAGGGGGTGCGGGTTGTTTTTTGTTGGCGGATTAGGGTTGTTTGTTGTTAGTGGGTTAGTGTTGTTTGTTGTTAGGGGCTTAGTGTTGTTTGTTTTTAGGGGTTTAGTGTTGTTTCTTTTTAGGTTTTTAGGGTTGTTTTTTTTTTAGGGGGTTAGTGTTGTTTGTTCTTGGGGTGTTAGGATTGTTAGTTGTTAGGGTGTTATTGTTGTTTGTTGTTAGGGGGTTAGTGTTGTTTGTGGTTAGGGGGTTAGTGTTGTTTGTTGTTAGGGGTTTAGTGTTGTTTGTTGTTAGGGGGTTAGGGTTGTTTGTTGTAAGGGAGTCAGGGTTGTTTGCTGTTAGGGGGTTAGGGTTGTTTGTTGTTAGGGGTCGTGTTGTTTGTTGTTAGGGGTTTAGTGTTGTTTATTGTTACGGGGTTAGGGTATTTCTTGTTAAGGAGTTAGTGTTGTTTGTTGTTAGTGGGTTAGGGTTGTTTGTTGTTAGGAGGTTAAGGTTGTTTGTTGTAAGGGGGTTAGGGTTGTTTGTTGTTATGGGGTTAGGTTTGTTTGTTGTTGGGGTTTAGGGTTGTTTGTTGTTAGGGGGTTAGTGTTGTTTGATGTGAGTGGTTTAGGGTTGTTTGTTGTTAGGGGGTTAGGGTTGTTTGTTGTTAGGGGGTTAGGGTTGTTTGTTGTTAGTTCTTTAGGGTTGTTTGTTTTTAGTGGGTTAGTGTTTTTAGTTGTTTGGGTTTTAGCGTTGTTTGTTTTTAGGGGTTTAGTGTTGTTTGTTGATAGGGTGATAGGGTTGTTTGTTGTTAGTGGGTGAGGGTTGTTTGTTGATAGGGGTTTAGGGTTGTTTTTTGTTAGGCGTTTGTGTTGTTTGTTGTTGGGTGTTAGTGTTGTTTGTTAGGGGGTTAGTTTTGTTTGTTGTTAGTGGGTTAGGGTTGTTTGTTAGTGGGTTAGGGTTGTTTGTTGTTAGGGGATTAGGGTTGTTTGTTGTTATGGGGTTAGGGTAGTTTCTTATTGGGGTTAGTGTTGTTTGTTTTTAGTGGGTTAGTGTTGTTTGTTGTTAGGGGGTTAGTGTTGGTTGTTGTTAGGGGCTTAGTGTTGTTTGTTGTTAGGTGTTCAGTGTTCTTTTTTTACGGGTTTAGGGTTGTTTCGTTTTAGGGGGTTAGGGTTGCTTGTTGTTAGTGAGTTAGTGTAGTTTGTTGTTAGGGTGTTAGGGTTGTTTGTTTCAGGGAGTTATGGTTGTTTGTTGTTAGGGGGTTAGGGTTGTTTGTTGTTACGGGGTTAGGGTTGTTTGTTGATAGGGGGTTAGGGTTTTTGTTGTTAGGGGGTTAGTGTTGTTTGTCGTTGGGGTTAGTGTTGTTTGTTCTAAGGGGGTTAGTGTTGTTTATTCTTAGGGGGTTAGGGTTGGTTGTTGTTAGGGTTTTAGTGTTGTTTGTTGTTAGGGGGTTAGTGTTCTTTGATTTTAGGGGTTTAGGGTTGTTTGTTGTTAGTGGGTTAGTGTTGTTTGTTGTTAGGGTGTTAGGGTTGTTTGTTGTTAGTGGGTTAGGGTTGTTTGTTGTTAAGGGAATTAGGGTTCTTGTTGTTAGGGTGTTAGTGTTGTTTGAGGTTGGGGGTTAGTGTTTGTTGTTAGGCGGATAGTGTTGTTTTTTGTTAGGGGGTTTGGGTTGGTTGTTGTTAGGTGTTAGTGTTGTTTGTTGTTAGGGGATTGGTGTTGTTTGTTCTTAGGGGTTTAGTGTTGTTTGTTGTTAGGGGGTTAGTGTTGTTTGTTGTTAGGGGTTAGTGTTGTTTGTTGTTAGGGGGTTAGTGTTTTTTGTTGTTAGGGGGATAGGATTGTGTGTTGTCAGGGGGTTATTGTTGTTTGTTCTTAGGGCGTTAGAGTTGTTTGCTGTTAGGTGGTTAGGTTTGGTTTTTGTTAGGGTGTTAGTGTTTTTTGTTGTCAGGGGGTTAGTGTTGTTTGTTGTTAGGGATTTAGGGTTGTTTCTTGTTGGGGTTTAGTGGTTTTTTTGTTAGGGTGTTAGTGTTGTTTGTGGTTGGGGGTTAGTGTTTTTGGTTGTTAGGGGGTTAGGGGTGTTTGTTGATGGGGGTTAGTGTTGTTTGCTGTTAGGGGTTTAGGGTTGTTGGTTGTTAGCGCTTTAGGGCTGTTTGTTGATACGGGGTTAGGGTTGTTTGTTTTTAGGGGGTTATCGTTTTTTGTTACGGGGTTAGGGTTGTTTCTTTTTAGGGGTTAGTGATGTTTGTGGTTAGGGGGTTAGTGTTGTTTGTTGTTAGGGGGTTAGTGTTGTTTCTTGTTAGGAGTTTAGGGTTGTTTCTTGTTGGGGTATAGTGCTCTTTGTTGTTAGGGGGTTAGTGTTGGTTGTTGTTAGGGGCTTAATGTTGGTTGTTGTTAGGGGCTTAGTGTACTTTGTTGTTAGGTGTTCAGTGTTCTTTTTTTTTACGGGGTTAGAGTTGTTTGTTGTTAGGTGATTAGGGTTGTTTCTTGTTAGTGGTTTAGGGTTGTTTGTTGTTAGGGGGTTAGGGTTGTTTGTTGTAAGGGGGTTAGGGTTGTTTTGCTGTTACGGGGTTAGGGTTGTTTGTTGTTAGGGGTAGTGTTGTTTGTTTTTAGGGGTTGAGTGTTGTTTATTGTTATGGGGTTAGGGTAGTTTCTTGTTAAGGAGTTAGTGTTGTTTGTTGTTAGTGGGTTAGGGTTGTTTGTTGTTAGGAGGTTAAGGTTGTTTGTTGTAAGGGGGTTAGAGTTGTTTGTTGTTATGGAGTTAGGTTTGTTTGTTGTTGGGGTTTACGGTTGTTTGTTGTTAGGGGGTTAGTGTTGTTTGTTGTTAGGGGGTCAGTGTTGTTGGTTGTTAGGGGGTTAGGGTTATTTGTTGTTGGGGGATAGCGTTGCTTCTTGTTAGGGGGTTAGGGTTGTTTGTTGTTAGGGGGTTAGTGATGTTTCTTGTTAGATAGTTAAGGTTCTTTGCTGTTAGGGGGTTAGGGTTGTTTGTTGTTAGTGGGTTAGAGTTGTTTGTGCTTGGGGTTAGCTTTGTTTTTTGTTGGGGTTTAGTGTTGTTTGTTATTCATGGGTTAGTTTTGTTGTTGTTAGTGGGTTAGGGTTGTTTGTTGTTGGGGTAGGGTTGTTTGTTGTTAGAGGGTTAGTGTTGTATTTGTTTGGGGTTAGTGTTTTTTGTTGTTAGGGTGTTAGGGTTGTTTGTTGTTATTGTGTCAGGGTTGTTTGTTGTTAGGGGCTTAGGGTTGTTTTTTTTTAGGGGGTTAGTGTTGTTTGTTGTTGGGGGTTAGTGTTGTTTCTTAGGGGGTCAGTTTTGTTTGTTGTTAGTGTTTTAGAGTTGTTTTTTGTTAGGGGGTTAGGGTTGTTGTTAGGCGGTTAGTGTTGTTTGTTTTTGGGAGTTAAAGTTGTTTCTTCTTATGGGGTTAGTGTTGTTGTTCGGGGGTTAGGGTTGGTTGTTGTTAGGGTCTTAGTCTTGTTTGTTGTTAGGGGGTTAGTGTTGTTTGTTGTTAGGGGTTTAGGGTTGTTTCTTGTTGGGGTTTAGTGGTTATTGTTGTTAGGGTGTTAGTGTTGCTTGTGGTTAGGGGTTTAGTGTTGTTGGTTGTTTGGGGGTTAAGATTGTTGTTAGGGGGTTAGGGTTGTTTGTTGTTAGGGGGTTAGTGTTGTTTGTTGTTGGGGGTTAGGGTTGTTAGTTGTTAGGGTGTTAATGTTTGTTGTTAGGTTGTTAGTTTTGCTTGTTGTTAGGGGTTTAGGGTTGTTTCTTTTTGGTGTTTAGTGGTGTTTGTTGTTCGGGTGTTAGTGTTGTTTGTTGTTAGGGGGTTAGTGTTGGTTGTTGTTACTGGGTTAGTGTTTTTTGTTGTTAGTGGGTTAGTACTTTTTGTTGTTAGGGGCTTAGTGTTGTTTGTTTTTAGGGTTTTAGGGTTGTTTGTTTTTAGGGGGTGAATGTTGTTTGTTGTCAGAGGGTTAGGATTGTTTGTTGTTAGGGGGTTAGGGTTGTTGTTTGTTAGGGGGTTAGTGTTCTTTCTTGTTGGGGGTTAGTGTTGTTTGTTAGGGGGTTAGATTTGTTTGTTGTTGGTGGGTTAGTGTAGTTTGTTGTTAGTGGGTTAGTGTTGTTTGTTGTTAGGGGGTTAGTGTTTTTTTTTGTCAGGGGGTTAGTGTTCGTTGTTGGGGGTTAGTGTTGTTTGTTGTTAGGGGGTTAGTGTTGGTTGTTGTTACTGGGTTAGTGTTTTTGTTTTTACTGGGTTAGTGCTGTTTGTTGTTAGGGGCTTAGTGTTGCTTGCTTTTAGGGGTTCAGTGTTGTTTGTTTTTAGGGTTTTAGGGTTCTTTGTTTTTAGGTGTTAAGATTGTGTGTTGATAGGGGGTTACTGTTGTTTGTTGTTAGGGGGTTTGTGTTGTTTCTGGTTAGGAATTTAGTGTTGTTGGTTGTTGGGGGTTAGGGTTGTTTGTTGTTAGGGTGTTAGGGTTGTTTGTTGTTAGGGAGTTAGTGTTGTTTGTTCTTAGTGTGTTAGTGTTTTTTGTTAGGGGGTTAGTTTTGTTTGTTGTTAGTGGGTTAAGGTTGTTTGTTGTTAGGGGGTTAGGGTTGTTGTTGTTAGGGGGTTAGTGTTGTTTTTTGTTGGGGGATGGTGTTGTTTGTTCTTAGGGGTTAGTGTTGTTTGTTGTTATGGGGTTAGGGTTCGTTGTGGTTAGGGTGTTAGTGTTGTTTGTTGTTAGGGGGAGAGTGTTGTTTGTTGTTAGGGGTTTAGGGTTTTTTCTTGTTGGGGTTTAGTGGTGTTTGTTGTTAGGTTGTTTGTTTTTAGGGGGTTAGTGTTGGTTGTTGTTAGTAGATTAGTGTTTTTTGTTGTTAGTGGGTTAGTGCTGTTTGTGGTTAGGGTGTTAGTGTTGTTGGTTGATAGGGGGTTAGGGTTGTTTGGTGTTAGGGGGTTAGGGTTGTTTTTTTTAGGGGGTTGGTGTTGTTTGTTCTTAGGGGGTTAGTGTTGTTTGTTGTTATGGGGTTAGGGTTCGTTGTGGTTAGGGTGTTAGTGTTGTTTGTTGTTGGGGGTTAGTGTTGTTTGTTCTTAGGGGGTTAGTGTTGTTTGTTGTTAGGGTTTAGTGTTGGCTGTTTTTAGGGTTTTACTGTTTTTTGTTGTTAGTGGGTTAGTGTTGTTTGTTGTTAGGGTTAGGGTCAGACTTAGAGTTACATTTGCAGTTAAGTTGAGGGTTTTCAGTCAGTGTTACGGTTAAGATTGGGGTAGGGCTAGGGTTAGGGTTAGAGTTAGGGTTAGGGGTAAGGGTTAGGTTTAAGTTTATGGTAGGCTTAAAGATAAGGTCATGGTTAGGTTAGGGTCAGGGTTAGGATTAGAATTAGGTTTAGAGTGAGGATTAGGGTCAGAGTTATTGTAAGGGTTAGGTTTAGGGTTAGAGGTGGGACAAGGTTAAGGTGAGGGTTCGGTTTACGTGTAGGGTTAGGGTTAAAGTCAGGGTGAGTTTTAGGTTAGGGATAGGGTGAAGTTTAAGATAGGGTGAGGATTAGGGTTATGGCAAAGGTTTGGGCTTGTTTTCAGGTTAGTGTTAAGGTTATGTTTAGGGTTAGGGTTAAGTTCAGGGGTTGTGTTTAGTTTTAGGGTTAGGGTTAGATTTAAGGTTAGGGTTAAGTTTAGTGTTGCAGTTAAAGTTAGGGTTATGGTTGTGTTAGGCGTTGTGGTTGGGGTGAGGGTTAGTTTTAGGGTTAGGGTTGGATAGGGTTAGGATTATGGTTACGGTAAGGTGTTAGGCGTTAGAGGTGTAGTTTAGGGTTAGGGTTTGGGTGAAGATTCCGGTTAGGCATTGGGGTTCTGGTCATGGTTAGGTTTGGTTTAGGGTTAGTGTTATGTTTATGATTAGGTTTAGGGTTAGTGTTAGAGTTGGCGTTATGTTTTTGGATAGGCTTTGGTGTTAGGGGTTAGGTTTTGTTTTAGGGTTAGGGTTATCATTAGGGCTTAGGGGTTCTGGTTAGCGTTAGGGTTAGGGATAGCATTAGGTTTAGTGTTGGGGGATACAGTTAGGGGTTCAGGTGAGGGTTAGGTTTAGGTTTACAGTTAAAGTAAGGGTTTAGGGCAACTGTTATTGTTAGGGTTAGAGTTCGAGTTAGGGTTAGAGTTCGAGTTAGGGTTAGGGCTAGAGATAGAGTTAGGGTTAGGGTAGTGGTATGGTTAGGATTAAGGCTAGGTTTACAGTACAGGGTAGGGCGAAGCTAGGTTTAGGGTCAGGTTTAGAGTTAGTGTTAGTGCTAGGGTTTAGGATTAGTTTTAGGGTGTGGGTTAGAGTCATAGTTAGAGTTAGCGTTAGGGTTTGGGTTCGGGCTAGGGTTAGGGTTAGAGTTAGGGTTAGGGTTTAGTGTTTTGTTTAAGTTCATGGTAGAGTTAAGGTTAGGTAATGGTTAGGGTCAGGGTTAGGATTAGTATTAGCTGTAGGTTGAGGGTTAGGGCCAGAATTATTGTAAGGGTTAGGTTTAGGGTTACAGATGGGTTAATGTTAAGGTTAGAGTTAGGTTTAGAGGTAGGGTTAGGGTTAAAGTTAGGGTTACCTTTAGGTTAGTGATAGGGTGAATTTTAAGATAGGTTGAGGGTTACGGTTACACTTAGGTTTAAATTTAGAGTTAGTGCTAGGGTTTAGGGTTAGGGTTAGTGTTAGTTTTAGAGTTATTGTTAGGCTTAGGATAGGGTTAGGGTAGAGTAAAAGTTAGGCTTATGGGTAGGGTTAGGGTAAGAGTTAGGTTTAAGTGAGGGTTAGAGTCAGAATGAGTTATAGGGTTAAGGTTAGGGAAAGGGTTAGGGGTTCGTGTGAGTGTTAGTGTTAGGTTTCCAGTTAAGCTGATGTTTTAGGGTGTTATGGTTACGGTCAGGGTTAGAGGTAGGGATAGGGTTAGGTTTAAGTTTAGGGTTAGAGTGAGGGGATAGTTTAGGGTTAGGTTTAGTTTTAGGGTTTGGATTAGGTTTAGGTTTAGGGTGAAGTTTAGGTTAAGGATGAGGGTTAGGGTTAGGGGTAGTGTTTGCTTAGGTGTTTGGGTTAAGGTTAGGGTCAGGTTAGGGTTAGGTTTAGGTTTAGTGTTAAGGTTAGGGTTAGGGTTAGGATTAGCAGTTTTTCAGTAGAAGCCATACGTTTGCAAGAGCAAATGAGGAATTCATTGCAGGAAAGAGGAAGGAAAGAAACTTTGTCTACTTCTGCCTGCTTTGCTCAGAGGACTGGATGAAGTCAGGGAGTTCTCCCTTCCACTGAGAAACATACAGGATGCTGTTCCCTCTGTGCTTTCTTATTTGGAAAAGAGTCTGCAGTTCCACACTTTGAACTGTGGAAAGGCACTGGGGTTTGTTAGGATTTCCCCAGGCGCTTTGATTTCCCTGGGCCAAAAAAAGCCTTCACAATAGCTTACAGCATACTCGTTCCACTTCCAGAATAAAGCTACCGCAAGGCAGTTCTCCAGAGGAAAACTTCCCTTTGCAAAGGGCAGATTTGCCGAGCTCACTACGGGAAAGCGAAACCGAAAGACTGTTTTCTCCTTCTAACTGTTTTCGTCAGAGGAATGGATGAAGTCACAGTGTTCTTTTTTTCACTGAGATACTAAAATCTGATGTGGCCTCTGAGCTCTGTTTTTGGCAAATAACTGAATGTGACATACATTTATGTGGGGAAACATACGGCTTTGCCAGGATTTCTCTGCGCACTGTGTTTTCCCTGGGCCTCACTGTACCAACAGTATCTCATCAGGGCAACACTGCACAGGATTTACTCTGCCAGGAGAGAGTTACTGCTTTGTATTTTGTGCGAGGAAACTTTTCTTTGGCAAGTGTGAATTGACCGCATTCAGGCAGAAAGGAGAATACGAAAAGGCCTTTTCTCCTGGGTGCTCTCACAATCTCTTGAAACTAAAACTATGTAGTAGCTCCTCTGGAAGGATAAATGCACCGTGATATACTTTTTCAGAAGAAGCCTTGCGGTTGTAAGAGCAAAGGAGGAATTCATTGCAGGAAAGAGGAAGGAAAGAAAGTTTCTCTCCTTCTGCCTGCTTTGCTCAGAGGACTGGAGGAAGTCAGGGAGTTCTCCCTTTCACTGAGAAACGTGCAGGCTGCTGTTGCCTGTGCGCTCTCTAATTTGGAAAAGAGTCTTCAGTTCCACACTCTGAACTGTGGAAAGACACCAGGGTTTGATAGGATTTCCCCAGGTGCTTTTTTTTCCCTGGGCCAAAACGAGCCTTCACAACAGCTTAAGGCCAACACTGCATACTCGTTCCTCATCCAGAAAATGACTACCATGAGTCTTTTCTCTCTAAGCCTAACCCTAAACCGAATCCTAAGCATAACAATAAACCTAACTGTTAACCTGACCCTAACATGAACCCAAACACCTATCCCTAATACTAACCCTAACCCTCATCCTTAACCTAATCTTCACCCAAAACCTAAACCTAAACATAACCCTAAAGCAAAATTAACCCTAAACTATGCCCTAACCCTAAATCTAACCCTAACCCTAACTCTAAGCCTAACCCTAGCCCTACCACCCTAAAACACCAGCTTAAGTATAAACCTAACACTAACAACCACACGAACCCCTAACTCTTTCCCTAACCCTAACCTATCCCTAATCCTAACCTAAACCTGACCTAAACCTAACCTGTACCGTATGCCTAAACTTAACCCTAACCCTAAATCTACCGTAACACTAACCCTAAATGTAGCAATAACTCTAAACTTGACCCTAACCCTCAACCTAAACCCTAGCGATAACTCTAACTCTAACCCTAACCCTGACCCTAACCTAGTGCAACCCTTTACCGTAAACCGAGCCTTAACCCTACCTTACCCCTACCCTAAACCTAACCCTAACACTAACCTTAAACCTAACTCTAAACTTAACCCTAACTCTCACTATTTTCTGAAACTTCACCCTAACCCTAACTCTAACCCTAACCTTAACAATTGACCTAAACCAAAAACTTAAATGTAAACCTAACCATAACCATCACCCTAGCCTTAACCATTTCCGCAACCCTAAACCTAACGCTCACCCTAGCCCTAACCCTAATAAGAACAGTAACTCTAATCTAACCATAACCCTGACACTAACCCTATACTTAAACCTACCCTAACCAAAAACCTAAACCTAACACCGTAAACCTAACGTCTAACAGTAACTAAAACCCTAACCCTTATCCTAACCCTTGTCTGAACCCTCACCCTTAACCTAAACTTCATACAAACGCTAAAACTAACCCTAACCTTAAACATAACACCAACCCTAACCCGAACCCTAAACCTAACCTTAATACTAACCTGAACACAAACACAAACTCGAGCCCTAACAATAAAAATAACCCTCATCCAAACCCTAACACTAACCCTAAACCTAACCCAAACCCTATCCTTGAACATAACTCGAACCATAATGCTAGTCCAAATGTAACCCTAAACCTAACCCTTACAATAGCCCTGAACCTAACCCTAAACCTGATCCTAACCCTAGACCTAAACCTAACGCTAACCCTAAATCTAACCTTGACCCTAAATTGACCACTGACTCGAACACTAAACCGGCACCTAAACCTAAATATTGCCCTACACCTAACCATAACCCTAACTCTAACCCTAATGATGACACTTAACCTAAACCCTCACCTAAACTGTAAAAGTAACCGTAACCCTCACCCTAACCCCTAACCGTATCCCCAACCCTAACCCTAACACTAACCTGAACCCCTGAGCCCTAACAATAACCCTAACCCTAACCCTAACCCAAACCCTAACCTCTAACACCAAAGCCTAACCCAAACATTAACTCTAACTCGAACACTAACCTGAAACCTAATCATAAACCTAACCGTAACCCTAAACCAAACCTAACCATGGTCAGAACCACAATGCTTTACCGGAACCCTCACCCACCCCTAACCCTAAACTACACTTCTAACCCCTAACACCTTACCATAACCATAATCCTAAGCATACACAACCCTAACCCTAAACCTAAACCTCACCCCAACCACAATGCCTAACACAAACCGTAACCTTAACTGTTACACTAAACTTAACCCCAACCTAAAATCTAACCCTAACCCTAAAACTAAACACAACCCATAAACTTAACCCTAACCCTAAACATAACCTTAACACTAACCCGAAAACTAACCCAAACCTTAGCCATAACCCTAACCCTCACCCTATCTTAAACTTCATCCTATCCCTAACCTAAAGCTAACCCTAACTTGAACCCTAAACCTAACCCTAACCTTAACCATGGCCCACTTGTAACCCTAAACCTAACCCTTACAACATCTCTGACCCTAACCCTCACCCTAAACCTAATCCTAACCCTGACCCTAACCCTAACCTAACCTTAACCTAACATTAAGGCTACCATAAACTTACACCTAACCCTAACCTCTAACCCTAACTCTAACTGTAACCCTAGCCCTAACCCTAACAGTAACACCCAAAACACTCAACTGTAAATGGAACTCTAACTCTTACCCTAACACTATACTTAACCCTAAACAGAACCCTACCCTAAACCTTACCGAAACAATAACCCCTAACCCTAACTCTAAACCTAATCATTAGCCTAAACCTAAACTTAACCTAAACCTAAACCTAAACACTCACCCTAACTCTAACCCTAATCCTAAACCTAAAACAAACCCTCACCCTTAACCAAAATTTCACCCTAACCATAACGTTAACCTACCTTAAATTCATTCAAACCCTAACCAAAACTAAAACTAACCCTAACGCTAACACTAACCCCAAACCTAAAACTAAACATAACCTAACCCTAACCCCTAACCCTAAACCTCAGAATTAAAATAAACTTCACACTAAGCCTAACCCTAAAACTAAAAAAACAACCTAAACATGCCACTAAATCTCCACCTAACCCTGACCCTAACCCTAACCCTAATCCTAAACATAAACCTAATCCTAACCCTAACTCTAACCCTAACCCTAACTGTAACACCCTAAAACATCAGCTTAACTGTAAACCTGACACTAACCCTCACACGAATCCTTAACCCATCCCCCAATCCTAACCCTATCCCTAATCCTAGCCCTAACCCTGAACTAAACCTGACCCTTACCCTAACCCTAAAATTAACCCTAACATTAACTCTACCCTAACCCTAAACTTAAGCCTAACAATAACTCTAAATGTAACCCTAACCCTAACCCAGCACTACCCTTTACCGTAAACCTAGCCTTCACAGTAACCTTACCCCTACCGTAACCCTAACCCTAAACCTAACCCTGACACTAACCTTAACCCTAACTCTAACCTTAACCCTAACACTCACTCTTAACTGAAACTTCACCCTAACCCTAACCCTAACTCTAACTCTAACCCTAACCATAACAATTAACCTAAACCCTCTCCTTAACGGTAAACCTAACACTAACACACACCCTAACCCTTAACCGTGTCCCCAACCCTAAACCTAATGCTATCCCTAAACTTATCCCTAACCCTAACTCTAACACGAAGAGTAACCCCAATCTAATCCTAACCCTAACATTAACCTTAAACTTAAGACTAGCCTAACCATAAACCTAAACCTAACACCCTAAACCTAATGTCTAACATTATAATTCTAACCCTAATCCTAACCCTTATCCTAACCCTCACACTTAACCTGAACTTCACACTAATACTAACCCTGTTCGTAAATCTAACCCTAAACATAACCCCTAACCCTAATCCAAACCCTAAACCTAAGCTTAAAAGTAACGTGAGCACAAACCCAAACTCCAGCCCTAACCATAAAAATAACCCTCACCCTAGCCTAAACATCATCCAAACCCTAACCCTAACCTTAGCCCTAACCTAAACCTAAGCAAAACCCTTACCTTAAACCTGACTCTAACCATAACACTAGTCCATCTGAAACCCTAAACCTAACCCTTACGATAGCCCTGAACCTAACCCTAACCCTAAACATAATCCTAATCCTAAACCTAACCCTAACTCTAAACTTGACCCTAAATAGAACACTAGCTCTGACCCTAAATACAACACTAACTCTAACCCTAAACTTGGACGTAAACCTAAATATTACCCTACACCTAACCCTAACCCTAAACCTAACCCTAACTCGAACTCTAACCCTAATCATAACACTTACCCTAAACCCTCACCTTAACTGTAAAACTAACCGTAACCTTCACTCTAACCCCTAACCGTAGCCCAAAACCCTAACCCTAATGCTAACCCTAGCCCTAACCACAACACTAACCTGAAACCCCTAAGCCATAAAGATAACACTAACCCTAACGCAAACCCTAACCCATAACACCAAAACCTAACCTAAACCTTAACACTATGCCTCACCCTAACTCTAACACTAACCCGAAACCTAATCATAAACCTAACCCTAACACTGAACCAAACTTAACCATGACCAGAACCACAATGCCTAACCGAAACCCTCACCCAAACCCTAACCCTAAACTACACCTCTAAACCCTAACATCTTACCATAACCGTAATCCTAACTCTACCCAACCCTAACCATAAACCTAACACTCACCCCAACCACAATGCCTAACACAAATCGTAACCCTAACTGTTACACTTAACTTAACCCTAACCTAAAATCTACCCCTAACCCTAAAACTAAACAGAACCCATAAACTTCACCCTAACCCGAAACATAAACTTAACACTAACCTGAAAACGAACCCAAACCTTCGCCATAACCCTAACCCTCACCCTACTTTACTTCACCCTCTCCCTAACCTAAAGCTAACCCTAACTTTAACCCTAATCCTACCCCTAAACCTAACCCTAACCTTAACCTTGGCCCATCTGTAACCCTAAACCTAACCCTTGTAATAACTCTGACACTAACCCTCGCCCGAAACCTAATTCTAATCCTAACCCTGACCCTAACCCTAACCTAACCTTAACCCTAACTTTAAGCCTACCACAAACTAACCTAAACCTAACCCCTAACCCAACTCTAACCCTAAACCTAGCCCTGACCCTAACCGTAACAGTTACGCAAAACCCTCACCTTAACTGTAAACGTAAATCTAACTCTTACCGTAACCCTAAACTTAACCCTAATTATAACCCTATCCTAAACCTAACTGAAACACTAACCACTAACCCTAACTGTAACCCTAATGCTTAGCCTAAACCTAACCTTAACCCTAAACCTAACCTTAACCACTAACCCTAACTCTAACCCTAACCCGAAACCAAACCCTCACACTTAACCAAAATTTCAACCTAACCATAACCCTAAACCTACCCTAACTTCATTCAAACCCTAACCCTAAGCTAAACTAACACTAAACCTAACCCTAACCCTAACCCTAAATCTAACCCTAACCCTGAATCTAACCTGAACTCTAAACCAAAACCCTAAACCTGACCCTAACATTAATCCAAACGCCCACCCCAACCGTAACCCTCATCCTTAACCTAAATTTCACCCTAAACCTAAGCCTAAAGCACTATCACCATACTCTAGCCCTAACTCTAAACCTAACCTAACTCTAACCCTAAACCTTACTGTAACACCCAAAAACATCAGCTTAATGTAAACATAACACTAATCCTCACACGAAACCCGAACCCTTTCCCTAACCCTAACCCTATCCCTCATCCTAACCCTAAACCTGACGTAAACCTAACTCTTACCCTAACCTTAACCTTAACCTTAACCTTAACTCTACCCTAACCTTAACCGTAAACCTAACAATAACTCTAAACCTGACCTTAACCCTAACCCTAAACCCTAGCACTAACTCTAAACCTAACCCTAACCTAGCCTTACACTTTACCGTAAACCCAGTCTTAACCCTAACCCGACCGCTACCTTAACCCTAACCTGAACCTAACCCTAACACTAACCTTAACCCTAAATCTAACATTAACCCTGAACCCCACTATTAACTGAAACTTCACCATGAGCCTAACTCTAACCCTAACCATAACAATTACCCTAAACCCTCACCTTAACTGTAAACCTAAACCTAACCCTCACCATATCCCCAACCCTCACCCTAACCCCTAACTATATTCCTAACCCTAAACCTAATGCTATCCCTAACCCTAACTGTAACCCTAACACGAACAGTAACCCTAATCTAACACTAACTCTAACATTAACCCTAAACTTAAACCTATCCTAACTATAAACCTAAAAGTAGCACCCTAAACCTAACGTCTAACACTAACCCTAATCCTAACCCTAACCCTAACTCTCACCCTTAACCTAAACTTCACACTAACCCTAAACCTAAAACTAACCCTAACACTAAACATAACCCCTAACCCTAAACTGGACCCTAAATCTAACCATAACACTAACCTGAACACAAACCCAAACTCTAGCCCTAACCCTAAAAGTAACCCTCAGCCTATGCTAAGCTTCAACCAAATCCTAACCCTAACCATAATCGTAAACGTAAACCTAGCCCAAACCCTAACCTTAAACCTAACTCTAACCGTAAAGCTAGTCCATCTGTAACCCTAAACCTAAGCCTTACAATAGCTCTGAACCTAACCCTAATCCCAAGCCCAACAATAGACCTAATCCTAAACCTAACCCGAACTCTAAACTTGACCCTAAATAGAACACTAACTCTAACCCTAAAGCAGGACTTAAACCTAAAACTTACCCTGCACCTAACCCTAAACCTAACCCTAACTCTAACTCTAACCCTAATCATAACACTTGCCCTAAAACCTAACCTTAACTGCAATACTAACTGTAACCCTCACCTAACCCCTAACCGTACCCCCAAAAGCTAACCCTAATGCTATCCCTAACCCTAACCCTAACACTCACCTGAAAACCTAAGCCCTAACGATAACCCTAACCTTAACCCAAAACCTAACCCCTAGCACCAAAGCCTAACCCGAACTCTAACACTAACCCTAAACCTAATCATAAAACTAACCCTAACCCTAAACCAAACCTAACCATGACCAGAACCACAATGCCTAACCGGAACCCTCACCCAAGCCCTAACCCAAAACTACTCCTCTAATCCCTAACACCTTACCATAACCAGAATCCTAACCCTACCCAACCCTAATCCTAAACCTAATCCTCACACCAACCACAATGCCTAACACAAACCGTAAACCTAACCCTAACCGTAACACTGAACTTAACCCTAACCTAAAATCTACCCCTAACCCTAAAAGTAAACAGAACCCATAAACTTATTCCTAACCCTAAACATAACCTTAACACTAACCTGAAAACTCAAGCAAACCTTAGCCATAACCCTAACCTCACCCTATCTTAAACTTCACCCTATCCCTAATCTAAAGCACACCCTAACTTTAACCCTGACCCTAACCTTAACCTTGGCCCACCTGTAACCCCAAACCTAACCCTTACAATAACTCTGACCCTAACCCTCACCCTAAACCTAATCCTAATACTAACCCTGACCCTAACCCTAACCAAACCTTAACCCTAACTTTACCCTACCATAAACTTAAACCTAACCCTAACCTGTAACCCGAAATCTAAACCTAACCCTAGCCCTAGCCCTTAACCTAACCCTAACCCTAAATGTAACACTTACCCAAAACCCTCACCTTAACTGTAACCATAAATCTAACTCTTAACCTAACCCTAAATATAACCCTACCCTAAACCTAACCGAAACACTAACACCTAACTCGAAATCAAATCCTGATCTTTAGCCTAAACCTAACCTTAACCCTAAGCCTAACCCTAACCACTAACCCTAATTCTAACCCTTACCCTAAGCCTGATCCTAAACCGAACCCTAACCCTTACCCTAAACCTGACCCTAACATTAACCGAAACACCTAACCCTAACCCAAACCCTAAACCTAACCCTAACCTTAACCCAAACACCTAAACCTAACGCTAACCCTAACCCTCATCCTTAACATAAATTTCAAGATAAACCTAAGCCTAACCTTAACCCTAAAACTAAACCTAACCCTAAACTATCCCCTAAATATAGCCCTAAACCTAAACCTCATCCTAACCCTAACTACAACCCTGACCTAACCGTAACACTGTAAAACATCAGCTTAAGTGTAAACCTAACACTAACCCTCCCACGAACACCTAACCCTTTCCCTAACCCTAACCCTATCCCTAATCCTAACCTTAACCCTGACCTAAACCTAACACTTACCCTAACGCTAAACTTAACCTTAACTCCACCCTAAAACTAACAAAAACTCTAAACCTGACCCTACCTCTTACCCTAAACCCTAGTACTAGCTCTAACTCTAAACCTAACCCTAACCTAGCCCTACCCTTTACCGTAAACCTAGACTTAACCCTAACCTTACCACTACCCTAACCCTAACCCTAACTCTAAACTTAACCCTAACTGATATCTTAACCCCAACCCTTACCCTGACCCTGACTATTAACTGAAACTTCACCCTAAACCTAACCCAAACTCTAACTCGAACCCTAACTATAACACTTACCCTAAACCCTCACCTTAACTGTAAACCTAACCCTAACCCACACCCTAACCACAACCCTCACCCTAACCCCTAACCGTATCCCCAACCCTAAACCTAATGCGATCCCTAACCCTATCCCTAACCCAAACACGAACATTAAACCTAATCTAACCCTAACTCTAACATTAACCCAACCCTAACCATAAACCTAACGTTAGCATCCTAAATCTAACCTCTAACACTAACTATAATCCTAACCCTAATTCTAACTCTTATCCTAACCCTCACCCTTAACCTAAACTTCACACTAACCCTAAACCAAAACATAACCCTAACCCTAAACATAACCCCTAACCCTAACCTGAACCCTAGCCTTAAAGCTAACCTGGACACAAACCCAAACTCTAGCCCTAACCGTAAAAATAACCCTCACCCTATCCTAAACTTCATCCAAACTCTAACACTACCTTAAACCTAAACCTAAACCTAACCCAAACCCTAACCTTAAACCTACCTCTAACCATAACGCTAGTCCACCTGTAACCCTAAACCTAACCCTTACAATAGCCCGGAAATTAACCCTAAACCTAATCCTAGCCCTAGACCTAATCCTAACCTAACCCTAACTGCACCCTTGACCCTAAAGAGAACACTAACTCTAACCCTAAACCTGGACCGAAACCTAAATCTTAACACTAACCCGAAAACTAACCCAAACTTTAGCCATAACCCTAACCCTCACCCTATCTTAAACTTCATCCTATCCCTAACCTAAAGCTAACCCTAACTTTAACCCTAACCCTAACCCTAAACCTAACACTAACCTTAACCTTGGCCCACCAGTCACCGTACACCTAACCCTTACGATAACTCTGACCCTAAACCTCTCCCTAAACCTAATCCTAATCCTAACCCTACCCTAACTCTAACCTAACCTTAACCTTAACTTTAACCCTATCATAAAATTAAACCTAACCCTAAACCCTAATCCTAACTCTAACCCTAACTGTAACACATACCCAAAACCTTCACCTTAACTATAAATGTAACTCTAATTCTTACCCTAACCCTAAATAAAACCCTACCCTAAACCTAACCAAAACACCCCTAACCCTAACTCTAACCCTAATCCTTAGCCCAGACCTAACCATAACCCTAAACCTACCCTAACTTTATTCAAATCCTAACCTTAAACAAAACTAAAACAAACCCTAAACCTATCCCTAACCCTACCCCTGACACTAATCTGAACAATAACCCCTAGCCCTAACCCTAACCCTCACGCTTAACATCAACTTCACCCTAACCCTATCCTAAAACTAAACATAACACTAAATCTCCCCCAACCGTGAACCTAACCCAATCCTAAGCATAAAACTAAACCTAAACTTAACCCTAACCCTGACCCTGACCCTAACTCTAACCTTAATCCTAACCATAAAAATTACCCAACACACTCAGCTTAAATGGAAACCTACCGCTAACCCACACCCTAACATCTAAACCTAAACCCAACACTTAACCTAACCCTATCTCTAACCTTATCCTAGCCCTACACCTAAACATGACTTAATCCTAACACTTACCCTAAACCTGACCCTAAACCTAACCTTAACCTTAAACCTAATCCTAACCTGAACCCTAACCCCTACCCCAAACCCTAAGCTCAACCCTCACCCTTAAATTAAACTTCACCCTATCCCGAACTCTAACTTTAAACCGAATCCTAATCCTAACTCTAAACCTAACCCTAAACCTGACTCTAACATTAACCCAAACACCTAACCCTAACCCTAACAGTAAGCCTAACCCTAACCCTAACCCTAACCCTAACCTGACCCTAACCTTAACCCAAACACCTAACCCTAACACTAAACCTAACCCTAACCCTCATCCTTAACCTAAACTGCACCCTAACCCTGACCCTGAAACTAAACATAACACTAAATCTCCCCCTAACCCTGACCGTAACCCAAATCCTAGCCATAAACCTAACCCTAACCCGAACCTTAACCCTAACCCTGACCCTAACTCTAACTCTAACCCTAATCCAACCCTAAAACTTACCCTACAAACTCAACTTAAATGGAAACCTAGCACTAACCCTCACCCTAACATCTGAACCTAACCCCAACCCTTAACCTGACCCTATCTCAAACCTTAACCGTGCCCTAGCCTAACCATGATTTAACCTTAACACTTACCCTAAACCTAACCCTAAAACTAATCTTAAACCTAAGCCTAAAACTAACCTTAACCCTAACCCTAACCCCTAACCCTAAGCTCAACCCTCACTCTTAACTTAAATTTCACCCAAACACTAACCCTAAAACGAACCCAACACTAACCCTAAACGCAAACATAAACCTAACCCTAACGTTAACCCAAACACCTAACCCTAACACTAACCCTAAACATAACCCTCATCCTTAACCTAAACTTCACCCTAAACCTAAGCCTAAGCCTAACCCTAAAACTAAACCTAACCCTAAACTATCACCTAACTCTAGCCCGAACGCTAAACCTAACAATGACCCTAACCATAACACCCTAAAACATCAGCTTAACTGTAAACCTAACACTTACCCTCAGACGAACCCCTAACCCTTTCACAAACCCTAACCCGATCCCTAATCCTAAACCTAACGCTGACGTAAACCTAACCCTTCCCCTAAACCTAAATTAAACCTAACCTTAACTCTACCTATACCTAAACCAAACAATAACTCGAATCCGGACCCTAACCCTAACCCTAAACTCAGCACTAAGTATGATTCTAAACCTAACCCTAACCCTAACCCAGCCCAACCCTTTACCGTAAACCTAGTCTTAACCCTAACCTTACCTACCCTAAACCTAACACTAACGCTAACCTTAACCCTAACTCTAACATTAACCCTAACTTTTAGCGTAACCCTCACTATTAACTGAAACTTCACCCGACCCCTAACCCTAACTCTAACCATAACCATAACACTTACCCTGAACACTCACCTTAACTGTAAAACTAACCGTAACCCTCAACCTAACCCCTAACTGTATCCCGAACCCTAACCCTAAAGCTATCCCTAAGCCTAACCCTAACACTCACCTGAACCTTTAAGCCCTAAGGATAACCCGAACCTGAAATCAAACCCTAACACATAACACCAAAGCATAACCCAAACCTTAACCCTAACTCTCACCCTAACTCTAACACTAACCCGAAACCGAATCATAAATCTAACCCTAACCCTAAACCAAACCTAACCATGACCAGAACCACAATGCCTAACCAAAACCCTCACCCAAACCCTACCCCTAAACTACACCTCTAACTCCTAACACATTACCATAACCATAATCCTAACCCTAACCAAACCTAACCCTAAACCTAACCCTCATCCCAACCACAACGCCTGACACAAACCATAACCCTAACCCTAACAGTAACACTGTAAATAACCCTAACCTAAAATCTAAACCTAACCCTAAAACTAAACAGAACCCGTAAACTTAACCCTAACCCTAAACATAACCTTAACAATAACCTGAAAACTAACGCAAACCTTAGCCATAACCCTAAACCTAACCCGCACCCTATCTTAAACTTCACCCTATCCCTATCCTAAAGCTAACCCTAACTTTAACCCTAACCCTAACCCTAACCTTAACCTTGGCCAACCTGTAACCCTCATCCAAACCCTTACAATAACTCTGACCCTATCCTTCGCCCTAAACCTAATGCTAATCCTAACCCTAACCTAACCTTAACCCTACCATAATCTTAAACCAAACCCTAACTCCTAACCCTAACTCTAACCCTAACCCTAACACTAAGCCTAACCCTAACAATAACACTTACCCAAAACCCTCATCTTAACTGTAAACGTAACTCTAACTCTTACCCTAACCCTAAACTTAATCCTAAATATAACTCTACCGTAAACCAAACTGAAACACTAACCCCTAACCCTAACTCTAACCCTAATCCTTAGCCTAAGCCTACCCTTAAACGTAAACCTAACCCTAACCCTAAACGGAACCCTCACTCTTAACCAAAATTCCCCCTAACCATGACCCTAAACCTCCCCTAACTTCATTCAAACCCTAACCTTAGCCAAAAATAAAACTAAACTTAAACCTAACCCTAAATGTAAACCTAACCCTAACCCGGACCATAACCTGAACCCTAACCCCTAACCCTAACCCTCACGCTTAACATAAACTTCACCCTAACCCTAAAACTAAATATAACACTAAATCTCCGGCTACCCCTGACCCTAACCCTAATCCTAACCATAAACCTAACCCAAACCTGAACCTAACTCTAACCCTAACCCTAATCCTAACCCTAAAACTTACCCTACACACTCAGCTTAAATGGAAACCTAGAACTAACCCTCACCCTAACATCTAAACCTAACCCCAACCCTTAACCTAACCCTATCTCTAACCTTAACCTAGCCCTAAACCTAACAATGACTTAACCTTAACATGTACTCGAAACCTAAGCATAAACCTAAACTTAACCCTAAACCTAATCCTAACCTTAACCCTAACCCTAACCCCTAACGCTAACCTGAGCTCAACACTCGCCCTTAACTTTAAATGCACCCTAACACTAACCCTAAACTGAACCCTAACCCTAACCCTAAACCTAAGCCTAAACCTGACCCTAGCATTAACCCAAACATGTAAACCTGACCCTAATACTAACCCTAACCCTAAATCTAACCCTAACCTTAACGCAAACACGTAACGCTAACACTAGTCCTAACCCTCATCCTTAACGTATGCTTCACCCAAAACGTAAGCCTAAGCCTAACCTGAAACTAAACCTAACCCTAAACTATCCCCTCAGTCTAGCCCTAACCCTAAACCTAACCCTAACCCTAACTCTAACCATACCCCTAACCATAACACTCTAAAACATCAGCTAAACTGTAAACCTAACACTAACCATCACATGAATCGCTAACCCTTTCCCTAATCCTACCCCATCCCTAATCCTAACCTTAACCTTGACCTAATCCTAACCCTTACCCTAACCCTAAACTTAACACTAACCTTAACTCGAACTTAACCCTAACCCTAACAATAACTCTAAACCTGACCCTAACCCTAAGCCTAAACCCTAGCACTAACTCTAACTCTAAACCTAACCCTAACCCTAACCTAGCCCTACCCTTTACCGTAAACCTAGCCTAAACCCTAACCTTAAAAAAAAAATAACCCTGACACTAACCTTAAGCATAACTCTAACCTTAACCCTAACCCTGACTATTAACTGAAACTTCATCCTAACCATAAGCCTAACTCTAATTCTAACCATAACCATAACAATTACCCTAAACCCTCACCTTCAATGTAAACCTAAACCTAACCCTTAACCGTACCCCCAACCCTAAACCTAATGCTATCTATCCCTCACATTATCCCTAACCCTAACCCGAAGACGAACAGTAACCCTAATCTAACGCTAACCCTAACATTAACCCTAAACTTAACCCTTCCCTAACCATAAACCTAACCCTAACACCCTAAACCTAAACTCTAACACTAACTATAAACCAAACCCTAATGCAAACCCTTATCCTAACCCTCACCCTTAACCTAAACTTCACACTAACCCTAAACCTAAACCTAATCTGAACATAACCACTAACCCTAACCTGAACCCTAAACCTAACCTTAGCACTAACATGAACACAAACCCAAAGTCTAGCCCTAACCCTAAAAATAACCCTCACCCTATCCTAAACTTCATCCAAACCCTAACGCTAACCTTAGTCCTAAACCTAAACCTAAACCTAACCCAACCCCTAACATTAAATCTAACTCTAACCATAATGCTAGTCCACCTGTAACCCTAAACCTAACCCTAAAATACCCCTCAACCTAACCCTAAACCTAATCCTAACCCTAGACCTAATCCTAACCCTAACCCGAACTCTAACCTTGACCCTAAATAGAACACTAACTCTACCCCTAAACCTGAAACTAAAGCTAAATCTTACCCTACACCTAACCCTAAACGTAAACCTACCCCTAACTCTATGTCTAACGATAATCGGGACACTTATCCTAAACCCTCGCCTTAAATGTAAAACTAACCGTAACACTCACTCTAACCCCTAACGGTATCCCACAACCCTTACCCTAATGCTATCCCTAACCCTAACACTAACCTGAACACCTAAGCCCTAATGATAACCCTAACCCTAACCCCAAACCTAACCCATAACACCAAAACCTAACCCTAACCTTAAAGGTAGCTCTCAACCTAACTCTAACTCTAACACTAACCCGAAACCTAATCATAAACCTAACCCTAACCCTAACCCTAAACCAATCCTAACCATGACTAGAACCACAATGCCTAACCAGAACCCTCACCCAAACCCTAACCCTAAACTACACCTCTAACACATAACACCTTACCGTAACCATAATCCTAACCCTACCCAACCCTAACCCTAAACCTAAACCTCACCCCAACCACAACGCCTAACACAAAACGTAACCCTAACCCTAACTGTAACACTAAACTTAACCCTAACCTTAAACATAACCCTAACCCTAAAACTAAACAGAACCCGTAAACTTAACCCTAACACGAAACACAACCTTAACACTAATCTGAAAACTAACCGAAACCTTAGCCATAACCCTAACCCTCACCCTATCTTAAACTTCACCCTATCCCTAACCTAAAGCTCACCCTAATTCTAAACCTATCCCTACCCCTAAACCTAACCCTAACCTTAACCTTGGCCCACCTGTAACCCTAAAACTAACCCTTACAATAACTCGGACCCTAACCCTCACCCTAAACCTAATCCTAATCCTAACCCTGACCATAACCCTAACCTAACCTTAACCCTAACTTTAACCCTACGATAAACTCAAACCTAACCCTAACCCCGAACAATAACTCTAACCAAAATTTCACCCTACCCATAACCGTAAACCTACCCTAACTTCATTCAAATCCTAACCCTAACCAAAACTAAAGCTAACCCTAAACCTAACGTAAAACCTAACCCTGACCCTAACCTGAACCCTTACCCCTAACCCTAACCCTAACCCTCACGCTTAACATAAACTTCACCCTAACCCTAGCCCTAAAACTAAACATAATACTAAATCTCCCCAACCCTGACCCTAACCCTAATCCTAACCATATACCTAACTCTAACCTTAAACATAATCCTAACCCTGACCCTAAATCTATCTCTAACCCTAATCCTAACCCTAAAACTTACCCTACACACTCAGCTTCAATGGAAACCTAGCACTAACCCTCACACTAACATCTAAACCTAAACCCTACCCTTAACCTAATCTTATCTCTAACCTTTACCTAGCCCTAAACCTAACCATGACTTAACCGTAACACTTACCCTAACCCTAACCCTAACCCCTAACACTAACCCTAAGCTCAACCCTCACCCTTAACTTAAACTTCACCCTGACCCTAACCTTAAACTAAACCCTAACCCTAAAGCTAACCTTAACATTAACCCAAACACCAAAACCTAACCCTGACACTAACACTAACCCTAAACCTAACCCTAACCTGATCCTAACCTTAACCCAAACACCTAACTCTAATATTTACCCTAACGCTAATCTTAACTTAACTTTCACCCTATACATAAGCATAACCCTAAAATTAAACCTAACCCTAAACTATCCCCTCAGTCTAGCCCTAACCCTAACTCTAACTCTAACCCTGACCCTAACCGTAACACTGTAAAACATCAGCTTAACTGTAAATCTAACACTAACCCTCACACGAACCCTAACCCTTTCCCTAAACCTAACTCTATCCCTAACCCTAACCCTGACCTAAACATAACCCTTACCCTAACCCTAAACTTAACCCTAACCTTAACTCTACCCTAACCCTAACACTAACAATAACTCTAAACCTGACCCGAACCCTAACCCTAAACCCTAGCACTAACTCCAACTCTACACCTAATCCTAACCCTAACCTAGACGTACCCTTGACCGTAAACCTAGCCTTACCCCTATCCTAACCCTAACCCTAAACCTAACCCTAACACTAATCTTAATCCTAACTCTAACCTTAACCCTAACCCTTACCCTAACCCTCACTATTAACTGAAAATTCACCCTAACCCTAACCCTAACTCTAACTCTAACCCTAACCATAACACTTACCCTAAACCCTCACCTTAACTCTAAACCTAACACTAAAGCTCACCCGAACCCCTAACCGAATCCCCAACCCTAAACCTGCCGCTATCCCTAAACTTATCCCTAACCCTAACCCAAACACGAACAGTAACACTAATCTAATACTAACCCTTACATTAACCCTAAACTTAACCCTACCCTAACCATAAACCTAACCCTAACACCCTAAACATAAAATCTAACACTAAGTATAATCCTCACTGTAATCCTAACCCTTACCTTGACCCTCACTATGAACCTAAACATCACTCTAACCCTGAACCTAAACCTAACACTAACCCTAAACGTAACTCCTAACACTAACCCGAACCCTAAAACTAACCTTAACACTAACCTGAACACAAAATCAAACTTCAGCCCTAATCATAAGAATAACCCTCACCCCGTCCTAAGGTTCATCCAACACTAACCCTAACCTTCACCCTAAACCTAAACCTAACCCAAACCCTAACCTTAAACCAAACTCTAACCATAACACTACTCCACCTGTAACCCTAAAACTAAGCCTTACATTAGCCCTGAACCTAACCCTAGACCTAACCCTAATCCTAACCCTAACCCTAACTCTAAGCTTGATCCTAAATAGAACACTAACTCTAATTCTAAACCTGAACCTAAACCGAAATCTTACCCTACACCTAACCCTAACCCTGAACCTAACCCTAACTCTAACCCTAAAAATAACACTTACCCTAAACCCTCACCTTAACTGTAAAACTAACCGCAACCCTCACCCTAACCCCTAACCGTATCCCCCAACCCTAACCCTAATGCTATTCCTAACCCTAACACTAACCTGAACCCCTAAGCCCTAACGATAACCCTAACCCCTAACCCCTAACCCAAACCCTAACCCCTAACACCAAAGCCTAACCCAAACCTTAACCCTAAGTCTCACCCTAACTCTAACTCTAACATTACCCGAAACCTAATAATAAACCTAACCCTAACCCTAAACCAAACCTAACCATGACCAGAACCACAATGACTAACCGGAACCCTCACCCAAACCCTAACCCTAAACTAAAACTCTAACCCTTAACACCTTACCATAACCATAATCCTAAACCTACCCAACCCGAACCCTAAACCTAACCCTCACCCAAACGACAAAGCCTAACACAAACCGTGACCCTAATCCTAACCATAACACTAAACTTAACCCTAACCCTAAAACTAAAAAGAACCCGTAAACTTAACCTTAACCCTAAACATAACCTTAACACTAACCTGAAACCAAACCCAAACCTTAGCCATAACCCTAACACTAACCCTCAGCCTATCTTAAACTTCACCCTATCCCTAAGCTAAAGCTCACCCTAACTTTAACCCTAACCCTACCCCTAAATCAAACCCTAAACTTAACCTTGGCCCACCTGTAGTACCCTAAACCTAACCCTTACAATAACTCTGACCCTAACCCTCACCCTTACCCTAACCCTAACCGTAACCCTCACCCTTAACCTAAACTTCACACTAACCCTAAATCTAAACATAACCCTACCCCCAAACATAACCCCTAACCCTAATCCAAACGCTAAAACTAACCTTAACACTAACCTGAACACGAACCCAAACTCTAGCCCTAACCTTAAAAATAACACTCACCATATCGTAAACTTCATCCAAACCCTAACCCTAAATCTAAACCTAACCCAAACCCTAAACTTAAACTTAACTCTAATCATAACGCTAGTCCACCTGTAACCCTAAACCTAACCCTTACAATAGCCCTGAACCTAACAATAACCCTTACCCAAAACCCTAACCCAAATCCTAACCCGAAGCCTAAACCGAAGCCTAAGGTGAACCCAAACCCGAACCCTAAACCCAAACCATATCACTAGCCCTAGCCCTAGGCCCTAGCCCAAGTCCTAGCCCTAGCCCTAGCCCTAACCCTAACACTAACTCGAACCCTAAAACCTAACCCTAAACATTAACCCTAACCCTGAACACTAACCCTAACACTAACCGCTAACCCTAAACCCAAACCCTAAAAACTAACCCTAACCCTGAACACTAACCCTAACACTAACTGCTAACCCTAAACTCTAACCCTAACCCTAAACCCTAACACTAACCCTAACACTAACCATAAAACCTAACCCTAAACTCTAACCATCAGCCTAACCCAAAACCCTAACCCTAACCCTACACTCTAGCCCTAAAACCCTAGCCCTAGCCCTACCCCTAACACCAAGCCCTAGCCCTAGCCCTAACCCTAACCCTAAACTCTAACCTCTAAAACTAACCCTAGCCCTAAACCTAAACCCTAAATCCTAACCCTAAACCCAAACCCTAAACCTAACCCTGACTCTAACCCCTAACCCTGACCCAGACCCTGACCCTAAACCGTGACAATGACCCTAAACCCTGACCATGACCCTAACCCTGACCCTAAACTCTGACCCTGACACTAAACACTGACTCTGACCCTGACCCTAAACTCTATCACTAAACACTAAACCCTAACCCCTAGCCCTAACACATAGCCCTAACCTTACCCCAACCCTAATCCTAAACCCTAAACCCTAACCATAAAAATAAACCCTAAACCTAACCCTGACCCTAACCCCTAACCCTGACCCTGACCCTGACCCTAAACCCTGACCATAAACCCTGACCATGACACTAAAAACTGACCCTGACCCTAAACTCGAACACTAAACCCTAAACCTAACCTTAACCCCTAAACCCGATCCCTAACCATAACCCTAACACTAAACTAAACCCTAAACCCTAACCTGTGTAGGGAGTGAGGAGGTGGGAGGGACTAGGCTGGGCGCTGTGAAGGGAGTCAGGAGGTGGGAGAGACCATGCAGGGCCCTGTATAGAGAGTGAGAGACCAGGCAGGGCACTGTATAGGGAGTAAGATGGTGGGACAAAAGAGACAGAAACCTGTGTAGGGAGTGAAGAGCTGAGAGACCAGACAGAGACCTTTGTAGGGATTGAGGAGGTGGGTGAGACCAGGTAGGGCCCTGTGTAGGGAGTGAGGAGGTGGGTGAGACCAGGCAGGGCCCTGAGGGGGAGAGAGGAGATGGAAGAGACCAGGCAGGGACAGGTGTAGGAAGTGAGGAGGTGGGAGGGACCAGGAAGGGCCCTGTGTAAGGAGTGAGGATGTGGAAGAGAACAGGCAGAGACCTTTACAGGGATGGAGGAGGTGGGAGAGAAAAGGCGGGGCCCTGAGTAGGGAGCGAGGAGCTGGGAGCAACCAGGCACGGCCATGTCTAGGGAGTGAGGAGGTGGGAGAGGTCAGGCAGGGACCTGTGTAGGTGGTTAGGCCTTAGGAGAGACCAGGCAGAGACCTGCATAGGGAGTGAGGAGGTGAGAGAGACCAGGTAGAATGCTGTGTAAAGAGTGAGGATGTAGGAGAGACCAGGCAGGGCCCTGTGTAAGGAGTGATGAGGTGGGAGAGACGAAGCAGGGAGCTGTGTAGGGAGTGAGGAAGTGGGAGAGGCCAGGCAGAGACCTGTGTAGGGAGTGAGGAGGTGGGAGAGAATAGGCAGAAACCTGTGTAGGGATTGAGAAGATGGTAGACAGCAGGCAGGGCCCTGTGTAGGGAGTGAAGAGGTGGGAGAACCATTCAGAGACCTGCATAGGGAGTGAGGAGATGAGAGAGACCAGGAAGGTCCCTCTGTAGGGAGTGAGTTGGCCAGAGATCAGGCATGTCCCTGTATGGAGTAAGGATATGGGAGAGACCAGGCGGGCCCTGTGCAGGGAGTTAGGAGGTGGGAGAGAACAGGCAGAGAAGAGTGTAGGGAGTGAGGAGGTGGGACAGACCAGGCAGGGCTCTGTGCATAGAGAAGATGGGAGACACCAGACAGGGCCCTGTGTAGGGAGTGAAGAAGAGGGAGACCCAGGCAGAGTCCTGCTTAGGGAGTGAGGAGATGGGAGAGACCAGGCAGAGCCAAGTATAGGGAGTGAGGATATGGGAGAGACCAGGCAGGCCCTGTGTAAGGAGTGATGAGGTGGGAGAGACCAAGCAGGACCCTGTGCAGGGTGTGAGGGGGAGGGAGCATCCAGGCAGGGCCCTGTGTAGGGAGTGAGGTGTTGGGAGAGACCACACAGGTCCTGTGTAGGGAGTGAGAATGTGCCAGAGATCAGGCAGGGCCCTGTGTAGGGAGTGAGGAGGTGGGAGAGAACAGACAGAGACATACGTAGGGAGTAAGCAGAAGGGAGACACCAGGCAGGGCCCTCTGTAGGGAGTGAGGAGGAGGGACATACCAGGCAGGGCCCTGTGTAAGGAGTGAGGAGGTGGGAGAATCCAGGCAGACACCTGTGTAGGGAGTGAGGAGCTGGAAGAGACCAGGCAGGGACCTGTGTAGGTCCTGAGGAGGTGGGAGAGGCCAGGCAGCATCCTGTGTAGGGAGTGAGAAGGTGGGAGAGACCAGGCAGGGCCCTATGTTGGGAGTGAGGATGCAGGAGAGAAGAGGCAGAGATGTGGGAGAGACCAGGCAAAGACCTGTGAAGGGACTGAGGAGGTGGGAGAGACCTGGCAGGGCCCAGTGTAGGGAGTGAGTATCTTGGAGAGAAGAGGCAGAGACCTGTGTAGGGATTGAGAAGAAGGAGAGACCAGGCCGGGCCCTGTGTAGGGAGTGAGGAGGTGGGAGAGGCCAGGCAGAGCCCTGTGTAGGGAGTGAGGTGTTAGGAGAGACCAGGCAGGGCCCTGTGTAGGGGGTGATGAGGTGAGAGAGACCAGGTAGGACCCTGTGTACAGAGTGAGGATGTGGAAGAGAACAGGCAAGGCTGTGTGTAGGAAGTAAGGTGGTGGAGATACCAGTCAGGGACCTGTGTAGGGATTGAGGAAGTGGGAGAGACTAGGCAGGACCCTGTGTAGGGAGTGAGGAGGTGGGAGAGACCATCAGGGCCCTGTGTAGGGAGTGAGGAGGTGATAGAGAACAGGTAAGGCCCTGCATACACAGTGAGGAGTTGGGAGAGACCACCCAGATACCTGAGTAGGGAGTCAGGATGTGGGAGAGATCAGGCAGAGCCCTGTGTAGGAAGTGAGGAGGTGGGAGAGACCATGCAGGGAGCTGTATAGGGAGGGAGCAGGTGGGAGAGACAAGGCAGGGCCCTGTGTAGGGAGTGAGGAGGTGGGAGAGACCAGGCAGGGCCCTGTGGAGGGAGTAAGGAGGTGGAGAGACCAGGCAGTGGCTTGTTTAGGGAGTGAGCAGGTGCGAGAGAACATCAGGGCCCTGTGTAGGGAGTGAGGAGGAGGGAGAAAACAGGCTAACACCTGTGTATGTAGTAAGGCGGTGGGAAAGACCACCCAGAGACCTGTGTAGGGATTGAGGAATGGGAGGGAACAGGCAGAGAACTGTGTAGGGAGTGAGGAGGTAGGAGAGACCAGGCAAGGCCCTGTGTGGGGAGCGAAGAGGTGAAGAACCAGGCAGAGTCCTGCATAGGGAGTGAGGAGGTGGGATTGACTAGGCAGGACCCTGGGTAGGGTGTGAGGAGGTGGGAGATTCCAGGCAGGGCCCTTTGTAGGGAGTGAGGTGTTGGGAGAGACCAGGCAGAGTCCTGTGTAGGGAGTGAGGATGTGGGAGAGACCAGGCAGGGCCCTGTGTAGGGCCTGAGGAGGTTAGAAATACCAGGCAGGGCCCTGAGTAGGAAGTGAGGAAGTGGAAGAGAAGAGGCAGGGTACTGTCTAGGGACTGAAGAGGTGGGAAAGAACAGGCAGAGACCCTTGTAGGGAATGAGGAGGTGGGAGAAACCATGCAGAGACCTGTGTAGGGATGGAGAAGGTGGGAGGGACCAGTTAGGGCCCTGTGTGTGTAGTCAGGATGTGAGAGAGAGGAGGCAGGGTCCTGTGTGCATTGAGGATGTGGGAGGGACAAGGCAGGGCTCTGTCTAGGGAGTGGCGAGGTGGGAGAGGCCAGGCAGGGACCTGTGTAGGGAGTGAGGAAGTGAGAGACACCAGGTAGAATGCTGTGTAAAGAGTGAGGATGTTGGAGAGACTAGGCAGGGCCCTGTGTAGGGAGTAAGGAGGTGGAGAGACCAGGCAGAGTCCTGTTTAGGGAGTGAGGAGGTGGGAGAGATCATCAGGGCCCTGTAAAGGGAGTGAGGAGGTGGGAGAGACCACGCAGATACCTGTGTAGGAACTGAGGAGGTGGGAGAGAACAGGAAGAGAGCCCTGTGTAGGGAGTGAGGAGGTGGGAGAGACCAGGCAGGGACCTGTGCATGGAGTGAGGAGAAGGGAGAGAACAGGCACAGCCATGTGTAGGGAGTGAGGAGGTGAAAGAGACCAGGCAGGGCCCTGTGTAGGGAGTGTGGTGTTGGGAGAGACCAGGCAGGTCCTGTGTAGGGAGTGAGGAGGTGAGAGAGACCAGGCACAGCCCTGCGTAGGGAGGGAGGAGGTTGGAAATACCAGGCAAGTTCCTGTGTAGGGAGTGAGGAGGTGGGAGAGAACATGCAGAGACCCTTGTAGGGAATGAGGAGGTGGGAGAAACCATGCAGACACCTGTGTAGGGATGGAGGAGGTGGGAGAGCCAGGCAGGGCCTGTGTAGGTAGTCAGGTTGTGAGAGAGACCAGGCAGGCCCCTGTGTAGGAAGTGAGGATGTGGGAGAGACCAGGCAGGGTCCTGTGTAGGGAGTGAGAGACCAGGCAGGGCCCTGTGTAGGGAGGGAGGTGGTGGGAGAGAACAGACAGAGACCTATGCAGGGAGTGAAGAGGTGAGAGACCAGACAGAGACCTTTGTAGGGATTG
This sequence comes from Elephas maximus indicus, assembly GCF_024166365.1. NCBI lineage: Eukaryota > Metazoa > Chordata > Mammalia > Proboscidea > Elephantidae > Elephas > Elephas maximus. The sequence goes on along the minus strand of NC_064824.1, from coordinate 1,310,423 downwards.
AGGAGGTGGGAGAGACCAGGCAGGCCCTGTGCAGGGAATGAGGATGTGGGAGAAATCAGGCAGGGCCCTGTAGAGAGTAAGGAGTTGGAGAGACCAGGCAGGGCCTGTTTAGGGAGTGAGAAGGTGGGAGAGACCATCAGGGCCCTGTGTAGGGATTGAGGAGGTGGGAGAAACCAGGCAGGACCCTGTTTAGGGAGTGAGGAGATGGGAGAGATCATCAGGGCCCTGTGTAGGGAGCGAGGAGGTGAAAGAGAACAGGCAAGGCCCTGTATACAGAGTGAGGAGTTGAGAGAGAACACCCAGATACCTGAGTAGGGAGTCAAGAAGCGGGAGAGATCAGGTAGAGCCCTGGGTAGGAATTGAGGAGGTGGGAGAGACCATGCAGGGAGCTGTATAGGGAGGGAGCAGATGGGAGAGACAAGGCAGAGCCCTGTGAAGGGATTGAGGAGGTGGGAGAGACCTGGCAGGGCCTTGTGTAGGGAGTGAGTATCTTGGAGAGAAGAGGCAGAGACCTGTGTAGGGATTCAGAAGGTGGAGAGACCAGGCAGGGCCATGTGTAGGGAGTGGGGAGGTTGGAGAAGCCAGGCAGGGCCCTGTGTAGGGAGTGAGGAGGTGGGAGAGACCAGGTAGGACCCTGTGTACAGAGTGAGGATGTGGGAGAGACCAGGCAGGTCTGTGTGTAGGGAGTAAGGAGGTGGAGATGCCAGGCAGGGCCCTGTGTAGGGAGTGAGGATGTAGGAGAGATCATCAGGGCCCTGTGCAGGGAGTGAGCAGATGGGATACACCAGGCAGGGCCCTGTATAGGGAGTGAGGAGATGGGAGAGAACAAGCACAGCCCTGTGTAGGGAGTGAGAAGAAGGGAGATAACAGCCAGAAACACTGTGCAGGGACTGAGGAGGTGGGAGAGGTAAGGCAGGACTCTGTGTAGGGAGTGAGGGGGTGATAGAGACCAGGCAGAGCCCTGTGTAGGGAGTGAGGAGGTGGGAGAGGCCAGGCATGGCCCTGTGTAAGGAGTGAGGAGGTGGGAGAGACCAGGCAGGGCCCTGTGGAGGGAGTAAGGAGGTGGAGAGACCAGGCAGTGGCTTGTTTAGGGAGTGAGCAGGTGCGAGAGAACATCAGGTCCCTGTGTAGGGAGCGAGGAGGAGGGAGAAAACAGGCTAACACCTGTGTATGTAGTAAGGCGGTGGGAAAGACCACCCAGAGACCTGTGTAGGGATTGAGGAATGGGAGGGAACAGGCAGAGAACTGTGTAGGGAGTGAGGAGGTAGGAGAGACCAGGCAAGGCCCTGTGTGGGGAGTGAAGAGGTGGAGAACCAGGCAGAGTCCTGCATAGGGAGTGAGGAGGTGGGATTGACTAGGCAGGACCCTGGGTAGGGTGTGAGGAGGTGGGAGATTCCAGGCAGGGCCCTTTGTAGGGAGTGAGGTGTTGGGAGAGACCAGGCAGAGTCCTGTGTAGGGAGTGAGGATGTGGGAGAGACCAGGCAGGGCCCTGTGTAGGGCCTGAGGAGGTTAGAAATACCAGGCAGGGCCCTGAGTAGGGAGTGAGGAAGTGGGAGAGAAGAGGCAGGGCCTGTCTAGGGATTGAAGAGGTGGGAGAGAACAGGCAGAGACCCTTGTAGGGAATGAGGAGGTGGGAGAACCATGCAGAGACCTGTGTAGAGATGGAGAAGGTGGGAGGGACCAGTTAGGGCCCTGTGTGTGCAGTCAGGATGTGAGAGAGAGGAGGCAGGGCCCTGTGTGAATTGAGGATGTGGGAGAGGCCAGGCAGGGCCCTGTATAGGGAGTGAGGAGGTGAGAGAGGCCAGTCAGGGACCTGTGTAGGGAGTTAGGTGTTAGGAGAGACCAGGCAGGGCCCTGTGTAGGGAGTGAGGAGGTGGGAGAGACCAGGCAGAGACCTGCATAGGGAGTGAGGAGGTGAGAGAGACCAGGTAGGATGCTGTGTAAAGAGTGAGGATGTAGGAGAGACTAGCCAGAGCCCTGTGTAGGGAGTAAGGAGGTGGAGAGACCAGGCAGGGTCCTGTTTAGGGAGTGAGGAGGTGGGAGAGATCATCAGGGCCCTGTAAAGGGAGTGAGGAGGTGGGAGAGACCACCCAGATACCTGTGTAGGGACTGAGGAGGTGGGAGAGAAAAGACAGAGCCCTGTGTAGGGAGTGAGGAGGTGGGAGATACCAGGCAGGACCCTGTGGAGGGAGTGAGGAGGTGGCAGGGAGCAGTCAGAGACCTGTGTAGGGAGTGAGGAGGTGGCAGAGACCAGGCAGGGCCCTGTCTAGGGAGTGAGGAGTTGGAAGAGACCAGGCAGAGACCTGTGTACTGAGTCAGGAGGTTGGAAAGAACAGGCAGGACTGTGTTTAGCAAGTGAGGGGGTGAGAGAGAATAGGCAGAAACTTGTGTAGGGAGTGAGAAGATGGAAGACAGCAGGCAGGGCCCTGTGTAGGGGGTGAAGAGGTGGGAGAACCATTCAGAGACCTGAACAGGGAGTGAGGAGTTGGGAGAGACCAGGCAGGGCTCTGTGCAGGGAGTGAGGAGGCCAGAGATCAGGCAAGTCCCTTTGTATGGAGTAAGGATGTGGGAGAGACCAGGCAGGGCCCTGTGCAGGGAGTGAGGAGGTAGGAGAGATCAGGCAGGGACTGGTGTAGGGAGTGAGGAGGTAGGAGAGACCAGGCAGGGCCCCAAGTAGGAAGTGAGGAAGTGGGAAAGAACAGGCAGAAAGCTGTGTATGGAGTGAGAAGATGGGAGACACTAGCCAGGGCCCTGTGTAGGGAGTGAAGAGGTGGGAGAACAAGGCAGAGTCCTGCATAGAGAGTGAGGAGGTGGGAGAGGACAGGCAGAGCCTTGCTCAGGGAGTGAGGATGTGGGAGAGACAAAGCAGGGCTCTTTGTAAGGAGTGATGAGGTGGGAGAGACTAGGCAGGACCCTGCTAGGGGTTATTGATATTGTAAGGGTTAGGTTTAGGGTTAGGGTAGGGGTAAGGTTAGGGTTAAGGCTAGCTTTACTGTAAAGGGTGGGGCCAGGTTAGGGTTAGGGTTAGGTTTAGAGTTCGAGTTAGATCTAGGGTTTAGGGTTAGGGTTAGGGTCCGGTTTAGAGTTATTGTTAGGTTTAGGGTTAGGGTTAGGGTAGAGTTAAGGTTAGGGTTAAGTTTAGGGTTAGGGTAAGGATTAAGTTTAGGTCAGGGTTAGGGTTAGGATGAGTGATAGGGTTAGGGAAAGGGTTAGGGGTTTGTGTGAGGGTTAGTGTTACATTTACAGTTAAGCTGATGTTTTAGGGTGTTACTGCCAGGGTTAGGGTTAGAGTTAGGGTTAGGGTTAGGTTTAGGGTTAGGGCGAGAGTTAGAGGATAGTTTAGGGTTAGGTGTAATTTTAGGGTTAGGGGTAGGCTTAGGTTTAGGGTGAAGTTTAGGTTAAGGATGAGGGTTAGGATTAGGCTTCAGTGTTTAGGGTTACATTTAGGGTTAGGCTTAGTGTTAGTTTTAGCGTTAAGTGTTTGGGTTAATGTTAGGGTCAGGTTTAAGGTTAGGTTTAGGGTTAGGGTTAGTGTTTGGTTTAGGGTTAGGGTTAGGGTGAAGTTTAAGTTAAGGGTGAGTGTTGAGCTTAGGGTTAGTGTTAGGGGTTAGGGTTAGGGTTAAGGTTAGGATTAAGTTTAGGGTTAAGGTCAGGTTTAGAGTTAGGGTAAGTGTTAGGGTTAAGTCATAGTTAGGTTTAGGACTAGTTTTTAGTTAGAGATAGGGTTGGGTTCAGGGTTGGGGTTAGGTTTAGATGTTAGGGTGAGGGATAGTGCTAGGTTTCCATTCAAACTGAGTGTGTAGGGTAAGTTTTAGGGTTAAAGTTAGAGTTAGAGTCAGGGTTAGGTTTAAGTTTAGTGTTAGGATTATGTTTATGGTTAGGGTCAGGGTTGGGGAGATTTAGTGTTTAGGGTTACAGTGAATTTATGTTCTGCGAGAGGGTTAGGGTTAGGGGTTTGGGTTCAGGTTAGAGTCAGGGTTAGGGTTAGGTTTAGGGTTAGGGTTAGGTTTAGTGTTAGTGTTAGTTTTGCTTAGGGTTAGGGTTTGAATGAAGTTAGGGTAGGCTTAGCGTTATGCTTAGGGTGAAATTTTGGTTAAGGGTGAGGGTTCGGCTTAGGCTTAAGGTTAGAGTTAGGGTCAGTGGTTAGGGTTAGGTTTAGGGTTAAGGTTAGTTTTAGGCTAAGGATTAGAGTTAGGGTTAAGGGTTACTGTTTCAGTTAGGTTTAGGTTAGGGTTATAATTAGGGTTAAGTTTAGGGTTAGGGTAGTAAGAGTTAGAGTTACATTTACGGTTAAGGTGAGGATTTTGGGTAAGTGTTACCGTTAAGGTTAGGGTTAGGGCTAGGGTTAGGGTTAGAGTTAAGGTTAAGGGTTAGGGTTCGGTTTAAGTTTATGGTAGGCTTAAAGATAGGGTTAAGGTTAGGTTAGGGTTAGGGTCAGGGTTAGAATTAGAATTAGGTTTAGGGCGAGGATTAGGGTCAGAGTTATTGTAAGGGTTAGGTTTCGGGTTACAGGTGGGCCAAGGTTAAGGTGAGGGTTAGGTTTAGGGGTAGGGTTAGGGTTAAAGTTAGGGCGAGTTTTAGGTTAGGGATAAGGTGAAGTTTAGGACAGGGTGAGGGTTAGGGTTATGGCTAAGGTTTGGGCTTGTTTTCAGGTTAGTGTTAAGGTTATGTTCAGGGTTAGGGTTAAGTTCATGGGTTGTGTTTAGTTTTAGGGTTAGGGTTAGATTTAAGGTTAGGGTTAAGTTTAGTGTTACGGTTAGGGTAAGGGTTATGGTTGTGTTAGGTGTTGTGGTTGGGGTGAGGGTTAGGTTTAGGGTAGGGTTGGGTAGGGTTTGGATTATGGTTATGGTAAGGTGTTAGAGTTAGAGGTGTAGTTTAGGATTAGGTTTTGGGTGAGGGTTCCGGTTAGACCTTGTGGTTCTGGTCATGGTTAGGTTTGGTTTAGGGTTAGGGTTAGGTTCATGATTAGGTTTCGGGTTAGTGTTAGAGTTAGGGTGAGAGTTAGGGTTAAGGTTTTTGCTAGGCTTTCGCTTTGGTGTTAGGGTTTGTGTTAGGGTTAGGGTTATCATTAGGGCTCAGGGGTTTCAGGTTAGTGTTAGGGTTAGGGTTAGGGATAGCATTAGGGTTAGCGTTGTGGGATACGGTTAGGGGTTAGGGTGAGGGTTACGGTTAGTTTTACAGTTAAGGTGAGGATTTAGGGTAAGTGTTATGATTAGGGTTAGAGTTAGGGTTAGGGTTAGGTTTAGGGTTAGGGTTAGGTGTAGGGTAAGATTTAGGTTTAGGTCCAAGTTGAGGGTTAGACTTAGTGTTCTATTTAGGGTCAAGGTTAGAGTTAGGGTTAGGATTAGGTCTAGGTTTAGGATTAGGATTAAGTTTAGGGTTAGGTTCAGGGCTATTGTAAGTGTTTGGTTTAGGGTTACAAATGGACTAGCGTTATTCTTAGAGTTAGGTTTAAGGTTAGGGTTTGGGTTAGCTTTAGGTTTAGGGTTAAGGTTATGGTTAGTGTTTGGATGAAGTTCAGGATAGGGTGAGGGTTATTTTTATGGTGAGGGCTAGGGTTTGGGTTTGTGTTCAGGTTAGTGTTAAGGATAGGTTTAGGGTTCGGTTAGGGTTAGGCGTTATGTCTAGGGTCAGCGTTAGGTTAGGTTTAGGGTTAGTGTGAAGTTTAGGTTAAGGGTGAGGGTTATGATAAGGGTTAGGATTATAGACGGTGTTAGACGTTAGGTTTACGGTGTTAGGGTTAGGTTTATGGTTAGGGTAGATTTAAGTTTAGGTTTAATATTAGGGTTAGGGTTAGATTTGGGTTACTGTTCGTATTAGGGTTAGGGTTAGGGATAAGTTTGGGGATAGCGTTAGGTTTAGGGTTGGGGATACGGTTAAGGATTAGGGTGAGGGTTAGCGTTAGGTTTACAGTTAAGGCGAGGGTTTAGGGTAATTGTTATGGTTAGGGTTAGAGTTAGAGTTAGGCTTAGGGTTAGGGTGAAGTTTCAGTTAATAGTCAGGGTTAGGCTTAAGGTTAGAGTAGGGTTAAGGTTAGTGTTCGGGTTAGGTATAGCGTTAGGTTTTGGGTAGGGGTAAGGTTAGGGTTAAGGCTAGGTTTATGGTAAAGGGTAGGGCTAGCTTAGGCTTAGATTTAGAGTTAGAGTTAGTGCTAGGGTTTAGGATTATGGTTATGGTCAGGTTTAGAGTTATTGTTAGGGTTAGGGTAGAGTTAAGGTTAGGGTTAATTTAGGGTTAGAGAAAGGGTTAGGTTTAGGTCTGGGTTAGGTGTAGGATGCGAGGTAGGGTTAGGGTTAGGGGTTCATGGGAGGGTTAGTGTTAAGTTTACATTAAGCTGATGTTTTAGGGTGTTACTGTTAGGGCTAGGGTTAGCATTAGGTTTAGGGTCAGGGCTAGAGTTAGGGGATAGTTAAGGGTTAGCTTTAGTTTCAGGGTTAGGGTTAGCCTTAGGTTTAGGGTGAAGTTTAGGTTAAGGATGAGGGTTAGGGTTAGGGTTAGGGTTAGGCATTTGGGTTAAGGTTAGGGTTAGGTTTAGGATTAGGCTTAGGCTTAGGGTTAGGTGTTTGGGTTAATGTTAGGGTCAGGTTTAGGGTTAGGTTTAGGGTTCGGTTTAGGGTTAGGGCTACAGCTGGGGTAAAGTTTAATTGAAGGGTGAGGGTTGAGCTTAGGGTTAGCGTTAGGGGTTAGGGTTAGAGCTTAGGTTAGGATTAAGTTTAGGGTTAAGGTTAGGTTTAGATTTAGGGTTAGGGTTAGTGTTAGGGTTAAGTCATGTTTAGGTTTAGGGCTAGGTGAAGGTTATAGATAGGGTTAGGTTAAGGGTTGAGGTTAGGTTTAGATGGTAAGATGAGGGTTAGTGCTAGGTTTCCATTTAAGCTGAGTGTGGAGGGTAAGTTTTAGGGTTAGGATTAGGGTTAGAGTTAGAGTTAGGGTCAGGGTTAGTTTTGAGTTTAGAGTTAGGGTTACGTTTATGGTACGGTCAGGGTTAGGGGAGATTTAGTGTTACGTTTAGTTTTAGGGTTAGGGTTACAGAGAAGTTTATGTTAAGCGAGAGGGTTGGGGTTAGGGGTTTGGGTTCAGGTCAGAGTCAGGGTTAGGGTTAGGTTTAGGGTTAGGGTTACGTGTAGTGTTAGTGTTAGTTTTGCTTAGGGTTTGGGTTTGAACGAAGTTAGGGTACGCTTAGCGTTATGCTTAGGGTGAAATTCTGGTTAAGGGTGAGGGTTCGGCTTAGGGTTAGGGTTAGAGTTAGGGTCAGTGGTTAGGGTTAGGTTTAGGGTTAAGGTTAGTTTTAGGCTAAGGATTAGGATTAGAGTTAGGGTTAAGGGTTACTGCTTCAGTTAGGTTTAGGTTAAGGTTATAATTAGGGTTAAGTTTAGGGTTAGGGTAAGAGTTAGAGTTACATTTACAGTTAAGGTGAGGGTTTTGGGTAAGTGTTACCGTTAAGGTTAGGGTTAGGGCTAGGGTTAGGGTTAGAGTTAAGGTTAAGGGTTAGGGTTCGGTTTAAGTTTATGGTAGGCTTAAAGATAGGGTTACGGTTAGGTTAGGGTTAGGGTCAGGGTTAGAATTAGAATTAGGTTTAGGGCGAGGATTAGGGTCAGAGTTATTGTAAGGGTTAGGTTTCGGGTTACAGGTGGGCCAAGGTTAAGGTGAGGGTTAGGTTTATGGGTAGGGTTAGGGTTAAAGTCAGGGTGAGTTTTAGTTTAGGGATAGGGTGAAGTTTAAGATAGGGTGAGGGTTAGGGTTATGGCTAAGGTTTGGGCTTGTTTTCAGGTTAGTGTTAAGGTTATGTTTAGGGTTAGGGTTACGTTCAGGGGTTGTGTTCAGTTTTAGGGTTAGGGTTAGATTTAAGGTTAGGGTTAAGTTTAGTGTTACGTTTAGGGTTAGGTTCATGGTTGTGTTAGGCGTTGTGGTTGGGGTGAGGGTTAGTTTTAGGGTTAGGGTTGGTTAGGGTTAGGATTATCATTATGATCAGGCGTTAAGGGTTAGAGGTGTAGTTTAGGGTTAGGGTTTGGGTGAGGGTTCCGGTTAGGCCTTGCGGTTCTGGTCATGGTTAGGTTTGGTTTAGGGTTAGGGTTAGGTTCATGATTCGGTTTCGGGTTAGTGTTAGAGTTAGGGTGAGAGTTAGGGTTAAGGTTTTTGCTAGGCTTTGGTGTTAGGGTTAGGGTTTGTGTTAGGGTTAGGTTTATCATTCGGGCTCAGGGGTTTCAGGTTAATGCTAGGGTTAGGGTTAGGGATAGCATTAGGGTTAGGGTTGTGGGATGCGGTTAGGATTTAAGGTGAGGGTTACGGTTAGTTTTACAGTTAAGGTGAGGGTTTAGGGTAATTGTTATGATTAGGGTTATAGTCAGAGTTAGCGTTTGGTTTAGGATTAGGGTTAGGTGTAGGGTAAGAATTAGGTTTAGGTCCATGTTGAGGGTTAGACTTAGTGTTCTATTTAGGGTAAAGGTTAGGGGTAGGGTTAGGATTAGGTCTAGGGTTAGGTTTAGGATTATTTTAGGGTTAGGTTCAGGGCTATTGTAAGTGTTCTGTTTAGGGTTACAGATGGACTAGCGTTATTCTTAGAGTTAGGTTTAAGGTTAGGGTTTGGGTTAGGTCTAGGTTTAGGGTTAAGGTTATGGTTAGTGTTTGGATGAAGTTCAGGATAGGGTGAGGGTTATTTTTATGGTGAGGGCTAGGGTTTGGGTTTGTGTTCAGGTTAGTGTTAAGGATAGGTTTAGGGTTCGGTTAGGGTTAGGCGTTATGTCTAGGGTCAGCGTTAGGTTAGGTTTAGGGTTAGTGTGAAGTTTAGGTTAAGGGTGAGGGTTATGATAAGGGTTAGGATTATAGATGGTGTTAGACGTTAGGTTTAGGGTGTTAGGGTTAGGTTTATGGTTAGGGTAGGTTCAAGTTTAGGTTTAATATTAGGGTTAGGGTTAGATTTGGGTTACTGTTCGTATTAGGGTTAGGGTTAGGGATGAGTTTGGGGATAGCGTTAGGTTTAGGGTTGGGGATACGGTTAAGGATTAGGGTGAGGGTTACGGTTAGGTTTACAGCTAAGGCGAGGGTTTAGGGTAATTGTTATGGTTAGGGCTCGAGTTAGATTTAGGCTTAGGGTTAGGGTGATGTTTCAGTTAATAGTCACGTTATAGTTAAAGTTAGAGTAGGGTCAAGGTTAGTGTTCGGGTTAGGTATAGAGTTAGGGTTCAGGTAGGGGTAAGGTTAGGGTTAAGGCTAGGTTTACGGTAAAGGGCAGGGCTAGGTTAGTGTTAGGTTTAGAGTTAGAGTTAGTGCTAGGGTTTGGGGTTATGCTTATGGTCAGGTTTAAAGTTATTGTTAGGGTTTGTTAGGGGGTTAGGGTTGTGTTTGTAACGGGGTTACGATTGTATTTTTAGGGGCTTAGGGTTGTTTATTAGGGGGTTAGGGTTGTTTTCGTGAGGGGGTTAGGGTTCTTTGTTGTTAGGCGGTTAGGGTTGTTTGTTGTTAGGGGGTTAGTGTTGTTTGTTGTTACGGGGTTAGGGTAGTTTCTTGTTAGGGGTTTAGTGATGTTTGTTGTTAGGGGGTTAGTGTTGTTTGTTGTTAGGGGTTTAGGGTTGTTTCTTGCTGGGGTTTAGTGGTTTTTGTTGTTAGGGGGTTAGGGTTGTTTGTTGTTAGGGGGTTAGTGTTGTTTGTTGTTAGGGGTTTAGGGTAGTTTCTTTTTAGGGGATTAGTGTTTGTTCTTAGGTTGTTAGGATTGTTGTTAGAGGGTTAGTGTTGTTTGTTGTTAGGGGGTTAGTGTTTTTTGTTGTTAGTGGGTTAGTGTTGTTTTTTGTTAGGGTGTTAGTGTTGTTTGTTGTTAGGGGGTTAGTGTTGTTTGTGGTTATGGGGTTAGTGTTGTTTGTTGTTAGGGGTTTAGAGTTGTTTGTTGTTAGGGGGTAAGGGTTGTTTGTTGTTAGGGGATTAGTTTTGTTTCTTGTTGGGTGTTAGTGTTGTTTGTTTTTAGGGGGTAAGTGTTGGTTGTTGTTAGGGGGTTAGTTTTTGTTGTTACTGGGTTAGTGCTGTTTGTGGTTAGGGGGTTAGTGTTGTTGGTTGTTAGGGGGTTAGCGTTGTCTGTTGTTGGGGGTTAGGGTTGTTTGTTGTTAGGGGGTTAGTGTTGTTTGCTGTTAGGGGATTAGTGTTTGTTGTTGTTAAGGGGTTAGTGGTGTTTGTTGTTAGGGGTTTAGGGTTGTTGGTTGTTAGGGTGTTAGTGTTGTTTGTTGTTAGGGGCTTAGGGTTGTTTGTTGTTAAGGGGTTAGGGTTGTTTGTGGTTACGGGGTTAGGGTAGTTTCTTGTTAGAGGGTTAGTGTTGTTTGTTGTTAGAGGCTTAGGGTTGTTTGTTGTTAGGGGGTTAGGTTTGTTTGATGTTAGGGGGTTAGTGTTGTTTGATGTTATGGGTTTATGGTTGTTTGTTGTTAGGGGGTTAGTGTTGTTTGTTGTTAGGGGGTTAGTGTTGTTTGTTGTTAGTGGGTTAGGGTTGCTTGTTGGAGATTAGCGTTGTTTGTTTTGGGGGGTTAGTGTTGTTTTGTTAAAGGTTTAGGGTTGTTTCTTGTTAGGGGGTTAGGGTTGTTTGTTGTTAGGGTTTCGGTTTCTTTGTTGTTACTGGATTAGTGTTGTCTGTTCTTATTGAATTAGTGTTGTTTGTTGTTAGTGTGTTAGGGTTGTTTGTAGTGAGTGGGTTTGGGTTGTTTGTTGTTAGGTCGTTAGGGTTGTTTGTTAGAGGGTTAGGGTTGTTTGTTCAGTGGTCACAGCTGTTATTGTTCGGGGGTTAGAGTTGTTTGTTGTTAGGGAGTTAGGATTGTTTCTGTTAGGGGGTTAGAGTTGTTTTTGTTGGGGGTTAGGGTTGTTTTTTAGTGGGTTAGTGTTGTGGTTGTTTCGGGGTTAGGGTTAGGTTTAGGTTGAGGCTTAGTTTTAGGTTTAGGGCTAAGTGTTTGGGTTAGTCCGGTTTAGGGTTAGTGTTAAGGTTCAGGTGAAGTTTAAGTTAAGGGTGAGGGTTGCTCTTAGGTTTAGCGTTAGGCATTACGGTTAAGGTTAGGATTAAGTTTAGGGTTAAGGTTAGGAGTAGAGTTAGGGTTAGGGTAAATGTTAGGGTTAAGTCATGGCTAGGTTTAGGACTAGGTTATGGTTAGAGATAGGGTTGGGTTAAGGGTTGGGTTTAGGTTTCGATGTTAGGGTGAGTTTTAGTGCTGGGTTTCCATTTAAGCTGAGTGTGTACGGTAAGTTTTAGGGTTAAGATTAGGGTTACAGTTAGAGTTAGGGTCAGAGTGAGTGTTAAGTTTAGGGTTAGGGTTAGGTTTATGGTTAGGACTAGGGTTAGGGTCAGGGTTAGGGGAGATTTAGTGTTACATTAGTTTTAGGGTTAGAGTTAGGTGAAGTTTATGTTAAGCGTGAGGTTTAGGGTTAGGGGTTAGGGTACAAGTTAGGTTCAGGGTTAGGGTTAAGTTTAGGTTTAGCGTTAGGGTTAGCGTTAGTGTTAGGGTTAGTTTTAGTTTTGGTGAGGATTAGGCTTTTAATGAAGTTACGGTAGATTTAGAGTTACGGTTAGGGTGAAATTTTGGTTAAGGGTGAAGGTTCCGTTTGGGTAAGTTTTAGGTTTAGAGTTACGGTTAGTGGTTAGGATTAGGTTTAGGGTTCAGTTTAAGTTTACGTTAAGGATTAGGGTTAGAGTTAGGGTTAAGGGTTAGTGTTTCAGTTAGGTTTAGGGTAGGGTTATAATTCGAGTTAAGTTTAGGGTTAGGGTAAGACTTAGAGTTACATTTGCAGTTAAGTTGAGGGTTTTCGGTAAGTGTTACGGTTAAGGTTGGGGAAGGGCTAGGGTTAGGGTTAGAGTTAGGGTTAGGGGTTAGGGTTAGGTTTAAGTTTATGGTAGGCTTAAAGATAAGGTCATGGTTAGGTTAGGGTCAGGGTTAGGATTAGAATTAGGTTTAGGGTGAGGATTAGGGTCAGAGTTATTGTAAGGGTTAGGTTTAGGATTAGAGGTGGGACAAGGTTAAGGTGAGGGTTAGGTTTACGTGTAGGGTTAGGGTTAAAGTCAGGGTGAGTTTTAGGTTAGGGATAGGGTGAAGTTTAAGATAGGGTGAGGGTTAGGGTTATGGCTAAGGTTTGGGCTTGTTTTCACGTTAGTGTTAAGGTTATGCTTAGGGTTAGGGTTAAGTTCATGGGTTGTGTTTAGTTTTAGGGTTAGGGTTAGATTTAAGGTTAGGGTTAAGTTTAGTGTTACGGTTAGGGTAAGGGTTATGGTTGTGTTAGGCGTTGTGGTTGGGGTGAGGGTTAGGGTTGGGTTGGGTTTGGATTATGGTTATGGTGTGTGTAAGGTGTTAGAGTTAGAGGTGTAGTTTAGGGTTTGGTTTGGGTGAGCGTTCCGGTTAGACCTTGTGGTTCTGGTCATAGTTAGGTTTGGTTTAGGGTTAGGGTTAGGTTCATGATTAGGTTTAGGGTTAGTGTTAGAGTTAGGGTTAGAGTTGGCGTTATGTTTTTGGATAGGCTTTGGTGTTAGGGGTTAGGTTTTGTTTTAGGGTTAGGGTTATCATTAGGGCTTAGGGGTTCTGGTTAGGGTTAGGGTTAGGGATAGCATTAGGGTTAGTGTTGGGGGATACAGTTAGGGGTTCAGGTGAGGGTTAGGTTTAGGTTTCCAGTTAAAGTGAGTATTTAGGACAACTGTTATTGTTAGGGTTAGAGTTCGAGTTAGGGTTAGGTTAATGTTAGGGTTAGGGTCGGAGTTAGGGTTAGGGCTAGAGATAGAGTTAGGGTTAGGGTAGTGGTATGGTTAGGATTAAGGCTAGGTTTACAGTACAGGGTAGGGCGAAGCTAGGTTTAGGGTCAGGTTTAGAGTTAGTGTTAGTGCTAGGGTTTAGGATTAGTTTTAGGGTGTGGGTTAGAGTCATAGTTAGAGTTAGCGTTAGGGTTTGGGTTCGGGCTAGGGTTAGGGTTAGAGTTAGGGTTAGGGTTTAGTGTTTTGTTTAAGTTCATGGTAGAGTTAAGGTTAGGTAATGGTTAGGGTCAGGGTTAGGATTAGTATTAGCTGTAGGTTGAGGGTTAGGGCCAGAATTATTGTAAGGGTTAGGTTTAGGGTTACAGATGGGTTAATGTTAAGGTTAGAGTTAGGTTTAGAGGTAGGGTTAGGGTTAAAGTTAGGGTTACCTTTAGGTTAGTGATAGGGTGAATTTTAAGATAGGTTGAGGGTTACGGTTACACTTAGGTTTAAATTTAGAGTTAGTGCTAGGGTTTAGGGTTAGGGTTAGTGTTAGTTTTAGAGTTATTGTTAGGCTTAGGATAGGGTTAGGGTAGAGTAAAAGTTAGGCTTATGGGTAGGGTTAGGGTAAGGGTTAGGTTTAAGTGAGGGTTAGAGTCAGAATGAGTTATAGGGTTAAGGTTAGGGAAAGGGTTAGGGGTTCGTGTGAGTGTTAGTGTTAGGTTTCCAGTTAAGCTGATGTTTTAGGGTGTTATGGTTACGGTCAGGGTTAGAGGTAGGGATAGGGTTAGGTTTAAGTTTAGGGTTAGAGTGAGGGGATAGTTTAGGGTTAGGTTTAGTTTTAGGGTTTGGATTAGGTTTAGGTTTAGGGTGAAGTTTAGGTTAAGGATGAGGGTTAGGGTTAGGGGTAGTGTTTGCTTAGGTGTTTGGGTTAAGGTTAGGGTCAGGTTAGGGTTAGGTTTAGGTTTAGTGTTAAGGTTAGGGTTAGGGTTAGGATTAGCAGTTTTTCAGTAGAAGCCATACGTTTGCAAGAGCAAATGAGGAATTCATTGCAGGAAAGAGGAAGGAAAGAAACTTTGTCTACTTCTGCCTGCTTTGCTCAGAGGACTGGATGAAGTCAGGGAGTTCTCCCTTCCACTGAGAAACATACAGGATGCTGTTCCCTCTGTGCTTTCTTATTTGGAAAAGAGTCTGCAGTTCCACACTTTGAACTGTGGAAAGGCACTGGGGTTTGTTAGGATTTCCCCAGGCGCTTTGATTTCCCTGGGCCAAAAAAAGCCTTCACAATAGCTTACAGCATACTCGTTCCACTTCCAGAATAAAGCTACCGCAAGGCAGTTCTCCAGAGGAAAACTTCCCTTTGCAAAGGGCAGATTTGCCGAGCTCACTACGGGAAAGCGAAACTGAAAGACTGTTTTCTCCTTCTAACTGTTTTCGTCAGAGGAATGGATGAAGTCACAGTGTTCTTTTTTTCACTGAGATACTAAAATCTGATGTGGCCTCTGAGCTCTGTTTTTGGCAAATAACTGAATGTGACATACATTTATGTGGGGAAACATACGGCTTTGCCAGGATTTCTCTGCGCACTGTGTTTTCCCTGGGCCTCACTGTACCAACAGTATCTCATCAGGGCAACACTGCACAGGATTTACTCTGCCAGGAGAGAGTTACTGCTTTGTATTTTGTGCGAGGAAACTTTTCTTTGGCAAGTGTGAATTGACCGCATTCAGGCAGAAAGGAGAATACGAAAAGGCCTTTTCTCCTGGGTGCTCTCACAATCTCTTGAAACTAAAACTATGTAGTAGCTCCTCTGGAAGGATAAATGCACCGTGATATACTTTTTCAGAAGAAGCCTTGTGGTTGTAAGAGCAAAGGAGGAATTCATTGCAGGAAAGAGGAAGGAAAGAAAGTTTCTCTCCTTCTGCCTGCTTTGCTCAGAGGACTGGAGGAAGTCAGGGAGTTCTCCCTTTCACTGAGAAACGTGCAGGCTGCTGTTGCCTGTGCGCTCTCTAATTTGGAAAAGAGTCTTCAGTTCCACACTCTGAACTGTGGAAAGACACCAGGGTTTGATAGAATTTCCCCAGGTGCTTTTTTTTCCCTGGGCCAAAACGAGCCTTCACAACAGCTTAAGGCCAACACTGCATACTCGTTCCTCATCCAGAAAATGACTACCATGAGTCTTTTCTCTCTAAGCCTAACCCTAAACCGAATCCTAAGCATAACAATAAACCTAACTGTTAACCTGACCCTAACATGAACCCAAACACCTATCCCTAATACTAACCCTAACCCTCATCCTTAACCTAATCTTCAACCAAAACCTAAACCTAAACCTAACCCTAAAGCAAAATTAACCCTAAACTATGCCCTAACCCTAAATCTAACCCTAACCCTAACTCTAAGCCTAACCCTAGCCCTACCACCCTAAAACACCAGCTTAAGTATAAACCTAACACTAACAACCACACGAACCCCTAACTCTTTCCCTAACCCTAACCTATCCCTAATCCTAACCTAAACCTGACCTAAACCTAACCCGTACTGTATGCCTAAACTTAACCCTAACCCTAAATCTACCGTAACACTAACCCTAAATGTAGCAATAACTCTAAACTTGACCCTAACCCTCAACCTAAACCCTAGCGATAACTCTAACTCTAACCCTAACCCTGACCCTAACCTAGCGCAACCCTTTACCGTAAACCGAGCCTTAACCCTATCTTACCCCTACCCTAAACCTAACCCTAACACTAACCTTAAACCTAACTCTAAACTTAACCCTAACTCTCACTATTTTCTGAAACTTCACCCTAACCCTAACTCTAACCCTAACCTTAACAATTGACCTAAACCAAAAACTTAAATGTAAACCTAACCATAACCATCACCCTAGCCTTAACCATTTCCGCAACCCTAAACTTAACGCTCACCCTAGCCCTAACCCTAATAAGAACAGTAACTCTAATCTAACCATAACCCTGACACTAACCCTATACTTAAACCTACCCTAACCAAAAACCTAAACCTAACAACGTAAACCTAACGTCTAACAGTAACTAAAACCCTAACCCTTATCCTAACCCTTGTCTGAACCCTCACCCTTAACCTAAACTTCATACAAACGCTAAAACTAACCCTAACCTTAAACATAACACCAACCCTAACCCGAACCCTAAACCTAACCTTAATACTAACCTGAACACAAACACAAACTCGAGCCCTAACAATAAAAATAACCCTCATCCAAACCCTAACACTAACCCTAAACCTAACCCAAACCCTATCCTTGAACATAACTCAAACCATAATGCTAGTCCAAATGTCACCCTAAACCTAACCCTTACAATAGCCCTGAACCTAACCCTAAACCTGATCCTAACCCTAGACCTAAACCTAACGCTAACCCTAAATCTAACCTTGACCCTAAATTGACCACTGACTCTAACACTAAACCGGCACCTAAACCTAAATATTGCCCTACACCTAACCATAACCCTAACTCTAACCCTAATGATGACACTTAACCTAAACCCTCACCTAAACTGTAAAAGTAACCGTAACCCTCACCCTAACCCCTAACCGTATCCCCAACCCTAACCCTAATGCTATCTGTAAACCTAACCCTAACACTAACCTGAACCCCTGAGCCCTAACAATAACCCTAACCCTAACCCAAACACAAACCCTAACCCCTAACACCAAAGCCTAACCCAAACCTTAACTCTAACTCGAACACTAACCTGAAACCTAATCATAAACCTAACCGTAACCCTAAACCAAACCTAAGCATGGTCAGAACCACAATGCTTTACCAGAACCCTCACCCACCCCTAACCCTAAACTACACTTCTAACCCCTAACACCTTACCATAACCATAATCCTAAGCATACACAACCCTAACCCTAAACCTAAACCTCACCCCAACCACAATGCCTAACACAAACCGTAACCTTAACTGTTACACTAAACTTAACCCTAACCTAAAATCTAACCCTAACCCTAAAACTAAACACAACCCATAAACTTAACCCTAACCCTAAACATAACCTTAACACTAACCCGAAAACTAACCCAAACCTTAGCCATAACCCTAACCCTCACCCTATCTTAAACTTCATCCTATCCCTAACCTAAAGCTAACCCTAACTTGAACCATAAACCGAACCCTAAACCTAACCCTAACCTTAACCATGGCCCACTTGTAACCCTAAACCTAACCCTTACAACATCTCTGACCCTAACCCTCACCCTAAACCTAATCCTAACCCTGACCCTAACCCTAACCTAACCTTAACCTAACATTAAGGCTACCATAAACTTACACCTAACCCTAACTCTAACTGTAACCTTAGCCCTAACCCTAAGAGTAACACCCAAAACACTCAACTGTAAATGGAACTCTAACTCTTACCCTAACACTATACTTAACCCAAAACAGAACCCTACCCTAAACCTTACCGAAACAATAACCCCTAACCCTAACTCTAAACCTAATCATTAGCCTAAACCTAAACTTAACCTTAAACCTAAACCTAAACACTCACCCTAACTCTAACCCTAACCCTAAACCTAAAACAAACCCTCACCCTTAACCAAAATTTCACCCTAACCATAACGCTAAACCTACCTTAAATTCATTCAAACCCTAACCAAAACTAAAACTAACCCTAACGCTAACACTAACCCCAAACCTAAAACTAAACATAGCCTAACCCTAACCCCTAACCCTAAACCTCAGAATTAAAATAAACTTCACACTAAGCCTAACCCTAAAACTAAAAAAACAACCTAAACATGACACTAAATCTCCACCTAACCCTGACCCTAACCCTAACCCTAATCCTAAGCATAAACCTAATCCTAACCCTAACTCTAACCCTAACCCTAACTGTAACACCCTAAAACATCAGCTTAACTGTAAACCTGACACTAACCCTCACACGAATCCCTAACCCATCCCCCAATCCTAACCCTATCCCTAATCCTAGCCCTAACCCTGAACTAAACCTAACCCTTACCCTAACCCTAAAATTAACCCTAACATGAACTCTACCCTAACCCTAAACTTAAGCCTAACAATAACTCTAAACGTAACCCTAACCCTAACCCAGCACTACCCTTTACCGTAAACCTAGCCTTCACAGTAACCTTACCCCTACCGTAACCCTAACCCTAAACCTAACCCTGACACTAACCTTAACCCTAACTCTAACCTTAACCCTAACACTCACTCTTAACTGAAACTTCACCCTAACCCTAACCCTAACTCTAACTCTAACCCTAACCATAACAATTAACCTAAACCCTCTCCTTAACGGTAAACCTAACACTAACACACACCCTAACCCTTAACCGTGTCCCCAACCCTAAACCTAATGCTCTCCCTAAACTTATCCCTAACCCTAACTCTAACACGAAGACTAACCATAATCTAATCCTAACCCTAACATTAACCTTAAACTTAAGACTAGCCTAACCATAAACCTAAACCTAACACCCTAAACCTAATGTCTAACATTATAATTCTAACCCTAATCCTAACCCTTATCCTAACCCTCACACTTAACCTGAACTTCACACTAATACTAACCCTGTTCGTAAATCTAACCCTAAACATAACCCCTAACCCTAATCCAAACCCTAAACCTGACCTTAAAAGTAACGTGAGCACAAACCCAAACTCCAGCCCTAACCATAAAAATAACCCTCACCCTAGCCTAAACATCATCCAAACCCTAACCCTAACCTTAGCCCTAACCTAAACCTAAGCAAAACCCTTACCTTAAACCTGACTCTAACCATAACACTAGTCCATCTGAAACCCTAAACCTAACCCTTACGATAGCCCTGAACCTAACCCTAACCCTAAACATAATCCTAAACCTAACCCTAACTCTAAACTTGACCCTAAATAGAACACTAGCTCTGACCCTAAATACAACACTAACTCTAACCCTAAACTTGGACGTAAACCTAAATATTACCCTACACCTAACCCTAACCCTAAACCTAACCCTAACTCGAACTCTAACCCTAATCATAACACTTACCCTAAACCCTCACTTTAACTGTAAAACTAACCGTAACCTTCACTCTAACCCCTAACCGTAGCCCACAACCCTAACCCTAATGCTAACCCTAGCCCTAACCACAACACTAACCTGAAACCCCTAAGCCATAAAGATAACACTAACCCTAACGCAAACCCTAACCCATAACACCAAAACCTAACCTAAACCTTAACACTATCCCTCACCCTAACTCTAACACTAACCCGAAACCTAATCATAAACCTAACCCTAACACTGAACCAAACTTAACCATGACCAGAACCACAATGCCTAACCGAAACCCTCACCCAAACCCTAACCCTAAACTACACCTCTAAACCCTAACACCTTACCATAACCATAATCCTAACTCTACCCAACCCTAACCATAAACCTAACACTCACCCCAACCACAATGCCTAACACAAATCGTAACCCTAACTGTTACACTTAACTTAACCCTAACCTAAAATCTAACCCTAACCCTAAAACTAAACAGAACCCATAAACTTAACCCTAACCCTAAACATAAACTTAACACTAACCTGAAAACGAACCCAAACCTTAGCCATAACCCTAACCCTCACCCTACTTTACTTCACCCTATCCCGAACCTAAAGCTAACCCTAACTTTAACCCTAATCCTACCCCTAAACCTAACCCTAACCTTAACCTTGGCCCATCTGTAACCCTAAACCTAACCCTTGTAATAACTCTGACACTAACCCTCGCCCGAAACCTAATTCTAATCCTAACCCTGACCCTAACCTTAACCTAACCTTAACCCTAACTTTAAGCCTACCATAAACTTAACCTAAACCTAACCCCTAACCCAACTCTAACCCTAAAGCTAGCCCTAACCCTAACCGTAACAGTTACGCAAAACCCTCACCTTAACTGTAAACGTAAATCTAACTCTTACCATAACCCTAAACTTAACCCTAATTATAACCCTATCCTAAACCTAACTGAAACACTAACCACTAACCCTAACTCTAACCCTAATGCTTAGCCTAAACCTAACCTTAACCCTAAACCTAACCTTAACCACTAACCCTAACTCTAACCCTACCCGAAACCAAACCCTCACACTTGACCAAAATTTCAACCTAACCATAACCCTAAACCTACCCTAACTTCAATCAAACCCTAACCCTAAGCTAAACTAACACTAAACCTAACCCTAACCCTAAACCTAAATCTAACCCTAACTCTGAATCTAACCTGAACTCTAAACCAAAACCCTAAACCTGACCCTAACATTAATCCAAACGCCTACCCCAACCCTAACTCTCATCCTTAACCTAAATTTCACCCTAAACCGAAGCCTAAAGCACTATCACCATACTCTAGCCCTAACTTTAAACCTAACCTAACTCTAACCCTAAACCTTACTGTAACACCCAAAAACATCAGCTTAATGTAAACATAACACTAATCCTCACACGAAACCCGAACCCTTTCCCTAACCCTAACCCTATCCCTCATCCTAACCCTAAACCTGACGTAAACCTAACTCTTACCCTAACCTTAAACTTAACCTTAACCTTAACTCTACCCTAACCTTAAACGTAAACCTAACAATAACTCTAAACCTGACATTAACCCTAACCCTAAACCCTAGCACTAACTCTAAACCTAACCCTAACCTAGCCTTACACTTTACCGTAAACCTAGTCTTAACCCTAACCCGACCGCTACCTTAACCCTAACCTAAACCTAACCCTAACACTAACCTTAAGCCTAAATCTAACATTAACCCTGAACCCCACTATTAACTGAAACTTCACCATGACCCTAACTCTAACCCTAACCATAACAATTACCCTAAACCCTCACCTTAACTGTAAACCTAAACCTAACCCTCACCATATCCCCAACCCTCACCCTAACCCCTAACTATATTCCTAACCCTAAACCTAATGCTATCCCTAACCCTAACTGTAACCCTAACACGAACAGTAACCCTAATCTTACACTAATCCTAACATTAACCCTAAACTTAAACCTACCCTAACCAGAAACCTAAAACTAGCACCCTAAACCTATCGTCTAACACTAACCCTAATCCTAACCCTAACCCTAACTCTCACCCTTAACCTAAACTTCACACTAACCCTAAACCTAAAACTAACCCTAACACTAAACATAACCCCTAACCCTAAACTGGACCCTAAATCTAACCATAACACTAACCTGAACACAAACCCAAACTCTAGCCCTAACCCTAAAAGTAACCCTCAGCCTATGCTAAACTTCAACCAAATCCTAACCCTAACCATAACCGTAAACGTAAACCTAGCCCAAACCCTAACCTTAAACCTAACTCTAACCGTAAAGCTAGTCCATCTGCAACCCTAAACCTAAGCCTTACAATAGCTCTGAACCTAACCCTAATCCTAAGCCCAACAATAGACCTAATCCTAAACCTAACCCGAACTCTAAACTTGACCCTAAATAGAACACTAACTCTAACCCTAAAGCAGGACTTAAACCTAAAACTTACCCTGCACCTAACCCTAAACCTAAGCCTAACTCTAACTCTAACCCTAATCATAACACTTGCCCTAAAACCTAACCTTAACTGCAATACTAACTGTAACCCTCACCTAACCCCTAACTGTACCCCCAAAAGCTAACCCTAATGCTATCCCTAACCCTAACCCTAACACTCACCTGAAAACCTAAGCCCTAACGATAACCCTAACCCTAACCCAAAACCTAACCCCTAGCACCAAAGCCTAACCCTAACTCTAACACTAACCCTAAACCTAATCATAAAACTAACCCTAACCCTAAACCAAACCTAACCATGACCAGAACCACAATGCCTAACCGGAACCCTCACCCAAGCCCTAACCCAAAACTACTCCTCTAATCCCTAACACCTTACCATAACCAGAATCCTAAACCTACCCAACCCTAATCCTAAACCTAATCCTCACACCAACCACAATGCTTAACGCAAACCATAAACCTAACCCTAACCGTAACACTGAACTTAACCCTAACCTAAAATCTACCCCGAACCCTAAAAGTAAACAGAACCCATAAACTTATTCCTAACCCTAAACATAACCTTAACACTAACCTGAAAACTCAAGCAAACCTTTGGCATAACCCTAACCCTCACCCTGTCTTAAACTTCACCCTATCCCTAATCTAAAGCACACCCTAACTTTAACCCTGACCCTAACCTTAACCTTGGCCCACCTGTAACCCCAAACCTAACCCTTACAATAACTCTGACCCTAACCCTCACCCTAAACCTAATCCTAATCCTAACCCTGACCCTAACCCTAACCAAACCTTAACCCTAACTTTACCCTACCATAAACTTAAACCTAACCCTAACCTGTAACTCGAAATCTAAACCTAGCCCTAGCCCTAGCCCTAAACCTAACCCTAACCCTAAATGTAACACTTACCCAAAACCCTCACCTTAACTGTAAACATAAATCTAACTCTTAACCTAACCCTAAATATAACCCTACCCTAAACCTAACCGAAACACTAACACCTAACTCGAAATCAAATCCTGATCTTTAGCCTAAACCTAACCTTAACCCTAAGCCTAAGCCTAACCACTAACCCTAATTCTAACCCTTACCCTAAGCCAGATCCTAAACCGAACCCTAACCCTTACCCTAAACCTGACCCTAACATTAACCGAAACACCTAACCCTAACCCAAACCCTAAACCTAACCCTAACCTTAACCCAAACACCTAACCCTAACGCTAACCCTAACCCTCATCCTTAACATAAATTTCAAGATAAACCTAAGCCTAACCTTAACCCTAAAACTAAACCTAACCCTAAACTATCCCCTAAATATAGCCCTAAATCTAAACCTCATCCTAACCCTAACTACAACCCTGACCTAACCGTAACACCGTAAAACATCAGCTTAAGTGTAAACCTAACACTAACCCTCCCACGAACACCTAACCCTTTCCCTAACCCTAACCCTATCCCTAATCCTAACCTTAACCCTGACCTAAACCTAACACTTACCCTAACGCTAAACTTAACCTTAACTCCACCCTAAAACTAACAAAAACTCTAAACCTGACCCTACCTCTTACCCTAAACCCTAGTACTAGCTCTAATTCTAAACCTAACCCTAACCTAGCCCTACCCTTTACTGTAAACCTAGCCTTAACCCTAACCTTACCCCTACCCTAACCCTAACCCTAACACTAAACTTAACCCTAACTGTAATCTTAACCCTAACCCTTACCCTGACCCTGACTATTAACTGAAACTTCACCCTAAACCTAACCCAAACTCTAACTCGAACCCTAACTATAACACTTACCCTAAACCCTCACCTTAACTGTAAACCTAACCCTAACCCACACCCTAACCACAACCCTCACCCTAACCCCTAACCGTATCCCCAACCCTAAACCTAATGCGATCCCTAGCCCTATCCCTAACCCAAACACGAACATTAAACCTAATCTAACCCTAACTTTAACATTAACCCAACCCTAACCATAAACCTAACGTTAGCATCCTAAATCTAACCTCTAACACTAACTATAATCCTAACCCTAATTCTAACTCTTATCCTAACCCTCACCCTTAACCTAAACTTCACACTAACCCTAAACCAAAGCATAACCCTAACCCTAAACATAACCCCTAACCCTAACCTGAACCCTAGCCTTAAAGCTAACCTGGACACAAACCCAAACTCTAGCCCTAACCATAAAAATAACCCTCACCCTATCCTAAACTTCATCCAAACTCTAACACTACCTTAAACCTAAACCTAAACCTAACCCAAACCCTAACCTTAAACCTACCTCTAACCATAACGCTAGTCCATCTGTAACCCTAAACCTAACCCTTACAATAGCCCTGAAATTAACCCTAAACCTAATCCTAGCCCTAGACTTAATCCTAACCTAACACTAACTGCACCCTTGACCCTAAAGAGAACACTAACTCTAACCCTAAACCTGGACCGAAACCTAAATCTTCCCCTACACCTAACCCTAAACCTAAAAATAACTCCAACTCTAACCCTAATCATAACACTTATCCTAAACCCACACTTTAACTGTAAAACTAACAGTAGCCCTCACCCTAACCCCTAACCGTATCCCCCAAACCTAACCCTAATGCAATCCCTAACTTTAACCCTAAAACTAACCTGAAACCCCTGAGCCCTAACGATAACCCTAACTCTAACACAAACCCTAACCCCTAACACCAAAGCCTAATCCAAACCTTAACCGTAACTCTCACCCTAACTCTAACACTAGCCCAAAACCTAATCATAAACCTAAACCAAACACAACCATGACCAGAACCACAATTCCTAACCGGAACCCTCACCCAAACCCTAACCCTAAACTACACCTCTAACCACTAACACCTTACCATAAACCTAATCCTAACCTTTATCCTAACCCTCACCCTTAACCTAAACTTCACACTAACCCTAAACCAAAGCGTAACCCAAACCCTAAACATAACCCCTAACCCAAAACCGAACCCTAAACCTAACCTTAACACTAAGCTGAACACAAAACCAAACTTTAGCCCAAACCATAAAAATAACCCTCACCCTATCCTAAACTTCATCCAAACCCTAACCCTAAACCTAAAGCTAACCCAATCCCTATCCTTGAACATAACTCTAACCATAATGCTAGTCCAAATGTAACCCTGAACCTAACCCTTACAATAGCCCTGAACCTAACCCTAAACCTGATCCTAACCCTAGACCTAAACCTAACCCTAACCCTAAATCTAACCTTGACCCTAAATTGACCACTGACTCGAACACTAAACCGGCACCTAAACCTAAATATTGCCCTACACCTAACCATAACCCTAACTCTAACCCTAATGATGACACTTAACCTAAACCCGCACCTAAACTGTAAAAGTAACCGTAACCCTCACCCTAACCCCTAACCGTATCCCCAACCCTAACCCTAATGCTATCCGTAACCCTAACCCTAACACTAACCTGAACCCCTGAGCCCTAACAATAACCCTAACCCTAACCCAAACACAAACCCTAACCCCTAACACCAAAGCCTAACCCAAACCTTAACTCTAACTCGAACACTAACCTGAAACCTAATCATAAACCTAACCGTAACCCTAAACCAAACCTAACCATGGTCAGAACCACAATGCTTTACCAGAACCCTCACCCATCCCTAACCCTAAACTACACTTCTAACCCCTAACACCTGACCATAACCATAATCCTAAGCATACACAACCCTAACCCTAAACCTAACACTAACCTTAACCTTGGCCCACCAGTCACCCTACACGGAACCCTTATGATAACTCTGACCCTAAACCTCACCCTAAACCTAATCCTAATCCTAACCCTACCCTAACTCTAACCTAACCTTAACCTTAACTTTAACCCTACCATAAAATTAAACCTAACCCTAAACCCTAATCCTAACTCTAACCCTAACCCTAACCGTAACACATACCCAAAACCTTCACCTTAACTGTAAACGTAACTCTAATTCTTACCCTAACCCTAAATAAAACCCTACCCTAAACCTAACCAAAACACCCCTAACCCTAACTGTAACCCTAATCCTTAGCCCAGACCTGACCTTAACCCTAAACCTACCCTAACTTTATTCAAACCCTAACCTTAAACAAAACTAAAACAAACCCTAAACCTATCCCTAACCCTACCCCTGACACTAATCTGAACAATAACCCCTAGCCCTAACCCTAACCCGCACGCTTAACATCAACTTCACCCTAACCCTATCCTAAAACTAAACATAACACTAAATCTCCCCCAACCATGAACCTAACCCAATCCTAAGCATAAAACTAACCCTAAACTTAACCCTAACCCTGACCCTGACCCTAACTCTAACCTTAATCCTAACCATAAAAATTACCCTACACACTCAGCTTAAATGGAAACCTACCACTAACCCACACCCTAACATCTAAACCTAAACCCAACGCTTAACCTAACCCTATCTCTAACCTTATCCTAGCCCTACACTTAAACATGACTTAATCCTAACACTTACCCTAAACCTGACCCTAAACCTAACCTTAACCTTAAACCTAATCCTAACCTGAACCCTAACCCCTACCCCAAACCCTAAGCTTAACCCTCACCCTTAAATTAAACTTCACCCTATCCCGAACTCTAACTTTAAACCGAATCCTAATCCTAACTCTAAACCTAACCCTAAACCTGACTCTAACATTAACCCAAACACCTAACCCTAACCCTAACAGTAAGCCTAACCCTAACCCTAACCTGACCCTAACCTTAACCCAAACACCTAACCCTAACACTAAACCTAACCCTAACCCTCATCCTTAACCTAAACTGCACCCTAACCCTGACCCTGAAACTAAACATAACACTAAATCTCCCCCAACCCTGACCATAACCCAAATCCTAACCATAAACCTAACCCTAACCCGAACCTTAACCCTAACCCTGACCCTAACTCTAACTCTAACCCTAATCCAACCCTAAAACTTACCCTACAAACTCAACTTAAATGGAAACCTAGCACTAACCCTCACCCTAACATCTAAACCTAACCCCAACCCTTAACCTGACCCTATCTCTAACCTTAACTGTGCCCTAGCCTAACCATGATTTAACCCTAACACTTACCCTAAACCTAACCCTAAACCTAATCTTAAACCTAAACCTAAAACTAACCTTAACCCTAACCCTAACCCCTAACCCTAAGCTCAACCCGCACTCTTAACTTAAATTTCACCCAAACACTAACCCTAAAACGAACCCAACACTAACCCTAAACGCAAACATAAACCTGACCCTAACGTTAACCCAAACACCTAACCCGAACGCTAACGCTAACCCGAACTCTAAACCGAACCCTAAACTGACCCTAACCTTAACCCAAACACCTAACCCTAACACTAACCCTAAACATAACCCTCATACTTAACCTAAACTTCACCATAAACCTAAGCCTAAGCCTAACCCTAAAACTAAACCTAACCCTAAACTATCACCTAACTCTAGCCCGAATGCTAAACCTAACAATGACCCTAACCATAACACCCTAAAACATCAGCTTAACTGTAAACCTAACACTTACCCTCAGACGAACCCCTAACCCTTTCACAAACCCTAACCCGATCCCTAATCCTAAACCTAACGCTGACGTAAACCTAACCCTTCCCCTAAACCTAAACTTAAACCGAACCTTAACTCTACCTATACCTGAACCAAACAATAACTCGAATCCAGACCCTAACCCTAACCCTAAACTCAGCACTAAGTATAATTCTAAACCTAACCCTAACCCAGCCCAACCCTTTACCGTAAACCTAGTCTTAAACCTAACCTTACCTACCCTAAACCTAACACTAACGCTAACCTTAACCCTAACTCTAACATTAACCCTAACTTTTAGCGTAACCCTCACTATTAACTGAAACTTCACCCGAACCCTAACCCTAACTCTAACCATAACCATAACACTTACCCTGAACACTCACCTTAACTGTAAAACTAACCGTAACCCTCAACCTAACCCCTAACTGTATCCCGAACCCTAACCCTAAAGCTATCCCTAAGCCTAACCCTAACACTCACCTGAACCTTTAAGACCTAAGGATAACCCGAACCTGAAATCAAACCCTAACGCATAACACCAAAGCATAACCCAAACCTTAACCCTAACTCTCACCCTAACTCTAACACTAACCCAAAACCGAATCATAAATCTAACCCTAACCCTAAACCAAACTTAACCATGACCAGAACCACAATGCCTAATCAAAACCCTCACCCAAACCCTAACCCTAAACTACACCTCTAACTCCTAACACATTACCATAACCATAATCCTAACCCTAACCAAACCTAACCCTAAACCTAACCCTCATCCCAACCACAACGCCTGACACAAACCATAACCCTAACCCTAACAGTAACACTGTAAATAACCCTAACCTAAAATCTAAACCTAACCCTAAAACTAAACAGAACCCGTAAACTTAACCCTAACCCTAAACATAACCTTAACAATAACCTGAAAACTAACGCAAACCTCAGCCATAACCCTAAACCTAACCCGCACCCTATCTTAAACTTCACCCTATCCCTATCCTAAAGCTAACCCTAACTTTAACCCTAACCCTAACCCTAACCTTAACCTTGGCCAATCTGTAACCCTCATCCAAACCCTTACAATAACTCTGACCCTATCCTTCGCCCTAAACATAATGCTAATCCTAACCCTAACCTAACCTTAACCCTACCATAATCTTAAACCAAACCCTAACTCCTAACCCTAACTCTAACCCTAACCCTAGCACTAAGCCTAACCCTAACACTAACACTTACCCAAAACCCTCATCTTAACTGTAAACGTAACGCTAACTCTTACCCTAACCCTAAACTTAACCCTAAATATAACTCTACCGTAAACCAAACTGAAACACTAACCCCTAACCCTAACTCTAACCCTAATCCTTAGCCTAAGCCTACCCTTAAACGTAAACCTAACCCTAACCCTAAACGGAACCCTCACTCTTAACCAAAATTCCCCCTAACCATGACCCTAAACCTCCCCTAACTTCATTCAAACCCTAACCTTAACCAAAAATAAAACTAAACTTAAACCTAACCCTAAATGTAAACCTAACCCTAACCCGGACCATAACCTGAACCCTAACCCCTAACCCTAACCCTCACGCTTAACATAAACTTCACCCTAACTCTAACCCTAAAACTAAATATAACACTAAATCTCCGCCTAACCCTGACCCTAACCCTAATCCTAACCATAAACCTAACCCAAACCTGAACCTAACTCTAACCCTAACCCGAATCCTAACCCTAAAACTTACCCTACACACTCAGCTTAAATGGAAACCTAGCACTAACCCTCACACTAACATCTAAACCTAAACCCTATGTTTAACCTAATCTTATCTCTAACCTTTACCTAGCCCTAAACCTAACCATGACTTAACCGTAACACTTACCCTAACCCTAAAACTAATCTTAACCCTAACCCTAACCCTAACCCCTAACACTAACCCTAAGATCAACCCTCACCCTTAACTTAAACTTCACCCTGACCCTAACCTTAAACTAAACCCTAACCCTAAAGCTAACCTTAACATTAACCCAAACACCAAAACCTAACCCTGACACTAACACTAACCCTAAACCTAACCCTAACCTGATCCTAACCTTAACCCAAACACCTAACTCTAATATTTACCCTAACGCTAATCTTAACTTAACTTTCACCCTGTACATAAGCATAACCCTAAAATTAAACCTAACCCTAAACTATCCCCTCAGTCTAGCCCTAACCCTAACTCTAACTCTAACCCTGACCCTAACCGTAACACTGTAAAACATCAGCTTAACTGTAAATCTAACACTAACCCTCACACGAACCCTAACCCTTTCCCTAAACCTAACCCTATCCCTAACCCTAACCCTGACCTAAACATAACCCTTACCCTAACCCTAAACTTAACCCTAACCTTAACTCTACCCTAACCCTAACACTAACAATAACTCTAAACCTGACCCGAACCCTAACCCTAAACCCTAGCACTAACTCCAACTCTACACCTAATCCTAACCCTAACCTAGACGTACCCTTGACCGTAAACCTAGCCTTACCCCTATCCTAACCCTAACCCTAAACCTAACCCTAACACTAATCTTAATCCTAACTCTAACCTTAACCCTAACCCTTACCCTAACCCTCACTATTAACTGAAAATTCACCCTAACCCTAACCCTAACTCTAACTCTAACCCTAACCATAACACTTACCCTAAACCCTCACCTTAACTCTAAACCTAACACTAAAGCTCACCCGAACCCCTAACCGAATCCCCAACCCTAAACCTGCCGCTATCCCTAAACTTATCCCTAACCCTAACCCAAACACGAACAGTAACACTAATCTAATACTAACCCTTACATTAACCCTAAACTTAACCCTACCCTAACCATAAACCTAACCCTAACACCCTAAACATAAAATCTAACACTAAGTATAATCCTCACCGTAATCCTAACCCTTACCTTGACCCTCACTATGAACCTAAACATCACTCTAACCCTGAACCTAAACCTAACACTAACCCTAAACGTAACTCCTAACACTAACCCGAACCCTAAAACTAACCTTAACACTAACCTGAACACAAAATCAAACTTCAGCCCTAATCATAAGAATAACACTCACCCCGTCCTAAGGTTCATCCAACACTAACCCTAACCTTCACCCTAAACCTAAACCTAACCCAAACCCTAACCTTAAACCAAACTCTAACCATAACACTACTCCACCTGTAACCCTAAAACTAAGCCTTACATTAGCCCTGAACCTAACCCTAGACCTAACCCTAATCCTAACCCTAACCCTAACTCTAAGCTTGATCCTAAATAGAACACTAACTCTAATTCTAAACCTGAACCTAAACCGAAATCTTACCCTACACCTAACCCTAACCCTGAACCTAACCCTAACTCTAACCCTAAAAATAACACTTACCCTAAACCCTCACCTTAACTGTAAAACTAACCGCAACCCTCACCCTAACCCCTAACCGTATCCCCCAACCCTAACCCTAATGTTATTCCTAACCCTAACACTAACCTGAACACCTAAGCCCTAACGATAACCCTAACCCCTAACCCCTAACCCAAACCCTAACCCCTAACACCAAAGCCTAACCCAAACCTTAACCCTAAGTCTCACCCTAACTCTAACTCTAACATTACCCGAAACCTAATAATAAACCTAACCCTAACCCTAAACCAAACCTAACCATGACCAGAACCACAATGACTAACCGGAACCCTCACCCAAACCCTAACCCTAAACTAAAACTCTAACCCTTAACACCTTACCATAACCATAATCCTAAACCTACCCAACCCGAACCCTAAACCTAACCCTCACCCAAACGACAAAGCCTAACACAAACCGTGACCCTAATCCTAACCATAACACTAAACTTAACCCTAACCCTAAAACTAAAAAGAACCCGTAAACTTAACCCTAACCCTAAACATAACCTTAACACTAACCTGAAACCAAACTCAAACCTTAGCCATAACCCTAACACTAACCCTCAGCCTATCTTAAACTTCACCCTATCCCTAAGCTAAAGCTCACCCTAACTTTAACCCTAACCCTACCCCTAAATCAAACCCTAAACTTAACCTTGGCCCACCTGTAGTACCCTAAACCTAACCCTTACAATAACTCTGACCCTAACCCTCACCCTTACCCTAACCCTAACCGTAACCCTCACCCTTAACCTAAACTTCACACTAACCCTAAATCTAAACATAACCCTACCCTCAAACATAACCCCTAACCCTAATCCAAACGCTAAACTTAACCTTAACACTAACCTGAACACGAACCCAAACTCTAGCCCTAACCTTAAAAATAACACTCACCATATCGTAAACTTCATCCAAACCCTAAACCTAAATCTAAACCTAACCCAAACCCTAAACTTAAACTTAACTCTAATCATAACGCTAGTCCACCTGTAACCCTAAACCTAATCCTTACAATAGCCCTGAACCTAACAATAACCCTTACCCAAAACCCTAACCCAAATCCTAACCCGAAGCCTAAACCGAAGCCTAAGGTGAACCCAAACCCAAACCCTAAACCCAAACCATATCACTAGCCCTAGCCCTAGGCCCTAGCCCAAGTCCTAGCCCTAGCCCTAGCCCTAACCCTAACACTAACTCGAACCCTAAAACCTAACCCTAAACATTAACCCTAACCCTGAACACTAACCCTAACACTAACCGCTAACCCTAAACCCAAGCCCTAAAAACTAACCCTAACCCTGAACACTAACCCTAACACTAACTGCTAACCCTAAACCCTAACCCTAACCCTAAACCCTAACCCTAACCCTAAACCCTAACACTAACCATAAACCCTAACCCTAAACTCTAACCATCAGCCTAACCCAAAACCCTAACCCTAACCCTACACCCTAGCCCTAAAACCCTACCCTAGTCCTAGCCCTAACACCAAGCCCTAGCCCTAGCCCTAACCGTAACCCTAAACTCTAACCTCTAAAACTAACCCTAGCCCTAAACCTAAACCCTAAATCCTAACCCTAAACCCAAACCCTAAACCTAACCCTGACTCTAACCCCTAACCCTGACCCAGACCCTGACCCTAAACCGTGACAATGACCCTAAACCCTGACCTTGACCCTAACCCTGACCCTAAACTCTGACCCTGACACTAAACACTGACTCTGACCCTGACCCTAAACTCTATCACTAAACACTAAACCCTAAGCCCTAGCCCTAACACATAGCCCTAACCTTACCCCAACCCTAATCCTAAACCCTAAACCCTAACCATAAAAACAAACCCTAAACCTAACCCTGACCCTAACCCCTAACCCTGACCCTGACCGTAAACCCTGACCATAAACCCTGACCCTGACACTAAAAATTGACCCTGACCCTAAACTCGAACACTAAACCCTAAAACCTAACCTTAACGCCTAAACCCGATCCCTAACCATAACCCTAACACTAAACTAAACCCTAAACCCTAACCTGTGTAGGGAGTGAGGAGGTGGGAGGGACTAGACTGGGTGCTGTGAAGGGAGTCAGGAGGTGGGAGAGACCATGCAGGGCCCTGTATAGAGAGTGAGAGACCAGGCAGGGCACTGTATAGAGAGTAAGATGGTGGGACAAAAGAGACAGAAACCTGTGTAGGGAGTGAAGAGCTGAGAGACCAGACAGAGACCTTTGTAGGGATTGAGGAGGTGGGTGAGACCAGGTAGGGCCCTGTGTAGGGAGTGAGGAGGTGGGTGAGACCAGGCAGGGCCCTGAGTGGGAAGAGAGGAGATGGAAGAGACCAGGCAGGGACAGGTGTAGGAAGTGAGGAGGTGGGAGGGACCAGGAAGGGCCCTGTGTAAGGAGTGAGGATGTGGAAGAGAACAGGCAGAGACCTTTACAGGGACGGAGGAGGTGGGAGAGAAAAGGCGGGGCCCTGAGTAGGGAGTGAGGAGCTGGGAGCAACCAGGCACGGCCATGTCTAGGGAGTGAGGAGGTGGGAGAGGTCAGGCAGGGACCTGTGTAGGTGGTTAGGCCTTAGGAGAGACCAGGCAGAGACCTGCATAGGGAGTGAGGAGGTGAGAGAGACCAGGTAGGATGCTGTGTAAAGAGTGAGGATGTAGGAGAGACCAGGCAGGGCCCTGTGTAAGGAGTGATGAGGTAGGAGAGACGAAGCAGGGACCTGTGTAGGGAGTGAGGAAGTGGGAGAGGCCAGGCAGAGACCTGTGTAGGGAGTGAGGAAGTGGGAGAGGCCAGGCAGAGACCTGTGTAGGGAGTGAGGAGGTGGGAGAGAATAGGCAGAAACCTGTGTAGGGATTGAGAAGATGGTAGACAGCAGGCAGGGCCCTGTGTAGGGAGTGAAGAGGTGGGAGAACCATTCAGAGACCTGCATAGGGAGTGAGGAGATGGGAGAGACCAGGAAGGTCCCTCTGTAGGGAGTGAGTTGGCCAGAGATCAGGCATGTCCCTGTATGGAGTAAGGATATGGGACAGACCAGGCAGGGCCCTGTGCAGGGAGTTAGGAGGTGGGAGAGAACAGGCAGAGAAGAGTGTAGGGAGTGAGGAGGTGGGACAGACCAGGCAGGGCTCTGTGCATAGAGAAGATGGGAGACACCAGACAGGGCCCTGTGTAGGGAGTGAAGAAGAGGGAGACCCAGGCAGAGTCCTGCTTAGGGAGTGAGGAGATGGGAGAGACCAGGCAGAGCCAAGTATAGGGAGTGAGGATATGGGAGATTCCAGGCAGGCCCTGTGTAAGGAGTGATGAGGTGGGAGAGACCAAGCAGGACCCTGTGCAGGGTGTGAGGGGGAGGGAGCATCCAGGCAGGGCCCTGTGGAGGGAGTGAGGTGTTGGGAGAGACCACACAGGTCCTGTGTAGGGAGTGAGAATGTGCCAGAGATCAGGCAGGGCCCTGTATAGGGAGTGAGGAGGTGGGAGAGAACAGACAGAGACATATGTAGGGAGTAAGCAGAAGGGAGACACCAGGCAGGGCCCTCTGTAGGGAGTGAGGAGGAGGGACATACCAGGCAGGGCCCTGTGTAAGGAGTGAGGAGGTGGGAGAATCCAGGCAGACACCTGTGTAGGGAGTGAGGAGCTGGAAGAGACCAGGCAGGGACCTGTGTAGGTCCTGAGGAGGTGGGAGAGGCCAGGCAGCGTCCTGTGTAGGGAGTGAGAAGGTGGGAGAGACCAGGCAGGGCCCTATGTTGGGAGTGAGGATGCAGGAGAGAAGAGGCAGAGATGTGGGAGAGACCAGGCAAAGACCTGTGAAGGGACTGAGGAGGTGGGAGAGACCTGGCAGGGCCCAGTGTAGGGAGTGAGTATCCTGGAGAGAAGAGGTAGAGACCTGTGTAGGGATTGAGAAGAAGGAGAGACCAGGCCGGGCCCTGTGTAGGGAGTGAGGAGGTGGGAGAGGCCAGGCAGAGCCCTGTGTAGGGAGTGAGGTGTTAGGAGAGACCAGGCAGCGCCCTGTGTAGGGAGTGATGAGGTGAGAGAGACCAGGTAGGACCCTGTGTACAGAGTGAGGATGTGGAAGAGAACAGGCAAGGCTGTGTGTAGGAAGTAAGGTGGTGGAGATACCAGTCAGGGACCTGTGTAGGGATTGAGGAAGTGGGAGAGACCAGGCAGGACCCTGTGTAGGGAGTGAGGAGGTGATAGAGAACAGGTAAGGCCCTGCATACACAGTGAGGAGTTGGGAGAGACCACCCAGATACCTGAGTAGGGAGTCAGGATGTGGGAGAGATCAGGCAGAGCCCTGTGTAGGGAGTGAGGAGGTGGGAGAGACCAGGCAGGGCCCTGTGGAGGGAGTAAGGAGGTGGAGAGACCAGGCAGTGGCTTGTTTAGGGAGTGAGCAGGTGCGAGAGAACATCAGGGCCCCGTGTAGGGAGTGAGGAGGAGGGAGAAAACAGGCTAACACCTGTGTATGTAGTAAGGAAGTGGGAAAGACCACCCAGAGACCTGTGTAGGGATTGAGGAATGGGAGGGAACAGGCAGAGAACTGTGTAGGGAGTGAGGAGGTAGGAGAGACCAGGCAGGGCCCTGTATAGGGAGCTAAGAGGTGGAGAACCAGGCAGACTCCTGCATAGTGAGTGAGAAGGTGGGATTGACTAGGCAGGACCCTGGGTAGGGTATGAGGAGGTGGGAGATTCCAGGCAGGGCCCTTTGTAGGGAGTGAGGTGTTGGGAGAGACCAGGCAGAGTCCTGTGTAGAGAGTGAGGATGTGTGAGAGACCAGGCAGGGCCCTGTGTAGGGCCTGAGGAGGTTAGAAATACCAGGCAGGGCCCTGAGTAGGGAGTGAGGAAGTGGGAGAGAAGAGGCAGGGTACTGTCTAGGGACTGAAGAGGTGGGAAAGAACAGGCAGAGACCCTTGTAGGGAATGAGGAGGTGGGAGAAACCATGCAGAGACCTGTGTAGGGATGGAGAAGGTGGGAGGGACCAGTTAGGGCCCTGTGTGTGTAGTCAGGATGTGAGAGAGAGCAGGCAGGGCCCTGTGTGCATTGAGGATGTGGGAGGGACAAGGCAGGGCTCTGTCTAGGGAGTGGTGAGGTGGGAGAGGCCAGGCAGGGACCTGTGTAGGGAGTGAGGAAGTGAGAGACACCAGGTAGAATGCTGTGTAAAGAGTGAGGATGTTGGAGAGACTAGGCAGGGCCCTGTGTAGGGAGTAAGGAGGTGGAGAGACCAGGCAGAGTCCTGTTTAGGGAGTGAGGAGGTGGGAGAGATCATCAGGGCCCTGTAAAGGGAGTGAGGAGGTGGGAGAGACCACGCAGATACCTGTGTAGGAACTGAGGAGGTGGGAGAGAACAGGAAGAGAGCCCTGTGTAGGGAGTGAGGAGGTGGGAGAGACCAGGCAGGGACCTGTGCATGGAGTGAGGAGAAGGGAGAGAACAGGCACAGCCATGTGTAGGGAGTGAGGAGGTGAAAGAGACCAGGCAGGGCCCTGTGTAGGGAGTGTGGTGTTGGGAGAGACCAGGCAGGTCCTGTGTAGGGAGTGAGGAGGTGAGAGAGACCAGGCACAGCCCTGCGTAGGGAGGGAGGAGGTTGGAAATACCAGGCAAGTTCCTGTGTAGGGAGTGAGGAGGTGGGAGAGAACATGCAGAGACCCTTGTAGGGAATGAGGAGGTGGGAGAAACCATGCAGACACCTGTGTAGGGACGGAGGAGGTGGGAGAGCCAGGCAGGGCCTGTGTAGGTAGTCAGGTTGTGAGAGAGACCAGGCAGGCCCCTGTGTAGGAAGTGAGGATGTGGGAGAGACCAGGCAGGGTCCTGTGTAGGGAGTGAGAGACCAGGCAGGGCCCTGTGTAGGGAGGGAGGTGGTGGGAGAGAACAGACAGAGACCTATGCAGGGAGTGAAGAGGTGAGAGACCAGACAGAGACCTTTGTAGGGATTGAGGAGGTGGGAGAGACCAGGCAGGCCCTGTGCAGGGAATGAGGATGTGGGAGAAATCAGGCAGGGCCCTGTAGAGAGTAAGGAGTTGGAGAGACCATCAGGGCCCTGTGTAGGGAGTGACGGGGTGTGAGAAACCAGTCAGGGCCCTGTGTAGGGATTGAGGAGGTGGGAGAAACCAGGCAGGACCCTGTTTAGGGAGTGAGGAGATGGGAGAGATCATCAGGGCCCTGTGTAGGGAGCGAGGAGGTGAAAGAGAACAGGCAAGGCCCTGTATACAGAGTGAGGAGTTGAGAGAGAACACCCAGATACCTGAGTAGGGAGTCAAGAAGCGGGAGAGATCAGGTAGAGCCCTGGGTAGGAATTGAGGAGGTGGGAGAGACCATGCAGGGAGCTGTATAGGGAGGGAGCAGATGGGAGAGACAAGGCAGAGCCCTGTGAAGGGATTGAGGAGGTGGGAGAGACCTGGCAGGGCCTTGTGTAGGGAGTGAGTATCTTGGAGAGAAGAGGCAGAGACCTGTGTAGGGATTCAGAAGGTGGAGAGACCAGGCAGGGCCATGTGTAGGGAGTGGGGAGGTTGGAGAAGCCAGGCAGAGCCCTGTGTAGGGAGTGAGGTGTT
This sequence comes from Elephas maximus indicus, assembly GCF_024166365.1. Classification (NCBI taxonomy): domain Eukaryota; kingdom Metazoa; phylum Chordata; class Mammalia; order Proboscidea; family Elephantidae; genus Elephas; species Elephas maximus. The sequence continues at coordinate 1,273,605 of NC_064824.1, read as the reverse complement.
AGGAGAGACCAGGCAGGGCCCTGTGCAGGGAGTGAGGAGGTGGGAGAGACCAGGTAGGACCCTGTGTACAGAGTGAGGATGTGGGAGAGACCAGGCAGGTCTGTGTGTAGGGAGTAAGGAGGTGGAGATGCCAGGCAGGGCCCTGTGTAGGGAGTGAGGATGTAGGAGAGATCATCAGGGCCCTGTGCAGGGAGTGAGCAGATGGGATACACCAGGCAGGGCCCTGTATAGGGAGTGAGGAGATGGGAGAGAACAAGCACAGCCCTGTGTAGGGAGTGAGAAGAAGGGAGATAACAGCCAGAAACACAGTGCAGGGACTGAGGAGGTGGGAGAGGTAAGGCATGGCCCTGTGTAGGGAGTGAGGAGGTGGGAGAGACCAGGCAGGGCCCTGTGTAGGGAGTGAGGAGGTGGGAGAGACCAGGTAGGACCCTGTGTACAGAGTGAGGATGTGGGAGAGACCAGGCAGGTCTGTGTGTAGGGAGTAAGGAGGTGGAGATGCCAGGCAGGGCCCTGTGTAGGGAGTGAGGATGTAGGAGAGATCATCAGGGCCCTGTGCAGGGAGTGAGCAGATGGGATACACCAGGCAGGGCCCTGTATAGGGAGTGAGGAGATGGGAGAGAACAAGCACAGCCCTGTGTAGGGAGTGAGAAGAAGGGAGATAACAGGCAGAAACACAGTGCAGGGACTGAGGAGGTGGGAGAGGTAAGGCAGGACCCTGTGTAGGGAGTGAGGGAGTGATAGAGACCAGGCAGAGCCCTGTGTAGGGAGTGAGGAGGTGGGAGAGACCAGGCAGGGCCCTGTGGAGGGAGTAAGGAGGTGGAGAGACCAGGCAGTGGCTTGTTTAGGGAGTGAGCAGGTGCGAGAGAACATCAGGGCCCTGTGTAGGGAGTGAGGAGGAGGGAGAAAACAGGCTAACACCTGTGTATGTAGTAAGGTGGTGGGAAAGACCACCGAGAGACCTGTGTAGGGATTGAGGAATGGGAGGGAACAGGCAGAGAACTGTGTAGGGAGTGAGGAGGTAGGAGAGACCAGGCAAGGCCCTGTGTAGGGAGCGAAGAGGTGGAGAACCAGGCAGAGTCCTGCATAGGGAGTGAGAAGGTGGGAGAGGACAGGCAGAGCCCTGCGTAGGGAGTAAGGAGGTGGGATTGACTAGGCAGGACCCTGGGTAGGGTGTGAGGAGGTGGGAGATTCCAGGCAGGGCCCTTTGTAGGGAGTGAGGTGTTGGGAGAAACCAGGCAGGGCCCTGTGTAGGGCCTGAGGAGGTTAGAAATACCAGGCAGGGCCCTGAGTAGGGAGTGAGGAAGTGGGAGAGAAGAGGCAGGGCCCTGTCTAGGGATTGAAGAGGTGGGAGAGAACAGGCAGAGACCCTTGTAGGGAATGAGGAGGTGGGAGAACCATGCAGAGACCTGTGTAGGGATGGAGAAGGTGGGAGGGACCAGTTAGGGCCCTGTGTGTGCAGTCAGGATGTGAGAGAGAGGAGGCAGGGCCCTGTGTGAATTGAGGATGTGGGAGAGGCCAGGCAGGGCCCTGTATAGGGAGTGAGGAGGTGAGAGAGGCCAGTCAGGGACCTGTGTAGGGAGTTAGGCGTTAGGAGAGACCAGGCAGGGCCCTGTGTAGGGAGTGAGGAGGTGGGAGAGACCAGGCAGAGACCTGCATAGGGAGTGAGGAGGTGAGAGAGACCAGGTAGGATGCTGTATAAAGAGTGAGGATGTAGGAGAGACTAGCCAGAGCCCTGTGTAGGGAGTAAGGAGGTGGAGAGACCAGGCAGGGTCCTGTTTAGGGAGTGAGGAGGTGGGAGAGATCATCAGGGCCCTGTAAAGGGAGTGAGGAGGTGGGAGAGACCACCCAGATACCTGTGTAGGGACTGAGGAGGTGGGAGAGAAAAGACAGAGCCCTGTGTAGGGAGTGAGGAAGTGGGAGATACCAGGCAGGGCCCTGTGTAGGGAGTGAGGAGGTGGCAGGGAGCAGTCAGAGACCTGTGTAGGGAGTGAGGAGGTGGCAGAGACCAGGCAGGGCCCTGTCTAGGGAGTGAGGAGTTGGAAGAGACCAGGCAGAGACCTGTGTACTGAGTCAGGAGGTGGGAAAGAACAGGCAGGACTGTGTTTAGCAAGTGAGGGGGTGAGAGAGAATAGGCAGAAACTTGTGTAGGGAGTGAGAAGATGGAAGACAGCAGGCAGGGCCCTGTGTAGGGAGTGAAGAGGTGGGAGAGCCATTCAGAGACCTGAATAGGGAGTGAGGAGTTGGGAGAGACCAGGCAGGGCTCTGTGCAGGGAGTGAGGAGGCCAGAGATCAGGCAAGTCCCTTTGTATGGAGTAAGGATGTGGGAGAGACCAGGCAGGGCCCTGTGCAGGGAGTGAGGAGGTAGGAGAGATCAGGCAGGGACTGGTGTAGGGAGTGAGGAGGTGGGAGAGACCAGGCAGGGCCCCGTGTAGGAAGTGAGGAAGTGGGAAAGAACAGGCAGAAACCTGTGTATGGAGTGAGAAGATGGGAGACACTAGCCAGGGCCCTGTGTAGGGAGTGAAGAGGTGGGAGAACAAGGCAGAGTCCTGCATAGAGAGTGAGGAGGTGGGAGAGGACAGGCAGAGCCCTGCTCAGGGAGTGAGGATGTGGGAGAGACAAAGCAGGGCTCTTTGTAAGGAGTGATGAGGTGGGAGAGACTAGGCAGGACCCTGCTAGGGGTTATTGATATTGTAAGGGTTAGGTTTAGTGTTAGGGTAGGGGTAAGGTTAGGGTTAAGGCTAGCTTTACTGTAAAGGGTGGGGCCAGGTTAGGGTTAGGGTTAGGGTTAGAGTTAGAGTTAGATCTAGGGTTTAGGGTTAGGGTTAGGGTCCGGTTTAGAGTTATTGTTAGGTTTAGGGTTAGGGTTAGGGTAGAGTTAAGGTTAGGGTTAAGTTTAGGGTTAGGGTAAGGATTAAGTTTAGGTCAGGGTTAGGGTTAGGATGAGTGATAGGGTTAGGGAAAGGGTTAGGGGTTTGTGTGAGGGTTAGTGTTACATTTACAGTTAAGCTGATGTTTTAGGGTGTTACTGCCAGGGTTAGGGTTAGAGTTAGGGTTAGGGTTAGGTTTAGGGTTAGGGCGAGAGTTAGAGGATAGTTTAGGGTTAGGTGTAATTTTAGGGTTAGGGGTAGGCTTAGGTTTAGGGTGAAGTTTAGGTTAAGGATGAGGGTTAGGATTAGGCTTCGGTGTTTAGGTTAAGGTTAGGGTTACATTTAGGGTTAGGCTTAGTGTTAGGTTTAGCGTTAAGTGTTTGGGTTAATGTTAGGGTCAGGTTTAAGGTTAGGTTTAGGGTTAGGGTTAGTGTTTGGTTTAGGGTTAGGGTTAGGGTGAAGTTTAAGTTAAGGGTGAGTGTTGAGCTTAGGGTTAGTGTTAGGGGTTAGGGTTAGGGTTAAGGTTAGGATTAAGTTTAGGGTTAAGGTCAGGTTTAGAGTTAGGGTAAGTGTTAGGGTTAAGTCATAGTTAGGTTTAGGACTAGTTTTTAGTTAGAGATAGGGTTGGGTTCAGGGTTGGGGTTAGGTTTAGATGTTAGGGTGAGGGATAGTGCTAGGTTTCCATTCAAACTGAGTGTGTAGGGTAAGTTTTAGGGTTAAAGTTAGAGTTAGAGTCAGGGTTAGGTTTAAGTTTAGTGTTAGGATTATGTTTATGGTTAGGGTCAGGGTTGGGGAGATTTAGTGTTTAGGGTTACAGTGAATTTATGTTCTGCGAGAGGGTTAGGGTTAGGGGTTTGGGTTCAGGTTAGAGTCAGGGTTAGGGTTAGGTTTAGGGTTAGGGTTAGGTTTAGTGTTAGTGTTAGTTTTGCTTAGGGTTAGGGTTTGAATGAAGTTAGGGTAGGCTTAGCGTTATGCTTAGGGTGAAATTTTGGTTAAGGGTGAGGGTTCGGCTTAGGCTTAAGGTTAGAGTTAGGGTCAGTGGTTAGGGTTAGGTTTAGGGTTAAGGTTAGTTTTAGGCTAAGGATTAGAGTTAGGGTTAAGGGTTACTGTTTCAGTTAGGTTTAGGTTAGGGTTATAATTAGGGTTAAGTTTAGGGTTAGGGTAGTAAGAGTTAGAGTTACATTTACGGTTAAGGTGAGGATTTTGGGTAAGTGTTACCGTTAAGGTTAGGGTTAGGGCTAGGGTTAGGGTTAGAGTTAAGGTTAAGGGTTAGGGTTCGGTTTAAGTTTATGGTAGGCTTAAAGATAGGGTTAAGGTTAGGTTAGGGTTAGGGTCAGGGTTAGAATTAGAATTAGGTTTAGGGCGAGGATTAGGGTCAGAGTTATTGTAAGGGTTAGGTTTCGGGTTACAGGTGGGCCAAGGTTAAGGTGAGGGTTAGGTTTAGGGGTAGGGTTAGGGTTAAAGTTAGGGCGAGTTTTAGGTTAGGGATAAGGTGAAGTTTAGGACAGGGTGAGGGTTAGGGTTATGGCTAAGGTTTGGGCTTGTTTTCAGGTTAGTGTTAAGGTTATGTTCAGGGTTAGGGTTAAGTTCATGGGTTGTGTTTAGTTTTAGGGTTAGGGTTAGATTTAAGGTTAGGGTTAAGTTTAGTGTTACGGTTAGGGTAAGGGTTATGGTTGTGTTAGGCGTTGTGGTTGGGGTGAGGGTTAGGTTTAGGGTTAGGGTTGGGTAGGGTTTGGATTATGGTTATGGTAAGGTGTTAGAGTTAGAGGTGTAGTTTAGGATTAGATTGGGGTGAGGGTTCCGGTTAGACCTTGTGGTTCTGGTCATGGTTAGGTTTGGTTTAGGGTTAGGGTTAGGTTCATGATTAGGTTTCGGGTTAGTGTTAGAGTTAGGGTGAGAGTTAGGGTTAAGGTTTTTGCTAGGCTTTCGCTTTGGTGTTAGGGTTTGGGTTAGGGTTAGGGTTATCGTTAGGGCTCAGGGGTTTCAGGTTAGTGTTAGGGTTAGGGTTAGGGATAACATTAGGGTTAGCGTTGTGGGATACGGTTAGGGGTTAGGGTGAGGGTTACGGTTAGTTTTACAGTTAAGGTGAGGGTTTAGGGTAAGTGTTATGATTAGGGTTAGAGTTAGAGTTAGGGTTAGGTTTAGGGTTAGGGTTAGGTGTGGGGTAAGATTTAGGTTTAGGTCCAAGTTGAGGGTTAGACTTAGTGTTCTATTTAGGGTCAAGGTTAGAGTTAAGGTTAGGGTTAGGATAAATCTAGGTTTAGGATTAGGATTAAGTTTAGGGTTAGGTTCAGGGCTATTGTAAGTGTTTGGTTTAGGGTTACAGATGGACTAGCGTTACTGTTAGAGTTAGGTTTAAGGTTAGGGTTTGGGTTAGCTTTAGGTTTAGGGTTAAGGTTATGGTTAGTGTTTGGATGAAGTTCAGGATAGGGTGAGGGTTATTTTTATGGTGAGGGCTAGGGTTTGGGTTTGTGTTCAGGTTAGTGTTAAGGATAGGTTTAGGGTTCGGTTAGGGTTAGGCGTTATGTCTAGGGTCAGCGTTAGGTTAGGTTTAGGGTTAGTGTGAAGTTTAGGTTAAGGGTGAGGGTTATAATAAGGGTTAGGATTATAGATGGTGTTAGACGTTAGGTTTAGGGTATTAGGGTTAGGTTTATGGTTAGGGTAGGTTTAAGTTTAGGTTTAATATTAGGGTTAGGGTTAGATTTGGGTTAGTGTTTGTATTAGGGTTAGGGTTAGGGATAAGTTTGGGGATAGCGTTAGGTTTAGGGTTGGGGATACGGTTAAGGATTAGGGTGAGGGTTAGAGTTAGGTTTACAGTTAAGGCGAGGGTTTAGGGTAATTGTTATGGTTAGGGTTAGAGTTAGAGTTAGGCTTAGGGTTAGGGTGAAGTTTCAGTTAATAGTCAGGGTTAGGCTTAAGGTTAGAGTAGGGTTAAGGTTAGTGTTCGGGTTAGGTATAGAGTTAGGGTTTGGGTAGGGGTAAGGTTAGGGTTAAGGCTAGGTTTACGGTAAAGGGTAGGGCTAGCTTAGGCTTAGATTTAGAGTTAGAGTTAGTGCTAGGGTTTAGGATTATGGTTATGGTCAGGTTTAGAGTTATTGTTAGGGTTAGAGTAGAGTTAAGGTTTTAGGGTTAATTTAGGGTTAGAGAAAGGGTTAGGTTTAGGTCTGGGTTAGGTGTAGGATGCGGGGTAGGGTTAGGGTTAGGGGTTCATGGGAGGGTTAGTGTTAAGTTTACATTAAGCTGATGTTTTAGGGTGTTACTGTTAGGGCTAGGGTTAGCATTTGGTTCAGGGTCAGGGCTGGAGTTAGGGGATAGTTAAGGGTTAGCATTAGGTTTAGGGTCAGGGCTAGAGTTAGGGGATAGTTAAGGGTTAGCTTTAGTTTCAGGGTTAGGGTTAGCCTTAGGTTTAGGGTGAAGTTTAGGTTAAGGATGAGGGTTGGGGTTATGGTTAGGGTTAGGCATTTGGGTTAAGGTTAGGGTTAGGTTTAGGATTAGGCTTAGGGTTAGAGTTAGGTGTTTGGGTTAATGTTAGGGTCAGGTTTAGGGTTAGGTTTAGGGTTCGGTTTAGGGTTAGGGCTACGGCTGGGGTAAAGTTTAATTTAAGTGTGAGGGTTGAGCTTAGGGTTAGCGTTAGGGGTTAGGGTTAGAGCTTAGGTTAGGATTAAGTTTAGGGTTAAGGTTAGGTTTAGATTTAGGGTTAGGGTTAGTGTTAGGGTTAAGTCATGTTTAGGTTTAGGGCTAGGTGGAGGTTATAGATAGGGTTAGGTTAAGGGTTGAGGTTAGGTTTAGATGGTAAGATGAGGGTTAGTGCTAGGTTTCCATTTAAGCTGAGTGTGGAGGGTAAGTTTTAGGGTTAGGATTAGGGTTAGAGTTAGAGTTAGGGTCAGGGTTAGTTTTGAGTTTAGAGTTAGGGTTACGTTTATGGTACGGTCAGGGTTAGGGGAGATTTAGTGTTACGTTTAGTTTTAGGGTTAGGGTTACAGAGAAGTTTATGTTAAGCGAGAGGGTTGGGGTTAGGGGTTTGGGTTCAGGTCAGAGTCAGGGTTAGGGTTAGGTTTAGGGTTAGGGTTACGTGTAGTGTTAGTGTTAGTTTTGCTTAGGGTTTGGGTTTGAACGAAGTTAGGGTACGCTTAGCGTTATGCTTAGGGTGAAATTCTGGTTAAGGGTGAGGGTTCGGCTTAGGGTTAGGGTTAGAGTTAGGGTCAGTGGTTAGGGTTAGGTTTAGGGTTAAGGTTAGTTTTAGGCTAAGGATTAGGATTAGAGTTAGGGTTAAGGGTTACTGTTTCAGTTAGGTTTAGGTTAAGGTTATAATTAGGGTTAAGTTTAGGGTTAGGGTAAGAGTTAGAGTTACATTTACAGTTAAGGTGAGGGTTTTGGGTAAGTGTTACCGTTAAGGTTAGGGTTAGGGCTAGGGTTAGGGTTAGAGTTAAGGTTAAGGGTTAGGGTTCGGTTTAAGTTTATGGTAGGCTTAAAGATAGGGTTAAGGTTAGGTTAGGGTTAGGGTCAGGGTTAGAATTAGAATTAGGTTTAGGGCGAGGATTAGGGTCAGAGTTATTGTAAGGGTTAGGTTTCGGGTTACAGGTGGGCCAAGGTTAAGGTGAGGGTTAGGTTTATGGGTAGGGTTAGGGTTAAAGTCAGGGTGAGTTTTAGGTTAGGGATAGGGTGAAGTTTAAGATAGGGTGAGGGTTAGGGTTATGGCTAAGGTTTGGGCTTGTTTTCAGGTTAGTGTTAAGGTTATGTTTAGGGTTAGGGTTACGTTCAGGGGTTGTGTTTAGTTTTAGGGTTAGGGTTAGATTTAAGGTTAGGGTTAAGTTTAGTGTTACGTTTAGGGTTAGGGTCATGGTTGTGTTAGGCTCTGTGGTTGGGGTGAGGGTTAGTTTTAGGGTTAGGGTTGGGTAGGGTTAGGATTATCGTTATGATAAGGCGTTAGGGGTTAGAGGTGTAGTTTAGGGTTAGGGTTTGGGTGAGGGTTCCGGTTAGGCCTTGCGGTTCTGGTCATGGTTAGGTTTGGTCTAGGGTTAGGGTTAGGTTCATGATTCGGTTTCGGGTTAGTGTTAGAGTTAGGGTGAGAGTTAGGGTTAAGGTTTTTGCTAGGCTTTGGTGTTAGGGTTAGGGTTTGTGTTAGGGTTAGGTTTATCATTAGGGCTCAGGGGTTTCAGGTTAATGTTAGGGTTAGGGTTAGAGATAGCATTAGGGTTAGGGTAGTGGGATACGGTTAGGATTTAGGGTGCGGGTTACGGTTAGTTTTACAGTTAAGGTGAGGGTTTAGGGTAATTGTTATGATTAGGGTTACAGTCAGAGTTAGGGTTTGGTTTAGGATTAGGGTTAGGTGTAGGGTAAGAATTAGGTTTAGGTCCATGTTGAGGGTTAGACTTAGTGTTCTATTTAGGGTCAAGGTTAGAGTTAAGGTTAGGGTTAGGATAAATCTAGGTTTAGGATTAGGATTAAGTTTAGGGTTAGGTTCAGGGCTATTGTAAGTGTTTGGTTTAGGGTTACAGATGGACTAGCGTTACTGTTAGAGTTAGGTTTAAGGTTAGGGTTTGGGTTAGCTTTAGGTTTAGGGTTAAGGTTATGGTTAGTGTTTGGATGAAGTTCAGGATAGGGTGAGGGTTATTTTTATGGTGAGGGCTAGGGTTTGGGTTTGTGTTCAGGTTAGTGTTAAGGATAGGTTTAGGGTTCGGTTAGGGTTAGGCGTTATGTCTAGGGTCAGCGTTAGGTTAGGTTTAGGGTTAGTGTGAAGTTTAGGTTAAGGGTGAGGGTTATAATAAGGGTTAGGATTATAGATGGTGTTAGACGTTAGGTTTAGGGTATTAGGGTTAGGTTTATGGTTAGGGTAGGTTTAAGTTTAGGTTTAATATTAGGGTTAGGGTTAGATTTGGGTTAGTGTTTGTATTAGGGTTAGGGTTAGGGATAAGTTTGGGGATAGCGTTAGGTTTAGGGTTGGGGATACGGTTAAGGATTAGGGTGAGGGTTAGAGTTAGGTTTACAGTTAAGGCGAGGGTTTAGGGTAATTGTTATGGTTAGGGTTAGAGTTAGAGTTAGGCTTAGGGTTAGGGTGAAGTTTCAGTTAATAGTCAGGGTTAGGCTTAAGGTTAGAGTAGGGTTAAGGTTAGTGTTCGGGTTAGGTATAGAGTTAGGGTTTGGGTAGGGGTAAGGTTAGGGTTAAGGCTAGGTTTACGGTAAAGGGTAGGGCTAGCTTAGGCTTAGATTTAGAGTTAGAGTTAGTGCTAGGGTTTAGGATTATGGTTATGGTCAGGTTTAGAGTTATTGTTAGGGTTAGAGTAGAGTTAAGGTTTTAGGGTTAATTTAGGGTTAGAGAAAGGGTTAGGTTTAGGTCTGGGTTAGGTGTAGGATGCGGGGTAGGGTTAGGGTTAGGGGTTCATGGGAGGGTTAGTGTTAAGTTTACATTAAGCTGATGTTTTAGGGTGTTACTGTTAGGGCTAGGGTTAGCATTTGGTTCAGGGTCAGGGCTGGAGTTAGGGGATAGTTAAGGGTTAGCATTAGGTTTAGGGTCAGGGCTAGAGTTAGGGGATAGTTAAGGGTTAGCTTTAGTTTCAGGGTTAGGGTTAGCCTTAGGTTTAGGGTGAAGTTTAGGTTAAGGATGAGGGTTGGGGTTATGGTTAGGGTTAGGCATTTGGGTTAAGGTTAGGGTTAGGTTTAGGATTAGGCTTAGGGTTAGGGTTAGGTGTTTGGGTTAATGTTAGGGTCAGGTTTAGGGTTAGGTTTAGGGTTCGGTTTAGGGTTAGGGCTACGGCTGGGGTAAAGTTTAATTTAAGTGTGAGGGTTGAGCTTAGGGTTAGCGTTAGGGGTTAGGGTTAGAGCTTAGGTTAGGATTAAGTTTAGGGTTAAGGTTAGGTTTAGATTTAGGGTTAGGGTTAGTGTTAGGGTTAAGTCATGTTTAGGTTTAGGGCTAGGTGGAGGTTATAGATAGGGTTAGGTTAAGGGTTGAGGTTAGGTTTAGATGGTAAGATGAGGGTTAGTGCTAGGTTTCCATTTAAGCTGAGTGTGGAGGGTAAGTTTTAGGGTTAGGATTAGGGTTAGAGTTAGAGTTAGGGTCAGGGTTAGTTTTGAGTTTAGAGTTAGGGTTACGTTTATGGTACGGTCAGGGTTAGGGGAGATTTAGTGTTACGTTTAGTTTTAGGGTTAGGGTTACAGAGAAGTTTATGTTAAGCGAGAGGGTTGGGGTTAGGGGTTTGGGTTCAGGTCAGAGTCAGGGTTAGGGTTAGGTTTAGGGTTAGGGTTACGTGTAGTGTTAGTGTTAGTTTTGCTTAGGGTTTGGGTTTGAACGAAGTTAGGGTACGCTTAGCGTTATGCTTAGGGTGAAATTCTGGTTAAGGGTGAGGGTTCGGCTTAGGGTTAGGGTTAGAGTTAGGGTCAGTGGTTAGGGTTAGGTTTAGGGTTAAGGTTAGTTTTAGGCTAAGGATTAGGATTAGAGTTAGGGTTAAGGGTTACTGTTTCAGTTAGGTTTAGGTTAAGGTTATAATTAGGGTTAAGTTTAGGGTTAGGGTAAGAGTTAGAGTTACATTTACAGTTAAGGTGAGGGTTTTGGGTAAGTGTTACCGTTAAGGTTAGGGTTAGGGCTAGGGTTAGGGTTAGAGTTAAGGTTAAGGGTTAGGGTTCGGTTTAAGTTTATGGTAGGCTTAAAGATAGGGTTAAGGTTAGGTTAGGGTTAGGGTCAGGGTTAGAATTAGAATTAGGTTTAGGGCGAGGATTAGGGTCAGAGTTATTGTAAGGGTTAGGTTTCGGGTTACAGGTGGGCCAAGGTTAAGGTGAGGGTTAGGTTTATGGGTAGGGTTAGGGTTAAAGTCAGGGTGAGTTTTAGGTTAGGGATAGGGTGAAGTTTAAGATAGGGTGAGGGTTAGGGTTATGGCTAAGGTTTGGGCTTGTTTTCAGGTTAGTGTTAAGGTTATGTTTAGGGTTAGGGTTACGTTCAGGGGTTGTGTTTAGTTTTAGGGTTAGGGTTAGATTTAAGGTTAGGGTTAAGTTTAGTGTTACGTTTAGGGTTAGGGTCATGGTTGTGTTAGGCTCTGTGGTTGGGGTGAGGGTTAGTTTTAGGGTTAGGGTTGGGTAGGGTTAGGATTATCGTTATGATAAGGCGTTAGGGGTTAGAGGTGTAGTTTAGGGTTAGGGTTTGGGTGAGGGTTCCGGTTAGGCCTTGCGGTTCTGGTCATGGTTAGGTTTGGTCTAGGGTTAGGGTTAGGTTCATGATTCGGTTTCGGGTTAGTGTTAGAGTTAGGGTGAGAGTTAGGGTTAAGGTTTTTGCTAGGCTTTGGTGTTAGGGTTAGGGTTTGTGTTAGGGTTAGGTTTATCATTAGGGCTCAGGGGTTTCAGGTTAATGTTAGGGTTAGGGTTAGAGATAGCATTAGGGTTAGGGTTGTGGGATACGGTTAGGATTTAGGGTGCGGGTTACGGTTAGTTTTACAGTTAAGGTGAGGGTTTAGGGTAATTGTTATGATTAGGGTTACAGTCAGAGTTAGGGTTTGGTTTAGGATTAGGGTTAGGTGTAGGGTAAGAATTAGGTTTAGGTCCATGTTGAGGGTTAGACTTAGTGTTCTATTTAGGGTAAAGGTTAGGGGTAGAGTTAGGATTAGGTCTAGGGTTAGGATTAGGATTATTTTAGGGTTAGGTTCAGGGCTATTGTAAGTGTTCAGTTTAGGGTTACAGATGGACTAGCGTTATTCTTAGAGTTAGGTTTAAGGTTAGGGTTTGGGTTAGGTCTAGGTTTAGGGTTAAGGTTATGGTTAGTGTTTGGATGAAGTTCAGGATAGGGTGAGGGTTATTTTTATGGTGAGGGCTAGGGTTTGGGTTTGTGTTCAGGTTAGTGTTAAGGATAGGTTTAGGGTTCGGTTAGGGTTAGGCGTTATGTCTAGGGTCAGCGTTAGGTTAGGTTTAGGGTTAGTGTGAAGTGTAGGTTAAGGGTGAGGGTTATGATAAGGGTTAGGATTATAGATGGTGTTAGACGTTAGGTTTAGGGCGTTAGGGTTAGGTTTATGGTTAGGGTAGGTTCAAGTTTAGGTTTAATATTAGGGTTAGGGTTAGATTTGGGTTACTGTTCGTATTAGGGTTAGGGTTAGGGATGAGTTTGGGGATAGCGTTAGGTTTAGGGTTGGGGATACGGTTAAGGATTAGGGTGAGGGTTAGGGTTAGGTTTACAGTTAAGGCGAGGGTTTAGGGTAATTGTTATGGTTAGGGCTCGAGTTAGAGTTAGGCTTAGGGTTAGGGTGATGTTTCAGTTAATAGTCACGTTAGAGTTAAAGTTAGAGTAGGGTCAAGGTTAGTGTTTGGGTTAGGTATAGAGTTAGGGTTCGGGTAGGGGTAAGGTTAGGGTTAAGGCTAGGTTTACAGTAAAGGGCAGGTCTAGGTTAATGTTAGGTTTAGAGTTAGAGTTAGTGCCAGGGTTTGGGGTTATGCTTATGGTCAGGTTTAAAGTTATTGTTAGGGTTTGTTAGGGGGTTAGGGTTGTGTTTGTAACGGGGTTACGATTGTATTTTTAGGGGTTTAGAGTTGTGTTTGTTAGGGGCTTAGGGTTGTTTATTAGGGGGTTAGGGTTGTTTTCGTGAGGGGGTTAGGGTTGTTAGTTGTTTGAGGGTTAGGGTTGTTTGTTGTTAGGGTTTTAGGGTTGTTTGTTGTTAGGGGGTTAGCGTTGTTTGTTGTTAGGGCGTTAGGGTTGGTTGTTGTTAGTGTGTTAGTATTGTTTGTTGTTAGGGGGTTAGTGTTGTTTGTTGTTAGGGATTTAGGGTTGTTTCTTGTTGGGGCTTAGTGGTGTTTGTTGTTAGGGTGTTAGTGTTGTTTGTTGTTAGTGGGTTAGTGTTGGTTGCTGTTAGGCGGTTAGTGTTTTTTGTTGTTAGTGGGTTAGTGCTGTTTGTTGTTAGCGGTTACTGTTTTTTGTTTTTAGGGGTTCAGTGTTGTTTGTTTTTAGGGGTTTAGGGTTGTTTCTTTTTTGGAGGTTAGTGTTGTTTGTTGTTAGGTGGTTAGGATTGTTTGTTGTTAGAGCGTTAGTGTTGTTTGTTGTTGGGGGTTAGTGTTGTTTGTTGTTAGGGGGTTAGTGTTGTTTGTTGTTAGGGGGTTACTCTTTTTTGTTGTTAGTGGGGTATTGTTGTTTGTTGTTAGGGCTTAGTGTTGTTTGTTGTTAGGGGGTTGGGATAATGTGTTGTTAGGGGATTAGTGTTGTTTGTTGTTGGGGGTTAGTGTTGTTTCTAGTTAGGGGTTTAGTGTTGTTGGTTGTTAGGGGGTTATGGTTGTTTGTTGTTAGGGGGTTAGTGTTGTTTGTTGTTAGCGGTTAGTGTTGTTTGTTGTTAGGGGTTAGGGTTGTTTGTTGTTAGGGGGTTTAGGGTTGTTTGTTGTTAGGTGGTTAGGGTTGTTTTTGTTAGTGGGTTAGGGTGTTTTGTTAGGGGGTTAAGCTTTTTTTTGTTAGGGGGTTAGGGTTGTTTGTTAGAGGGTTACGGTTTCTTGTTGTTAGGGGGTTAGGGTTGTTAGGAGTTTCGGGTTGTTTGTTGTTTGGGGGTTAGGATTGTTTGTTGTTAAGGGGTTAGAGTTGTTTTTTAGGGTGTTAGGGTTGTTTGTTGTTAGGGTGTTAGGGTTGTTTTTGTTAGGGTGGTGGGGTTTTTGTTGTTAGGGGGTTAGGGTTGTTTGTTGTGAAGGGGTTAGGGTTGTTTGTTATGAGGGTGTTAGGGTTGTTTGTTGCTAGGGGGTTAGGGTTTTTTGTGTTAGAGGTTTAGGGTTGTTTGTTGTTAGGGGGTTAGTGTTGTTTGTTGTTAGGGGGTTAGTGTTGTTTTTTAGGGGTTTAGGGTTGTTTGTTAGGGGGTTACAGTTGTTATTGTTGGGGGTTAGTGTTGTTTGTTAGGGGATTATGGTTCTTTGTTGTTAGGAGGTTAGGGTTGATTGTTGTTAGGGGGTTAGGGTTGTTTTTGTTAGGGGGTTTGGTTGTTTTTTAGGGGGTTAGGGTTGTTTTCGTTAGGGGGTTAGGGTTTTTTGTTGTTAGGGCGTTAGTGTTGTTTGTTGTTAGGTTGTTAGTGTTGTTTGTTGTTAGGGGGTTAGGGTTGTTTTTTCTTAGGTGGTTAGGGTTGTTTCTTCTTAGGGCTTTAGGGTTCTTTGTTTCTACGGGGTTAGGGTCATTTGTTAGGGGGTTAGGGTTCTTTATTAGGGGGTTATCATTGTTTGTTGTTAAGGGGTTAGGGTTGATTGATTTTAGGGGGTTAGATTCGTGTTTGTTAGGGGGTTAGTGTGTTTTGTTATTATGTTCTGGTTGTGTTTCTAAGGGGTTAGTGTCGTTTTTGTTTGGGGGTTAGGGTTGTTTGTTGTTAGGGGTTTAGGGTTGTTTGTTGTTAGGGTTTAGTGTTGTTTCTTGTTGGGGGTTAGGGTTTTATGTTGTTAGGGGGTTAGGGTTGTTTGTTAGGTGGTTAGGGTTTTTTTTTGTTAGGGTGTTAGGGTATTTTTTTAGGGGTTTAAGGTTGTTTTTGTTAGGGGGCTAGGGTTGTTTGTTAGAGGGTTACGGTTTCTTGTTAGGGGGTTAGGGTTGTTTGTTAGGGGTTTCGGGTTGGTTGTTGTTAGGGGGTTAGGTTTGTTTGTTATTATGGGGTTAGAGTTGTTTGTTAGGGTGTTAGGGTTGTTTGTTGTTAGGGGTTTAGGGTTGTTTGTTAGGGGGTTAGGGTTGTTTTGCCTTTTTCCCTCCCTTTTTCATTGCCTTTTTGCCGTTTTGTCTTGCCTTTTTTCCTTTTTGCCTTGCCTTTTGACATTTTTCCTCTTTTCTTTTTTTCCTTCTACCTTATCTTGTCTTTTGTCCTTTTGCCTTCCTTTTTACCTTCCCTTTTTCATTTTTACTTTTTTTCCCTTCTCTTTTTGCCGCCTTATTCCCTTGTGTTTTTGGAGATTTTTCCTTTTTTCCTTCCCTTTTTTCCATTTTAAATTTGACTTATCTCTTCCTTTTTGCATTGCCTTTTGCATTTTTCGTTTTCCTTTAGCCTTTATTCCTTCTTTTTATTGGTTTTTTGTCCTTTTACTTTTTTACCTTTTTGCCTTTTTCCTTCCCTTGCCTTGCTTTGCTTTGTGTTTCTCTTTTTGTCTTGCATTGTGTTTTTGCCTTTTTGCCTTGACTTCTCTTTTGACTTCTTGACTTTTTGCCTTGTTTTTGCCTTTTTCCCTTGTCTTTTTGCCTTTTTCCTTTTTTGCCTTTCCTTTTTGCCTTTTGTTTTGCCTTTTTGCCTTGACTTTTTCCCTTTTAACTTTGCGTTTTTCGTTGCCTTTTTGCCTTTATGACTTGCCTTTTTGCCTTTATGACTTGCCTTTTTGCCTTTTTACCAGTTTGCCTTCCCTTTTTCATTTTTACTGTATCACCTAGCCATTTTGCATTTTTGTCTCGCCTTTTTCCTTCTCTGTTTTTGCCTTGCATTTAACCTTTTTGCATTGTCTTTTGACTTTTTCCCTCTGCCTTTTTTCTGTTTGCATTATCTTTTTGTCTTTTTGTCCTTTTGCCTTGCCTTTTTGGCTTTACCTATTTGCCTTGTTTTTTTCCCTTTTTGTCTTGCCTTTTTGCCTCAGTTTATTCCCTTTTTTGCTGCCCGTTTTAGCTTTTTGCTTGTGTTTTGGACTTTTTCCCCATTTGTCTTTTTTCCTTTTTGTGTCATCTTTTTGCCTTTTTGTCCTTTTTCCTTGCCTTTTTGCCTTGCCTTTTTTCCTTTTTTCTTTTTTGCCTTGCCTTCTTCCTTGCCTTTATTTCTTTTTGCTTTTTTCCCTTTTTACCTGCCTTGTATTGCCTTTTTGCCTTGCCTTTTTCCCTTTTTTTCTTTTTCCCTTGTCTTTTTGGCTTTTTTCCTTGCCTTTTTTCCATTTTAACTTTTGCCTTATCTCTTTTCCTTTTGCATTTTTGCATTGCCTTTTTACCTTTTTGTTTTGCCTTTTAGACTTTATTCCTTTCCTTGCATTGCCTTTTTGCATTTGAGTTTTTCATCTTTTTCCTCTCCTTGCCTTGCATTTTTACCTTTTTGTCTTGCCTTTTGTTTTTGCCTTTTTGTCTTGACTTGCCTTCTGACTTTTTTCCTTTTTTCTTGTCTTTTTGCCTTTTTCCCTTTCCTTTTTGCCTTTTGTCTTGCCTTTTTCCCTTGCCTTTTTGATTGCCTTATTGCCATTATGATTTGCCTTTTTGCCTTTTACCGTATTGTCTTCACTTTTTGCCTTTTCGTTTTCCCTTTTTGCTTTTTCCCTTTTTGCGTTGCATTTTCCCTTTTTGCCTTGCCTTTCAACTTTTTGTCTCTTTGCCCTTTTTCCTTTCTGTCCCTTTGCCTTGCCTTTTTTCTTTTTTCCTTCCCTTCTTCCTTTTTTGCCTTTTTACCTTGCATTGATATTTTACCTTTTTTCTTTGCCTTTTTTACTGATCTTTTTAGATTTTTGCCTTTTTTCCTTTCCTTTTTGCCTTTTTTCTTGCCTTATTGCCTTGAATTTTTCTCTTCTTACCTTGCCTTTTTTCATTGCCTTTTGCCTTTATGATTTGCCTTTTTACCGGTTTGCCTTCCTTTTTTGTCTTTTTACTGTATTACCTTGCCTTTTTGCCTTTTTCCCTTTATGCCTTGCATTGTACCTTTTTGCCTTGGCTTTTGACTTTTTGCCTCTTTGTCTTTTTTCCTTCCTTCCCTTTTTTCTTTTTGCTTTTTTGTCTTTTTACCTTGCCTTTTCCCTTGTCTTTTGGATTTTTGCCTTTTTTCTTTGTCTTTTTCCCTTTTGATCTTTTTTACCTGTTTGCTTTTTTCCTTGCCTTGCCTTGCCTTGCTTTGCGTTTTTGCCTTTTTGCCTTGACCTGCTTTTTCACTTTTGCCTTTTACCTTGTCTTTTTGCCTTTTTCCCTTTTCTTTTTTCCTTTTGTCTTGCCGTTTTGCCTTGACTTTTTGCCTTCTTGCCTTGCCTTTTTCGTTGCCTTTATGACTTGCCTTTTTGCCTTTTTACCGGTTTGCCTTCCCTTTTTCCTTTTTTCTTGCCTTTTTGCCTTTTTTGCTTCCATTTTACCTTTTTGCCTTGACTTTCTGTCTCTTTGTCTTTTGCCTCGTTTTTGCCTTTTTGTCCTTTTGCCTCACCTTTTTGCCTTGTCTTTATTCCTTTTTGCCTTTTTTCTTTTCGCCCTGCCTTTTTTTCCTTTTTGCCTTGTGCTTTTCCTTTTTTTTTTTTTTTTTGCCCTTTTATGTTACCTTTTTGCCTTGATTTTTTCCGTTCTGTTTTTGGCTTTTTACGTCTTTTCCATCTTGACTTTGCCTTATCTCTTTTCCTTTTTGCATATTTGCATTGCCT
The DNA here is from genome assembly GCF_024166365.1 of Elephas maximus indicus. Classification (NCBI taxonomy): domain Eukaryota; kingdom Metazoa; phylum Chordata; class Mammalia; order Proboscidea; family Elephantidae; genus Elephas; species Elephas maximus. Next base: position 1,256,464 of record NC_064824.1, on the reverse strand, counting down.
TTTTGCTTTCCCTTTTACCCTTTATTCCTTTCCTTGCATTTCCTTTTTGACTTGACCTTTTTAACTTTCTGCCTTTTTCCTTGCCTTGCCTTTAATTTTTGCCTTGCCTTGCCTTTTGAGTTTTTGCCTTGCCTTGTATTTTTGCCTTTTTGCCTTGACTTGCCTTTGACATTTTGCCTTTTTCACGTTTTGCATTGTCTTTTTGCCTTGCCTTTTCCCCTTTTTGCCTTTTTCAGTTGTCTTTTGGTTTTTTGCCTTTTTTCCTTGCTTTTTTCCATTTCTACTTTTGTCTTGTGTCTTTTCCTTTTTGTCATTTTGCATTGCTTTGTTACCTTTTGCTTTGCCTTTTAGCCTTTTTGCCATTCCTTGTATTGTCTTTCTGCCTTTTTCCTTGCCATGCCTTGCGTTTTTTCCTTTTTACCTTGCCTTGCATTTTTGCCTTGACTTTCCTTTTGACCTTTTGACTTCTCTTTTTGCTTTATTCACGTTTTGCATTGAATTTTTGCCTTTAGGTCTTTATGCCTTGCATTTTTGCATTTGTGCCTTGCCTTGCCTTGCCTTACCTTTTTGCCCTTTAGTCTTTTTGCCTTGGCTACCCTTGCCTATTTCCCTTTTTTCCTTTCCTTGCCTTGCCTTTTTCCTAGCCTTTTCCTGCCTTTACCTTTTTGTCATCTCTTGGCTAGGCTTTTTGCCTATTTACCTTGCCTTTTTGCCTTGCTTTGCCTATTTGCCTTTTTCCTTGCCTTTCCTTGCCTTCCATTTTTGTCTTTTTCCTTGCCTTGCCATACGTTTTTCCCTGGCATTTTGCCTCTTTTTCTTGCTTTGCTTTTTGCCTTGCCTTTTCCCTTTTCTCCTTGCCTTTTTGCATTTTGCCTTTTTGCCTCGCCCTTTTGCTTTTCCTTGACTTGTCTTTTTGCCTTCATGCCTTGCCTTTTGGCCTTTTTACCTTATAGCTTGCCCTTTTGCCTTTTTACCTTGCCTTGCCTTTTCGTCTTGCCTTTTTGGCTTTTTTCCTTGCCTTTCTGCTGTTTAGCCTCTTTGCCTTGCCTTTTTCCTTTTTTGCCTTTTTACCTTGCTTTGCCTTGCTTTTTTGCCTTTTTGCCTTCCCATTTCCATTGCTTTTTAGCTTTTTGCCTTGTCTTTTTTTACTTTTTGCCTCTTTGCCTTTATCCCTTTTTGCCTTTTACCTTATCTTATAGCCTTTTACCATTTTGCCTTGCCTTTTTGCCTTTTTTCCTTGCCTTCTTGCCTTTCTTCCTTGCCTTCTTGCCTTTTCGTTTTGCCTTGCCTTTTTCCCTTTTACTTTTTTTCCTTTTTACCTTGCCTTGCCTTTTTGCCTTGCCTTTCTCCCTTGTCTTTTTGGATTTTGGCCTTTTTTCCATTTTTACTTTTGCCTTGTCTTTTTTCCTCTTTGCATTGCCTTTTTGCCTTTTAGCCTTTATTCCTTTCCTTGCATTGCCTTTTTTGCTATAGACTTTTTTACCTTTTTCCTTGCCTTGCCTTGTGTTTTTGCCTTGACTTGCCTTTTGTCTTTTTGTCTTTTTGCCTTGTCTTTTTCCTTTTTCCCTTGTTATTTTGCCTTTTTCCGTTTTTGCCTTTTCTTTTTGCCTTTTGTCTTGCCTTTTTGAGGCGACTTTTTCCCTTTTTGCCTTGCCTTTTTCCTTGCCTTATGACCTTCTTATCAGTTTTTCTTCTCTTTTAGGCTTTTTACCATATTGCCTTGCCTTTGTGTGTTTTTCCCTTTTTGCCTTGCCTTTCGACTTTTTGCCTCTTTTCCTTTTGCCTTTCATGCTTTTGCCTTTTTGCCTTGCTTTTTCACAGTTTGCCTTCCCTTTTTCCCTTCCGTTTTAGCTTTTTGCCTTGTCTTCTTGACTTTTTCCATTGTTTTCTTTTTTCCTTTTGCCTTCTCTTTTTGTCTTTTTGTCCTTTTCCCTGCCCTTTTTGCCATTTTTCCTTGCCTGTATTCCTTTTTGTCCTGTCTTTTTGCTTAAGTTATTATTTTTTAATAATTTTTATTGTGTTTTAAGTGAAAGTTTGCAAATCCAGTCATTCTGTCACATATAAGCTTATATACACCTTACTACATACTCCCATTTTCTCTCCCCTTAATGAGTCAGCCTGCTCCCTTCTTCCAGTCTCTCGTTTTGTGACAGTTTTGCCAGTTTCTATCCCTCTCTACCCTCCCATATCCCCTCCAGAAAGGAGATGCCAATACAGTCTCAAGTGTCCACCTGATACAAGTATCTCAGTGTTCATCGGAATCTCTCTCCAGCCCATTGCCCAGTCCCTTCCACGTCTCATGAGTAGTCTTCGGGAATGATTCCTGTCCTGGGCCAACAGAAGTTTTGGGGACCATGACAGCCGGGATTCTTCTAGTCTTGGCCAGACCATTAAGTCTGGTCTTTTTATGAGAATTTGGGGTCTGCATCCCACTGTTCTGCTGCTCCCTCAGGAGTTCTCTCTTGTGTTCCCTGTCAGGGCAGTCATCGGTTGTGGCCGGGCACCATTTAGTTCTGGGCTCAGGATGATGTAAGTCTCTAGTTCATGTGGCCCTTTCTGTCTCTTGGGCTCATAGTTACCGTGTGACCTTGTTGTTCTTCATTCTCCTTTGATCCAGATGGGTTGACACCAGTTGATACATCTTAGATGGCCTCTTGTTAGCATTTAAGCCCCCAGAAGCCACACTTCAAAGTGGGATGCAGAATGTTTTCATAATAGAAATGCCAATTGACTTAGAAGTTCCCTTATGCCATAGTCCCCAAACCCCCGCCCTTGCTCCACTGGCCTTTGAAGCATTCTGTTTATCCTGGAAACTTCTTTGCTTTTGGTCAATTGAGCTGGCCTTCCCTGTACTGAGTATTGTCCTTCCCTTCACCTAATATAGTTCTTATCTACTAACTAATCAGTAAATAACCGTCTTCCACCCTCCCTCCCTCCCCCCTTGTAACCACAAAAGAATGTGTTCTTCTCAGTTTATACTATTTCTCAAGAACTTATAATACAGGTCTTATACAATATTTGTCCTTTTGCATCTGATTATTTTCACTCAGCATAATGCCTTCCAGGTTCCTCCATGTTATGAAGTGTTTCATAAGTTCGTCACTGTTCTTTATCGATGCGTAGTATTCCATTGTGTGAATACACCACAATTTATTTAACCATTCTTCTGTTGATGGACACCTTGGTTGCTTCCAGGTTTTTGCTATTCTAACAGTGCTGCAATAAACATGTGTGCGCATATATCTGTTCGTGTAAAGAATCTAGGGTATATTCCGAGGAGTGGGATTTCTGGGTTGTACGGTAGTTCTATTTCTAACTTTTTAAGAAAACGCCAGATAGATTTCCAAAGTGGTTGTACCATTTTACATTCCCACCAGCAGTGTATAAGAGTTCCAATCTCTCCGCAGCCCCTCCAACATATTTATTATTTCGTGTTTTTTGGATTAATGCCAGCCTTGTTGGAGTGAGCTGGAATCTCATCGTAGTTTTAATTTGCATTTCTCTAATTTTTTTTTAATGGCTAATGATCGAGAGCATTTGCTCATGTATCTGTTAGCCGCCTGAATATCTTCTTTAGTGAAGTGCGTGTTCATATCCTTTGCCCACTTTTTGATTGGGTTGTTTGTCTTTTGTGGTTGAGGTTTAACAGAATCATATAGATTTTAGAGATCAGGAGCTGATCGGAGATGTCATAGCTGAAAATTCTTTCCCAATCTGTAGGTGGTCGTTTTCCTCTTTCGGTGAAGTCTTTAGATGAGCATAGGTGTTTGATTTTTAGGAGCTCCCAGTTATACAGTTTCTCTTCGTCATTTTTGGTAATGTTTTGTATTCTGTTTATTCCTTGTGTTAGGGCTCCTAACGCTGTCCTTATTTTTTCTTCCATGATCTTTATCGTTTTAGTCTTTATGTTTAGGTCTTTGATCCACTTGTAGTTAGTTTCTGTGCATGGTGTGAGGTATGGGTCCTGTTTCATTTTTTTGCAAATGGATATCCAGTTATGGCAGCACCATTTCTTAAAAAGATTATCTTTTCCCCAATTTACTGACACTGAGCCTTTGTGAAATATCAGCTGCTCATATGTGGATGGATTTCTATCTGGTTTCTCAATTCTGTTCCATTGGTCTATGTGCCTGTTGTACCAATTTCAGGCTGTTTTGACTACTGTGGCTGTACAATAGGTTCTAAAATCAGGTAGAGTGAGGCCTCCCACTTTCTTCTTCTTTTTCAGTAATGCTTTACTTATCCGGGAATTCTTTCCCTTCCATATGAAGTTGGTGATTTGTTTCTCCATCACTTTAAAAAATGTCATTGGAATTTGGATCGGAAGTGCATTGTATGTATAGATGGCTTTTGGTAGAATAGACATTTTTACTATGTTAAGTCTTGCTATCCATGAGCAAGGTATGTTTTCCCACTTAGGTAGGTCCCTTTTAGTTTCTTGCACTAGTACTTTGTAGTTTTCTTTGTATAGGTCTTTAACATCTTTGGTAAGATTTATTCCTAAGTATTTTATCTTCCTGGGGGCTACTGTGAATGGTATTGATTTGGTGATTTCCTCTTCCATGTTCTTTTTGTTGATGTAGAGGAATCCAAGTGATTTTTGTATGTTTATCTTGTAACCTGAGACTCTGTTGAACTCTTCTATTAGTTTCAGTAGTTTTCCGGAGGATTCCTTAGGGTTTTCTGTGTATAAGATCATGTCATCTGCAAATAGATATAATTTTACTTCTTCCTTGCCAATCCGGATGCCCTTTATTTCTTGGTCTAGCCTAATTGCTCTGGGTAGGACCTCTAGCACAATGTTGAATAAGAGCGGTGATAAAGGGCATCCTTGTCTAGTTCCCGTTCTCAAGGGAAATGCTTTCAGGCTCTCTCCATTTAGAATGATGTTGGCTGTTGGCTTTGTATAGATGCCCTTTATTATGTTGAGGAATTTTCCTTCCATTCCTCTTTTGCTGAGAGTTTTTATCATGAATGGGTGTTGGACTTTGTCAAATGCTTTCTCTGCATCAGTTGATGAGATCATGTGGTTTTTGTCCTTTGTTTTATTTATATGGTGGATTACATTAATGGTTTTTCTAATATTAAACCAAACTTGCATAAAAAAATAATAAATCCCACTTGGTAGTGGTGGATTATTTTTTTGATATGTTGTTGAATTCTATTGGGTAGAATGTCGTTGATAATTTTTGCATGTATGTTCATGAGGGATTCCGTAATTTTCGTTTTTTGTGGTGTCTTTACCTGGTTTTGGTATCAGGTATATGGTGGCTTCATAGAATGAGTTAGGTAGTATTCTGTCATTTTCTATGCTTTGAAATACCTTTAGTAGTAGTGGTGTTAACTCTGAAGGTTTGGTAGAACTCTGCAGTGAAGCCATCCGGGCTAGGGATTTTTTTATTGGGAGTTTTTTTGATTACCTTATCAATCTCTTTTTTTGTTATGGGTATTTAGTTGTTCTACTTCTGATTGTGTTAGTTTAGGTCGGTAGTGTTTTTCTAGGAATTCATCCATTTCTTCTAGGTTTGCAAATTTGTTAGAGTACAATTTTTCATAATAATCTGATATGATTCTTTTAATTTCACTTGGGTCTGTTGTGATATGAACCATCTCGTCTCTTATTTGGGTTATTTGTTTCCTTTCCTGTATTTCTTTAGTCAGTCTAGCCAATGGTTTATCAATTTTGTTAATTTTTTCAAAGAACCAACTTTTGACATTGTTAATTCTTTCAATTGTTTTTCTGTTCTCTATTTCATTTAGTTCAGCTCTAATTTTTATTATGTGTTTTCTTCTGGCGCCTGATGGATTCTTTTGTTGCTCGCTTTCTATTTGTTCAAGTTGTAGGGACAGTTCTCTGATTTTGGCTCTTTCTTCTAATGATGACTAGAGTAGAAAAGAGTTGAATACGGCAGAATAGGGCCAAATCGAGCCGAATCCCACCGCATAGAGCCTAATCAGCTGAATTGAGCCAAATTGAGCTGATTTGAACTGAAAGGTGCCGAATCTCATCGAAATGTGTCAAATTAAATTGAAGAGATTAGAGTAGGGTAGGTTAAGGTAGGGTAGAGGAGAGTAGAACAGAACAGAAGGAATAGATTAGGGTCGAATAGAGTCGATTAGAGCCGAATCAAACCGAATTGAGACAAATCTTGCCAAATCGCATCGTATGGTGTCGAATCTCTTAGATTCGCTTCGAATCCTTTGAATTCGGGTTGAATTGTCCTGCACTGAATCACATTTTTAGAATGGATTATAGTCGAGTAGGATAGGGTACAGTAGATTACAATAGAATAGAGTACAACAGATTAGAATGGAGTAGAATGCTGGAGTGGAGCTGAATGTTTTTGAGTGGAGTCAAATGGCATCGAATACAGACAAATACAGTCGAATAGAGCTGATTAGAGACGAATAGAGCCAAATCGGGCTGAACCGAGCCAAATCAAATCGAATCAAACCGATTTGAACCGAATGGAGCCCATTGAAGCCGATTCAAGCCTAGCCACATCGAATCGCGTCGAACAGTGTTGAAATGCGACGAATCGAATTGAATAGAGTAGGGTAGGTTAGGGTAGAATAGAAGAGAATAGGACAGAACAGAATAGAAAGAACGCAATAGAATAGGGTAAGAAGAGTAGGGCAGAGTGGAACAGAGTAGTGTAGAGTAGAATAGAGTCAGATAGAGCCAAATCAAGCCGAACCAATCCAAATGGATAGGAAAGAAGACAAATCGCGTCAAATAGAATCGAACCGATTAGAGTTTGTTAGGGTAGGGTAGAAAGGAATAGAGTAGGATAGTGTAGAATAGAGTGGAATTGTTTGGAATGGAGTCAAATGGAGTGGAATAGATACGAACAGAGTAGAAAAGAGTTGAATAGAGCCAAATAGAGCAGAATAGGGCTGAAAAAGGCCAAGTAGAGCCAAAGTGAGTCAAATCAAGCCTAACTGAGCTGAAACAACCTGAATGGAGCCGAATCGAGCCGAATCGAGCCTAATCATGCTGAATCCACACGATTCGAGCCGAATGGAGCCGAAAGGACCTGAATGGAGCAAGGCAAGGCAAGCATCAAACGGGACCCAGTCAGACCAAGCTGGATATGACCAGATCAAGCCGGGCATAAACAGATCAAACCAGATCTAACTAGACCCAACGGGATCATGCTGCATTAAACAGGGCCTAACTGTATCCAAGCGGATCCAATCGAATCCAGGTGGATAAAAGCAGACCAGCCGAAAAGAACCGGATCCAGCCAGACATAAAAGGATCCAGTCAGATCTGAATGGATTCAACCAATTTTAACCAGATGCACCCGGATTCAACCAGTCCCAACCGGTTCCAACCGGATCCATCCAGTTCCATACATTCCCATCTGGTTCCAACCGGATCCAAAAGATTGAAAGCGGATCCGTCCGGATCCAACTGGTTCCATGTAGACCAAGCCGGATCCATCAAGTTTCAACTGCTTCCAGCTGGATCCAACAGGCTCTGGCCGATTCCAACTGGATCCATCCGGTTCCAACCAGTTCCTTGCAGAACTACACGATCCCAACAGGTTCCACCCGGATCTCTCTGGTTCCAACCAGTTCCACCCGGATCCAACCGGTTCCAGCCGGTTTCAACTGGATCCATCCGGTTCCAACTGGTTCCTTCCAGAATTATCCGGTTCCGACCGGTTCCATCCGGATCCAGCCGGTTTCAGGCAGTTTCAACTGGATCCATCCGGTTCCAACTGGTTCCTTCTGGAATTATCCGGTTCCGACCGGTTCCATCCGGATCCAGCTGGTTTCAACTGGTTCCACCTGGATCCAACCGCTTCCAGCCGGTTTCAACTGGATCCATCGGTTCCAACCGGTTCCAGCCGGCTTCAACTGGATCCATCCGGTTCCAACCGGTTCCTTCCGGAATTATCCGGTTCCAACTGGATCTATCCGGTTCCAACCGGTTCCTTCTGGAAATATTCGGTTCCAACCGGTTCCAACCGGTTCCATCCACATCGATCTGGTTCCAACCGGTTCCATCCAGATCAATCAGCTTCCAACCGGATCCATCCGGTTCCACCCTGATCAATCGGGTTTCAACTGGTTCCAGCTGGATCCAACTGGGTCTAACTGGATCCATCTGGTTCTATCCGGTTCCAAAGTGTTCCTTCCGGAACTATCCGGTTGAACCCGTTCCATCCGGATCCATCCACTTCCAACCGGATCCAGCTGGATCCATTAGGTTTCAACTTGTTTCAGCTGGATCCAACCGGTTCCAACTGGATCCATCTGGTTCCAACCGGTTCATATCGAAACTGGTTCCAACCGGTTCCATCCGGATTCATGCGCTTCCAACCGGATCCATCCAGCTCCAACCATATCCATCTGTCTCCAAACAGTTCCAACCAGATCCAACAGGTTCCAATTGGTTCCATCCGGTTCCAACTGGATCCATCCCGTTCCATCCAGTTCCAATCGGTTGCTATCGTTTCCATCTGGATCCAGCCAGATCCAATCTGATCCCTCCTATTCCAAGCAAATCCAACCGGTTCCATCCAATTCCAACCGGATCAAATCAGCTCAAACGAATCTCGTTGAATGCCATTGAATCCCAACAAATTCCAACAAATTGCATCGAATCCCATCGAATTCCATCCAATCGCGTCGAATCCCGTCACACCCGTTTGAATCGCATTGAATTCTGTCAAATCCCGAAGAATCTCTTCAAACCCCGTTGAACCCTGTCGATTCTTGTCGAATCCTGTTGAATCGTCTCAAATCGTATTGAGTTCCATCACAACACGTCGAAATGCTTCGATTCCTGTCAAATTGCATTGATGGCATCGAATCGCTTCATGTCGGTTCCAAACCCGTTGAATTCCATTGAATCGCATCAAATGGCTTCGATTGGCAACTGATCGGGTCGATTCCTGTCACATCCCATCGCATCTCATTAAATTTGTTGAATCGTGTCAATCTGTGTCATGTTGCATTGAATCCCTTCAAACAAAGTCGAGTGCCATCGAATTGGGTCGAATCAAGTCGAATGGCATGGAATCCCGTCGAATCTTGTCGAATCACATTGAATCCTGTCGGATTGCCTCTAATCGTGTCAAATCGTGTTGGGTCGCTTCGATACCTGTCGAATCCCATCGATTCCCATCAAATGCCGGCCAATCACATTGAACGGCTTTGAGTCGGAACCAATGGAATAGATTAGAATGGAGTAAGGTAGGGTAAGTTCGGGTAGGGTAGACTACGGTGGACTATAGTAGACTAGAGTAAACTAGACTAGTAGTCTAGACTATTCCCCTAGGCTAGTAGCCTAGATGAGTAAACAAGAGTAGGGTAATGGATTACGGGTTAGGATTAGGTTTAAGTTTAGGTTCCGGGCTATCATAAGGGTTAAGTTTAGGATTACAGACGGACTAACTTTATGATTAGAATTAGGTTTAAGGTTCAGGTTTGGGTTAGATTTAGGTTTAGGATTAAGGTTAGGTTTAGGGTTTGGATGAAGTTCACAAAAGGGTGAGGGTTATTTTTATGGTTAGGGCTAGAGTTTGGGTTTGTTTTCAGGTTAGTGTTAAGGTTAGGGTTAGGGTTCCGGTAGGGTTAGATGTTATGTTTAGGGTTAGGTTTAAGTTTAGGGTTAGTCTGAAGTTTAGATTATGGGCGAGGGTTAGGTTAAGGGTTAGGATTAGGTTTAGGATTACAGATAGTGTTAGACGCTAGGTTTAGGGTGTGAGGGCGAGGTTTATTGTTAGGGTAGGCTTCACTTTAGGGTTAATGTTAGCGTTAGGTAGTATTTGGGTTACTGTTCCTTTAGAGTTAGGGTTAGGGATAAGGTTAGAGATAGCGTTAGGTTTAGGGTTGGGGATATATATGGTTAAGGGCCAGGGTGACTGTTGGGGTTAAGTTTACAGTTAAAGTGAGGGTTCAGGTTAATTGTTATGGTTAGGGTTAGGGGTAGAGTTAGTCTTAGGGTTAGGGTGAAGTTTTAATTAATAGCGAGGTTTAAGGTTAAGGTTAGAGTAAGGTTTAAGTTTAGTGTCAGGGTTAGGTTAAGGTTTAGAGTTAGGGTAGTGGTAAGGTTAGGGTTAAGGCTGGGTTTACTGTAAAGGGTAAGGCTAGGTTAGGTTGAGGTTTAGAGTTAGAGTTATTGCTAGGGTTTACGGTTAGGGATAGGGTCAAGTTTAGAGTTATTGTTAGGTTTAGGGTTAGGGTTAGGGTGGAGTTCAGGTTAGGGTTGAGTTCACGATTAGGGTAAGGTTTAGGTTTATGTCAGGGTTAGTGCTAGGATTAGGGATAGGGTTAGGGTTGGGAAAAGTGTTAGAGATTCATGTGAGAGTTGGTGTTAGGTTTGCAGTTAAGCTGATGTTTTAGGGCGTTCCGGTTAGGGTTAAGGTGAGAGTTAGGGTTAGGGTTATGTTTAGGTTTAGTGCCAGTGTTAGGGGATAGTTTAGGGTTAATTTAGTTTTAGCGTTAGGTTTAGGTTTAGGGTGAATTTAGGTTAAGGATGAGGGTTATGGTTACTATTAGGGTTAGGTGTTTTGGTTAATGTTAGGGTCAGGTTTAAGGTTAGGTTCAGGGTTAGGCTTAGGGTTTGGTTTAGGATAAGGTTTAGGGAGAACTGCCTTGCGGTAGGCGTGCTCTGTAAGTGGAAGGAGTATGCAGTCTTACTGTTAAGCTATTGTGAAGGCTCGTTTTGGAAAGGGCAAACAAAGAGCCGGGGGAAATCTTAGCAGAGCCCGGTGCCTTTCCACGGTTCAAAGCGTGGAACTGCAGACTCTCTTGCAAAGAAGAGAGCGCACAGGCAATAGCAGCCTGCACGTTTCTCAGTGAAAGGGAGAACTGCATGACTTCATCCAGTCCTCTGAGCAAAGCAGGCAGAGGGAGAGAAACTTTCTTTCCTTCTTCTTTCCTGCATCGAATTCCTCATTTGCTCTTGCAAACGCAAGGCTTCTTCTGAAAAACTACGTCGCGGTGCAGGGATCCTTGCAGAGGAGCAACGGCATAGTTTGAGCTGGAAGGGCTTGGGAAAGCAGCCGGGGAGAAAAGAAAGGTCTTTTGCTATTCTCTTTTCTTTCTGCCTGAATGCAGTCAATTGGCACTTGCCAAAGCAAGGTTTCCCAGCACAAACTACAAAGCAGCAGCTCTCTCCTGGCAGAGGAAATCCCATGCAGCATTGCCCTGGCGAGATATTGTTGCTACAGTGAGGCCCAGGGAAAACACACTGCCTACAGAAATACTAGCAAAGCCCTGTGTTTCCCCACAGGAATGTATGTCACTTTCAGTTCTTTGCCAGCAATGGAGCTCAGAGGCAAAGTCAGATTGTGTGTATCTCAGGGAGAGAAAGAACACTGTGACTTCCCCCGATTCTCTGACGAAAGCAGTTAGAGGGAGAAAAGCGTCCTTTGCTTTCGCTTTCCCGCAATGAGCTCGGCAGATCTGCCCTTCGCGAAGGGCCGTTTTCCCCCGAAGAACTGCCTCGCCGTACCCCGGTTCTGGAAGTGGAACGAGTATGCAGTGTTAGCGTTCAGCTATTGTGAAGGCTCGCTTTGGCGCAGGGCAAACGAAGCGCCGGGGGAAATCTTAGCAGACCCCTGCACCTTTCCACGGTTCAAAGCGTGGAACTGCAGACTCTTTTGCAAAGAAGAGAGCGCCCAGGCAACAGCAGCCTGCACGTTTCTCAGTGAAAGGGAGAACTCCCTGACTTCATCCAGTCCTCTGAGCAAAGCAGGCAGAGGGAGAGAAACTTTCTTTCCTTTATCTTTCCTGCAACGAATTCCTCATTTGCTCTTGCAAACGCAAGACTTCTTCTGAAAAACTAAGTCGCGGGGCACGGATCCTTCCAGAGGAGCAACGACATAGTTTTAGCTGGAAGGACTTGGCGGAGCAGCAGGGGAGAAAAGGCCTCTTGCTATTCCTAAACCCTAACCCTAAACCTCATAATTAAAATAAACTTCACACTAAGTCTAACCCTAAAACTAAAAAAACAACCTAAGCATGACACTAAATCTCCTCCTAACCCTGACCCTAACCCTAACCCTAATCCTAAGCATAAACCTAATCCTAACTCTAACTCTAACCCTAACCCTAACTGTAACACCCTAAAACATCAGCTTAACTGTAAACCTGACACTAACCCTCACACGAATCCCTAACCCATCCCCCAATCCTAACCCTATCCCTAATCCTAGCCCTAACCCTGAACTAAACCTAACCCTTACCCTAACCCTAAAATTAACCCTAACATTAACTCTACCCTAACCCTAAACTTAAGCCTAACAATAACTCTAAACGTAACCCTAACCCTAACCCAGCACTACTCTTTACTGTAAACCTAGCCTTCACAGTAACCTTACCCCTACCGTAACCCTAACCCTAAACCTAACCCTGACACTAACCTTAACCCTAACTCTAACCTTAACCCTAACCCTCACTATTAACTGAAACTTCACCCTAACCCTAACCCTAACTCTAACTCTAGCCCTAACCATAACAATTAACCTAAACCCTCTCCTTAACGGTAAACCTAACACTAACACACACCCTAACCCTTAACCGTGTCCCCAACCCTAAACCTAATGCTATCCCTAAACTTATCCTTAACCCTAACTCTAACACGAAGAGTAACCCCAATCTAGTCCTAACCCTAACATTAACCTTAAACTTAAGACTAGCCTAACCATAAACCTAAACCTAACACCCTAAACCTAATGTCTAACATTATAATTCTAACCCTAATTCTAACCCTTATCCTAACCCTCACACTTAACCTGAACTTCACACTAATACTAACCCTGTTCGTAAATCTAACCCTAAACATAACCCCTAACCCTAATCCAAACCCTAAACCTAAGCTTAAAAGTAACGTGAGCACAAACCCAAACTCCAGCCCTAACCATAAAAAGAACCCTCACCCTAGCCTAAACATCATCCGAACCCTAACCCTAACCTTAGCCCTAACCTAAACCTAAGCAAAACCCTTACCTTAAACCTAACTCTAACCATAACACTAGTCCATCTGAAACCCTAAACCTAACCCTTACGATAGCCCTGAACCTAACCCTAACCCTAAACATAATCCTAATCCTAAACCTAACCCTAACTCTAAACTTGACCCTAAATAGAACACTAGCTCTGACCCTAAATACAACACTAACTCTAACCCTAAACTTGGACGTAAACCTAAATATTACCCTACACCTAACCCTAACCCTAAACCTAACCCTAACTCGAACTCTAACCCTAATCATAACACTTACCCTAAACGCTCACCTTAAGTGTAAAACTAACCGTAACCTTCACTCTAACCCCTAACCGTAGCCCACAACCCTAACCCTAATGCTAACCCTAGCCCTAACCACAACACTAACCTGAAACCCCTAAGCCATAAAGATAACACCAACCCTAACGCAAACCCTAAGCCATAACACCAAAACCTAACCTAAACCTTAACACTATCCCTCACCCTAACTCTAACACTAACCCGAAACCTAATCATAAACCTAACCCTAACACTGAACCAAACTTAACCATGACCAGAACCACAATGCCTAACCGAAACCCTCACCCAAACCCTAACCCTAAACTACACCTCTAAACCCTAACACCTTACCATAACCATAATCCTAACTCTACCCAACCCTAACCATAAACCTAACACTCACCCCAACCACAATGCCTAACACAAATCGTAACCCTAACTGTTACACTTAACCCTAACCTAAAATCTAACCCTAACCCTAAAACTAAACACAACCCATAAACTTAACCCTAACCCTAAACATAAACTTAACACTAACCTGAAAACGTACACAAGCCTTAGCCATAACCCTAACCCTCACCCTACTTTACTTCACCCTATCCCGAACCTAAAGCTAACCCTAACTTAAACCCTAATCCTACCCCTAAACCTAACCCTAACCTTAACCTTGGCCCATATGTAACCCTAAACCTAACCCTTATAATAACTCTGACACTAACCCTCGTCCGAAACCTAATTCTAATCCTAACCCTGACCCTAACCCTAACCTAACCTTAACCCTAACTTTAAGCCTACCATAAACTTAACCTAAACCTAACCCCTAACCCAACTCTAACCCTAAACCTAGCCCTAACCCTAACCGTAACAGTTACGCAAAACCCTCACCTTAACTGTAAACGTAAATCTAACTCTTACCGTAACCCTAAACTTAACCCTAATTATAACCCTATCCTAAACCTAACTGAAACACTAACCACTAACCCGAACTCTAACCCTAATGCTTACCCTAAACCTAACCTTAACCCTAAACCTAACCTTTACCACTAACCCTAACTCTAACCCTAACCCGAAAACAAACCCTCACACTTAACAAAAATTTCAACCTAACCATAACCCTAAACCTACCCTAACTTCATTCAAACCCTAACCCTAAGCTAAACTAACACTAAACCTAACCCTAACCCTAAACCTAAATCTAACCCTAACCCTGAATCTAACCTGAACTCTAAACCAAAACCCTAAACCTGACCCTAACTTTAATCCAAACACCTACCCCAACCCTAACCCTCATCCTTAACCTAAATTTCACCCTAAACCTAAGCCTAAAGCACTATCACCATACTCTAGCCTAACTCTAAACCTAACCTAACTCTAACCCTAAACCTTACTGTAACACCCAAAAACATCAGCTTAATGTAAACATAACACTAATCCTCACACGAAACCCTAACCCTTTCCCTAACCCTATCCCTCATCCTAACCCTAAACCTGACGTAAACCTAACCCTTACCCTAACCTTAAACTTAACCTTAACCTTAACTTTACCCTAACCTTAACCGTAAACCTAACAATAACTCTAAACCTGACCTTAACCCTAACCCTAAACCCTAGCACTAACTCTAAACCTAACCCTAACCTAGCCTTACACTTTACCGTAAACCCAGTCTTAACCCTAACCCGACCGCTACCTTAACCCTAACCTGAACCTAACCCTAACACTAACCTTAACCCTAAATCTAACATTAACCCTGAACCCCACTATTAACTGAAACTTCACCATGACCCTAACTCTAACCATAACAATTACCCTAAACCCTCACCTTAACTGTAAACCTAAACCTAACCCTCACCATATCCCCAACCCTCACCCTAACCCCTAACAATATTCCAAACCCTAAACCTAATGCTATCCCTAACCCTAACTGTTACCCTAACACGAACAGTAACCCTAATCTAACACTAACCCTAACCATAAACCCAAAAGTAGCTCCCTAAACCTAACGTCTAACACTAACCCTAATCCTAACCCTAACCCTAACTCTCACCCTTAACCTAAACTTCACACTAACCCTAAACCTAAAACTAACCCTAACACTAAACATAACCCCTAACCCTAAACTGGACCCTAAATCTAACCATAACACTAACCTGAACACAAACCCAAACTCTAGCCCTAACCCTAAAAGTAACCCTCAGCCTATGCTAAACTTCAACCAAATCCTAACCCTAACCATAACCGTAAACGTAAACCTAGCCCAAACCCTAACCTTAAACCTAACTCTAACCGTAAAGCTAGTCCATCTGTAACCCTAAACCTAAGCCTTACAATAGCTCTGAACCTAACCCTAATCCTCAGCCCAACAATAGACCTAATCCTAAACCTAACCCGAACTCTAAACTTGACCCTAAATAGAACACTAACTCTAACCCTAAAGCAGGACTTAAATCTAAAACTTACCCTGCACCTAACCCTAAACCTAACCCTAACTCTAACTCTAACCCTAATCATAACACTTGCCCTAAAACCTAACCTTAACTGCAATACTAACTGTAACCCTCACCTAACCCCTAACCGTACCCCCAAAAGCTAACCCTAATGCTATCCCTAACCCTAACCCTAACACTCACCTGAAAACCTAAGCCCTAACGATAACCCTAACCCTAACCCAAAACCTAACCCCTAGCACCAAAGCCTAACCCGAACTCTAACACTAACCCTAAACCTAATCATAAAACTAACCCTAACCCTAAACCAAACCTAACCATGACCAGAACCACAATGCCTAACCGGAACCCTCACCCAAGCCCTAACCCAAAACTACTCCTCTAATCCCTAACACCTTACCATAACCAGAATCCTAAACCTACCCAACCCTAATCCTAAACCTAATCCTCACACCAACCACAATGCCTAACACAAACCGTAAACCTAACCCTAACCGTAACACTGAACTTAACCCTAACCTAAAATCTACCCCTAACCCTAAAAGTAAACAGAACCCATAAACTTATTCCCAACCCTAAACATAACCTTAACACTAACCTGAAAACTCAAGCAAACCTTAGCCATAACCCTAACCCTCACCCTATCTTAAACTTCACCCTATCCCTAATCTAAAGCACACCCTAACTTTAACCCTGACCCTAACCTTAACCTTGGCCCACCTGTAACCCCAAACCTAACCTTTACAATTACTCTGACCCTAACCCTCACCCTAAACCTAATCCTAATCCTAACCCTGACCCTAACCCTAACCAAACCTTAACCCTAACTTTACCCTACCATAAACTTAAACCTAACCCTAACCTGTAACCCGAAATCTAAACCTAACCCTAGCCCTAGCCCTAAACCTAACCCTAACCCTAAATGTAACACTTACCCAAAACCCTCACCTTAACTGTAAACATAAATCTAACTCTTAACCTAACCCTAAATATAACCCTACCCTAAACCTAACCGAAACACTAACACCTAACTCGAAATCAAATCCTGATCTTTAGCCTAAACCTAACCTTAACCCTAAGCCTAACCCTAACCACTAACCCTAATTCTAACCCTAACCCTAAGCCTGATCCTAAACCGAACCCTAACCCTTACCCTAAACCTGACCCTAACATTAACCGAAACACCTAACCCTGACCCAAACCCTAAACCTAACCCTAACCTTAACCCAAACACCTAACCCTAACGCTAACCCTAACCCTCATCCTTAACATAAATTTCAAGATAAACCTAAGCCTAACCTTAACCCTAAAACTAAACCTAACCCTAAGGAGGAGAGGAACAGAAGTTGGGATTGAGAATGGAGGTGAGGGGTGAGCAGGAGGCAGAGAGGAAGAGTCAGCCACGAAGGAGGCACAAGAGAGGGGGGCTCGGTAAACTGGGGGTAAGTGCGGGATAGAAAGTGGGGGATGGGGGAGGGTCCCCGCGGAGGAAGAGGAGTCCATAGCCCTAAACCTAAACCTCATCCTAACCCTAACTACAACCCTGACCTAACCATAACACTGTAAAACATCAGCTTAAGTGTAAACCTAACACTAACCCTCCCACGAACACCTAACCCTTTCCCTAACCCTAACCCTATCCCTAATCCTAACCTTAACCCTGACCTAAACCTAACACTTACCCTAACGCTAAACTTAACCTTAACTCCACCCTAAAACTAACAAAAACTCTAAACCTGACCCTACCTCTTACCCTAAACCCTAGTACTAGCTCTAACTCTAAACCTAACCCTAACCTAGCCCTACCCTTTACCGTAAACCTAGCCTTAACCCTAACCTTACCCCTACCCTAACCCTAACCCTAACACTAAACTTAACCCTAACTGTAATCTTAACCCTAACCCTGACCCTGACCCTGACTATTAACTGAAACTTCACCCTAAACCTAACCCAAACTCTAACTCGAACCCTAACTATAACACTTACCCTAAACCCTCACCTTAACTGTAAACCTAACCCTAACCCACACCCTAACCCACACCCTAACCACAACCCTCACCCTAACCCCTAACCGTATCCCCAACCCTAAACCTAATGCGATCCCTAACCCTATCCCTAACCCAAACACGAACATTAAACCTAATCTAACCCTAACTCTAACATTAACCCAACCCTAACCATAAACCTAACGTTAGCATCCTAAATCTAACCTCTAACACTAACTATAATCCTAACCCTAATTCTAACTCTTATCCTAACCCTCACCCTTAACCTAAACTTCACACTAACCCTAAACCAAAACATAACCCTAACCCTAAACATAACCCCTAACCCTAACCTGAACCCTAGCCTTAAAGCTAACCTGAACACAAACCCAAACTCTAGCCCTAACCATAAAAATAACCCTCACCCTATCCTAAACTTCATCCAAACTCTAACACTACCTTAAACCTATATCTAAACCTAACCCAAACCCTAGCCTTAAACCTACCTCTAACCATAACGCAAGTCCATCTGTAACCCTAAACCTAACCCTTACAATAGCCCTGAAATTAACCCTAAACCTAATCCTAGCCCTAGACCTAATCCTAACCTAACCCTAACTGCACCCTTGACCCTAAAGAGAACACTAACTCTAACCCTAAACCTGGACCGAAACCTAAATCTTCCCCTACACCTAACCCTAAACCTAAAAATAACTCCAACTCTAACCCTAATCATAACACTTATCCTAAACCCACACTTTAACTGTAAAACTAACCGTAACCCTCACCCTAACCCCTAGCCGTATCCCCCAAACCTAACCCTAGTGCAATCCCTAACCTTAACCCTAAAACTAACCTGAAACCCCTGAGCCCTAACGATAACCCTAACTCTAACACAAACCCTAACCCCTAACACCAAAGCCTAATCCAAACCTTAACCCTAACTCTCACCCTAACTCTAACACTAACCCGAAACCTAATCATAAACCTAAACCAAACCCAACCATGACCAGAACCACAATTCCTAACCGGAACCCTCACCCAAACCCTAACCCTAAACTACACCTCTTACCACTAACACCTTACCATAAACCTAATCCTAACCTTTATCCTAACCCTCACCCTTAACCTAAACTTCACACTAACCCTAAACCAAAGCGTAACCCAAACCCTAAACATAACCCCAACCCAAAACCGAACCCTAAACCTAACCTTAACACTAAGCTGAACACAAAACCAAACTTTAGCCCAAACCATAAAAATAACCCTCACCCTATCCTAAACTTCATCCAAACCCTAACCCTAAACCTAAACCTAACCCAAACCCTATCCTTGAACATAACTCTAACCATAATGCTAGTCCAAATGTAACCCTAAACCTAACCCTTACAATAGCCCTGAACCTAACCCTAAACCTGATCCTAACCCTAGACCTAAACCTAACCCTAACCCTAAATCTAACCTTGACCCTAAATTGACCACTGACTCTAACACTAAACCGGCACCTAAACCTAAATATTGCCCTACACCTAACCATAACCCTAACTCTAACCCTAATGATGACACTTAACCTAAACCCTCACCTAAACTGTAAAAGTAACCGTAACCCTCACCCTAACCCCTAACCGTGTCCCCAACCCTAACCCTAATGCTATTCGTAACCCTAACCCTAACCTGAACCCCTGAGCCCTAACAATAACCCTAACCAGAACCCAAACCCAAACCCTACCCCTTAACACCAAAGCCTAACCCAAACCTTAACTCTAACTCGAACACTAACCTGAAACCTAATTATAAACCTAACCATAACCCTAAACCAAAATTAACCATGGTCAGAACCACAATGCTTTACCAGAACCCTCACCCACCCCTAACCCTAAACTACACTTCTAACCCCTAACACCTTACCATAACCATAATCCTAAGCATACAGAACCCTAACCCTAAACCTAAACCTCACCCCAACCACAATGCCTAACACAAACCGTAACCTTAACTGTTACACTAAACTTAACCCTAACCTAAAATCTAACCCTAACCCTAAAACTAAACACAACCCATAAACTTAACCCTAACCCTAAACATAACCTTAACACTAACCCGAAAACTAACCCAAACCTTAGCCATAACCCTAACCCTCACCCTATCTTCAACTTCACCCTATCCCTAACCTAAAGCTAACCCTAACTTGAACCCTAAACCTAACCCTAACCTTAACCATGGCCCACTTGTAACCCTAAACCTAACCCTTACAATATCTCTGACCCTAACCCTCACCCTAAACCTAATCCTAACCCTGACCCTAACCCTAACCTAACCTTAACCTAACATTAAGGCTACCATAAACTTACACCTAACCCTAACCTCTAACCCTAACTCTAACTGTAACCCTAGCCCTAACCCTAACAGTAACACCCAAAACACTCAACTGTAAATGGAACTCTAACTCTTACCCTAACACTATACTTAACCCTAAACAGAACCCTACCCTAAACCTTACCGAAACAATAACCCCTAACCCTAACTCTAAACCTAATCATTAGCCTAAACCTAAACTGAACCTTAAACCTAAACCTAAACACTCACCCTAACTCTAACCCTAACCCTAAACCTAAAACAAACCCTCACCCTTAACCAAAATTTCACCCTAACCATAACGCTAAACCTACCTTAAATTCATTCAAACCCTAACCAAAACTAAAACTAACCCTAACGCTAACACTAACCCCAAACTTAAACTAAACATAACCTAACCCTAAACCTCAGAATTAAAATAAACTTCACACTAAGCCTAACCCTAAAACTAAAAAAACAACCTAAACATGACACTAAATCTCCACCTAACCCTGACCCTAACCCTAACCGTAATCCTAAGCATAAACCTAATCCTAACCCTAACTCTAACCCTAACCCTAACTGTAACACCCTAAAACATCAGCTTAACTGTAAACCTGACACTAACCCTCACACGAATCCCTAACCCATCCCCCAATCCTAACCCTATCCCTAATCCTAGCCCTAACCCTGAACTAAACCTAACCCTTACCCTAACCCTAAAATTAACCCTAACATTAACTCTACCCTAACCCTAAACTTAAGCCTAACAATAACTCTAAACGTAACCCTAACCCTAACCAGGCACTACCCTTTACCGTAAACCTAGCCTTCACAGTAACCTTACCCCTACCGTAACCCTAACCCTAAACCTAACCCTGACACTAACCTTAACCCTAACTCTAACCTTAACCCTAACCCTCACTTTTAACTGAAACTTCACCCTAACCCTAACCCTAAATCTAACTCTAACCCTAACCATAACAATTAACCTAAACCCTCTCCTTAACGGTAAACCTAACACTAACACACACCCTAACCCTTAACCGTGTCCCCAACCCTAAACCTAATGCTATCCCTAAACTTATCCCTAACCCTAACTCTAACACGAAGAGTAACCCCAATCTAATCCTAACCCTAACATTAACCTTAAACTTAAGACTAGCCTAACCATAAACCTAAACCTAACACCCTAAACCTAATGTCTAACATTATAATTCTAACCCTAATCCTAACCCTTATCCTAACCCTCACACTTAACCTGAACTTCACACTAATACTAACCCTGTTCGTAAATCTAACCCTAAACCTAACCCCTAACCCTAATCCAAACCCTAAACCTAACCTTAAAAGTAACGTGAGCACAAACCCAAACTCCAGCCCTAACCATAAAAATAACCCTCACCCTAGCCTAAACATCATTCAAACCCTAACCCTAACCTTAGCCCTAACCTAAACCTAAGCAAAACCCTTACCTTAAACCTAACTCTAACCATAACACTAGTCCATCTGAAACCCTAAACCTAACCCTTACGATAGCCCTGAACCTAACCCTAACCCTAAACATAATCCTAATCCTAAACCTAACCCTAACTCTAAACTTGACCCTAAATAGAACACTAGCTCTGACCCTAAATACAACACTAACTCTAACCCTAAACTTGGACGTAAACCTAAATATTACCCTACACCTAACCCTAACCCTAAACCTAACCCTAACTCGAACTCTAACCCTAATCATAACACTTACCCTAAACGCTCACCTTAACTGTAAAACTAACCGTAGCCTTCACTCGAACCCCTAACCGTAGCCCACAACCCTAACCGTAATGCTAACCCTAGCCCTAACCACCACACTAACCTGAAACCCCTAAGCCATAAAGATAACACTAACCCTAACGCAAACCCTAACCCATAACACCAAAACCTAACCTAAACCTTAACACTATCCCTCACCCTAACTCTAACACTAACCCGAAACCTAATCATAAACCTAACCCTAACACTGAACCAAACTTAACCATGACCAGAACCACAATGCCTAACCGAAACCCTCACCCAAACCCTAACCCTAAACTACACCTCTAAACCCTAACACCTTACCATAACCATAATCCTAACTCTACCCAACCCTAACCATAAACCTAACACTCACCCCAACCACAATGCCTAACACAAATCGTAACCCTAACTGTTACACTTAACTTAACCCTAACCTAAAATCTAACCCTAACCCTAAAACTATACAGAACCCATAAACTTAACCCTAACCCTAAACATAAACTTAACACTAACCTGAAAACGAACCCAAACCTTCGCCATAACCCTAACCCTCACCCTACTTTACTTCACCCTATCCCGAACCTAAAGCTAACCCTAACTTTAACCCTAATCCTACCCCTAAGCCTAACCCTAACCTTAACCTTGGCCCATATGTAACCCTAAACCTAACCCTTATAATAACTCTGACACTAACCCTCGTCCGAAACCTAATTCTAATCCTAACCCTGACCCTAACCCTAACCTAACCTTAACCCTAACTTTAAGCCTACCATAAACTTAACCTAAACCTAACCCCTAACCCAACTCTAACCCTAAACCTAGCCCTAACCCTAACCGTAACAGTTACGCAAAACCCTCACCTTAACTGTAAACGTAAATCTAACTCTTACGGTAACCCTAAACTTAACCCTAATTATAACCCTATCCCAAACCTAACTGAAACACTAACCACTAACCCTAACTCTAACCCTAATGCTTAGCCTAAACCTAACCTTAACCACTAACCCTAACTCTAACCCTAACCTAACTCTAACCCTAAACTTACTGTAACACCCAAAAACATCAGCTTAATGTAAACATAACACTAATCCTCACACGAAACCCGAACCCTTTCCCTAACCCTAACCCTATCCCTCATCCTAACCCTAAACCTGACGTAAACCTAACTCTTACCCTAACCTTAAACTTAACCTTAACCTTAACTCTACCCTAACCTTAACCGTAAACCTAACAATAACTCTAAACCTGACCTTAACCCTAACCCTAAACCCTAGCACTAACTCTAAACCTAACCCTAACCTAGCCTTACACTTTACCGTAAACCTAGTCTTAACCCTAACCCGACCGCTACCTTAACCCTAACCTGAACCTAACCCTAACACTAACCTTAACCCTAAATCTAACATTAACCCTGAACCCCACTATTAACTGAAACTTCACCATGACCCTAACTCTAACCATAACAATTACCCTAAACCCTCACCTTAACTGTAAACCTAAACCTAACCCTCACCATATCCCCAACCCTCACCCTAACCCCTAACAATATTCCAAACCCTAAACCTAATGCTATCCCTAACCCTAACTGTTACCCTAACACGAACAGTAACCCTAATCTAACACTAACCCTAACCATAAACCCAAAAGTAGCTCCCTAAACCTAACGTCTAACACTAACCCTAATCCTAACCCTAACCCTAACTCTCACCCTTAACCTAAACTTCACACTAACCCTAAACCTAAAACTAACCCTAACACTAAACATAACCCCTAACCCTAAACTGGACCCTAAATCTAACCATAACACTAACCTGAACACAAACCCAAACTCTAGCCCTAACCCTAAAAGTAACCCTCAGCCTATGCTAAACTTCAACCAAATCCTAACCCTAACCATAACCGTAAACGTAAACCTAGCCCAAACCCTAACCTTAAACCTAACTCTAACCGTAAAGCTAGTCCATCTGTAACCCTAAACCTAAGCCTTACAATAGCTCTGAACCTAACCCTAATCCCAAGCCCAACAATAGACCTAATCCTAAACCTAACCCGAACTCTAAACTTGACCCTAAATAGAACACTAACTCTAACCCTAAAGCAGGACTTAAACCTAAAACTTACCCTGCACCTAACCCTAAACCTAACCCTAACTCTAACTCTAACCCTAATCATAACACTTGCCCTAAAACCTAACCTTAACTGCAATACTAACTGTAACCCTCACCTAACCCCTAACCGTACCCCCAAAAGCTAACCCTAATGCTATCCCTAACCCTAACCCTAACACTCACCTGAAAACCTAAGCCCTAACGATAACCCTAACCCTAACCCAAAACCTAACCCCTAGCACCAAAGCCTAACCCGAACTCTAACACTAACCCTAAACCTAATCATAAAACTAACCCTAACCCTAAACCAAACCTAACCATGACCAGAACCACAATGCCTAACCGGAACCCTCACCCAAGCCCTAACCCAAAACTACTCCTCTAATCCCTAACACCTTACCATAACCAGAATCCTAAACCTACCCAACCCTAATCCTAAACCTAATCCTCACACCAACCACAATGCCTAACACAAACCGTAAACCTAACCCTAACCGTAACACTGAACTTAACCCTAACCTAAAATCTACCCCTAACCCTAAAAGTAAACAGAACCCATAAACTTATTCCCAACCCTAAACATAACCTTAACACTAACCTGAAAACTCAAGCAAACCTTAGCCATAACCCTAACCCTCACCCTATCTTAAACTTCACCCTATCCCTAATCTAAAGCATACCCTAACTTTAACCCTGACCCTAACCTTAACCTTGGCCCACCTGTAACCCCAAACCTAACCCTTACAATTACTCTGACCCTAACCCTCACCCTAAACCTAATCCTAATCCTAACCCTGACCCTAACCCTAACCAAACCTTAACCCTAACTTTACCCTACCATAAACTTAAACCTAACCCTAACCGGTAACCCGAAATCTAAACCTAACCCTAGCCCTAGCCCTAAACCTAACCCTAACCCTAAATGTAACACTTACCCAAAACACTCACCTTAACTGTAAACATAAATCTAACTCTTAACCTAACCCTAAATATAACCCTACCCTAAACCTAACCGAAACACTAACACCTAACTCGAAATCAAATCCTGATCTTTAGCCTAAACCTAACCTTAACCCTAAGCCTAACCCTAACCACTAACCCTAATTCTAACCCTAACCCTAAGCCTGATCCTAAACCGAACCCTAACCCTTACCCTAAACCTGACCCTAACATTAACCGAAACACCTAACCCTGACCCAAACCCTAAACCTAACCCTAACCTTAACCCAAACACCTAACCCTAACGCTAACCCTAACCCTCATCCTTAACATAAATTTCAAGATAAACCTAAGCCTAACCTTAACCCTAAAACTAAACCTAACCCTAAGGAGGAGAGGAACAGAAGTTGGGATTGAGAATGGAGGTGAGGGGTGAGCAGGAGGCAGAGAGGAAGAGTCAGCCACGAAGGAGGCACAAGAGAGGGGGGCTCGGTAAACTGGGGGTAAGTGCGGGATAGAAAGTGGGGGATGGGGGAGGGTCCCCGCGGAGGAAGAGGAGTCCATAGCCCTAAACCTAAACCTCATCCTAACCCTAACTACAACCCTGACCTAACCATAACACTGTAAAACATCAGCTTAAGTGTAAACCTAACACTAACCCTCCCACGAACACCTAACCCTTTCCCTAACCCTAACCCTATCCCTAATCCTAACCTTAACCCTGACCTAAACCTAACACTTACCCTAACGCTAAACTTAACCTTAACTCCACCCTAAAACTAACAAAAACTCTAAACCTGACCCTACCTCTTACCCTAAACCCTAGTACTAGCTCTAACTCTAAACCTAACCCTAACCTAGCCCTACCCTTTACCGTAAACCTAGCCTTAACCCTAACCTTACCCCTACCCTAACCCTAACCCTAACACTAAACTTAACCCTAACTGTAATCTTAACCCTAACCCTGACCCTGACCCTGACTATTAACTGAAACTTCACCCTAAACCTAACCCAAACTCTAACTCGAACCCTAACTATAACACTTACCCTAAACCCTCACCTTAACTGTAAACCTAACCCTAACCCACACCCTAACCCACACCCTAACCACAACCCTCACCCTAACCCCTAACCGTATCCCCAACCCTAAACCTAATGCGATCCCTAACCCTATCCCTAACCCAAACACGAACATTAAACCTAATCTAACCCTAACTCTAACATTAACCCAACCCTAACCATAAACCTAACGTTAGCATCCTAAATCTAACCTCTAACACTAACTATAATCCTAACCCTAATTCTAACTCTTATCCTAACCCTCACCCTTAACCTAAACTTCACACTAACCCTAAACCAAAACATAACCCTAACCCTAAACATAACCCCTAACCCTAACCTGAACCCTAGCCTTAAAGCTAACCTGAACACAAACCCAAACTCTAGCCCTAACCATAAAAATAACCCTCACCCTATCCTAAACTTCATCCAAACTCTAACACTACCTTAAACCTATATCTAAACCTAACCCAAACCCTAGCCTTAAACCTACCTCTAACCATAACGCAAGTCCATCTGTAACCCTAAACCTAACCCTTACAATAGCCCTGAAATTAACCCTAAACCTAATCCTAGCCCTAGACCTAATCCTAACCTAACCCTAACTGCACCCTTGACCCTAAAGAGAACACTAACTCTAACCCTAAACCTGGACCGAAACCTAAATCTTCCCCTACACCTAACCCTAAACCTAAAAATAACTCCAACTCTAACCCTAATCATAACACTTATCCTAAACCCACACTTTAACTGTAAAACTAACCGTAACCCTCACCCTAACCCCTAGCCGTATCCCCCAAACCTAACCCTAGTGCAATCCCTAACCTTAACCCTAAAACTAACCTGAAACCCCTGAGCCCTAACGATAACCCTAACTCTAACACAAACCCTAACCCCTAACACCAAAGCCTAATCCAAACCTTAACCCTAACTCTCACCCTAACTCTAACACTAACCCGAAACCGAATCACAAACCTAAACCAAACCCAACCATGACCAGAACCACAATTCCTAACCGGAACCCTCACCGAAACCCTAACCCTAAACTACACCTCTAACCACTAACACCTGACCATAAACCTAATCCTAACCTTTATCCTAACCCTCACCCTTAACCTAAACTTCACACTAACGCTAACCCAAAGCGTAACAAAAACCCTAAACATAACCCCTAACCCAAAACCGAACCCTAAACCTAACCTTAACACTAAGCTGAACACAAAACCAAACTTTAGCCCAAACCATAAAAATAACCCTCACCCTATCCTAAACTTCATCCAAACCCTAACCCTAAACCTAAACCTAACCCAAACCCTATCCTTGAACATAACTCTAACCATAATACTAGTCCAAATGTAACCCTAAACCTAACCCTTACAATAGCCCTGAACCTAACCCTAAACCTAATCCTAACCCTAGACCTAAACCTAACCCTAACCCTAAATCTAACCTTGACCCTAAATTGACCACTGACTCTAACACTAAACCGGCACCTAAACCTAAATATTGCCCTACACCTAACCATAACCCTAACTCTAACCCTAATGATGACACTTAACCTAAACCCTCACCTAAACTGTAAAAGTAACCGTAACCCTCACCCTAACCCCTAACCGTATCCCCAACCCTAACCCTAATGCTATCCGTAACCCTAACCCTAACACTAACCTGAACCCCTGAGCCCTAACAATAACCCTAACCCTAACCCAAACCCTAACCCCTAACACCAAAGCCTAACCCAAACCTTAACTCTAACTCGAACACTAACCTGAAACCTAATCATAAACCTAACCGTAACCCTAAACCAAACCTAACCATGGTCAGAACCACAATACTTTACCAGAACCCTCATCCACCCCTAACCCTAAACTACACTTCTAACCCCTAACACCTTACCATAACCATAATCCTAAGCATACACAACCCTAACCCTAAACCTAAACCTCACCCCAACCACAATGCCTAACACAAACCGTAACCTTAGCTGTTTACACTAAACTTAACCCTAACCTAAAATCTAACCCTAACCCTAAAACTAAACACAACCCATAAGCTTGACCCAAACCCTAAACATAACCTTAACACTAACCCGAAAACTAACCCAAACCTTAGCCATAACCCTAACCGTCACCGTATCTTCAACTTCACCCTATCCCGAACCTAAAGCTAACCCTAACTTGAACCCTAAACCTAACCCTAACCTTAACCATGGCCCACTTGTAACCCTAAACCTAACCCTTACAATATCTCTGACCCTAACCCTCACCCTAAACCTAATCCTAACCCTGACCCTAACCCTAACCTAACCTTAACCTAACATTAAGGCTACCATAAACTTACACCTAACCCTAACCTCTAACCCTAACTCTAACTGTAACCCTAGCCCTAACCCTAACAGTAACACCCAAAACACTCAACTCTAAATGGAACTCTAACTCTTACCCTAACACTATACTTAACCCTAAACAGAACCCTACCCTAAACCTTACCGAAACAATAACCCCTAACCCTAACTCTAAACCTAATCATTAGCCTAAACCTAAACTGAACCTTAAACCTAAACCTAAACACTCACCCTAACTCTAACCCTAACCCTAAACCTAAAACAAACCCTCACCCTTAACCAAAATTTCACCCTAACCATAACGCTAAACCTACCTTAAATTCATTCAAACCCTAACCAAAACTAAAACTAACCCTAACGCTAACACTAACCCCAAACCTAAAACTAAACATAACCTAACCCTAACCCCTAACCCTAAACCTCATAATTAAAATAAACTTCACACTAAGCCTAACCCTAAAACTAAAAAAACAACCTAAACATGACACTAAATCTCCACCTAACCCTGACCCTAACCCTAACCGTAATCCTAAGCATAAACCTAATCCTAACCCTAACCCTAACTGTAACACCCTAAAACATCAGCTTAACTGTAAACCTGACACTAACCCTCACACGAATCCCTAACCCATCCCCCAATCCTAACCCTGTCCCTAATCCTAGCCCTAACCCTGAACTAAACCTAACCCTTACCCTAACCCTAAAATTAACCCTAACATTAACTCTACCCTAACCCTAAACTTAAGCCTAACAATAACTCTAAACGTAACCTTAACCCTAACCCAGCACTACCCTTTACTGTAAACCTAGCCTTCACAGTAACCTTACCCCTACCGTAACCCTAACCCTAAACCTAACCCTGACACTAACCTTAACCCTAACTCTAACCTTAACCCTAACCCTCACTATTAACTGAAACTTCACCCTAACCCTAACCCTAAATCTAACTCTAACCCTAACCATAACAATTAACCTAAACCCTCTCCTTAAGGTAAACCTAACACTAACACACACCCTAACCCTTAACCGTGTCCCCAACCCTAAACCTAATGCTATCCCTAAACTTATCCCTAACCCTAACTCTAACACGAAGAGTAACCCCAATCTAATCCTAACCCTAACATTAACCTTAAACTTAAGACTAGCCTAACCATAAACCTAAACCTAACACCCTAAACCTAATGTCTAACATTATAATTCTAACCCTAATCCTAACCCTTATCCTAACCCTCACACTTAACCTGAACTTCACACTAATACTAACCCTGTTCGTAAATCTAACCCTAAACCTAACCCCTAACCCTAATCCAAACCCTAAACCTAACCTTAAAAGTAACGTGAGCACAAACCCAAACTCCAGCCCTAACCATAAAAATAACCCTCACCCTAGCCTAAACATCATCCAAACCCTAACCCTAACCTTAGCCCTAACCTAAACCTAAGCAAAACCCTTACCTTAAACCTAACTCTAACCATAACACTAGTCCATCTGAAACCCTAAACCTAACCCTTACGATAGCCCTGAACCTAACCCTAACCCTAAACATAATCCTAATCCTAAACCTAACCCTAACTCTAAACTTGACCCTAAATAGAACACTAGCTCTGACCCTAAATACAACACTAACTCTAACCCTAAACTTGGACGTAAACCTAAATATTACCCTACACCTAACCCTAACCCTAAACCTAACCCTAACTCGAACTCTAACCCTAATCATAACACTTACCCTAAACCCTCACCTTAACTGTAAAACTAACCGTAGCCTTCACTCGAACCCCTAACCGTAGCCCACAACCCTAACCCTAATGCTAACCCTAGCCCTAACCACAACACTAACCTGAAACCCCTAAGCCATAAAGATAACACTAACCCTAACGCAAACCCTAACCCATAACACCAAAACCTAACCTAAACCTTAACACTATCCCTCACCCTAACTCTAACACTAACCCGAAACCTAATCATAAACCTAACCCTAACACTGAACCAAACTTAACCATGACCAGAACCACAATGCCTAACCGAAACCCTCACCCAAACCCTAACCCTAAACTACACCTCTAAACCCTAACACCTTACCATAACCATAATCCTAACTCTACCCAACCCTAACCATAAACCTAACACTCACCCCAACCACAATGCCTAACACAAATCGTAACCCTAACTGTTACACTTAACTTAACCCTAACCTAAAATCTAACCCTAACCCTAAAACTAAACAGAACCCATAAACTTAACCCTAACCCTAAACATAAACTTAACACTAACCTGAAAACGAACCCAAACCTTCGCCATAACCCTAACCCTCACCCTACTTTACTTCACCCTATCCCGAACCTAAAGCTAACCCTAACTTTAACCCTAATCCTACCCCTAAACCTAACCCTAACCTTAACCTTGGCCCATATGTAACCCTAAACCTAACCCTTATAATAACTCTGACACTAACCCTCGTCCGAAACCTAATTCTAATCCTAACCCTGACCCTAACCCTAACCTAACCTTAACCCTAACTTTAAGCCTACCATAAACTTAACCTAAACCTAACCCCTAACCCAACTCTAACCCTAAACCTAGCCCTAACCCTAACCGTAGCAGTTACGCAAAACCCTCACCTTAACTGTAAACGTAAATCTAACTCTTACCGTAACCCTAAACTTAACCCTAATTATAACCCTATCCTAAACCTAACTGAAACACTAACCACTAACCCGAACTCTAACCCTAATGCTTAGACTAAACCTAACCTTAACCCTAAACCTAACCTTAACCACTAACCCTAACTCTAACCCTAACCCGAAACCAAACCCTCACACTTAACCAAAATTTCAACCTAACCATAACCCTAAACCTACCCTAACTTCATTCAAACCCTAACCCTAAGCTAAACTAACACTAAACCTAACCCTAACCCTAAACCTAAATCTAACCCTAACCCTGAATCTAACCTGAACTCTAAACCAAAACCCTAAACCTGACCCTAACATTAATCCAAACGCCTACCCCAACCCTAACCCTCATCCTTAACTTAAATTCCACCCTAAACCTAAGCCTAAAGCACTATCACCATACTCTAGCCCTAACTCTAAACCTAACCTAACTCTAACCCTAAACCTTACTGTAACACCCAAAAACATCAGCTTAATGTAAACATAACACTAATCCTCACACGAAACCCGAACCCTTTCCCTAACCCTAACCCTATCCCTCATCCTAACCCTAAACCTGACGTAAACCTAACTCTTACCCTAACCTTAAACTTAACCTTAACCTTAACTCTACCCTAACCTTAACCGTAAACCTAACAATAACTCTAAACCTGACCTTAACCCTAACCCTAAACCCTAGCACTAACTCTAAACCTAACCCTAACCTAGCCTTACACTTTACCGTAAACCCAGTCTTAACCCTAACCTGACCGCTACCTTAACCCTAACCGAAACCTAACCCTAACACTAACCTTAACCCTAAATCTAACATTAACCCTGAACCCCACTATTAACTGAAACTTCACCATGACCCTAACTCTAACCATAACAATTACCCTAAACCCTCACCTTAACTGTAAACCTAAACCTAACCCTCACCATATCCCCAACCCTCACCCTAACCCCTAACTATATTCCTAACCCTAAACCTAATGCTATCCCTAACCCTAACTGTAACCCTAACACGAACAGTAACCCTAATCTAACACTAACCCTAACATTAACCCTAAACTTAAACCTACCCTAACCATAAACCTAAAAGTAGCACAATAAACCTAACGTCTAACACTCACCCTCGTCCTAACCCTAACCCTAACTCTCACCCTTAACCTAAACTTCACACTAACCCTAAACCTAAAACTAACCCTAACACTAATCATAACCCCTAACCCTAAACTGGACCCTAAATCTAACCATAACACTAACCTGAACACAAACCCAAACTCTACCCCTAACCCTAAAAGTAACCCTCAGCCTATGCTAAACTTCAACCAAATCCTAACCTTACCTATAACCGGAAACGTAAACCTAGCCCAAACCCTAACCTTAAACCTAACTCTAACCGTAAAGCTAGTCCATCTGTAACCCTAAACCTAAGCCTTACAATAGCTCTGAACCTAACCCTAATCCTAAGCCCAACAATAGACCTAATCCTAAACCTAACCCGAACTCTAAACTTGACCCTAAATAGAACACTAACTCTAACCCTAAAGCAGGACTTAAACCTAAAACTTACCCTGCACCTAACCCTAAATCTAACCCTAACTCTAACCCTAATCATAACACTTGCCCTAAAACCTAACCTTAACTGCAATACTAACTGTAACCCTCACCTAACCCCTAACCGTACCCCCAAAAGCTAACCCTAATGCTATCCCTAACCCTAACCCTAACACTCACCTGAAAACCTAAGCCCTAACGATAACCCTAACCCTAACCCAAAACCTAACCCCTAGCACTAAAGCCTAACCCTAACTCTAACACTAACCCTAAACCTAATCATAAAACTAACCCTAACCCTAAACCAAACCTAACCATGACCAGAACCACAATGCCTAACCGGAACCCTCACCCAAGCCCTAACCCAAAACTACTCCTCTAATCCCTAACACCTTACCATAACCAGAATCCTAACCCTACCCAACCCTAATCCTAAACCTAATCCTCACACCAACCACAATGCCTAACACAAACCGTAAACCTAACCCTAACCGTAACACTGAACTTAACCCTAACCTAAAATCTACCCCTAACCCTAAAAGTAAACAGAACCCATAAACTTATTCCTAACCCTAAACATAACCTTAACACTAACCTGAAAACTCAAACAAACCTTAGCCATAACCCTAACCCTCACCCTATCTAAAACTTCACCCAATCCCTAATCTAAAACACACCCTAACTTTAACCCTGACCCTAACCTTAACCTTGGCCCACCTGTAACCCCAAACCTAACCCTTACAATAACTCTGACCCTAACCCTCACCCTAAACCTAATCCTAATCCTAACCCTGACCCTAACCCTAACCAAACCTTAACCCTAACATTACCCTACCATAAACTTAAACCTAACCCTAAGCTGTAACCCGAAATCTAAACCTAACCCTAGCCCTAGCCCTAAACCTAACCCTAAATGTAACACTTACCCAAAACCCTCACCTTAACTGTAAACATAAATCTAACTCTTAACCTAACCCTATATATAACCCTACCCTAAACCTAACCGAAACACTAACACCTAACTCGAAATCAAATCCTGATCTTTAGCCTAAACCTAACCTTAACCCTAAGCCTAACCCTAACCACTAACCCTAATTCTAACCCTAACCCTAAGCCTGATCCTAAACCGAACCCTAACCCTTACCCTAAACCTGACCCTAACATTAACCGAAACACCTAACCCTAACGCTAACCCTAACCCTCATCCTTAACATAAATTTCGAGATAAACCTAAGCCTAACCTTAACCCTAAAACTAAACCTAACCCTAAACCATCCACTAAATATAGCCCTAAACCTAAACCTCATCCTAACCCTAACTACAACCCTGACCTAACCGTAACACTGTAAAACATCAGCTTAAGTGTAAACCTAACACTAACCCTCCCACAAACACCTAACCCTTTCCCTAACCCTAACCCTATCCCTAATCCTAACCTTAACCCTAACCTAAACCTAACACTTACCCTAACGCTAAGCTTAACCTTAACTCCACCCTAAAACTAACAAAAACTCTAAACCTGACCCTACCTCTCACCCTAAACCCTAGTACTAGCTCTAACTCTAAACCTAACCCTAACCTAGCCCTACCCTTTACCCTAAACGAAGCCTTAACCCTAACCTTTCCCCCTACCCTAACCCTAACCCTAACACTAAACTTAACCCTAACTGTAATCTTAACCCTAACCCTTACCCTGACCCTGACTATTAACTGAAACTTCACCCTAAACCTAACCCAAACTCTAACTCGAACCCTAACTATAACACTTACCCTAAACCCTCACCTTAACTGTAAACCTAACCCTAACCCACACCCTAACCACAACCCTCACCCTAACCCCTAACCGTATCCCCAACCCTAAACCTAATGCTATCCCTAACCCTATCCCTAACCCAAACACGAACATTAAACCTAATCTAACCCTAACTCTAACATTAACCCAACCCTAACCATAAACCTAACGTTAGCATCCTAAATCTAACCTCTAACACTAACTATAATCCTAACCCTAATTCTAACTCTTATCCTAACCCTCACCCTTAACCTAAACTTCACACTAACCCTAAACCAAAACATAACCCTAACCCTAAACATAACCCCTAACCCTAACCTGAACCCTAGCCTTAAAGCTAAGCTGAACACAAACCCAAACTCTAGCCCTAACCATAAAAATAACCCTCACCCTATCCTAAACTTCATCCAAACTCTAACACTACCTTAAACCTAAACCTAAACCTAACCCTAACCTTAAACCTACCTCTAACCATAGCGCTAGTCCATCTGTAACCCTAAACCTAACCCTTACAATAGCCCTGAAATTAACCCTAAACCTAATCCTAGCCCTAGACCTAATCCTAACCTAACCCTAACTGCACCCTTGACCCTAAAGAGAACACTAACTCTAACCCTAAACCTGGACCGAAACCTAAATCTTCCCCTACACCTAACCCTAAACCTAAAAATAACTCCAACTCTAACCCTAATCATAACACTTATCCTAAACCCACACTTTAACTGTAAAACTAACCGTAACCCTCACCCTAACCCCTAGCCGTATCCCCCAAACCTAACCCTAATGCAATCCCTAACCTTAACCCTAAAACTAACCTGAAACCCCTGAGCCCTAACGATAACCCTAACTCTAACACAAACCCTAACCCCTAACACCAAAGCCTAATCCAAACCTTAACCCTAAGTCTCACCCTAACTCTAACACTAACCTGAAACCTAATCATAAACCTAAACCAAACCCAACCATGACCAGAACCACAATTCCTAACCGGAACCCTCACCCAAACCCTAACCCTAAACTACACCTCTAACCACTAACACCTGACCATAAACCTAATCCTAACCTTTATCCTAACCCTCACCCTTAACCTAAACTTCACACTAACCCTAAACCAAAGCGTAACCCAAACCCTAAACATAACCCCAACCCAAAACCGAACCCTAAACCTAACCTTAACACTAAGCTGAACACAAAACCAAACTTTAGCCCAAACCATGAAAGTAACCCTCACCCTATCCTAAACTTCATCCAAACCCTAACCCTAAACCTAAACCTAACCCAAACCCTATCCTTGAACATAACTCTAACCATAATGCTAGTCCAAATGTAACCCTAAACCTAACCCTTACAATAGCCCTGAACCTAACCCTAAACCTAATCCTAACCCTAGACCTAAACCTAACCCTAACCCTAAATCTAACCTTGACCCTAAATTGACCACTGACTCTAACACTAAACCGGCACCTAAACCTAAATATTGCCCTACACCTAACCATAACCCTAACTCTAACCCTAACTCTAACCCTAATGATGACACTTAACCTAAACCCTCACCTAAACTGTAAAAGTAACCGTAACCCTCACCCTAACTCCTAACCGTATCCCCAACCCTAACCCTAATGCTATCCGTAACCCTAACCCTAACACTAACCTGAACCCCTGAGCCCTAACAATAACCCTAACCCTAACCCAAACCCTGACCCCTAACACCAAAGCCTAACCCAAACCTTAACTCTAACTCGAACACTAACCTGAAACCTAATCATAAACCTAACCGTAACCCTAAACCAAACCTAACCATGGTCAGAACCACAATGCTTTACCAGAACCCTCACCCACCCCAACCCTAAACTACACTTCTAACCCCTAACACCTTACCATAACCATAATCCTAAGCATACACAACCCTAAACCTAAACCTCACCCCAACCCCAATGCCTAACACAAACCGTAACCTTAGCTGTTTACGCTAAACTTAACCCTAACCTAAAATCTAACCCTAACCCTAAAACTAAACACAACCCATAAACTTAACCCTAACCCTAAACATAACCTTAACACTAACCCGAAAACTAACCCAAACCTTAGCCATAACCCTAACCCTCACCCTATCTTAAACTTCATCCTATCCCTAACCTAAACCTAAACCTAACTTGAACCCTAAACCTAACCCTAACCTTAACCATGGCCCACTTGTAACCCTAAACCTAACCGTTACAATATCTCTGACCCTAACCCTCACCCTAAACCTAATCCTAACCCTGACCCTAACCCTAACCTAACCTTAACCTAACATTAAGGCTACCATAAACTTACACCTAACTCTAACCTCTAACCCTAACTCTAACTGTAACCCTAGCCCTAACCCTAACAGTAACACCCAAAACACTCAACTGTAAATGGAACTCTAACTCTTACCCTAACACTATACTTAACCCTAAACAGAACCCTACCCTAAACCTTACCGAAACAATAACCCCTAACCCTAACTCTAAACCTAATCATTAGCCTAAACCTAAACTTAACCTTAAACCTAAACCTAAACACTCACCCTAACTCTAACCCTAACCCTAAACCTAAAACAAACCCTCACCCTTAACCAAAATTTCACCCTAACCATAACGCTAAACCTACCTTAAATTCATTCAAACCCTAACCAAAACTAAAACTAACCCTAACGCTAACACTAACCCCAAACTTAAACTAAACATAACCTAACCCTAAACCTCAGAATTAAAATAAACTTCACACTAAGCCTAACCCTAAAACTAAAAAAACAACCTAAACATGACACTAAATCTCCACCTAACCCTGACCCTAACCCTAACCGTAATCCTAAGCATAAACCTAATCCTAACCCTAACTCTAACCCTAACCCTAACTGTAACACCCTAAAACATCAGCTTAACTGTAAACCTGACACCAACCCTCACACGAATCCCTAACCCATCCCCCAATCCTAACCCTATCCCTAATCCTAGCCCTAACCCTGAACTAAACCTAACCCTTACCCTAACCCTAAAATTAACCCTAACATTAACTCTACCCTAACCCTAAACTTAAGCCTAACAATAACTCTAAACGTAACCATAACCCTAACCCAGCACTACTCTTTACTGTAAACCTAGCCTTCACAGTAACCTTACCCCTACCGTAACCCTAACCCTAAACCTAACCCTGACACTAACCTTAACCCTAACTCTAACCTTAACCCTAACCCTCACTTTTAACTGAAACTTCACCCTAACCCTAACCCTAAATCTAACTCTAACCCTAACCATAACAATTAACCTAAACCCTCTCCTTAACGGTAAACCTAACACTAACACACACCCTAACCCTTAACCGTGTCCCCAACCCTAAACCTAATGCTATCCCTAAACTTATCCCTAACCCTAACTCTAACACGAAGAGTAACCCCAATCTAATCCTAACCCTAACATTAACCTTAAACTTAAGACTAGCCTAACCATAAACCTAAACCTAACACCCTAAACCTAATGTCTAACATTATAATTCTAACCCTAATCCTAACCCTTATCCTAACCCTCACACTTAACCTGAACTTCACACTAATACTAACCCTGTTCGTAAATCTAACCCTAAACATAACCCCTAACCCTAATCCAAACCCTAAAGCTAACCTTAAAAGTAACGTGAGCACAAACCCAAACTCCAGCCCTAACCATAAAAATAACCCTCACCCTAGCTGAAACATCATCCAAACCCTAACCCTAACCTTAGCCCTAACCTAAACCTAAGCAAAACCCTTACCTTAAACCTAACTCTAACCATAACACTAGTCCATCTGAAACCCTAAACCTAACCCTTACGATAGCCCTGAACCTAACCCTAACCCTAAACATAATCCTAATCCTAAACCTAACCCTAACTCTAAACTTGACCCTAAATAGAACACTAGCTCTGACCCTAAATACAACACTAACTCTAACCCTAAACTTGGACGTAAACCTAAATATTACCCTACACCTAACCCTAACCCTAAACCTAACCCTAACTCGAACTCTAACCCTAATCATAACACTTACCCTAAACCCTCACCTTAACTGTAAAACTAACCGTAGCCTTCACTCGAACCCCTAACCGTAGCCCACAACCCTAACCGTAATGCTAACCCTAGCCCTAACCACAACACTAACCTGAAACCCCTAAGCCATAAAGATAACACTAACCCTAACGCAAACCCTAACCCATAACACCAAAACCTAACCTAAACCTTAACACTATCCCTCACCCTAACTCTAACACTAACCCGAAACCTAATCATAAACCTAACCCTAACAGTGAACCAAACTTAACCATGACCAGAACCACAATGCCGAAACCCTCACCCAAGCCGTAACCCAAAACTACTCCTCTAATCCCTAACACCTTTCCATAACCATAATCCTAACCCTACCCAACCCTAATCCTAAACCTAATCCTCACACCAACCACAATGCCTAACACAAACCGTAAACCTAACCCTAACCGTAACACTGAACTTAACCCTAACCTAAAATCTACCCCTAACCCTAAAAGTAAACAGAACCCATAAACTTATTCCTAACCCTAAACATAACCTTAACACTAACCTGAAAACTCAAGCAAACCTTAGCCATAACCCTAACCCTCACCGTATCTTAAACTTCACCGTATCCCTAATCTAAAGCACACCCTAACTTTAACCCTGACCCTAACCTTAACCTTGGCCCACCTGTAACCCTAAACCTAACCCTTACAATTACTCTGACCCTAACCCTCACCCTAAACCTAATCCTAATCCTAACCCTGACCCTAACCCTAACCAAACCTTAACCCTAACTTTACCCTACCATAAACTTAAACCTAACCCTAACCCGTAACTCGAAATCTAAACCTAACCCTAGCCCTAGCCCTAAACCTAACCCTAACCCTAAATGTAACACTTACCCAAAACCCTCACCTTAACTGTAACCATAAATCTAACTCTTAACCTAACCCTAAATATAACCCTACCCTAAACCTAACCGAAACACTAACACCTAACTCGAAATCAAATCCTGATCTTTAGCCTAAACCTAACCTTAACCCTAAGCCTAACCCTAACCACTAACCCTAATTCTAACCCTAACCCTAAGCCTGATCCTAAACCGAACCCTAACCCTTACCCTAACCCTGACCCTAACATTAACCGAAACACCTAACCCTGACCCAAACCCTAAACCTAACCCTAACCTTAACCCAAACACCTAAACCTAACGCTAACCCTAACCCTCATCCTTAACATAAATTTCAAGATAAACCTAAGCCTAACCTTAACCCTAAAACTAAACCTAACCCTAAACCATCCCCTGAATGTAGCCCTAAACCTAAACCTCATCCTAACCCTAACTACAACCCTGACCTAACCGTAACACTGTAAAACATCAGCTTAAGTGTAAACCTAACACTAACCCTCCCACGAACACCTAACCCTTTCCCTAACCCTAACCCTATCCCTAATCCTAACCTTAACCCTGACCTAAACCTAACACTTACCCTAACGCTAAACTTAACCTTAACTCCACCCTAAAACTAACAAAAACTCTAAACCTGACCCTACCTCTTACCCTAAACCCTAGTACTAGCTCTAACTCTAAACCTAACCCTAACCTAGCCCTACCCTTTACTGTAAACCTAGCCTTAACCCTAACCTTACCCCTACCCTAACCCTAACCCTAACACTAAACTTAACCCTAACTGTAATCTTAACCCTAACCCTTACCCTGACCCTGACTATTAACTGAAACTTCACCCTAAACCTAACCCAAACTCTAACTCGAACCCTAACTATAACACTTACCCTAAACCCTCACCTTAACTGTAAACCTAACCCTAACCCACACCCTAACCACAACCCTCCCCCTAACCCCTAACCGTATCCCCAACCCTAAACCTAATGCTATCCCTAACCCTATCCCTAACCCAAACACGAACATTAAACCTAATCTAACCCTAACTCTAACATTAACCCAACCCTAACCATAAACCTAACGTTAGCATCCTAAATCTAACCTCTAACACTAACTATAATCCTAACCCTAATTCTAACTCTTATCCTAACCCTCACCCTTAACTTAAACTTCACACTAACCCTAAACCAAAACATAACCCTAACCCTAAACATAACCCCTAACCCTAACCTGAACCCTAGCCTTAAAGCTAACCTGAACACAAACCCAAACTCTAGCCCTAACCATAAAAATAACCCTCACCCTATCCTAAACTTCATCCAAACTCTAACACTACCTTAAACCTAAACCTAACCCAAACCCTAACCTTAAACCTACCTCTAACCATAACGCTAGTCCATCTGTAACCCTAAACCTAACCCTTACAATAGCCCTGAAATTAACCCTAAACCTAATCCTAGCCCTAGACCTAATCCTAACCTAACCCTAACTGCACCCTTGACCCTAAAGAGAACACTAACTCGAACCCTAAACCTGGACCTAAACCTAAATCTTCCCCTACACCTAACCCTAAACCTAGAAATAACTCCAACTCTAACCCTAATCATAACACTTATCCTAAACCCACACTTTAACTGTAAAACTAACCGTAACCCTCACCCTAACCCCTAACCGTATCCCCCAAACCTAACCCTAATGCCATCCCTAACCTTAACCCTAAAATTAACCTGAAACCCCTGAGCCCTAACGATAACCCTAACTCTAACACAAACCCTAACCCCTAACACCAAAGCCTAATCCAAACCTTAACCCTAACTTTCACCCTAACTCTAACACTAACCCGAAACCTAATCATAAACCTAAACCAAACCCAACCATGACCAGAACCACAATTCCTAACCGGAACCCTCACCCAAACCCTAACCCTAAACTACACCTCTAACCACTTACACCTTACCATAAACCTAATCCTAACCTTTATCCTAACCCTCACCCTTAACCTAAACTTCACACTAATCCTAAACCAAAGCGTAACCCAAACCCCTAACCCAAAACCGAACCCTAAACCTAACCTTAACACTAAGCTGAACACAAAACCAAACTTTAGCCCAAACCATAAAAATAACCCTCACCCTATCCTAAACTTCATCCAAACTCTAATCCTAATCTTAAGTGTAAACCTAAACCTAAACCAAACCCTAACCTTAAACCTAACTCTAAGTATAACGCTAGTCCACCTGTAACCCTAAACCTAAGCATTTCAATAGCCCTGAACTTAACCCTAAAACTAATCCTATTCCTAACCCTAGACCGAATCCTAAACCTAACTCTAACCTTGACCCTAAATAGAACACTACCTCTCACCCTGAACCTGAAAGTAAACCTAAATCTTACCCCACATCTAAACCTAACCCTAACCCTAAACCTAACCGTAACTCTAACTCTAACCCTAATCATAACACTTGCCCTAAACCCTCACCTTAACTGTAAAACTAACCGTAACCCTCACCAGAACCCCTAAACGTATCCCCCAACACTAACCCTAATGCTAGCCCTCACACTAACCTTAAACCCTAAGCCCTAACGATAACCCTAACCCAAACCATACCCCTAACACCAAAGCCTAACCCAAACCTTAAACCAAACACTCACCCTAAATCTAACACTAACCCGAAACCTAATCATAAACCTAACCCTAACCCTAAACCAAACCTAACCATGACCAGAACCAAAATGCCTAACCAGAACCCTCACCGAAACCCTAACTATAAACTACACCTCTAACCCCTCACACTTTACCATAACCATAATCCTAAGCCTACTCAACCCTGACGCTAAAACTAACCCTCAACC
Source organism: Elephas maximus indicus (assembly GCF_024166365.1). NCBI lineage: Eukaryota > Metazoa > Chordata > Mammalia > Proboscidea > Elephantidae > Elephas > Elephas maximus. Next base: position 1,214,428 of record NC_064824.1, on the reverse strand, counting down.
CAACCACAACACCTAAAACAAACCGTAACCCTAACCCTAACCGTAACACTAAATTTAACCCTAACCTAAAATCTAACCCTAACCCAGAACTAAACATAACCCATAAACTTAACCCTAACCCTAAACGTAACCTTAACAATAACCTGAAAACTTACCCAAACCTTTAGCCATAACCCTCACCCTAACCCACACCCTATCTTAAACTTCACCCTATCCCTAACCTAAAGCTAACCCTAACTTTAACCCTAACCCTACCCCTAAACCTAACACTAACCTTAACCTTGGCCCACCAGTCACCCTACACCTAACCCTTACGATAACTCTGACCCTAAACCTCACCCTAAACCTAATCCTAATCCTAACCCTACCCTAACTCTAACCTAACCTTAACCTTAACTTTAACCCTACCATAAAATTAAACCTAACCCTAAACCCTAATCCTAACTCTAACCCTAACCCTAACCGTAACACATACCCAAAACCTTCACCTTAACTGTAAACGTAACTCTAATTCTTACCCTAACCCTAAATAAAACCCTACCCTAAACCTAACCAAAACACCCCTAACCCTAACTCTAACCCTAATCCTTAGCCCAGACCTAACCATAACCCTAAACCTACCCTAACTTTATTCAAACCCTAACCTTAAACAAAACTAAAACAAACCCTAAACCTATCCCTAACCCTACCCCTGACACTAATCTGAACAATAACCCCTAACCCTAACCCTAACCCGCACGCTTAACATCAACTTCACCCTAACCCTATCCTAAAACTAAACATAACACTAAATCTCCCCCAACCATGAACCTAACCCAATCCTAAGCATAAAACTAACCCTAAACTTAACCCTAACCCTGACCCTGACCCTAACTCTAACCTTAATCCTAACCATAAAAATACCCTACACACTCAGCTTAAATGGAAACCTACCACTAACCCACACCCTAACATCTAAACCTAAACCCAACGCTTAACCTAACCCTATCTCTAACCTTATCCTAGCCCTACACCTAAACATGACTTAATCCTAACACTTACCCTAAACCTGACCCTAAACCTAACCTTAACCTTAAACCTAATCCTAACCTGAACCCTAACCCCTACCCCAAACCCTAAGCTCAACCCTCACCCTTAAATTAAACTTCACCCTATCCCGAACTCTAACTTTAAACCGAATCCTAATCCTAACTCTAAACCTAACCCTAAACCTGACTCTAACATTAACCCAAACACCTAACCCTAACAGGAAGCCTAACCCTGACCCTAACCCTAACCTGACCCTAACCTTAACCCAAACACCTAACCCTAACACTAAACCTAACCCTAACCCTCATCCTTAACCTAAACTGCACCCTAACCCTGACCCTGAAACTAAACATAACACTAAATCTCCCCCTAACCCTGACCATAACCCAAATCCTAACCATAAACCTAACCCTAACCCGAACCTTAACCCTAACCCTAACCCTGACCCTAACTCTAACTCTAACCCTAATCCAACCCTAAAACTTACCCTACAAACTCAACTTAAATGGAAACCTAGCACTAACCCTCACCCTAACATCTAAACCTAACCCCAACCCTTAACCTGACCCTATCTCTAACCTTAACCGTGCCCTAGCCTAACCATGATTTAACCCTAACACTTACCCTAAACCTAACCCTAAACCTAATCTTAAACCTAAACCTAAAACTAACCTTAACCCTAACCCTAACCCCTAACCCTAAGCTCAACCCTCACTCTTAACTTAAATTTCACCCAAACACTAACCCTAAAACGAACCCAACACTAACCCTAAACGCAAACATAAACCTGACCCTAACGTTAACCCAAACACCTAACCCGAACCCTAACGCTAACCCGAACTCTTAACCGAACCCTAAACTGATCCTAACCTTAACCCAAACACCTAACCCTAACATTAACCCTAAACATAACCCTCATCCTTAACCTAAACTTCACCCTAAACCTAAGCCTAAGCCTAACCCTAAAACTAAACCTAACCCTAAACTATCACCTAACTCTAGCCCGAATGCTAAACCTAACAATGACCCTAACCATAACACCCTAAAACATCAGCTTAACTGTAAACCTAACACTTACCCTCAGACGAACCCCTAACCCTTTCACAAACCCTAACCCGATCCCTAATCCTAAACCTAACGCTGACGTAAACCTAACCCTTCCCCTAAACCTAAACTTAAACCTAACCTTAACTCTACCTATACCTGAACCAAACAATAACTCGAATCCTGACCCTAACCATAACCCTAAACTCAGCACTAAGTATAATTCTAAACCTAACCCTAACCCTAACTCAGCCCAACCCTTTACCGTAAACCTAGTCTTAACCCTAACCTTACCTACCCTAAACCTAACACTAACGCTAACTTTAACCCTAACTTTTAGCGTAACCCTCACTATTAACTGAAACTTCACCCGAACCCTAACCCTAACTCTAACCATAACCATAACACTTACCCTGAACACTCACCTTAAGTGTAAAACTAACCGTAACCCTCAACCTAACCCCTAACTGTATCCCCCAACCCTAACCCTAAAGCTATCCCTAAGCCAAACCATAACACTCACCTGAACCTTTAAGCCCTAAGGATAACCCGAACCTGAAATCAAACCCTAACGCATAACACCAAAGCATAACCCAAACCTTAACCCTAACTCTCACCCTAACTCTAACACTAACCCGAAACCGAATCATAAATCTAACCCTAACCCTAAACCAAACCTAACCATGACCAGAACCACAATGCCTAACCAAAACCCTCACCCAAACTCTAACCCTAAACTACACCTTTAACTCCTAACACATTACCATAACCATAATCCTAACCCTAACCAAACCTAACCCTAAACCTAACCCTCATCCCAACCACAACGCCTGACACAAACCATAACCCTAACCCTAACAGTAACACTGTAAATAACCCTAACCTAAAATCTAAACCTAACCCTAAAACTAAACAGAACCCGTAAACTTAACCCTAACCCTAAACATAACCTTAACAAAAACCTGAAAACTAATGCAAACCTCAGCCATAACCCTAAACCTAACCCGCACCCTATCTTAAACTTCACCCTATCCCTATCCTAAAGCTAACCCTAACTTTAACCCTAAACCTAACCCTAACCTTAACCTTGGCCAACCTGTAACCCTCATCCAAACCCTTACAATAACTCTGACCCTATCCTTCGCCCTAAACCTAATGCTAATCCTAACCTAACCTTAACCCTACCATAATCTTAAACCAAACCCTAACTCCTAACCCTAACTCTAATCCTAACCCTAGCACTAAGCCTAACCCTAACACTAACTCTTACCCAAAACCCTCATCTTAACTGTAAACGTAACTCTAACTCTTACCCTAACCCCTAACCCTAAACGTAACCCTAAATATAACTCTACCGTAAACCGAACTGAAACACTAACCCCTAACCCTAACTCTAACCCTAATCCTTAGCCTAAGCCTACCCTTAATCGTAAACCTAACCCTAACCCTAAACCGAACCCTCACTCTTAACCAAAATTCCCCCTAACCATGACCCTAAACCTCCCCTAACTTCATTCAAACCCTAACCTTAGCCAAAAATAAAACTAAACTTAAACCTAACCCTAAATGTAAACCTGAACCCTAACCCCTAACCCTAACCCTCACGCTTAACATAAACTTCACCCTAACTCTAACCCTAAAACTAAATATAACACTAAATCTCCGCCTAACCCTGACCCTAACCCTAATCCTAACCATAAACCTAACCCAAACCTGAACCTAACTCTAACCCTAACCCTAATCCTAACCCTAAAACTTACCCTACACACTCAGCTTAAATGGAAACCTAGAACTAACCCTCACCCTAACATCTAAACCTAACCCCAACCCTTAACCTAACCCTATCTCTAACCTTAACCTAGCCCTAAACCTAACAATCACTTAACCCTAACATGTACTCTAAACCTAAGCATAAACCTAAACTGAACCCTAAACCTAATCCTAACCTTAACCCTAACCCTAACACTTAACGCTAACCTGAGCTCAACACTCGCCCTTAACTTTAAATGCACCCTAACACTAACCCTAAACTGAACCCTAACCCTAACCCTAAACCTAAGCCTAAACCTGACCCTAGCATTAACCCAAACACGTAAACCTGACCCTAATACTAACCCTAAATCTAACCCTAACCTTAACACAAACACGTAACGCTAACACTAGTCCTAACCCTCATCCTTAACGTATGCTTCACCCTAAACGTAAGCCTAAGCCTAACCTGAAACTAAACCTAACCCTAAACTATCCCCTCAGTCTAGCCCTAACCCTAAACCTAACCCTAACCCTAACTCTAACCATACCCCTAACCATAACACTCTAAAACATCAGCTAAACTGTAAATCTAACACTAACCATCACATGAATCGCTAACCCTTTCCCTAATCCTACCCCTATCCCTAATCCTAACCTTAACCTTGACCTAATCCTAACCCTTACCCTAACCCTAAACTTAACACTAACCTTAACTCTAACTTAACCCTAACCCTAACAATAACTCTAAACCTGACCCTAAGCCTAAACCCTAGCACTAACTCTAACTCTAAACCTAACCCTAACCTAGCCCTACCCTTTACCGTAAACCTAGCCTAAACCCTAACCTTATCCCTACCCTAAACCTAACCCTGACACTAACCTTAAGCATAACTCTAACCTTAACCCTAACCCTGACTATTAACTGAAACTTCACCCTAACCATAAGCCTAACTCTAACTCTAACCCTAACCATAACAATTACCCTAAACCCTCACCTTCAATGTAAACCTAAACCTAACCCTTAACCGTATCCCCAACCCTAAACCTAATGTTATCTATCCCTCACATTATCCCTAACCCTAACCCAAAGACGAACAGAAACCCTAATCTAACGCTAACCCTAACATTAACCCTAAACTTAACACTTCCCTAACCATAAACCTAACCCTAACACCCTAAACCTAAACTCTAACACTAACTAGAATCCAAACCCTAATGCAAACCCATATCCTAACTCTCACCCTTAACCTAAACTTCACACTAACCCTAAACCTAAACCTAATCTGAACATAACCACTAACCCTAACCTGAACCCTAAACCTAACCTTAGCACTAACATGAACACAAACCCAAAGTCTAGCCCTAACCCTAAAAATAACCCTCACCCTATCCTAAACTTCATCCAAACCCTAACGCTAACCTTAGTCCTAAACCTAAACCTAAACCTAACCCAACCCCTAACATTAAATCTAACTCTAACCATAATGCTAGTCCACCTGTAACCCTAAACCTAACCCTTAAAATACCCCTCAACCTAACCCTAAACCTAATCCTAACCCTAGACCTAATCCTAACCCTAACCCGAACTCTAACCTTGACCCTAAATAGAACACTAACTCTACCCCTAAACCTAAAACTAAAGCTAAATCTTACCCTACACCTAACCCTAAACGTAAACCCACCCCTAACTCTATGTCTAACGATAATCGGGACACTTATCCTAAACCCTCGCCTTAAATGTAAAACTAACCGTAACACTCACTCTAACCCCTAACGGTATCCCACAACCCTTACCCTAATGCTATCCCTAACCCTAACACTAACCTGAACACCTAAGCCCTAATGATAACCCTAACCCTAACCCCAAACCTAACCCATAACACCAAAACCTAACCCTAACCTTAAAGGTAGCTCTCACCCTAACTCTAACTCTAAAACTAACCCGAAACCTAATCATAAACCTAACCCTAACCCTAACGCTAAACCAATCCTAACCATGACTAGAACCACAATGCCTAACCAGAACCCTCACCCAAACCCTAACCCTAAACTACACCTCTAACACCTAACACCTTACCGTAACCATAATCCTAACCCTACCCAACCCTAACTCTAAACCTAAACCTCACCCCAACCACAACGCCTAACACAAAACGTAACCCTAACCCTAACTGTAACACTAAACTTAACCCTAACCTTAAACATAACCCCAACCCTAAAACTAAACAGAACCCGTAAACTTAACCCTAACACGAAACACAACCTTAACACTAACCTGAAAACTAACCCAAACCTTAGCCATAACCCTAACCCTAACCCTCACCCTAACTTAAACTTCACCCTATCCCTAACCTAAAGCTCACCCTAATTCTAAACCTATCCCTACCCCTAAACCTAACCCTAACCTTAACCTTGGCCCACCTGTAACCCTAAAACTAACCCTTACAATAACTCGGACCCTAACCCTCACCCTAAACCTAATCCTAATCCTAACCCTGACCATAACCCTAACCTAACCTTAACCCTACGATAAACTCAAACCTAACCCTAACCCCGAACAATAACTCTAACCAAAATTTCACCCTACCCATAACCCTAAACCTACCCTAACTTCATTCAAATCCTAACCCTAACCAAAACTAAAGCTAACCCTAAACCTAACGCAAACCCTAACCCTGACCCTAACCTGAACCCTTACCCCTAACCCTAACCCTAACCCTCACGCTTAACATAAACTTCACCCTAACCCTAGCCCTAAAACTAAACATAATACTAAATCTCCCCAACCCTGACCCTAACCCTAATCCTAACCATATACCTAACCCTAACCTTAAACATAATCCTAACCCTGACCCTAAATCTATCTCTAACCCTAATCCTAACCCTAAAACTTACCCTACACACTCAGCTTAAATGGAAACCTAGCACTAACCCTCACACTAACATCTAAACCTAAACCCTACCCTTAACCTAATCTTATCTCTAACCTTTACCTAGCCCTAAACCTAACCATGACTTAACCGTAACACTTACCCTAACCCTAAAACTAATCTTAACCCTAATCCTAATCCTAACCTTAACCCTAACCCTAACCCTAACCCCTAACACTAACCCTAAGCTCAACCCTCACCCTTAACTTAAACTTCACCCTGACCCTAACCTTAAACTAAACCCTAACCCTAAAGCTAACCCTAACATTAACCCAAACACCAAAACCTAACCCTGACACTAACACTAACCCTAAACCTAACCCTAACCTGATCCTAACCTTAACCCAAACACCTAACTCTAATATTTACCCTAACGCTAATCTTAACTTTCACCCTATACATAAGCATAACCCTAAAATTAAACCTAACCCTAAACTATCCCCTCAGTCTAGCCCTAACCCTAACTCTAACTCTAACCCTGACCCTAACCGTAACACTGTAAAACATCAGCTTAACTGTAAATCTAACACTAACCCTCACACGAACCCTAACCCTTTCCCTAAACCTAACCCTATCCCTAACCCTAACCCTGACCTAAACATAACCCTTACCCTAACCCTAAACTTAACCCTAACCTTAACTCTACCCTAACCCTAACACTAACAATAACTCTAAACCTGACCCGAACCCTAACCCTAAACCCTAGCACTAACTCTAACTCTACACCTAATCCTAACCCTAACCTAGACGTACCCTTGACCGTAAACCTAGCCTTAACCCTAACCTTACCCCTATCCTAACCCTAACCCTAAACCTAACCCTAACACTAATCTTAATCCTAACTCTAACCTTAACCCTAACCCTTACCCTAACCCTCACTATTAACTGAAAATTCACCCTAACCCTAACCCTAACTCTAACTCTAACCCTAACCATAACACTTACCCTAAACCCTCACCTTAACTCTAAACCTAACACTAAAGCTCACCCGAACCCGACCGAATCCCCAACCCTAAACCTGCCGCTATCCTTAAACTTATCCCTAACCCTAACCCAAACACGAACAGTAACACTAATCTAATACTAACCCTTACATTAACCCTAAACTTAACCCTACCCTAACCATAAACCTAACCCTAACACCCTAAACATAAACTCTAACACTAAGTATAATCCTCACCGTAATCCTAACCCTTACCTTGACCCTCACTATGAACCTAAACATCACTCTAACCCTGAACCTAAAGCTAACACTAACCCTAAACGTAACTCCTAACACTAACCCGAACCCTAAAACTAACCTTAACACTAACCTGAACACAAAATCAAACTTCAGCCCTAATCATAAGAATAACCCTCACCCCGTCCTAAGGTTCATCCAACACTAACCCTAACCTTCACCCTAAACCTAAACCTAACCCAAACCCTAACCTTAAACCAAACTCTAACCATAACACTACTCCACCTGTAAACCTAAAACTAAGCCTTACATTAGCCCTGAACCTAACCCTAGACCTAACCCTAATCCTAACCCTAACCCTAACTCTAAGCTTGATCCTAAATAGAACACTAACTCTAATTCTAAACCTGAACCTAAACCGAAATCTTACCCTACACCTAACCCTAACCCTGAACCTAACCCTAACTCTAACCCTAAAAATAACACTTACCCTAAACCCTCACCTTAACTGTAAAACTAACCGCAACCCTCACCCTAACCCCTAACCGTATCCCCAACCCTAACCCTAATGCTATTCCTAACCCTAACACTAACCTGAACCCCTAAGCCCTAACGATAACCCTAACCCCTAACCCAAACCCTAACCCCTAACACCAAAGCCTAACCCAAAACTTAACCCTAAGTCTCACCCTAACTCTAACTCTAACATTACCCGAAACCTAATAATAAACCTAACCCTAACCCTAAACCAAACCTAACCATGACCAGAACCGCAATGACTAACCGGAACCCTCACCCAAACCCTAACCCTAAACTAAAACTCTAACCCTTAACACCTTACCATAACCATAATCCTAACCCTACCCAACCCGAACCCTAAACCTAACCCTCACCCAAACGACAAAGCCTAACACAAACCGTGACCCTAATCCTAACCATAACACTAAACTTAACCCTAACCCTAAAACTAAAAAGAACCTGTAAACTTAACCCTAACCCTAAACATAACCTTAACACTAACCTGAAACCAAACTCAAACCTTAGCCATAACCCTAACACTAACCCTCAGCCTATCTTAAACTTCACCCTATCCCTAAGCTAAAGCTCACCCTAACTTTAACCCTAACCCTACCCCTAAATCAAACCCTAAACTTAACCTTGGCCCACCTGTAGTACCCTAAACCTAACCCTTACAATAACTCTGACCCTAACCCTCACCCTTACCCTAACCCTAACCGTAACCCTCACCCTTAACCTAAACTTCACACTAACCCTAAATCTAAACATAACCCTACCCCCAAACATAACCCCTAACCCTAATCCAAACGCTAAACCTAACCTTAACACTAACCTGAACACGAACCCAAACTCTAGCCCTAACCTTAAAAATAACACTCACCATATCGTAAACTTCATTAAAACCCTAACCCTAAATCTAAACCTAACCCAAACCCTAAACTTAAAGTTAACTCTAATCATAACGCTAGTCCACCTGTAACCCTAAACCTAACCCTTACAATAGCCCTGAACCTAACAATAACCCTTACCCAAAACCCTAACCCAAATCCTAACCCGAAGCCTAAACCGAAGCCTAACGTAAACCCAAACCCGAACCCTAAACCCAAACCATATCACTAGACCTAGCCCTAGGCCCTAGCCCAAGTCCTAGCCCTAGCCCTAACCCTAACACTAACTCGAACCCTAAAACCTAACCCTAAACATTAACCCTAACCCTGAACACTAACCCTAACACTAACTGCTAACCCTAAACCCTAACCCTAACCCTAAACCCTAACACTAACCATAAACCCTAACCCTAAACTCTAACCATCAGCCTAACCCAAAACCCTAACCCTGAACTCTAGCCCTAAAACCCTAGCCCTAGACCTAGCCCTAACACCAAGCCCTAGCCCTAGCCCTAACCCTAACACTAACTCGAACCCTAAAACCTAACCCTAAACATTAACCCTAACCCTGAACACTAACCCTAACACTAACTGCTAACCCTAAACCCTAACCCTAACCCTAAACCCTAACACTAACCATAAACCCTAACCCTAAACTCTAACCATCAGCCTAACCCAAAACCCTAACCCTAAACTCTAGCCCTAAAACCCTAGCCCTAGACCTAGCCCTAACACCAAGCCCTAGCCCTAGCCCTAACCCTAACCCTAACCTCTAACCTCTAAAACTAACCTAGCCCTAACCCTAAACCCTAAATCCTAACCTAAACCCAAACCCTAAACCTAACCCTGACTCTAACCCCTTACCCTGACCCAGACCCTGACCCTAAACCGTGACAATGATCCTAAACCCTGACCATGACCCTAACCCTGACCATGACCCTAACCCTGACCCTAAACTCTGACCCTGACACTAAACACTGACACTGACCCTGACCCTAAACTCTATCACTAAACACTAAACCCTAACCCCTAGCCCTAACACATAGCCCTAACCTTACCCCAACCAAAATCCTAAACCCTAAACCCTAACCATAAAAACAAACCCTAAACCTAACCCTGACCCTAACCCCTAACCCTGACCCTGACCCTGACCCTAAACCCTGACCATAAACCCTGACCCTGACACTAAAAACTGACCCTGACCCTAAACTCAAACACTAAACCCTAAAACCTATCCTTAACCCCTAAACCCGATCCCTAACCATAACCCTAACACTAAACTAAACCCTAAACCCTAACCTGTGTAGGGAGTGAGGAGGTGGGAGGGACTAGGCTGGGCGCTGTGAAGGGAGTCAGGAGGTGGGAGAGACCATGCAGGGCCCTGTATAGAGAGTGAGAGACCAGGCAGGGCACTGTATACAGAGTAAGATGGTGGGACAAAAAAGACAGAAACCTGTGTAGGGAGTGAAGAGCTGAGAGACCAGACAGAGACCTTTGTAGGGAGTGAGGAGGTGGGTGAGACCAGGCAGGGCCCTGAGTAGGGAGAGAGGAGATGGAAGAGACCAGGCAGGGACAGGTGTAGGAAGTGAGGAGGTGGGAGGGACCAGGAAGGGCCCTGTGTAAGGAGTGAGGATGTGGAAGAGAACAGGCAGAGAACTCTGTAGGGAGTAAGGAGGTGGGACAGACCAGGCAGAGACCTTTACAGGGATGGAGGAGGTGGGAGAGAAAAGGCGGGGCCCTGAGTAGGGAGTGAAGAGCTGGGAGCAACCAGGCACGGCCATGTCTAGGGAGTGAGGAGGTGGGAGAGGTCAGGCAGGGACCTGTGTAGGGAGTTAGGCCTTAGGAGAGACCAGGCAGAGACCTGCATAGGGAGTGAGGAGATGGGAGAGACCAGGAAGGGCCCTCTGTAGGGAGTGAGTTGGCCAGAGATCAGGCATGTCCCTGTATGGAGTAAGGATATGGGAGAGACCAGGCAGGGCCCTGTGCAGGGAGTTAGGAGGTGGGAGAGAACAGGCAGAGAGGAGTGTAGGGAGTGAGGAGGAGGGAAAAAACAGGCTAACACCTGTGTATGTAGTAAGGAAGTGGGAAAGACCACCCAGAGACCTGTGTAGGGATTGAGGAATGGGAGAGAACAGGCAGAGAACTGTGTAGGGAGTGAGGAGGTAGGAGAGACCAGGCAGGGCCCTGTGTAGGGAGCGAAGAGGTGGAGAACCAGGCAGACTCCTGCATAGTGAGTGAGAAGGTGGGATTGACTAGGCAGGACCCTGGGTAGGGTGTGAGGAGGTGGGAGATTCCAGGCAGGGCCCTTTGTAGGGAGTGAGGTGCTGGGAGAGACCAGGCAGAGTCCTGTGTAGGGAGTGAGGATGTTGGAGAGACCAGGCAGGGCCCTGTGTAGGGCCTGAGGAGGTTAGAAATACCAGGCAGGGCCCTGAGTAGGGAGTGAGGAAGTGGGAGAGAAGAGGCAGGGCCCTGTCTAGGGATTGAAGAGGTGGGAAAGAACAGGCAGAGACCCTTGTAGGGAATGAGGAGGTGGGAGAACCATGCAGAGACCTGTGTAGGGATGGAGAAGGTGGGAGGGAACAGTTAGGGCCCTGTGTGTGTAGTCAGGATGTGAGAGAGAGGAGGCAGGGCCCTGTGTGCATTGAGGATGTGGGAGGGACAAGGCAGGGCTCTGTCTAGGGAGTGACGAGGTGGGAGAGGCCAGGCAGGGACCTGTGTAGGGAGTGAGGAAGTGAGAGACACCAGGTAGAATGCTGTGTAAAGAGTGAGGATGTTGGAGAGACTAGGCAGGGCCCTGTGTAGGGAGTAAGGAGGTGGAGAGACCAGGCAGAGTCCTGTTTAGGGAGTGAGGAGGTGGGAGAGATCATCAGGGCCCTGTAAAGGGAGTGAGGAGGTGGGAGAGACCACGCAGATACCTGTGTAGGAACTGAGGAGGTGGGAGAGAACAGGAAGAGAGCCCTGTGTAGGGAGTGAGGAGGTGGGAGAGACCAGGCAGGGACCTGTGCATGGAGTGAGGAGAAGGGAGAGAACAGGCACAGCCCTGTGTAGGGAGTGAGGAGGTGGAAGAGACCAGGCAGGGCCCTGTGTAGGCAGTGTGGTGTTGGGAGAGACCAGGCAGGTCCTGTGTAGGGAGTGAGGAGGTGAGAGAGACCAGGCACAGCCCTGCGTAGGGAGGGAGCAGGTTGGAAATACCAGGCAAGTTCCTGTGCAGGGAGTGAGGAGGTGGGAGAGAACATGCAGAGACCCTTGTAGGGAATGAGGAGGTGGGAGAAACCATGCAGACACCTGTGTAGGGACGGAGGAGGTGGGAGAGCCAGGCAGGGCCTGTGTAGGTAGTCAGGTTGTGAGAGAGACCAGGCAGGCCCCTGTGTAGGAAGTGAGGATGTGGGAGAGACCAGGCAGGGTCCTGTGTAGGGAGTGAGAGACCAGGCAGGGCCCTGTGTAGGGAGGGAGGTGGTGGGAGAGAACAGACAGAGACCTATGCAGGGAGTGAAGAGGTGAGAGACCAGACAGAGACCTTTGTAGGGATTGAGGAGGTGGGAGAGACCAGGCAGGCCCTGTGCAGGGAGTGAGGAGGTGGGAGAGAATAGGCAGAAACCTGTGTAGGGAGTGAGAAGATGGCAGACAGCAGGCAGGGCCCTGTGTAGGGAGTGAAGAGGTGGGAGAACCATTCAGAGACCTGCATAGGGAGTGAGGAGATGGGAGAGACCAGGAAGGGCCCTCTGTAGGGAGTGAGTTGGCCAGAGATCAGGCATGTCCCTGTATGGAGTAAGGATATGGGAGAGACCAGGCAGGGCCCTGTGCAGGGATTTAGGAGGTGGGAGAGAACAGGCAGAGAAGAGTGTAGGGAGTGAGGAGGTGGGACAGACCAGGCAGGGCTCTGTGCATAGAGAAGATGGGAGACACCAGACAGGGCCCTGTGTAGGGAGTGAAGAAGAGGGAGACCCAGGCAGAGTCCTGCTTAGGGAGTGAGGAGATGGGAGAGACCAGGCAGAGCCAAGTATAGGGAGTGAGGATATGGGAGAGACCAGGCAGGCCCTGTGTAAGGAGTGATGAGGTGGGAGAGACCAAGCAGGACCCTGTGCAGGGTGTGAGGGGGAGGGAGCATCCAGGCAGAGCCCTGTGTAGGGAGTGAGGTGTTGGGAGAGACCACACAGGTCCTGTGTAGGGAGTGAGAATGTGCCAGAGATCAGGCAGGGCCCTGTGTAGGGAGTGAGGAGGTGGGAGAGAACAGACAGAGACATATGTAGGGAGTAAGCAGAAGGGAGACACCAGGCAGGGCCCTCTGTAGGGAGTGAGGAGGAGGGACATACCAGGCAGGGCCCTGTGTAAGGAGTGAGGAGGTGGGAGAATCCAGGCAGACACCTGTGTAGGGAGTGAGGAGCTGGAAGAGACCAGGCAGGGACCTGTGTAGGTCCTGAGGAGGTGGGAGAGGCCAGGCAGCGTCCTGTGTAGGGAGTGAGAAGGTGGGAGAGACCAGGCAGGGCCCTATGTTGGGAGTGAGGATGCAGAAGAGAAGAGGCAGAGATGTGGGAGAGACCAGGCAAAGACCTGTGAAGGGACTGAGGAGGTGGGAGAGACCTGGCAGGGCCCAGTGTAGGGAGTGAGTATCTTGGAGAGAAGAGGCAGAGACCTGTGTAGGGATTGAGAAGAAGGAGAGACCAGGCCGGGCCCTGTGTAGGGAGTGAGGTGTTAGGAGAGACCAGGCAGGGCCCTGTGTAGGGGGTGATGAGGTGAGAGAGACCAGGTAGGACCCTGTGTACAGAGTGAGGATGTGGAAGAGAACAGGCAAGGCTGTGTGTAGGAAGTAAGGTGGTGGAGATACCAGTCAGGGACCTGTGTAGGGATTGAGGAAGTGGGAGAGACCAGGCAGGACCCTGTGTAGGGAGTGAGGAGGTGGGAGAGACCATCAGGGCCCTGTGTAGGGAGTGAGGAGGTGATAGAGAACAGGTAAGGCCCTGCATACACAGTGAGGAGTTGGGAGAGACCACCCAGATACCTGAGTAGGGAGTCAGGATGTGGGAGAGATCAGGCAGAGCCCTGTGTAGGAAGTGAGGAGGTGGGAGAGACCATGCAGGGAGCTGTATAGGGAGGGAGCAGGTGGGAGAGACAAGGCAGGGCCCTGTGTAGGGAGTGAGGAGGTGGGAGAGACCAGGCAGGGCCCTGTGGAGGGAGTAAGGAGGTGGAGAGACCAGGCAGTGGCTTGTTTAGGGAGTGAGCAGGTGCGAGAGAACATCAGGGCCCTGTGTAGGGAGTGAGGAGGAGGGAGAAAACAGGCTAACACCTGTGTATGTAGTAAGGCGGTGGGAAAGACCACCCAGAGACCTGTGTAGGGATTGAGGAATGGGAGAGAACAGGCAGAGAACTGTGTAGGGAGTGAGGAGGTAGGAGAGACCAGGCAGGGCCCTGTGTAGGGAGCGAAGAGGTGGAGAACCAGGCAGACTCCTGCATAGTGAGTGAGAAGGTGGGATTGACTAGGCAGGACCCTGGGTAGGGTGTGAGGAGGTGGGAGATTCCAGGCAGGGCCCTTTGTAGGGAGTGAGGTGTTGGGAGAGACCAGGCAGAGTCCTGTGTAGGGAGTGAGGATGTTGGAGAGACCAGGCAGGGCCCTGTGTAGGGCCTGAGGAGGTTAGAAATACCAGGCAGGGCCCAGAGTAGGGAGTGAGGAAGTGGGAGAGAAGAGGCAGGGTACTGTCTAGGGACTGAAGAGGTGGGAAAGAACAGGCAGAGACCCTTGCAGGGAATGAGGAGGTGGGAGAAACCATGCAGACACCTGTGTAGGGACGGAGGAGGTGGGAGAGCCAGGCAGGGCCTGTGTAGGTAGTCAGGTTGTGAGAGAGACCAGGCAGGCCCCTGTGTAGGAAGTGAGGATGTGGGAGAGACCAGGCAGGGTCCTGTGTAGGGAGTGAGAGACCAGGCAGGGCCCTGTGTAGGGAGGGAGGTGGTGGGAGAGAACAGACAGAGACCTATGCAGGGAGTGAAGAGGTGAGAGACCAGACAGAGACCTTTGTAGGGATTGAGGAGGTGGGAGAGACCAGGCAGGCCCTGTGCAGGGAGTGAGGAGGTGGGAGAGAATAGGCAGAAACCTGTGTAGGGAGTGAGAAGATGGCAGACAGCAGGCAGGGCCCTGTGTAGGGAGTGAAGAGGTGGGAGAACCATTCAGAGACCTGCATAGGGAGTGAGGAGATGGGAGAGACCAGGAAGGGCCCTCTGTAGGGAGTGAGTTGGCCAGAGATCAGGCATGTCCCTGTATGGAGTAAGGATATGGGAGAGACCAGGCAGGGCCCTGTGCAGGGATTTAGGAGGTGGGAGAGAACAGGCAGAGAAGAGTGTAGGGAGTGAGGAGGTGGGACAGACCAGGCAGGGCTCTGTGCATAGAGAAGATGGGAGACACCAGACAGGGCCCTGTGTAGGGAGTGAAGAAGAGGGAGACCCAGGCAGAGTCCTGCTTAGGGAGTGAGGAGATGGGAGAGACCAGGCAGAGCCAAGTATAGGGAGTGAGGATATGGGAGAGACCAGGCAGGCCCTGTGTAAGGAGTGATGAGGTGGGAGAGACCAAGCAGGACCCTGTGCAGGGTGTGAGGGGGAGGGAGCATCCAGGCAGAGCCCTGTGTAGGGAGTGAGGTGTTGGGAGAGACCACACAGGTCCTGTGTAGGGAGTGAGAATGTGCCAGAGATCAGGCAGGGCCCTGTGTAGGGAGTGAGGAGGTGGGAGAGAACAGACAGAGACATATGTAGGGAGTAAGCAGAAGGGAGACACCAGGCAGGGCCCTCTGTAGGGAGTGAGGAGGAGGGACATACCAGGCAGGGCCCTGTGTAAGGAGTGAGGAGGTGGGAGAATCCAGGCAGACACCTGTGTAGGGAGTGAGGAGCTGGAAGAGACCAGGCAGGGACCTGTGTAGGTCCTGAGGAGGTGGGAGAGGCCAGGCAGCGTCCTGTGTAGGGAGTGAGAAGGTGGGAGAGACCAGGCAGGGCCCTATGTTGGGAGTGAGGATGCAGAAGAGAAGAGGCAGAGATGTGGGAGAGACCAGGCAAAGACCTGTGAAGGGACTGAGGAGGTGGGAGAGACCTGGCAGGGCCCAGTGTAGGGAGTGAGTATCTTGGAGAGAAGAGGCAGAGACCTGTGTAGGGATTGAGAAGAAGGAGAGACCAGGCCGGGCCCTGTGTAGGGAGTGAGGTGTTAGGAGAGACCAGGCAGGGCCCTGTGTAGGGGGTGATGAGGTGAGAGAGACCAGGTAGGACCCTGTGTACAGAGTGAGGATGTGGAAGAGAACAGGCAAGGCTGTGTGTAGGAAGTAAGGTGGTGGAGATACCAGTCAGGGACCTGTGTAGGGATTGAGGAAGTGGGAGAGACCAGGCAGGACCCTGTGTAGGGAGTGAGGAGGTGGGAGAGACCATCAGGGCCCTGTGTAGGGAGTGAGGAGGTGATAGAGAACAGGTAAGGCCCTGCATACACAGTGAGGAGTTGGGAGAGACCACCCAGATACCTGAGTAGGGAGTCAGGATGTGGGAGAGATCAGGCAGAGCCCTGTGTAGGAAGTGAGGAGGTGGGAGAGACCAGGCAGGGCCCTGTGGAGGGAGTAAGGAGGTGGAGAGACCAGGCAGTGGCTTGTTTAGGGAGTGAGCAGGTGCGAGAGAACATCAGGGCCCTGTGTAGGGAGTGAGGAGGAGGGAGAAAACAGGCTAACACCTGTGTATGTAGTAAGGCGGTGGGAAAGACCACCCAGAGACCTGTGTAGGGATTGAGGAATGGGAGAGAACAGGCAGAGAACTGTGTAGGGAGTGAGGAGGTAGGAGAGACCAGGCAGGGCCCTGTGTAGGGAGCGAAGAGGTGGAGAACCAGGCAGACTCCTGCATAGTGAGTGAGAAGGTGGGATTGACTAGGCAGGACCCTGGGTAGGGTGTGAGGAGGTGGGAGATTCCAGGCAGGGCCCTTTGTAGGGAGTGAGGTGTTGGGAGAGACCAGGCAGAGTCCTGTGTAGGGAGTGAGGATGTGGGAGAGACCAGGCAGGGCCCTGTGTAGGGCCTGAGGAGGTTAGAAATACCAGGCAGGGCCCAGAGTAGGGAGTGAGGAAGTGGGAGAGAAGAGGCAGGGTACTGTCTAGGGACTGAAGAGGTGGGAAAGAACAGGCAGAGACCCTTGCAGGGAATGAGGAGGTGGGAGAAACCATGCAGAGACCTGTGTAGGGATGGAGAAGGTGGGAGGGACCAGTTAGGGCCCTGTGTGTGTAGTCAGGATGTGAGAGAGAGGAGGCAGGGCCCTGTGTGCATTGAGGATGTGGGAGGGACAAGGCAGGGCTCTGTCTAGGGAGTGACGAGGTGGGAGAGGCCAGGCAGGGACCTGTGTAGGGAGTGAGGAAGTGAGAGACACCAGGTAGAATGCTGTGTAAAGAGTGAGGATGTTGGAGAGACTAGGCAGGGCCCTGTGTAGGGAGTAAGGAGGTGGAGAGACCAGGCAGAGTCCTGTTTAGGGAGTGAGGAGGTGGGAGAGATCATCAGGGCCCTGTAAAGGGAGTGAGGAGGTGGGAGAGACCACGCAGATACCTGTGTAGGAACTGAGGAGGTGGGAGAGAACAGGAAGAGAGCCCTGTGTAGGGAGTGAGGAGGTGGGAGAGACCAGGCAGGGACCTGTGCATGGAGTGAGGAGAAGGGAGAGAACAGGCACAGCCATGTGTAGGGAGTGAGGAGGTGGAAGAGACCAGGCAGGGCCCTGTGTAGGGAGTGTGGTGTTGGGAGAGACCAGGCAGGTCCTGTGTAGGGAGTGAGGAGGTGAGAGAGACCAGGCACAGCCCTGTGTAGGGAGGGAGGAGGTTGGAAATACCAGGCAAGTTCCTGTGTAGAGAGTGAGGAGGTGGGAGAGAACATGCAGAGACCCTTGTAGGGAATGAGGAGGTGGGAGAAACCTTGCAGACACCTGTGTAGGGACGGAGGAGGTGGGAGAGCCAGGCAGGGCCTGTGTAGGTAGTCAGGTTGTGAGAGAGACCAGGCAGGCCCCTGTGTAGGAAGTGAGGATGTGGGAGAGACCAGGCAGGGTCCTGTGTAGGGAGTGAGAGACCAGGCAGTGCCCTGTGTAGGGAGGGAGGTGGTGGGAGAGAACAGACAGAGACCTATGCAGGGAGTGAAGATGTGAGAGACCAGACAGAGACCTTTGTAGGGACTGAGGAGGTGGGAGAGACCAGGCAGGCCCAGTGCAGGGAATGAGGATGTGGGAGAAATCAGGCAGGGCCCTGTAGAGAGTAAGGAGTTGGAGAGACCAGGCAGGGCCTGTTTAGGGAGTGAGAAGGTGGGAGAGACCATCAGGGCCCTGTGTAGGGATTGAGGAGGTGGGAGAAACCAGGCAGGACCCTGTGTAGGGATTGAGGAGGTGGGAGAAACGAGGCTGGACCCTGTTTAGGGAGTGAGGAGATGGGAGAGACCATCAGGGCCCTGTGTAGGGAGCGAGGAGGTGAAAGAGAACAGGCAAGACCCTGTATACAGAGTGAGGAGTTGAGAGAGACCACCCAGATACCTGAGTAGGGAGTCAAGAAGCGGGAGAGATCAGGTAGAGCCCTGGGTAGGAATTGAGGAGGTGGGAGAGACCATGCAGGGAGCTGTATAGGGAGGGAGCAGGTAGGAGAGACAAGGCAGAGCCCTGTGAAGGGATTGAGGATGTGGGAGAGACCTGGCAGGGCCTTGTGTAGGGAGTGAGTATCTTGGAGAGAAGAGGCAGAGACCTGTGTAGGGATTCAGAAGGTGGAGAGACCAGGCAAGGCCATGTGTAGGCAGTGGGGAGGTTGGAGAATCCAGGCAGAGCCCTGTGTAGGGAGTGAGGTGTTAGGAGAGACCAGGCAGGGCCCTGTGTAGGGAGTGAGGAGGTGGGAGACCAGGTAGGACCCTGTGTACAGAGTGAGGATGTGGGAGAGACCAGGCAGGTCTGTGTGTAGGGAGTAAGGAGGTGGAGATGCCAGGCAGGGCCCTGTGTAGGGAGTGAGAATGTAGGAGAGATCATCAGGGCCCTGTGCAGGGAGTGAGCAGATGGGATACACCAGGCAGGGCCCTGTATAGGGAGTGAGGAGATGGGAGAGAACAAGCACAGCCCTGTGTAGGGAGTGAGAAGAAGGGAGATAACAGCCAGAAACACAGTGCAGGGACTGAGGAGGTGGGAGAGGTAAGGCAGGACCCTGTGTAGGGAGTGAGGGGGTGATAGAGACCAGGCAGAGCCCTGTGGAGGGAGTAAGGAGGTGGAGAGACCAGGCAGTGGCTTGTTTAGGGAGTGAGCAGGTGCGAGAGAACATCAGGGCCCTGAGTAGGGAGTGAGGAGGAGGGAGAAAACAGGCTAACACCTGTGTATGTAGTAAGGCGGTGGGAAAGACCACCCAGAGACCTGTGTAGGGATTGAGGAATGGGAGGGAACAGGCAGAGAACTGTGTAGGGAGTGAGGAGGTAGGAGAGACCAGGCAAGGCCCTGTGTAGGGAGCGAAGAGGTGGAGAACCAGGCAGAGTCCTGCATAGGGAGTGAGGAGGTGGGATTGACTAGGCAGGACCCTGGGTAGGGTGTGAGGAGGTGGGAGATTCCAGGCAGGGCCCTTTGTAGGGAGTGAGGTGTTGGGAGAGACCAGGCAGAGTCCTGTGTAGGGAGTGAGGATGTGGGAGAGACCAGGCAGGGCCCTGTGTAGGGCCTGAGGAGGTTAGAAATACCAGGCAGAGCCCTGAGTAGGGAGTGAGGAAGTGGGAGAGAACAGGCAGGGCCCTGTCTAGGGATTGAAGAGGTGGGAGAGAACAGGCAGAGACCCTTGCAGGGAATGAGGAGGTGGGAGAACCATGCAGAGACCTGTGTAGGGATGGAGAAGGTGGGAGGGACCAGTTAGGGCCCTGTGTGTGCAGTCAGGATGTGAGAGAGAGGAGGCAGGGCTCTGTGTGAATTGAGGATGTGGGAGAGGCCAGGCAGGGCCCTGTATAGGGAGTGAGGAGGTGAGAGAGGCCAGTCAGGGACCTGTGTAGGGAGTTAGGCGTTAGGAGAGACCAGGCAGGGCCCTGTGTAGGGAGTGAGGAGGTGGGAGAGACCAGGCAGAGACCTGCATAGGGAGTGAGGAGGTGAGAGAGACCAGGTAGGATGCTGTATAAAGAGTGAGGATGTAGGAGAGACTAGCCAGAGCCCTGTGTAGGGAGTAAGGAGGTGGAGAGACCAGGCAGGGTCCTGTTTAGGGAGTGAGGAGGTGGGAGAGATCATCAGGGCCCTGTAAAGGGAGTGAGGAGGTGGGAGAGACCACCCAGATACCTGTGTAGGGACTGAGGAGGTGGGAGAGAAAAGACAGAGCCCTGTGTAGGGAGTGAGGAGGTGGGAGATACCAGGCAGGGCCCTGTGTAGGGTGTGAGGAGGTGGCAGGGAGCAATCAGAGACCTGTGTAGGGAGTGAGGAGGTGGCAGAGACCAGGCAGGGCCCTGTCTAGGGAGTGAGGAGTTGGAAGAGACCAGGCAGAGACCTGTGTACTGAGTCAGGAGGTGGGAAAGAACAGGCAGGACTGTGTTTAGCAAGTGAGGGGGTGAGAGAGAATAGGCAGAAACTTGTGTAGGGAGTGAGAAGATGGAAGACAGCAGGCAGGGCCCTGTGTAGGGAGTGAAGAGGTGGGAGAACCATTCAGAGACCTGAATAGGGAGTGAGGAGTTGGGAGAGACCAGGCAGGGCTCTGTGCAGGGAGTGAGGAGGCCAGAGATCAGGCAAGTCCCTTTGTATGGAGTAAGGATGTGGGAGAGACCAGGCAGGGCCCTGTGCAGGGAGTGAGGAGGTAGGAGAGATCAGGCAGGGACTGGTGTAGGGAGTGAGGAGGTGGGAGAGACCAGGCAGGGCCCCGTGTAGGAAGTGAGGAAGGGGGAAAGAAGAGGCAGAAAGCTGTGTATGGAGTGAGAAGATGGGAGACACTAGCCAGGGCCCTGTGTAGGGAGTGAAGAGGTGGGAGAACAAGGCAGAGTCCTGCATAGAGAGTGAGGAGGTGGGAGAGGACAGGCAGAGCCTTGCTCAGGGAGTGAGGATGTGGGAGAGACAAAGCAGGGCTCTTTGTAAGGAGTGATGAGGTGGGAGAGACTAGGCAGGACCCTGCTAAGGGTTATTGATATTGTAAGGGTTAGGTTTAGGGTTAGGGTAGGGGTAAGGTTAGGGTTAAGGCTAGCTTTACTGTAAAGGGTGGGGCCAGGTTAGGGTTAGGGTTAGGGTTAGAGTTCGAGTTAGATCTAGGGTTTAGGGTTAGGGTTAGGGTCCGGTTTAGAGTTATTGTTAGGTTTAGGGTTAGGGTTAGGGTAGAGTTAAGGTTAGGGTTAAGTTTAGGGTTAGGGTAAGGATTAAGTTTAGGTCAGGGTTAGGGTTAGGATGAGTGATAGGGTTAGGGAAAGGGTTAGGGGTTCGTGTGAGGGTTAGTGTTACATTTACAGTTAAGCTGATGTTTTAGGGTGTTACTGCCAGGTGTTTTAGGGTGTTACTGCCAGGGTTAGGGTTAGAGTTAGGGTTAGGGTTAGGTTTAGGGTTCGGGCGAGAGTTAGAGGATAGTTTAGGGTTAGGTGTAATTTTAGGGTTAGGCTTAGGCTTAGGTTTAGGGTGAAGTTTTTTAGGTTAAGGATGAGGGTTAGGATTAGGCTTTGGTGTTTAGGTTAAGGTTAGGGTTACGTTTAGGGTTAGGCTTAGTGTTAGGTTTAGCGTTAAGTGTTTGGGTTAATGTTAGGGTCAGGTTTAAGGTTAGGTTTAGGGTTAGGGTTAGTGTTTGGTTTAGGGTTAGGGTTAGGGTGAAGTTTAAGTTAAGGGTGAGTGTTGAGCTTAGGGTTAGTGTTAGGAGTTAGGGTTAGGGTTAAGGTTAGGATTAAGTTTAGGGTTAAGGTCAGGTTTAGAGTTAGGGTAAGTGTTAGGGTTAAGTCATAGTTAGGTTTAGGACTAGTTTTTAGTTAGAGATAGGGTTGGGTTCAGGGTTGGGGTTAGGTTTAGATGTTAGGGTGAGGGATAGTGCTAGGTTTCCATTCAAACTGAGGGTGTAGGGTAAGTTTTAGGGTTAGAGTTAGAGTCAGGGTTAGGTTTAAGTTTAGTGTTAGGATTATGTTTATGGTTAGGGTCAGGGTTGGGGAGATTTAGTGTTTAGGGTTACAGTGAATTTATGTTCTGCGAGAGGGTTAGGGTTAGGGGTTTGGGTTCAGGTTAGAGTCAGGGTTAGGGTTAGGTTTAGGGTTAGGGTTAGGTTTAGTGTTAGTGTTAGTTTTGCTTAGGGTTAGGGTTTGAATGAAGTTAGGGTAGGCTTAGCGTTATGCTTAGGGTGAAATTTTGGTTAAGGGTGAGGGTTCGGCTTAGGCTTAGGGTTAGAGTTAGGGTCAGTGGTTAGGGTTAGGTTTAGGGTTAAGGTTAGGTTTAGGCTAAGGATTAGGGTTAGAGTTACGGTTAAGGGTTAGCGTTTCAGTTAGGTTTAGGTTAGGGTTATAATTAGGGTTAAGTTTAGGGTTAGGGTAAGAGTTAGAGTTACATTTACAGTTAAGATGAGGGTTTTGGGTAAGTGTTACAGTTAAGATTAGGGTTAGGGCTAGGGTTAGGGTTAGAGTTAGGGTTAAGGGTTAGGGTTAGGTTTAAGATTATGGTAGGCTTAAAGATAGGGTTAAGGTTAGGTTAGGGTTAGGGTCAGGGTTAGGATTAGAATTAGGTTTAGTTGGAGGATTAGGGTCAGAGTTATTGTAAGGGTTAGGTTTAGGGTTACAGGTGGGCCAAGGTTAAGGTGAGGGTTAGGTTTAGGGGTAGGGTTAGGGTTAAAGTTAGGGCTAGTTTTAGGTTAGGGATAGGGTGAAGTTTAAGACAGGGTGAGGGTTAGGGTTATGGCTAAGGTTTGGGCTTGTTTTCAGGTTAGTGTTAAGGTTATGTTCAGGGTTAGGGTTAAGTTCATGGGTTGTGTTTAGTTTTAGGGTTAGGGTTAGATTTAAGGTTAGGGTTAAGTTTAGTGTTACGGTTAGGGTAAGGGTTATGGTTGTGTTAGGCGTTGTGGTTGGGGTGAGGGTTAGGTTTAGGTTTAGGGTTAGGGTTGGGTAGGGTTTGGATTATGGTTATGGTAAGGTGTTAGAGTTAGAGGTGTAGTTTAGGATTAGGTTGGGGTGAGGGTTCCGGTTAGACCTTGTGGTTCTGGTCATGGTTAGGTTTGGTTTAGGGTTAGGGTTAGGTTCGTGATTAGGTTTCGGGTTAGTGTTAGAGTTAGGGTGAGAGTTAGGGTTAAGGTTTTTACTAGGCTTTCGCTTTGCTGTTAGGGTTTGGGTTTCGGTTAGGGTTATCGTTAGGGCTCAGGGGTTTCAGGTTAGTGTTAGGGTTAGGGTTAGGGATAGCATTAGGGTTAGCGTTGTGGGATATGGTTAGGGGTTAGGGTGAGGGTTACGGTTAGTTTTACAGTTAAGGTGAGGGTTTAGGGTAAGTGTTATGATTAGGGTTAGACTTAGAGTTAGGGTTAGGTTTAGGGTTAGGGTTAGGTGTGGGGTAAGATTTAGGTTTAGGTCCAAGTTGAGGGTTAGACTTAGTGTTCTATTTAGGGTCAAGGTTAGAGTTAAGGTTAGGGTTAGGATAAATCTAGGTTTAGGATTAGAATTAAGTTTAGGGTTAGGTTCAGGGCTATTGTAAGTGTTTGGTTTAGGGTTACAGATGGACTAGCGTTACTGTTAGAGTTAGGTTTAAGGTTAGGGTTTGGGTTAGCTTTAGGTTTAGGGTTAAGGTTATGGTTAGTGTTTGGATGAAGTTCAGGATAGGGTGAGGGTTATTTTTATGGTGAGGGCTAGGGTTTGGGTTTGTGTTCAGGTTAGTGTTAAGGATAGGTTTAGGGTTCGGTAAGGGTTAGGCGTTATGTCTAGGGTCAGCGTTAGGTTAGGTTTAGGGTTAGTGTGAAGTTTAGGTTAAGGGTGAGGGTTATGATAAGGGTTAGGATTATAGACGGTGTTAGACGTTAGGTTTACGGTGTTAGGGTTAGGTTTATGGTTAGGGTAGGTTTAAGTTTAGGTTTAATATTAGGGTTAGGGTTAGATTTGGGTTACTGTTCGTATTAGGGTTAGGGTTAGGGATAAGTTTGGGGATAGCGTTAGGTTTAGGTTTGGGGATACGGTTAAGGATTAGGGTGAGGGTTAGGGTTAGGTTTACAGTTAAGGCGAGGGTTTAGGGTAATTGTTATGGTTAGGGTTAGAGTTAGAGTTAGGCTTAGGGTTAGGGTGAAGTTTCAGTTAATAGGGTTAGGCTTAAGGTTAGAGTAGGGTTAAGGTTAGTGTTCGGGTTAGGTATAGAGTTAGGGTTTGGGTAGGGGTAAGGTTAGGGTTAAGGCTAGGTTTACGGTAAAGGGTAGGGCTAGCTTAGGGTTAGATTTAGAGTTAGAGTTAGTGCTAGGGTTTAGGATTATGGTTATGGTCAGGTTTAGAGTTATTGTTAGGGTTAGGGTAGAGTTAAGGTTAGGGTTAATTTAGGGTTAGAGAAAGGGTTAGGTTTAGGTCTGGGTTAGGTGTAGGATGCGGGGTAGGGTTAGGGTTAGGGGTTCATGGGAGGGTTAGTGTTAAGTTTACATTAAGTTGATGTTTTAGGGTGTTACTGTTAGGGCTAGGGTTAGCATTAGGTTTAGGGTCAGGGCTAGAGTTAGGGGATAGTTAAGGGTTAGCTTTAGTTTCAGGGTTAGGGTTAGCCTTAGGTTTAGGGTGAAGTTTAGGTTAAGGATGAGGGTTAGGGTTAGGGTTAGGGTTAGGCATTTGGGTTAAGGTTAGGGTTAGGTTTAGGATTAGGCTTAGGGTTAGGGTTAGGTGTTTGGGTTAATGTTAGGGTCAGGTTTAGGGTTAGGTTTAGGGTTCGGTTTAGGGTTAGGGCTACGGCTGGGGTAAAGTTTAATTGAAGGGTGAGGGTTGAGCTTAGGGTTAGCGTTAGGGGTTAGGGTTAGAGCTTAGGTTAGGATTAAGTGTAGGGTTAAGGTTAGGTTTAGATTTAGGGTTAGGGTTAGCGTTAGGGTTAAGTCATGTTTAGGTTTAGGGCTAGGTGAAGGTTATAGATAGGGTTAGGTTAAGGGTTGAGGTTAGGTTTAGATGGTAAGATGAGGGTTAGTGCTAGGTTTCCATTTAAGCTGAGTGTGGAGGGTAAGTTTTAGGGTTAGGATTAGGGTTAGAGTTAGAGTTAGGGTCAGGGTTAGTTTTGAGTTTAGAGTTAGGGTTACGTTTATGGTACGGTCAGGGTTAGGGGAGATTTAGTGTTACGTTTAGTTTTAGGGTTAGGGTTACAGAGAAGTTTATGTTAAGCGAGAGGGTTGGGGTTAGGGGTTTGGGTTCAGGTCAGAGTCAGGGTTAGGGTTAGGTTTAGGGTTAGGGTTACGTGTAGTGTTAGTGTTAGTTTTGCTTAGGGTTTGGGTTTGAATGAAGTTAGGGTAGGCTTAGCGTTATGCTTAGGGTGAAATTCTGGTTAAGGGTGAGGGTTCGGCTTAGGGTTAGGGTTAGAGTTAGGGTCAGTGGTTAGGGTTAGGTTTAGGGTTAAGGATAGTTTTAGGCTAGGGATTAAGATTAGAGTTAGGGTTAAGGGTTACTGTTTCAGTTAGGTTTAGGTTAAGGTTATAATTAGGGTTAAGTTTAGCGTTAGGGTAAGAGTTAGAGTTACATTTACAGTTAAGTTGAGGGTTTTGGGTAAGTGTTACCGTTAAGGTTAGGGTTAGGACTAGGGTTAGGGTTAGAGTTACGGTTAAGGGTTAGGGTTAGGTTTAAGTTTATGGTAGGCTTAAAGATAGGGTTATGGTTAGGTTAGGGTTAGGGTCAGGGTTAGAATTAGAATTAGGTTTAGGGCGAGGATTAGGGTCAGAGTTATTGTAAGGGTTAGGTTTCGGGTTACAGGTGGGCCAAGGTTAAGGTGAGGGTTAGGTTTATGGGTAGGGTTAGGGTTAAAGTCAGGGTGAGTTTTAGGTTAGGGATAGGGTGAAGTTTAAGATAGGGTGAGGGTTAGGGTTATGGCTAAGGTTTGGGCTTGTTTTCAGGTTAGTGTTAAGGTTATGTTTAGGGTTAGGGTTACGTTCAGGGGTTGTGTTCAGTTTTAGGGTTAGGGTTAGATTTAAGGTTAGGGTTAAGTTTAGTGTTACGTTTAGGTTTAGGGTCACGGTTGTGTTAGGCTTTGTGGTTGGGGTGAGGGTTAGTTTTAGGGTTAGGGTTGGTTAGGGTTAGGATTATCGTTATGATAAGGCGTTAGGGGTTAGAGGTGTAGTTTAGGGTTAGGGTTTGGGTGAGGGTTCCGGTTAGACCTTGCGGTGCTGGTCATGGTTAGGTTTGGTTTAGGGTTAGGGTTAGGTTCATGATTCGGTCTCGGGTTAGTGTTAGAGTTAGGGTGAGAGTTAGGGTTAAGGTTTTTGCTAGGCTTTGGTGTTAGGGTTAGGGTTTGTGTTAGGGTTCGGTTTATCATTAGGGCTCAGGGGTTTCAGGTTAATGTTAGGGTTAGGGTTAGGGATAGCATTAGGGTTAGGGTTGTGGGATACGGTTAGGATTTAGGGTGAGGGTTACGGTTAGTTTTACAGTTAAGGTGAGGGTTTAGGGTAATTGTTATGATTAGGGTTATAGTCAGAGTTAGGGTTTGGTTTAGGATTAGGGTTAGGTGTAGGGTAAGAATTAGGTTTAGGTCCATGTTGAGGGTTAGACTTAGTGTTCTATTTAGGGTAAAGGTCAGGAGTAGGGTTAGGATTAGGTCTAGGGTTAGGATTAGTATTATTTTAGGGTTAGGTTCAGGGCTATTGTAAGTGTTCAGTTTAGGGTTACAGATGGACTAGCGTTATTCTTAGAGTTAGGTTTAAGGTTAGGGTTTGGGTTAGGTCTAGGTTTAGGGTTAAGGTTATGGTTAGTGTTTGGATGAAGTTCAGGATAGGGTGAGGGTTATTTTTATGGTGAGGGCTAGGGTTTGGGTTTGTGTTCAGGTTAGTGTTAAGGATAGGTTTAGGGTTCGGTTAGGGTTAGGCGTTATGTCTAGGGTCAGCGTTAGGTTAGGTTTAGGGTTAGTGTGAAGTTTAGGTTAAGGGTGAGGGTTATGATAA
Organism: Elephas maximus indicus; assembly: GCF_024166365.1. NCBI lineage: Eukaryota > Metazoa > Chordata > Mammalia > Proboscidea > Elephantidae > Elephas > Elephas maximus. Next base: position 1,187,079 of record NC_064824.1, on the reverse strand, counting down.
GGGTTAGGATTATAGACGGTGTTAGACGTTAGGTTTACGGTGTTAGGGTTAGGTTTATGGTTAGGGTAGGTTCAAGTTTAGGTTTAATATTAGGGTTAGGGTTAGATTTGGGTTACTGTTCCTATTAGGGTTAGGGTTAGGGATGAGTTTGGGGATAGCGTTAGGTTTAGGGTTGGGGATACGGTTAAGGATTAGGGTGAGGGTTAGGGTTAGGTTTACAGTTAAGGCGAGAGTTTAGGGTAATTGTTATGGTTAGGGCTCGAGTTAGAGTTAGGCTTAGTGTTAGGGTGATGTTTCAGTTAATAGTCACGTTAGAGTTAAAGTTAGAGTAGGGTCAAGGTTAGTGTTCGGGTTAGGTATAGAGTTAGGGTTCGGGTAGGGGTAAGGTTAGGGTTAAGGCTAGGTTTACGGTAAAGGGCAGGGCTAGGTTAGTGTTAGGTTTAGAGTTAGAGTTACTGCTAGGGTTTGGGGTTATGCTTATGGTCAAGTTTAAAGTTATTGTTAGGCTTTGTAAGGGGGTTAGGGTTGTGTTTGTTACGGGGTTACGATTGTATTTTTAGGGGTTTAGAGTTGTGTTTGTTAGGGGCTTAGGGTTGTTTATTAGGGGGTTAGGGTTGTTTTCGTGAGGGGGTTAGGGTTGTTTGTTGTTTGGGGGTTAGGGTTGTTTGTTGTTAGGGGGTTAGGGTTGTTTGTTGTTAGGGGGTTAGTGTTGTTTGTTGTTAGGGGTTCAGGGTTGTTTGTTGTTAGCGGGTTAGTGTTGTTTGTTGTTAGGGTGTTAGGGTTGTTTGTTGTTAGTGGGTTAGGGTTGTTTATTGATAGGGGTTTAGGGTGGTTTTTTGTTAGGGGGTTAGGGTTGTTTGTTGTTGGGGGTTAGTGTTGTTTGTTAGGGCATTAGTTTTGTTTCTTGTTAGTGGGTTAGGGTTGTTTGTTGTTAGGGGGTTAGTGTTGTTTGTTGTTAGGGGGTTAGGATTGTTTGTTGTTAGAGTGTTAGTGTTGTTTGTTGTTAGGGGGTTAGGATTGTTTGTGGTTAGGGGGTTAGCATTGTTGGACTTTTGGGGTTAATGTTTTTTGTTGTTTGGGGTTAGGGTTGTTTGTTGTTGGGGGTTATGGTTGTTTGCTGTTAGGGGGTTAGTGTTTGTTGATGGTGGTTAGTGTTGTTTCTTGTTAGTGGGTTAGGATTGTTTGTTGTTAGGGGGTTAGTGTTGTTTGTTTTTAGGGGGTTAGTGTTGTTTGTTGTTAGGGGGTTAGGGTTGTTTGTTGTTAGGGGGTTAGGGTAGTTTCTTGTTAGGGGGTTAGTGTTGTTTGTTGTTAGTGAGTTAGGGTTGTTTCTTTTTAGGGGGTTAGCATTGTTTGTTGTTAGGGGGTTAGGGTTGTTTGTTGTTGGGGCGTAGTGTTTGTGGTTAGGGGGTTAGGGTTCTTTGTTGTTCGGGGTTAGGTTGTTTGTGGTTAGGGGTTTAGTTTTGTTTGTTGTTAGGGGGTTAGTGTTGTTTCTTGTTAGGGGTTTAGGGTTTTTGGTTGTTAGTGGGTTAGTGTTTGTTGTTCGGGGGTTAGGGTTGTTTGTTGTTTGGGGGTTAGGGTTGTTTGTTTTTATGGGGTTAGGGTAGTTTCTTGTTAGATGGTTAGTGTTGTTTCTTGTTGGGTTAGCGTTGTTTGTTGTTGGGGGTTAGCGTTGTTTGTTGTTGGTGGTTAGTGTTGTTTCTTATTATTGGTTTAGTTTTGTTTGTTGTTAGTGGGTTAGGTTTGTTTGCTGTTGGGTTATTGTTGTTTGGTGTTAGGGGGTTAGTGTTTTTTCTTGTTGGGGGTAAGTGTTGTTTCTTGTTAGCGGTTTAGGGTTGTTGGTTGTTAGGGGTTAGGGTTCTTTGTTGTTAGGGGTTAGTGTTGTTTCTTTTTACGCGTTCAGTGTTGTTTCTTTTTAGGGTTTTAGAGGTGTTTGTTTTAAGGGGGTTAGAGTGGTTACTTGTAGGGGGGTCATGATTGTTTGTTGTTAGTGGGTTAAGTTTGTTTGTTGTTAGGGGGTTAGGGTTGTTTTTTTAAGGGGGTTAGGGTTGTTTGTTGTTAGTTGGTTAGTGTTGTTTGTTGTTAGGGTGTTAGGGTTGTTTGTTAGAGGGTTAGTGTTGTTTGTTTTTAGGGGGTTAGTGTTTTTGTTCTTAGGGGGTTAGTGTTGTTTGTTGTTAGGGGGTTAGTGTTTTTTGTTGTTAGGGGGTTAGGGTTGTTTGTTGTTAGGGGATTAGAGTTGTTTGTTGTTAGGGGGTTAGTGTTGTTTGTTGTTAAGTGGTTAGTGTTGGTTATTTTTAGGGGTGTTAGTGGGTTAGTGTTGTTTGTTGTTAGTGGGTTAGTGTTGTTTGTTGTTAGGAGGTTAGTGTTTTTGTGGTTAGGGGGTTAGGGTTTTTTCTTGTTAGGGGTTAGGGTTGTTTTTGTTAGGTGTTTAGGGTTGTTTGTTGTTAGGGGGTTAGTGTTGTTTCTTGTTAGCTGTTTAGGGTTGTTGGTTGTTAGGGGGTTAGGGTTGTTTGTTGTTAGGGGTTTAGGGTTTTTTGTTAGGGGGTTAGGGTTGTTTGTTGTTAGGGGGTTAGGGTAGTTTCTTGTTAGTGGGTTAGTGTTGTTTGTTGTTAGTTGGTTAGTGTTGTTTGTTTTTAGGGGGTTAGGGTTGTTTGTTGTAAGGGGGTTAGGGTTGTTTGTTGTTAGGCAGTTAGTGTTGTTTGTTGTTCGGGGGTTAGGGTTGTTTGTTGTTAGTAGTTTAGTGTTGTTTGTTTTTAGTGGTTTAGGGTTGTTTGGTTTTAGGGGGTTAGTGTTGTTTGTTGTTAGGGGGTTAGTGTTTTTTGTTGTTAGTGGGTTAGTGTTGTTCTTAGGGAGTTAGTGTTGTTTCTTGTTAGGTGGTTAGGGTTGTTTGTTGTTAGGGGGTTAGAGTTGTTAGTGGGTTAGGGTTGTTTGTTGTTACTGGGTTAGTGTTGTTTGTTGTTAGTGGGTTAGGGTTGTTTCTTTTTAGGGGGTTGGCGTTGTTTGTTGTTAGGGGGTTAGTGTTGTTTGTTGTTAGGGGTTTAGTGTTGTTTGTTGTTAGTTGGTTAGTGTTTTTTGTTGTTAGGGGTTTAGTTTTTTTGTTTTTAGGTCGTTAGTGTTGTTTGTTAGGTGGTTAGGTTTTTTATTTGGGGAGTTAGTTTTGTTAGTTAGGGGGTTAGGGTTGTTTTTGTTAGAGGGTTAGTGTTGTTTTTGTTGTTAGGGCATTAGTTTTGTATTTGTTGGGAGGTTCGTGTTGATTTGTTAGGGGGTAAGGGTTGTTTTTGTTGGGGGTTAGAGTTGTTTCTGTTAGGGGGTTAGAGTTGTTTCTGTTGGGGGTTAGGGTTTTTTTTTAGTGCGTTAGGGTTCTGTTTGGAGGTTAGGGTTAGGTTTAGGTTTAGGCTTAGTGTTAGGTTTAGGGCTAAGTGTTTGGGTTAATGTTATTGTCCCATTTAAGGTTAGGGTTAGGTTTATGTTAAGGTGAAGTTTAAGTTAAGGTTGAGGGTTGAGCTTAGGTTTATCGTTAGGGGTTAGGGTTAAGGTTGGGATTAAGTTTAGGGTTAAGGTTAGGATTAGAGTTAGAGTTAGGGTAAGTGTTAGGGTTAAGTCATGGTTAGGTTTAGGACTGGGTTATGTTTAGAGATAGGGTTTGGTTAAGGGTTGGGGTTAGGTTTCGATGTTTGGGTGAGGGTTAGTGCTAGGTTTCCATTTAAGTTGAGTGTGTAGGGTAAGTTTTAGGGTTAAGATTAGGGTTAGAGTTAGAGTTAGGGTCAGGGTGAGTGTTAAGTTTAAGGTTATGGTTAGGTTTATGGTTAGGTCTAGGGTTAGGGTCAGGGTTAGGGGAGATTTAGTGTTACGTTTAGTTTTAGGGTTAAAGTTAGGGTGAAGTTTATGTTAAGCGTGAGGTTTAGGGTTAGGGGTTAGGGTACAAGTTAGGGTCAGGGTTAGGGTTAAGTTTAGGTTTAGCGTTAGGGTTAGTTTTAGTTTTGGTTAGGATTAGGCTTTTAATGAAGTTAGGGTAAGTTTAGAGTTACCGTTAGGGTGAAATTTTGGTTAAGGATGAAGGTTCCGTTTGGGTAAGGTTTAGGTTTAGAGTTACAGTTAGTGGTTAGGATTAGGTTTAGGGTTGAGGTTAAGTTTACGCTAAGGATTAGGGTTAGAGTTAGGGTTAAGGGTTAGTGTTTCAGTTAGGTTTTGGGTAGGGTTATAATTAGAGTTAAGTTTAGGGTTAGGGTAAGACTTAGAGTTACATTTGCAGTTAAGTTGAGGGTTTTCGGTAAGTGTTACGGTTAAGGTTAGGGTTAGGTCTAGGGTTAGGGTTAGAGTTAGGGTTAGGGGTTAGGGTTAGGTTTAAGTTTATGGTAGGCTTAAAGATAAGGTCATGGTTAGGTTAGGGTCAGGGTTAGGATTAGAATTAGGTTTAGGGTGAGGATTAGGGTCAGAGTTATTGTAAGGGTTAGGTTTAGGGTTAGAGGCGGGACAAGGTTAAGGTGAGGGTTAGGTTTACGTGTAGGGTTAGGGTTAAAGTCAGGGTGAGTTTTAGGTTAGGGATAGGGTGAAGTTTAAGATAGGGTGAGGATTAGGGTTATGGCTAAGGTTTGGGCTTGTTTTCAGGTTAGTGTTAAGGTTATGTTTAGGGTTAGGGTTAAGTTCAGGGGTTGTGTTTAGTTTTAGGGTTAGGGTTAGATTTAAGCTTAGGGTTAAGTTTAGTGTTACGGTTAAGGTTAGGGTTATGGTTGTGTTAGGCGTTGTGGTTGGGGTGAGGGTTAGGTATAGGGTTAAGGTTGGATAGGGTTAGGATTATGGTTATGGTAAGGTATTAGGCGTTAGAGGTGTAGTTTAGGGTTAGGGTTTGGGTGAAGATTCCGGTTAGGCATTGTGGTTCTGGTCATGGTTAGGTTTGGTTTAGGGTTAGTGTTATGTTTATGATTAGGTTTAGGGTTAGTGTTAGAGTTAGGGTTAGAGTTGGCGTTATGTTTTGGGATAGGCTTTGGTGTTAGGGGTTAGGTTTTGTTTTAGGGTTAGGGTTATCATTAGGGCTTAGGGGTTCTGGTTAGCGTTAGGGTTAGGGATAGCATTAGGGTTAGTGTTGGGGGATACAGTTAGGGGTTCAGGTGAGGGTTAGGTTTAGGTTTACAGTTAAAGTGAGGGTTTAGGGCAACTGTTATTGTTAGGGTTAGAGTTCGAGTTAGGGTTAGAGTTCGAGTTAGGGTTAGGGTTAGTGTTAGGGTTAGGGTCGGAGTTAGGGTTAGGGCTAGAGATAGAGTTAGGGTTAGGGTAGTGGTATGGTTAGGATTAAGGCTAGGTTTACAGTACAGGGTAGGGCGAAGCTAGGTTTAGGGTCAGGTTTAGAGTTAGTGTTAGTGCTAGGGTTTAGGATTAGTTTTAGGGTGTGGGTTAGAGTCATAGTTGAGTTAGCGTTAGGGTTTGGGTTCGGGCTAGGGTTAGGGTTAGAGTTAGGGTTAGGGTTTAGTGTTTTGTTTAAGTTCATGGTAGGGTTAAGGTTAGGTAATGGTTAGGGTCAGGGTTAGGATTAGTATTAGCTTTAGGTTGAGGGTTAGGGCCAGAATTATTGTAAGGGTTAGGTTTAGGGTTACAGATGGGTTAATGTTAAGGTTAGAGTTAGGTTTAGAGGTAGGGTTAGGGTTAAAGTTAGGGTTACCTTTCGGTTAGTGAGAGGGTGAATTTTAAGATAGGTTGAGGGTTACGGTTACACTTAGGTTTAAATTTAGAGTTAGTGCTAGGGTTTAGGGTTAGGGTTAGTGTTAGTTTTAGAGTTATTGTTAGGCTTAGGATAGGGTTAGGGTAGAGTAAAAGTTAGGCTTATGGGTAGGGTTAGGGTAAGGGTTAGGTTTAGGTGAGGGTTAGAGTCAGAATGAGTTATAGGGTTAAGGTTAGGGAAAGGTTTAGGGGTTTGTGTGAGTGTTAGTGTTAGGTTTCCAGTTAAGCTGATGTTTTAGGGTGTTATGGTTACGGTCAGGGTTAGAGGTAGGGATAGGGTTAGGTTTAAGTTTAGGGTTAGAGTGAGGGGATAGTTTAGGGTTAGGTTTAGTTTTAGGGTTTGGATTAGGTTTAGGTTTAGGGTGAAGTTTAGGTTAAGGATGAGGGTTAGGGTTAGGGGTAGTGTTTGCTTCGGTGTTTGGGTTAAGGTTAGGGTCAGGTTAGGGTTAGCTTTAGGTTTAGTGTTAAGGTTAGGGTTAGGGTTAGGATTAGCAGTTTTTCAGTAGAAGCCATACGTTTGCAAGAGCAAATGAGGAATTCATTGTAGGAAAGAGGAAGGAAAGAAACTTTGTCTACTTCTGCCTGCTTTGCTCAGAGGACTGGATGAAGTCAGGGAGTTCTCCCTTTCACTGAGAAACATGCAGGCTGCTGTCGCCTGTGCACTCTCTAATTTGGAAAAGAGTCTTCAGTTCCACACTCTGAACTGTGGAAAGACACCAGGGTTTGATAGGATTTCCCCAGGCGCTTTGTTTTCCCTGGGCCAAAATGAGCCTTCACAACAGCTTAAGGCCAACACTGCATACTCGTTCCTCATCCAGAAAACGACTACCATGAGTCTTTTCTCTCTAAGCCTACCCCTAAACCGAATCCTAAGCATAACACTCAACCTAACCGTTAACCTGACCCTAACATGAACCCAAACACCTATCCCTAATACTAACCCTAACCCTCATCCTTAACCTAATCTTCACCCAAAACCTAAACCTAAACATAACCCTAAAGCAAAATTAACCCTAAATTATGCCCTAACCCTAAATCTAACCCTAACCCTAACTCTAAGCCTAACCCTAGCCCTACCACCCTAAAACACCAGCTTAAGTATAAACCTAACACTAACAACCACACGAACCCCTAACTCTTTCTCTAACCCTAACCTATCCCTAATCCTAACCTAAACCTGACCTAAACCTAACCCGTACCGTATGCCTACACTTAACCCTAACCCTAAATCTACCGTAACACTAACCCTAAACGTAGCAATAACTCTAAACTTGACCTTAACCCTCAACCTAAACCCTAGCACTAACTCTAACTCTAACCCTAACCCTGACCCTAACCTAGCGCAACCCTTTACCGTAAACCGAGCCTTAACCCTACCTTACCCCTACCCTAAACCTAACCCTAACACTAACCTTAAACCTAACTCTAACCTTAACCCTAACTCTCACTATTTTCTGAAACTTCACCCTAACCCTAACTCTAACCCTAACCTTAACAATTGACCTAAACCAAAAACTTAAATGTAAACCTAACCCTAACCATCACTCTAGCCTTAACCATTTCCACAACCCTAAACCTAACGCTCTCCCTAACCCTAACCCTAACATGAACAGTAACTCTAATCTAGCCCTAACCCTAACACTAACCCTATACTTAAGCCTACCCTAACCAAAAACCTAACCCTAACACCCTAAACCTAACGTCTAACAGTAACTAAAACCCTAACCCTTATCCTAACCCTTGTCTGAACCCTCACCCTTAACCTAAACTTCATACAAACGCTAAAACTAACCCTAACCTTAAACATAACACCAACCCTAACCCGAACCCTAAACCTAACCTTAATACTAACCTGAACACAAACACAAACTCGAGCCCTAACAATAAAAATAACCCTCACCCTATCCTAAACTTCATCCAAACCCTAAACCTAAACTTAACCCAAACCCTATCCTTGAACATAACTCTAACCATAATGCTAGTCCAAATGTAACCCTAAATCTAACCCTTACAATAGCCCTGAACCTAACCCTAAACCTAATCCTAAACCTAGACCCAAACCTAACCCTAACCCTAAATCTAACCTTGACCCTAAATTGAACACTGACTCTAACCCTAAACCGGCACCTAAACCTAAATATTGCCCTACACCTAACCACAACCCTAAACCTAACCCTAACTCTAACTCTAACCCAAATGATGACACTTAACCTAAACCCTCACCTAAACTGTAAAACTAACCATAACCCTCACCCTAACCCCTAACCGTATCCCCAACCCTAACCCTAATGCTATCCGTAACCCTAACCCTAACACTAACCTGAACCCCTGAGCCCTAACAATAACCCTAACCCTAACTCAAACCCTAACCCCTAACACCAAAGCCTAACCCAAACCTTAACTCTAACTCGAACACTAACCTGAAACCTAATCATAAACCTAACCGTAATCCTAAACCAAACCTAACCATGGTCAGAACCACAATGCTTTACCAGAACCCTCACCCACCCCTAACCCTAAACTACACTTCTAACCCCTAACACCTTACCATAACCATAATCCTAAGCATACACAACCCTAACCCTAAACCTAAACCTCACCACAACCACAATGCCTAACACAAACCGTAACCTTAACTGTTACACTAAACTTAACCCTAACCTAAAATCTAACCCTAACCCTAAAACTAAACACAACCCATAAACTTAACCCTAACCCTAAACATAACCTTAACACTAACCCGAAACTAACCCAAACCTTAGCCATAACCCTAACCCTCACCCTAAATTAAACTTCATCCTATCCCTAGCCTAAAGCTAACCCTAACTTTAACCCTAAACCTAACCCTAACCTTAACCATGGCCCACTTGTAACCCTAAACCTAACCCTTACAATATCTCTGACCCTAACCCTCACCCTAAACCTGATTCTAACCCTGACCCTAACCCTAACCTAACCTTAACCTGACATTAATGCTACCATAAACTTACACCTAACCCTAACCTCTAACCCTAACTCTAACTGTAACCCTAGCCCTAACCCTAACAGTAACACCCAAAACACTCAACTGTAAATGGAACTCTAACTCTTACCCTAACACTATACTTAACCCTAAGCAGAACTCTACCCTAAACCTTACCAAAACAATAACCCCTAACCCTAACTCTAAACCTAATCATTAGCCTAAACCTAAACTTAACCTTAAACCTAAACCTAAACACTCACCCTAACTCTAACCCTAACCCTAAACCTAAAACAAACCCTCACCCTTAACCAAAATTTCACCCTAACCATAACGCTAAACCTACCTTAAATTCATTCAAACCCTAACCAAAACTAAAACTAACCCTAACACTAACATTAACCCCAAACCTAAAACTAAACATAACCTAACCCTAACCCCTAACCCTAAACCTCATAATTAAAATAAACTTCACACTAGGCCTAACCCTAAAACTAAAAAACAACCTAAACATGACACTAAATCTCCACCTAACCCTGACCCTAACACTAACCCTAATCCTAAGCATAAACCTAACCCCTAACCCAACTCTAACCCTAAACCTAGCCCTATCCCTAACCGTAACAGTTACGCAAAACCCTCACCTTAACTGTAAATGTAAATCTAACTCTTACTGTAACCCTAAACTTAACCCTAATTATAACCCTATCCTAAACCTAACTGAAACACTAACCGCTAACCCTAAATCTAACCCTAATGCTTAGCCTAAACCTAACCTTAACCCTAACCTTCACCACTAACCCTAACTCTACCCCTAACCCGAAACCGAACCCTCACACTTAACCAAAATTTCAACCTAACCATAACCCTAAACCTACCCTAACTTCATTCAAACCCTAACCCTAAGCTAAACTAACACTAAACCTAACCCTAACCCTAAACGTAAATCTAACCCTAACCCTGAATCTAACCTGAACTCTAAACCAAAACCCTAAACCTGACCCTAACATTAATCTAAACACCTACCCCAACGCTAACCCTCATCCTTAACCTAAATTTCACCCTAAACCTAAGCCTAAAGCACTATCACCATACTCTAGCCCTAACTCTACACCTAACCTAACTCTAACCCTAAACCTTACTGTAGCACCCAAAAACATCAGCTTAATGTAAACATAACACTAATCCTCACACGAAACCCTAACCCTTTCCCTAACCCTAACCCTATTCCTCATCCTAACCCTAAACCTGACGTAAACCTAACCCTTACCCTAAACTTAAACTTAACCTTAACCTTAACTCTACCCTAACCTGAACCGTAAACCTAACAATAACTCTAAACCTGACCTTAACCCTAACCCTAAACCCTAGCACTAACTCTAAACCTAACCCTAACCTAGCCTTACACTTTACCGTAAACCTAGTCTTAACCCTAACCTGACCGCTACCCTAACCCTAACCTAAACCTAACCCTAACACTAACCTTAACCCTAAAACTAACCTTAACCCTAAACCCCACTATTAACTGAAACTTCACCATGACCCTAACTCTAACCCTAACCATAACAATTACCCTAAACCCTCACCTTAACTGTAAACCTAAACCTAACCCTCACCATATCCCCAACCCTCACCCTAACCCCTAACTATATTCCTAACCCTAAACCTAATGCTATCCCTAACCCAAACTGAAACCCTAACATGAACAGTAACCCTAATCTAACACTAACCCTAACATTAACCCTAAACTTAAACCTACCCTAACCATAAACGTAAAACTAGCACCCTAAACCTAACCTCTAACACGAACTATAATCCTAACCCTAACCCTAACTCTCACCCTTAACCTAAACTTCACACTAACCCTAAACCTAAAACTAACCCTAACAAACACTAAACATAACCCCTAACCCTAAACTGGACCCCAAATCTAACCATAACACTAACCCGAACACAAACCCAAACTCTAGCCCTAACCCTAAAAGTAACCCTCAGCCTATGCTAAACTTCAACCAAATCCTAACCCTAACCATAACCGTAAACGTAAACCTAGCCCAAACCCTAACCTTAAACCTAACTCTAACCGTAAAGCTAGTCCATCTGTAACCCTAAACCTAAGCCTTACAATAGCTCTGAACCTAACCCTAATCCTTAGCCCAACAATAGACCTAATCCTAAACCTAACCCGAGCTCTAAACTTGACCCTAAGTAGAACACTAACTCTAACCCTAAACCAGGACTTAAACCTAAAAGTTACCCTGCACCTAACCCTAAACCTAACCCTAACTCTAACTCTAACCCTAATCATAACACTTGCCCTAAAACCTAACCTTAACTGCAATACTAACTGTAACCCTCACCTAACCCCTAACCGTACCCCCAAAAGCTAACCCTAATGCTATCCCTAACCTTAACCCTAACACTCACCTGAAAATCTAAGCCCTAACGATAACCCTAACCCTAACCCAAAACCTAACCCCTAGCACTAAAGCCTAACCCTAACTCTAACACTAACCCTAAACCTAATCATAAAACTAACCCTAACCCTAAACCAAACCTAACCATGACCAGAACCACAATGCCTAGCCGGAACCCTCACCCAAGCCCTAACCCAAAACTACTCCTCTAATCCCTAACACCTTACCATAACCATAATCCTAACCCTACCCAACCCTAATCCTAAACCTAATCCTCACACCAACCACAAAGCCTAACACAAACCGTAAACCTATCCCTAACCGTAACACTGAACTTAACCCTAACCTAAAATCTACCCCTAACCCTAAAAGTAAACAGAACCCATAAACTTATTCCTAACCCTAAACATAACCTTAACACTACCCTGGAAACTCAAGCAAACCTTAGCCAAAACCCTAACACTCACCCTATCTTAAACTTCACCCTATCCCTAATCTAAAGCACACCCTAACTTTAACCCTAACCCTAACCTTAACCTTGGCCCACCTGTAACCCCAAACCTAACCCTTACAATAACTCTGACCCTAACCCTCATCCTAAACCTAATCCTAATCCTAACCCTGACCCTAACCCTAACCAAACCTTAACCCTAACTTTACCCTACCATAAACTTAAACCTAACCCTAACCCGTAACTCGAACTCTAAACCTAACCCTAGCCCTAGCCCTAAACCTAACCCTAATCCTAAATGTAACACTTACCCAAAACCCTCACCTTAAATGTAAACATAAATCTAACTCTTAACCTAACCCTAAATATAACCCTACCCTAAACCTAACCGAAACACTAACACCTAACTCGAAATCAAATCCTGATCTTTAGCCTAAACCTAACCTTAACCCTAAGCCTAACCCTAACCACTAACCCTAATTCTAACCCTAACCCTAAGCCTGATCCTAAACCGAACCCTAACCCTTACCCTAAACCTGACCCTAACATTAACCGAAACACCTAACCCTAACCCAAACCCTAAACCTAACCCTAACCTTAACCCAAACACCTAACCCTAACGCTAACCCTAACCCTCATCCTTAACATAAATTTCAAGATAAACCTAAGCCTAACCTTAACCCTAAAACTAAACCTAACCCTAAAGAATCCCCTAAATATAGCCCTAAACCTAAAACTCATCCTAACCCTAACTGCAACCCTGACCTAACCGTAACACTGTCAAACATCAGCTTAAGTGTAAACCTAACACTAACCTTCCCACGAACACCTAACCCTTTCCATAAACTTAACCCTATCCCTAATCCTAACCTTAACCCTGACCTAAACCTAACACTTACCCTAACGCTAAACTTAACATTAACTCCACCCTAAAACTAACAAAAACTCTAAACCTGACCCTACCTCTTACCCTAAACCCTAGTACTAGCTCTAACTCTAAACCTAACCCTAACCTAGCCCTACCCTTTACTGTAAACCTAGCCTTAACCCTAACCTTACCCCTACCCTAACCCTAACCCTAACACTAAACTTAACCCTAACTGTAATCTTAACCCTAACCCTTACCCTGACCCTGACTATTAACTGAAACTTCACCCTAAACCTAACCCAAACTCTAACTCGAACCCTAACTATAACACTTACCCTAAACCCTCACCTTAACTGTAAACCTAACCCTAACCCACACCCTAACCACAACCCTCACCCTAACCCCTAACCGTATCCCCAACCTTAAACCTAATGCTATCCCTAACCCTATCCCTAACCCAAACACGAACATTAAACCTAATCTAACCCTAACTCTAACATTAACCCAACCCTAACCATAAACCTAACGTTAGCATCCTAAATCTAACCTCTAACACTAACTATAATCCTAACCCTAATTCTAACTCTTATCCTAACCCTCACCCTTAACCTAAACTTCACACTAACCCTAAACCAAAACATAACCCTAACCCTAAACATAACCCCTAACCCTAACCTGAACCCTAGCCTTAAAGCTAAGCTGAACACAAACCCAAACTCTAGCCCTAACCATAAAAATAACCCTCACCCTATCCTAAACTTCATCCAAACCCTAACACTACCTTAAACCTAAACCTAACCCAAACCCTAACCTTAAACCTACCTCTAACCATAACCCTAGTCCATCTGTAACCCTAAACCTAACCCTTACAATAGCCCTGAAATTAACCCTAAACCTAATCCTAGCCCTAGACCTAATCCTAACCTAACCCTAACTGCACCCTTGACCCTAAAGAGAACACTAACTCTAACCCTAAACCTGGACCGAAACCTAAATCTTCCCCTACACCTAACCCTAAACCTAAAAATAACTCCAACTCTAACCCTAATCATAACACTTATCCTAAACCCACACTTTAACTGTAAAACTAACCGTAACCCTCACCCTAACCCCTAACCATATCCCCCAAACCTAACCCTAATGCAATCCCTAACCTTAACCCTAAAACTAACCTGAAACCCCTGAGCCCTAACGATAACCCTAACTCTAACACAAACCCTAACCCCTAACACCAAAGCCTAATCCAAACCTTAACCCTAAGTCTCACCCTAACTCTAACACTAACCCGAAACCTAATCATAAACCTAAACCAAACCCAACCATGACCAGAACCACAATTCCTAACCGGAACCCTCACCCAAACCCTAACCCTAAACTACACCACTAACCACTAACACCTTACCATAAACCTAATCCTAACCTTTATCCTAACCCTCACCCTTAACCTAAACTTCACACTAACCCTAAACCAAAGCATAACCCAAACCCTAAACATAACCCCTAACCCAAAACCGAACCCTAAACCTAACCTTAACACTAAGCTGAACACAAAACCAAACTTTAGCCCAAACCATAAAAATAACCCTCACCCTATCCTAAACTTCATCCAAACCCTAACCCTAATCTTAACTGTAAACCTAAACCTAACCCAAACCCTAACCTTAAACCTAACTCTAACTATAATGCTAGTCCACCTGTAACCCTAAACCTAAGCATTTCAATAGCCCTGAACTTAACCCTAAAACTAATCCTAATCCTAACCCTAGACCGAATCCTAAACCTAACTCTAACCTTGACCCTAAATAGAACACTACCTCTCACCCTGAACCTGAAAGTAAAGCTAAATCTTACCCTACACCTAAACCTAACCCTAAACCTAACTGTAACTCTAACTCTAACCCTAATCATAACACTTGCCCTAAACCCTCACCTAAACTGTAAAACTAACCGTAACCCTCAACAGAACCCCTAAACGTATCCCCCAACACTAACCCTAATCCTAGCCCTAACACTAACCTGAAACCCTAAGCCCTAACGATAACCCTAACCCAAACCAAACCCCTAACACCAAATCCTAACCCAAACCTTAAACCTAACACTCACCCTAAATCTAACACTAACCCGAAACCTAATCATAAACCTAACCCTAACTCTAAACCAAACCTAACCATGACCAGAACAAAAATGCCTAACCAGAACCCTCACCGAAACCCTAACCATAAACTACACCTCTAACCCCTAACACCTTATCATAACCATAACCCTAAGCCTACTCAACCCTGACGCTAAAACTAACCCTCACCCCAACCACAACGCCTAAAACAAACCGTAGCCCTAACCCTAACCGTAACACTAAACTTAACCCTAACCTAAAATCTAACGCTAACCCAGAACTAAGCATAACCCATAAACTTAACCCTAACCCTAAACGTAACCTTAACAATAACCTGAAAACTTACCCAAACCTTAGCCATAACCCTCACCCTAACCCACACCCTATCTTAAACTTCACCCTATCCCTAACCTAAAGCTAACCCTAACTTTAACCCTAACCCTACCCCTAAACCTAACCCTAACCTTAACCTTGGCCCACCAGTCACCCTACACCTAACCCTTACAATAACTCTGACCCTAAACCTCACCCTAAACCTGATCCTAATCCTAACCCTACCCTAACTCTAACCTAAACTTAACCTTAACTTTAACCCTACCATAAAATTAAACCTAACCCTAAACCCTAATCCTAACTCTAACCCTAACCCTAACCCTAACCGTAACACATACCCAAAACCTTCACCTTAACGGTAAATGTAACTCTAATTCTTACCCTTACCCTAAATAAAACCCTACCCTAAACCTAACCAAAACACCCCTAACCCTAATTCTAACCCTAATCCTTAGCCCAAACCTAACCTTAACCCTAAACCTAACCCTAACCACTAACCCTAACTCTAACCCTATCCCTAAACCGAACCCTCACCCTTAACGAAAATTTCACCCTAACCATAACCCTAAACCTACCCTAACTTTATTCAAACCCTAACCTTAAACAAAACTAAAACAAACCCTAAACCTATCCCTAACCCTACCCCTGACACTAATCTGAACAATCACCCCTAGTCCTAACCCTAACCCACACGCTTAACATCAACTTCACCCTAACCCTATCCTAAAACTAAACATAACACTAAATCTCCCCCAACCATGAACCTAACCCAATCCTAACCTTAAAACTAACCCTAAACTTAACCCTAACCCTGACCCGGACCCTAATTCTAACCCTACTCCTAACCATAAAAATTACCCTACACACTCAGCTTAAATGGAAACCTACCACTAACCCACACCCTAACATCTAAACCTAAACCCAACCCTTAACCTAACCCTATCTCTAACCTTATCCTAGCCCTACACCTAAACATGACTTAATCCTAACACTTACCCTAAACCTGACCCTAAACCTAACCTTAACCTTAAACCTAATCCTAACCTGAACCCTAACCCCTACCCCAAACCCTAAGCTCAACCCTCACCCTTAAACTTCACCCTATCCCGAACTCTAACTTTAAACCGAATCCTAATCCTAACTCTAAACCTAACCCTAAACCTGACTCTAACATTAACCCAAACACCTAACCCTAACAGTAAGCCTAACCCTGACCCTAACCCTAACCCGACCCTAACCTTAACCCAAACACCTAACCCTAACTCTAAACCTAACCCTAACCCTCATCCTTAACCTAAACTGCACCCTAACCCTGACCCTGAAACTAAACATAACACTAAATCTCCCCCTAACCCTGACCGTAACCCAAATCCTAACCATAAACCTAACCCTAACCCGAACCTTAACCCTAACCCTAACCCGAACCTTAACCCTAACCCTGACCCTGACCCTAACTCTAACTCTAACCCTAATCCAACCCTAAAACTTACCCTACAAACTCAACTTAAATGGAAACCTAGCACTAACCCTCACCCTAACATCTAAACCTAACCCCAACCCTTAACCTGACCCTATCTCTAACCTTAACCGTGCCCTAGCCTAACCATGATTTAACCCTAACACTTACCGTAAACCTAACCCTAAACCTAATCTTAAACCTAAACCTAAAACTAACCTTAACCCTAACCCTAACCCCTAACCCTAAGCTCAACCCTCACTCTTAACTTAAATTTCACCCAAACACTAACCCTAAAACGAACCCAACACTCACCCTAAACGCAAACATAAACCTGATCCTAACGTTAACCCAAACACCTATCCCGAACCCTAACGCTAACCCGAACTCTAAACCGAACCCTAAACTGACCCTAACCTTAACCCAAACACCTAACCCTAACACTAACCCTAAACATAACCCTCATCCTTAACCTAAACTTTACCCTAAACCTAAGCCTAAGCCTAACCCTAAAACTAAACCTAACCCTAAACTATCACCTAACTCTAGCCCGAACGCTAAACCTAACAATGACCCTAACCATAACACCCTAAAACATCAGCTTAACTGTAAACCTAACACTTACCCTCAGACGAACCCCTAACCCTTTCACAAACCCTAACCCGATCCCTAATCCTAAACCTAACGCTGACGTAAACCTAACCCTTACCCTAACCCTAAACTTAAACCTAACCTTAACTCTACCTATACCTAAACCAAACAATAACTCGAATCCTGACCCTAACTCTAACCCTAAACTCAGCACTAAGTATAATTCTAACCCTAACCCTAACCCAGCCCAACCCTTTGCCGTAAACCTAGTCTTAACCCTAACCTTACCTACCCTAAACCTAACACTAACGCTAACGCTAACCTTAACCCTAACTCTAACATTAACCCTAACTTTTAGCGTAACCCTCACTATTAACTAAAACTTCACCCGAACCCTAACCCTAACTCTAACCATAACCATAACACTTACCCTGAACACTCACCTTAACTGTAAAACTAACCGTAACCCTCAACCTAACCCCTAACTGTATCCCGAACCCTAACCCTAAAGCTATCCCTAAGCCTAACCCTAACACTCACCTGAACCTTTAAGCCCTAAGGATAACCCGAACCTGAAATCAAACCCTAACGCATAACACCAAAGCATAACCCAAACCTTAACCCTAACTCTCACCCTAACTCTAACACTAACCCGAAACCGAATCATAAATCTAACCCTAACCCTAAACCAAACCTAACCATGACCAGAACCACAATGCCTAACCAAAACCCTCACCCAAACCCTAACCCTAAACTACACCTCTAACTCCTAACACATTTTTTTACATTACCATAACCATAATCCTAACCCTAACCAAACCTAACCCTAAACCTAACCCTCACCCCAACCACAACGCCTGACACAAACCATAACCCTAACCCTAACAGTAACACTGTAAATAACCCTAACCTAAAATCTAAACCTAACCCTAAAACTAAACAGAACCCGCAAACTTAACCCTAACCCTAAACATAACCTTAACAATAACCTGAAAACTAACGCAAACCTTAGCCATCACCCTAAACCTAAACCGCACCCTTTCTTAAACTTCACCCTATCCCTATCCTAAAGCTAACCCTAACTTTAACCCTAAACCTAACCCTAACCTTAACCTTGGCCAACCTGTAACCCTCATCCAAACCCTTACAATAACCCTGACCCTATCCTTCGCCCTAAACCTAATGCTAATCCTAACCCTAACCTAACCTTAACCCTACCATAATCTTAAACCAAACCCTAACTCCTAACCCTAACTCTAACCCTAACCCTAGCACTAAGCCTAACCCTAACACTAACACTTACCCAAAACACTCATCTTAACTGTAAACGTAACTCTAACTCTTACCCTAACCCTAAACTTAACCCTAAATATAACCCTACCGTAAACCAAACTGAAACACTAACCCCTAACCCTAACTCTAACCCTAATCCTTAGCCTAAGCCTACCCTTAAACGTAAACCTAACCCTAAACCGAACTAACCAAAATTTCACCCTAACCATAACTCTAAACCTCCCCTAAATTCATTCAAACCCTAACCCTAGCCAAAAATAAAACTAAACTTAAACCTAACCCTAAACGTAAACCTAACCCTAACCCGGCCCATAACCTGAACCATAACCCCTAACCCTAACCCTCACGCTTAACATAAACTTCACCCTAACTCTAACCCTAAAACTAAATATAACACTAAATCTCCGCCTAACCCTGACCCTAACCCTAATCCTAACCATAAACCTAACCCAAACCTGAACCTAACTCTAACCCTAACCCTAATCCTAACCCTAAAACTTACCCTACACACTCAGCTTAAATGGAAACCTAGAACTAACCCTCACCCTAACATCTAAACCTAACCCCAACCCTTAACCTAACCCTATCTCTAACCTTAACCTAGCCCTAAACCTAACAATGACTTAACCCTAACATGTACTCTAAACCTAAGCATAAACCTAAACTTAACCCTAAACCTAATCCTAACCTTAACCCTAACCCTAACCCCTAACGCTAACCTAAGCTCAACACTCGCCCTTAACTTTAAATGCACCCTAACACTAACCCTAAACTGAACCCTAAACCTAAGCCTAAACCTAAGCCTAAACCTGACCCTAGCATTAACCCAAACACGTAAACCTGACCCTAATACTAACCCTAACCCTAAATCTAACCCTAACCTTAACGCAAATACGTAACGCTAACACTAGTCCTAACCCTCATCCTTAACCTATGTTTCACCCTAAACGTAAACCTAAGCCTAATCTGAAACTAAACCTAACCCTAAACTATCCCCTCAGTCTAGCCCTAACCCTAAACCTAACCCTAACCCTAACTCTAACCATACCCCTAACCATAACACTCTAAAACATCAGCTAAACTGTAAACCTAACACTAACCATCACATGAATCGCTAACCCTTTCCCTAATCCTACCCCTATCCCTAATCCTAACCTTAACCCTGACCTAATCCTAACCCTTACCCTAACCCTAAACTTAACACTAACCTTAAATCTAACTTAACCCTAACCCTAACAATAACTCTAAACCTGACCCTAACCCTAAGCCTAAACCCTAGCACTAACTCTAACTCTAAACCTAACCCTAACCCTAACCTAGCCCTACCCTTTACCGTAAACCTAGCCTAAACCCTAACCTTATCCCTACCCTAAACCTAACCCTAAACCTAACCCTGACACTAACCTTAAGCATAACTCTAACCTTAACCCTAACCCTGACTATTAACTGAAACTTCACCCTAACCATAAGCCTAACTCTAACTCTAACCCTAACCATAACAATTACCCTAAACCCTCACCTTCAATGTAAACCTACACCTAACCCTCAACCTAACCCTTAACCGTATCCCCAACCCTAAACCTAATGCTATCTATCCCTCACATTATCCCTAACACTAACCCGAAGACGAACAGTAACCCTAATCTAATGCTAACCCTAAACTTAACCCTTCCCTAACCATAAACCTAACCCTAACACCCTAAACCTAAACTCTAACCCTAACTATAATCCAAACCCTAATGCAAACCCTTATCCTAACCCTCACCCTTAACCTAAACTTCACACTAACCCTAAACCTAAACCTAATCTGAACATAACCACTAACCCTAACCTGAACCCTAAACCTAACCTTAGCACTAACATGAACACAAACCCAAAGTCTAGCCCTAACCCTAAAAATAACCCTCACCCTATCCTAAACTTCATCCAAACCCTAACGCTAACCTTAGTCCTAAACCTAAACCTAAACCTAACCCAACCCCTAACATTAAATCTAACTCTAACCATAATGCTAGTCCACCTGTAACCCTAAACCTAACCCTTAAAATACCCCTCAACCTAACCCTAAACCTAATCCTAACCCTAGACCTAATCCTAACCCTAACCCGAACTCTAACCTTGACCCTAAATAGAACACTAACTCTACCCCTAAACCTAAAACTAAAGCTAAATCTTACCCTACACCTAACCCTAAACGTAAACCTACCCCTAACTCCATGTCTAACGATAATCGGGACACTTATCCTAAACCCTCGCCTTAAATGTAAAACTAACCATAACACTCACTCTAACCCCTAACGGTATCCCACAACCCTTACCCTAATGCTATCCCTAACCCTAACACTAACCTGAACCCCTAAGCCCTAATGATAACCCTAACCCTAACCCCAAACCTAACCTGTAACACCAAAACCTAACCCTAACTTTAAAGGTAGCTCTCACCCTAACTCTAACTCTAACACTAACCCGAAACCTAATCATAAACCTAACCCGAACCCTAAACCAATCCTAACCATGACCAGAACCACAATGCCTAACCGGAACCCTAAGCCTAAACTACACCTCTAACACCTAACACCTTACCGTAACCATAATCCTAACCCTACCCAACCCTAACCCTAAACCTAAACCTCACCCCAACCACAACGCCTAACACAAAATGTAACCCTAACCCTAACCGTAACACTAAACTTAACCCTAACCTTAAACATAACCCTAACCCTAAAACTAAACAGAACCCGTAAACTTAACCCTAACACGAAACACAACCTTAAGACTAATCTGAAAACTAACCCAAACCTTAGCCATAACCCTAACCCTAACCCTCACCCTAACTTAAACTTCACCCTATCCCTAACCTAAAAAAAACCTAAAGCTCACCCTAATTCTAAACCTATCCCTACCCCTAACCCTAACCCTAACCTTAACCTTGGCCCACCTGTAACCCTAAAACTAACCCTTACAATAACTCTGACCCTAACCCTCACCCTAAACCTAATCCTAACCCTGACCCTAACCCTAACCTAACATTAACCCTAACTTTAACCCTACGATAAACTCAAACCTAACCCTAACCCTGAACAATAACTCTAAACAAAATTTCACCCTACCCATAAACCTACCCTAACTTCATTCAAATCGTAACCCTAACCAAAACTAAAGCTAACCCTAAACCTAACGCAAACCCTAACCCTGACCCTAACCTGAACCCTTACCCCTAACCCTAACCCTAACCCTCACGCTTAACATAAACTTCACCCTAACCCTAGCCCTAAAACTAAACATAATACTAAATCTCCCCAACCCTGACCCTAACCCTAATCCTAACCATAAACCTAACCCTAACCTTAAACATAATCCTAACCCTGACCCTAAATCTACCTCTAACCCTAATCCTAACCCTAAAACTTACCCTACACACTCAGCTTAAATGGAAACCTAGCACTAACCCTCACACTAACATCTAAACCTAAACCCTACCCTTAACCTAATCTTACCTCTAACTAAATCTAACCATGACTTAACCGTAACACTTACCCTAACCCTAAAACTAATCTTAACCCTAATCCTAATCCTAACCTTAACCCTAACCCTAACCCCTAACACTAACCCTAAGCTCAACCCTCACCCTTAACTTAAACTTCACCCTGACCCTAACCTTAAACTAAACCCTAACCCTAAAGCTAACCCTAACATTAACCCAAACACCAAAACCTAACCCTGACACTAACACTAACCCAAAACCTAACCCTAACCTGATCCTAACCTTAACCCAAACACCTAACTCTAATATTTACCTTAACACTAATCTTAACTTAACTTTCACCCTATACATAAGCATAACCCTAAAATTAAACCTAACCCTAAACTATCCCCTCAGTCTAGCCCTAACCCTAAACCTAACCCTAACTCTAATTCTAACCCTGACCCTAACCGTAACACTGTAAAACATCAGCTTAACTGTAAATCTAACACTAACCCTCACACGAACCCTAACACTTTCCCTAAACCTAACCCTATCCCTCACCCTAACCCTGACCTAAACATAACCCTTACCCTAACCCTAAACTTAACCCTAACCTTAACTCTACCCTAACCCTAACACTAACAATAACTCTACACCTGACCCGAACCCTAACCCTAAACCCTAGCACTAACTCTAACTCTACACCTAACCCTAAGCCTAACCTAGACGTACCCTTTACCATTAACCTAGCCTTAACCCTAACCTTACCCCTACCCTAGCCCTAACCCTAAACCTAACCCTAACACTAATCTTAATCCTAACTCTAACCTTAACCCGAACCCTTACCCTAACCCTCACTATTAACTGAAAATTCACCCTAACTCTAACCCTAACTCTAACTCTAACCCTAACCATAACACTTACCCTAAACCCTCACCTTAACTGTAAACCTAACACTAAACCTCATCCGAACCCCTAACCGTATTCCCAACCCTAAACCTGCCGCTATCCCTAAACTTATCCCTAACCCTAACCCAAACACGAACAGTAACACTAATCTAATACTAACCCTTATATTAACCCTAAACTTAGCCCTACCCTAACCATAAACCTAACCCTAACACCCTAAACATAAACTCTAACACTAAGTACAATCCTCACCGTAATCCTAACCCTTACCTTGACCCTCACTCTGAACCTAAACATCACTCTAACCCTGAACCTAAACCTAACACTAACCCTAAACGTAACTCCTAACACTAACCCAAACCCTAAAACTAACCTTAACACTAACCTGAACACAAAATCAAACTTCAGCCCTAATCATAAGAATAACCCTCACCCCGTCCTAAGGTTCATCCAAAACTAACCCTAACCTTAACCCTAAAGCTAAACCTAACCCAAACCCTAACCTTAAACCAAACTCTAACCATAACACTACTCCACCTGTAACCCTAAAACTAAGCCTTACATTAGCCCTGAACCTAACCCTAGACGTAACCCTAATCCTAACCTTAGACATAATCCTAACCCTAACTCTGACTGTAAGCTTGATCCTAAATAGGACACTAACTCTAATTCTAAACCTGAACCTAAACCGAAATCTTACCCTACACCTAACCCTAACCCTAAACCTAACCCTAACTCTAACCCTAAAAATAACACTTACCCTAAACCCTCACCTTAACTGTAAAACTAACCGTAACCCTCACCCTAACCCCTAACCGTATCCCCCAACCCTAACCCTAATGCTATTCCTAACCCTAACACTAACCTGAACCCCTAAGCCCTAACGATAACCCTAACCCCTAACCAAACCCTAACCCTTAACACCAAAGCCTAACCCAAACCTTAACCCTAACTCTCACCCTAACTCTAACTCTAACTCTAACATTAACCCTGAACCTAAACCTAACACTAACCCAAACCCTAAAACTGAACCCTAACATTAACCCGAAACCTAATCATAAACCTAACCCTAACTCTAAACCAAACCTAACCATGACCAGAACCACAATGACTAACCGGAACCCTCACCCAAACCCTAACCCTAAACTAAAAGTCTAACCCTTAACACTTTACCATAACCATAATCCTAACCCTACCCAACCCGAACCCTAAACCTAACCCTCACCCAAACGACAAAGCCTAACACAAACCGTGACCCTAATCCTAACCGTAACACTAAACTTAACCTTAACCTAAAATCTAACCCTAACCCTAAAACTAAAAAGAACCCGTAAACTTAACCCTAACCCTAAACATAACCTTAACACTAACCTGAAACCAAACTCAAACCTTAGCCATAACCCTAACACTAACCCTCAGCCTATCTTAAACTTCACCCTATCCCTAAGCTAAAGCTCACCCTAACTTTAACCCTAACCCTACCCCTAAATCAAACCCTAAACTTAACCTTGGCCCACCTGTAGTACCCTAAACCTAACCCTTACAATAACTCTGACCCTAACCCTCACCCTTACCCTAACCCTAACCGTAACCCTCACCCTTAACCTAAACTTCACACTAACCCTAAATCTAAACATAACCCTACCCCCAAACATAACCCCTAACCCTAATCCAAACGCTAAATCTAACCTGAACACTAACCTGAACACGAACCCAAACTCAAGCCCTAAACTTAAAAATAACACTCACCGTATCGTAAACTTCATCCAAACCCTAAACCTAAATCTAAACCTAACCCAAACCCTAAACTTAAAGTTAACTCTAATCATAACGCTAGTCCACCTGTAACCCTAAACCTAACCCTTACAATAGCCCTGAACCTAACAATAACCCTTACCCAAAACCCTAACCCAAATCCTAACCCGAAGCCTAAACCGAAGCCTAACGTGAACCCAAACCCGAACCCTAAACCCAAACCATATCACTAGCCCTAGCCCTAGGCCCTAGCCCAAGTCCTAGCCCTAGCCCTAGCCCTAGCCCTAACCCGAACACTAACTCGAACCCTAAAACCTAACCCTAAACATTAACCCTAACTCTAAACACTAACCCTAACACTAACTGCTAACCCTAAACCAAACCCTAAACCCTAACCCTAACCCTAAACCCTAACACTAACCCTAACACTAACCATAAACCCTAACCCTAAACTCTAAGCATCAGCCTAACCCAAAACCCTAACCGTAACCCTAAACTCTAGCCCTAAAACCCTAGCCCTAGACCTAGCCCTAACACCAAGCCCTAGCCCTAGCCCTAACCCTAACCCTAACCTCTAACCTCTAAAACTAACCCTAGCCCTAACCCTAAACCCTAAATCCTAACCCCAAACCCAAACCCTAAACCTAACCCTGACCCAGACCCTGACCCTAAACCGTGACAATGACCCTAAGCCCTGACCATGACCCTAACCCTGACCCTAAACTCTGACCCTGACACTAAACACTGACTCTGACCCTGACCCTAAACTCTATCACTAAACACTAAACCCTAACCCCTAGCCCTAACCCCTAGCCCTAACCTTACCCCAACCAAAATCCTAAACCCTAACCATAAAAACAAACCCTAAACCTAACCTTGACCCTAACCCCTAACCCTGACCCTGACCGTAAACCCTGACCATAAACACTGACCCTGACCCTAAACTCGAACACTAAACCCTAAAACCTAACCTTAACGCCTAAACCCGATCCCGAACCATAACCCTAACACTAAACTAAACCCTAAACCCTAACCTGTGTAGGGAGTGAGGAGGTGGGAGGGACTAAGCTGGGCGCTGTGAAGGGAGTCAGGAGGTGGGAGAGACCATGCAGGGCCCTGTATAGAGAGTGAGAGGGCAGGCAGGGCACTGTATAGGGAGTAAGATGGTGGGACAAAAGAGACAGAAACCTGTGTAGGGAGTGAAGGCTGAGAGACCAGACAGAGACCTTTGTAGGGATTGAGGAGGTGGGTGAGACAAGGTAGGGCCCTGTGTAGGGAGTGAGGAGGTGGGTGAGACCAGATAGGGCCCTGTGTAGGGAGTGAGGAGATGGGTGAGACCAGGCAGGGCCCTGTGGAGGGAGTGAGGAGGTGGGAGATACCAGGCACGGCCCTGAGTAGGGAGAGAGGAGATGGAAGAGACCAGGCAGGGACAGGTGTAGGAAGTGAGGAGGTGGGAGGGACCAGGAAGGGCCCTGTGTAAGGAGTGAGGATGTGGAAGAGAACAGGCAGAGAACTCTGTAGGGAGTAAGGAGGTGGGACAGACCAGGCAGAGACCTTTACAGGGATGGAGGAGGTGGGAGAGAAAAGGCGGGACCCTGAGTAGGGAGTGAGGAGCTGGGAGCAACCAGGCACGGCCATGTCTAGGGAGTGAGGAGGTGGGAGAGGCCTGGCAGGGACCTGTGTAGGGAGTTAGGCCTTAGGAGAGACCAGGCAGAGACCTGCATAGGGAGTGAGGAGGTGAGAGAGACCAGGTAGGATGCTGTGTAAGGAGTGAGGATGTAGGAGAGACCAGGCAGGGCCCTGTGTAAGGACTGATGACGTGGGAGAGACGAAGCAGGGACCTGTGTAGGGAGTGAGGAAGTGGGAGAGACCAGGCAGAGACCTGTGTAGGGAGTGAGGAGGTGGGAGAGAATAGGCAGAAACCTGTGTAGGGATTGAGAAGATGGCAGACAGCAGGCAGGGCCCTGTGTAGGGAGTGAAGAGGTGGGAGAACCATTCAGAGACCTGCATAGGGAGTGAGGAGATGGGAGAGACCAGGAAGGGCCCTCTGTAGGGAGTGAGTTGGCCAGAGATCAGGCATGTCCCTGTATGGAGTAAGGATATGGGAGAGACCAGGCAGGGCCCTGTGCAGGGAGTTAGGAGGTGGGAGAGAACAGGCAGAGAAGAGTGTAGGGAGTGAGGAGGTGGGACAGACCAGGCAGGGCTCTGTGCATAGAGAAGATGGGAGACACCAGACAGGGCCCTGTGTAGGGAGTGAAGAAGAGGGAGACCCAGGCAGAGTCCTGCTTAGGGAGTGAGGAGATGGGAGAGACCAGGCAGAGCCAAGTATAGGGAGTGAGGATATGGGAGAGACCAGGCAGGCCCTGTGTAAGGAGTGATGAGGTGGGAGAGACCAAGCAGGACCCTGTGCAGGGTGTGAGGGGGAGGGAGCATCCAGGCAGGGCCCTGTGTAGGGAGTGAGGTGTTGGGAGAGACCACACAGGTCCTGTGTAGGGAGTGAGAATGTGCCAGAGATCAGGCAGGGCCCTGTGTAGGGAGTGAGGAGGTGGGAGAGAACAGACAGAGACATATGTAGGGAGTAAGCAGAAGGGAGACACCAGGCAGGACCCTCTGTAGGGAGTGAGGAGGAGGGACATACCAGGCAGGGCCCTGTGTAAGGAGTGAGGAGGTGGGAGAATCCAGGCAGACACCTGTGTAGGGAGTGAGGAGCTGGAAGAGACCAGGCAGGGACCTGTGTAGGTCCTGAGGAGGTGGGAGAGGCCAGGCAGCGTCCTGTGTAGGGAGTGAGAAGGTGGGAGAGGCCAGGCAGGGCCCTATGTTGGGAGTGAGGATGCAGGAGAGAAGAGGCAGAGATGTGGGAGAGACCAGGCAAAGACCTGTGAAGGGACTGAGGAGGTGGGAGAGACCTGGCAGGGCCCAGTGTAGGGAGTGAGTATCTTGGAGAGAAGAGGCAGAGACCTGTGTAGGGATTGAGAAGAAGAAGAGACCAAGCCGGGCCCTGTGTAGGGAGTGAGGAGGTGGGAGAGGCCAGGCAGACCCCTGTGTAGGGAGTGAGGTGTTAGGAGAGACCAGGCAGGGCCCTGTGTAGGGGGTGATGAGGTGAGAGAGACCAGGTAGGACCCTGTGTACAGAGTGAGGATGTGGAAGAGAACAGGCAAGGCTGTGTGTAGGAAGTAAGGTGGTGGAGATACCAGTCAGGGACCTGTGTAGGGATTGAGGAAGTGGGAGAGACCAGGCAGGACCCTGTGTAGGGAGTGAGGAGGTGGGAGAGACCATCAGGGCCCTGTGTAGGGAGTGAGGAGGTGATAAGAGAACAGGTAAGGCCCTGCATACACAGTGAGGAGTTGGGAGAGACCACCCAGATACCTGAGTAGGGAGTCAGGATGTGGGAGAGATCAGGCAGAGCCCTGTGTAGGAAGTGAGGAGGTGGGAGAGACCATGCAGGGAGCTGTATAGGGAGGGAGCAGGTGGGAGAGACAAGGCAGGGCCCTGTGTAGGGAGTGAGGAGGTGGGAGAGACCAGGCAGGGCCCTGTGGAGGGAGTAAGGAGGTGGAGAGACCAGGCAGTGGCTTGTTTAGGGAGTGAGCAGGTGCGAGAGAACATCAGGGCCCTGTGTAGGGAGTGAGGAGGAGGGAGAAAACAGGCTAACACCTGTGTATGTAGTAAGGCGGTGGGAAAGACCACCCAGAGACCTGAGTAGGGATTGAGGAATGGGAGAGAACAGGCAGAGAACTGTGTAGGGAGTGAGGAGGTAGGAGAGACCAGGCAGGGCCCTGTGTAGGGAGCGAAGAGGTGGAGAACCAGGCAGAGTCCTGCATAGGGAGTGAGAAGGTGGGATTGACTAGGCAGGACCCTGGGTAGGGTGTGAGGAGGTGGGAGATTCCAGGCAGGGCCCTTTGTAGGGAGTGAGGTGTTGGGAGAGACCAGGCAGAGTCCTGTGTAGGGAGTGAGGAGGTTAGAAATACCAGGCAGGGCCCTGAGTAGGGAGTGAGGAAGTGGGAGAGAAGAGGCAGGGTACTGTCTAGGGACTGAAGAGGTGGGAAAGAACAGGCAGAGACCCTTGCAGGGAATGAGGAGGTGGGAGAAACCATGCAGAGACCTGTGTAGGGATGGAGAAGGTGGGAGGGACCAGTTAGGGCCCTGTGTGTGTAGTCAGGATGTGAGAGAGAGGAGGCAGGGCCCTGTGTGCATTGAGGATGTGGGAGGGACCAGGCAGGGCTCTGTCTAGGGAGTGGCGAGGTGGGAGGGGCCAGGCAGGGACCTGTGTAGGGAGTGAGGAAGTGAGAGACACCAGGTAGAATGCTGTGTAAAGAGTGAGGATGTTGGAGAGACTAGGCAGGGCCCTGTGTAGGGAGTAAGGAGGTGGAGAGACCAGGCAGAGTCCTGTTTAGGGAGTGAGGAGGTGGGAGAGATCATCAGGGCCCTGTAAAGGGAGTGAGGAGGTGGGAGAGACCACGCAGATACCTGTGTAGGAACTGAGGAGGTGGGAGAGAACAGGAAGAGAGCCCTGTGTAGGGAGTGAGGAGGTGGGAGAGACCAGGCAGGGACCTGTGCATGGAGTGAGGAGAAGGGAGAGAACAGGCACAGCCATGTGTAGGGAGTGAGGAGGTGGAAGAGGCCAGGCAGGGCCCTGTGTAAGGAGTGAGGAGGTGGAAGATACCAAGCAGGACCCTGTGCAGGGTGTGAGGGGGTGGGAGCATCCAGGCAGGGCCCTGTGTAGGGAGTGAGGTGTTGGGAGAGACCAGGCAGGTCCTGTGTAGGGAGTGAGGAGGTGAGAGAGACCAGGCACAGCCCTGTGTAGGGAGGGAGGAGGTTGGAAATACCAGGCAAGGTCCTGTGTAGGGAGTGAGGAGGTGGGAGAGAACATGCAGAGACCCTTGTAGGGAATGAGGAGGTGGGAGAGAACATGCAGAGACCCTTGTAGGGAATGAGGAGGTGGGAGAAACCATGCAGACACCTGAGTAGGGATGGAGGAGGTGGGAGAGCCAGGCAGGGCCTGTGGAGGTAGTCAGGTTGTGAGAGAGACCAGGCAGGCCCCTGTGTAGGAAGTGAGGATGTGGGAGAGACCAGGCAGGGTCCTGTGTAGGGAGTGAGAGACCAGGCAGGGTCCTGTGTAGGGAGGGAGGTGGTGGGAGAGAACAGACAGAGACCTATGCAGGGAGTGAAGAGGTGAGAGACCAGACAGAGACCTTTGTAGGGATTGAGGAGGTGGGAGAGACCAGGCAGGCCCTGTGCAGGGAATGAGGATGTGGGAGAAATCAGGCAGGGCCCTGTAGAGAGTAAGGAGTTGGAGAGACCAGGCAGGGCCTGTTTAGGGAGTGAGAAGGTGGGAGAGACCATCAGGGCCCTGTGTAGGGAGTGAGGGGGTGTGAGAAACCAGTCAGGGCCCTGTGTAGGGATTGAGGAGGTGGGAGAAACCAGGCAGGACCCTGTTTAGGGAGTGAGGAGATGGGAGAGACCATCAGGGCCCTGTGTAGGGAGCGAGGAGGTGAGAGAGAACAGGCAAGGCCCTGTATACAGAGTGAGGAGTTGAGAGAGACCACCCAGATACCTGAGTAGGGAGTCAAGAAGCGGGAGAGATCAGGTAGAGCCCTGTGTAGGAATTGAGGAGGTGGGAGAGACCATGCAGGGAGCTGTATAGGGAGGGAGCAGGTGGGAGAGACAAGGCAGAGCCCTGTGAAGGGACTGAGGAGGTGGGAGAGACCTGGCAGGGCCTTGTGTAGGGAGTGAGTATCTTGGAGAGAAGAGGCAGAGACCTGTGGAGGGATTCAGAAGGTGGAGAGACCAGGCAGGGCCATGTGTAGGTAGTGAGGAGGTTGGAGAGGCCAGGCAGAGCCCTGTGTAGGGAGTGAGGTGTTAGGAGAAACCAGGCAGGGCCCTGTGTAGGGAGTGAGGAGGTGGGAGAGGCCAGGCATGGCCCTGTGTAGGGAGTGAGGAGGTGGGAGAGACCAGGCAGGGCCCTGTGGAGGGAGTAAGGAGGTGGAGAGACCAGGCAGTGGCTTGTTTAGGGAGTGAGAAGGTGAGAGAGAATATCAGGGCCCTGTGTAGGGAGTGAGGAGGAGGGAGAAAACAGGCTAACACCTGTGTATGTAGTAAGGCGGTGGGAAAGACCACCGAGAGACCTGTGTAGGGATTGAGGAATGGGAGGGAACAGACAGAGAACAGTGTAGGGAGTGAGGAGGTGGGATTGACTAGGCAGGACCCTGGGTAGGGTGTGAGGAGGTGGGAGATTCCAGGCAGGGCCCTTTGTAGGGAGTGAGGTGTTGGGAGAGACCAGGCAGAGTCCTGTGTAGGGAGTGAGGATGTGGGAGAGACCAGGCAGGGCCCTGTGTAGGGCCTGAGGAGGTTAGAAATACCAGGCAGGGCCCTGAGTAGGGAGTGAGGAAGTGGGAGAGAAGAGGCAGGGCCCTGTCTAGGGATTGAAGAGATGGGAGTGAACAGGCAGGGCCCTGAGTAGGGAGTGAGGAAGTGGGAGAGAAGAGGCAGGGCCCTGTCTAGGGATTGAAGAGATGGGAGAGAACAGGCAGAGACCCTTGTAGGGAATGAGGAGGTGGGAGAAACCATGCAGAGACCTGTGTAGGGATGGAGAAGGTGGGAGGGACCAGTTAGGGCCCTGTGTATGTAGTCAGGATGTGAGAGAGAGGAGGCAGGGCTCTGTGTGAATTGAGGATGTGGGACAGGCCAGGCAGGGCCCTGTATAGGGAGTGAGGAGGTGGGAAAGGCCAGGCAGGGACCTGTGTAGGGAGTTAGGCGTTAGGAGAGACCAGGCAGGGCCCTGTGTAGGGAGTGAGGAGGTGGGAGAGACCAGGCAGAGACCCGCATAGGGAGTGAGGAGCTGAGAGAGACCAGGTAGGATGCTGTATAAAGAGTGAGGATGTAGGAGAGACTAGGCAGGGCCCTGTGTAGGGAGTAAGGAGGTGGAGAGACCAGGCAGGGTCCTGTTTAGGGAGTGAGGAGGTGGGAGAGATCATCAGGGCCCTGTAAAGGGAGTGAGGAGGTGGAAGAGACCACCCAGATACCTGTGTAGGGACTGAGGAGGTGGGAGAGAAAAGACAGAGCCCTGTGTAGGGAGTGAGGAGGTGGGAGATACCAGGCAGGACCCTGTGGAGGGAGTGAGGAGGTGGCAGGGAGCAGTCAGAGACCTGTGTAGGGAGTGAGGAGGTGGCAGAGACCAGGCAGGGCCCTGTCTAGGGAGTGAGGAGTTGGAAGAGACCAGGCAGAGACCTGTGTACTGAGTCAGGAGGTGGGAAAGAACAGGCAGGACTGTGTTTAGCAAGTGAGGGGGTGAGAGAGAATAGGCAGAAACTTGTGTAGGGAGTGAGAAGATGGAAGACAGCAGGCAGGGCCCTGTGTAGGGAGTGAGGAGGTGGGAGAACCATTCAGAGACCTGAATAGGGAGTGAGGAGTTGGGAGAGACCAGGCAGGGCTCTGTGCAGGGAGTGAGGAGGCCAGAGATCAGGCAAGTCCCTTTGTATGGAGTAAGGATGTGGGAGAGACCAGGCAGGGCCCTGTGTAGGAAGTGAGGAAGTGGGAAAGAACAGGCAGAAACCTGTGTATGGAGTGAGAAGATGGGAGACACTAGCCAGGGCCCTGTGTAGGGAGTGAAGAGGTGGGAGAACAAGGCAGAGTCCTGCATAGAGAGTGATGAGGTGGGAGAGGACAGGCAGAGCCCTGCTCAGGGAGTGAGGATGTGGGAGAGACAAAGCAGGGCTCTTGTAAGGAGTGATGAGGTGGGAGAGACTAGGCAGGACCCTGCTAGGGGTTATTGATATTGTAAGGGTTAGGTTTAGGGTTAGGGTAGGGGTAACGTTAGGGTTAAGGCTAGCTTTACTGTAAAGGGTGGGGCCAGGTTAGGGTTAGGGTTAGGTTTAGAGTTCGAGTTAGATCTAGGGTTTAGGGTTAGGGTTAGGGTCCGGTTTAGAGTTATTGTTAGGTTTAGGGTTAGGGTTAGGGTAGAGTTAAGGTTAGGGTTAAGTTTAGGGTTAGGGTAAGAATTAAGTTTAGGTCAGGGTTAGGGTTAGGATGAGTGATAGGGTTAGGGTTAGGGAAAGGGTTAGGGGTTCGTGTGAGGGTTAGTGTTACATTTACAGTTAAGCTGATGTTTTAGGGTGTTACTGCCAGGGTTAGGGTTAGAGTTAGGGTTAGGGTTAGGTTTAGGGTTAGGGCGAGAGTTAGGGGATAGTTTAGGGTTAGGTGTAATTTTAGGGTTAGGGTTAGGCTTAGGTTTAGGGTGAAGTTTAGGTTAAGGATGAGGGTTAGGATTAGGCTTTGGTGTTTAGGTTAAGGTTAGGGTTACGTTTAGGGTTAGGCTTAGTGTTAGGTTTAGCGTTAAGTGTTTGGGTTAATGTTAGGGTCAGGTTTAAGGTTAGGTTTAGGGTTAGGGTTAGTGTTTGGTTTAGGGTTAGGGTTAGGGTGAAGTTTAAGTTAAGGGTGAGTGTTGAGCTTAGGGTTAGTGTTAGGGGTTAGGGTTAGGGTTAAGGTTAGGATTAAGTTTAGGGTTAAGGTCAGGTTTAGAGTTAGGGTAAGTGTTAGGGTTAAGTCATAGTTAGGTTTAGGACTAGTTTTTAGTTAGAGATAGGGTTGGGTTCAGGGTTGGGGTTAGGTTTAGATGTTAGGGTGAGGGATAGTGCTAGGTTTCCATTCAAACTGAGGGTGTAGGGTAAGTTTTAGGGTTAGAGTTAGAGTCAGGGTTAGGTTTAAGTTTAGTGTTAGGATTACATTTATGGTTAGGGTCAGGGTTAGGGGAGATTTAGTGTTTAGGGTTACGGTGAATTTATGTTCTGCGAGAGGGTTAGGGTTAGGGGTTTGGGTTCAGGTTAGACTCAGGGTTAGGGTTAGGTTTAGGGTTAGGGTTAGGTTTAGTGTTAGTGTTAGTTTTGCTTAGGGTTAGGGTTTGAATGAAGTTAGGGTAGGCTTAGCGTTATGCTTAGGGTGAAATTTTGGTTAAGGGTGAGGGTTCGGCTTAGGTTTAGGGTTAGAGTTAGGGTCAGTGGTTAGGGTTAGGTTTAGGGTTAAGGTTAGGTTTAGCCTAAGGATTAGGGTTAGAGTTACAGTAAAGGGTTAGCATTTCAGTTAGGTTTAGGTGAGGGTTATAATTAGGGTTAAGTTTAGGGTTAGGGTAAGAGTTAGAGTTACATTTACAGTTAAGATGAGGGTTTTGGGTAAGTGTTACAGTTAAGACTAGGGTTAGGGCTAGGGTTAGGGTTAGAGTTAGGGTTAGGGGTTAGGGTTAGGTTTAAGATTATGGTAGGCTTAAAGATAGGGTTAAGGCTAGGTTAGGGTTAGGGTCAGGGTTAGGATTAGAATTAGGTTTAGGGTGAGGTTTAGGGTCAGAGTTATTGTAAGGGTTAGGTTTAGGGTTACAGGTGGGCCAAGGTTAAGGTGAGGGTTAGGTTTAGGGGTAGGGTTAGGGTTAAAGTTAGGGCAAGTTTTAGGTGAGGGATAGGGTGAAGTTTAAGATAGGGTGAGGGTTAGGGTTATGGCTAAGGTTTGGGCTTGTTTTCAGGTTAGTGTTAAGGTTATGTTCAGGGTTAGGGTTAAGTTCATGGGTTGTGTTTAGTTTTAGGGTTAGGGTTAGATTTAAGGTTAGGGTTAAGTTTAATGTTATGGTTAGGGTAAAGGTTATGGTTGTGTTAGGCGTTGTGGTTGGGGTGAGGGTTAGGTTTAGGGTTAGGGTTGGGTTGGGTTTGGATTATGGTTATGGTAAGGTGTTAGAGTTAGAGGTGTAGTTTAGGGTTTGGTTTGGGTGAGGGTTCCGGTTAGACCTTGTGGTTCTGGTCATGGTTAGGTTTGGTTTAGGGTTAGGGTTAGGTTCATGATTAGGTTTCGGGTTAGTGTTAGAGTTATGGTGAGAGTTAGGGTTAAGGTTTTTGCTAGGCTTTTGCTTTGGTGTTAGGGTTTGGGTTAGGGTTAGGGTTATCGTTAGGGCTCAGGGGTTTCAGGTTAGTGTTAGGGTTAGGGTTAGGGATAGCATTAGGGTTAGGGTTGTGGGATACGGTTAGGGGTTAGGGTGAGGGTTACGGTTAGTTTTACAGTTAAGGTGAGGGTTTAGGGTGTTATGATTAGGGTTAGACTTAGAGTTAGGGTTAGGTTTAGGATTAGGGTTAGGTGTACGGTAAGATTTAGGTTTAGGTCCAAGTTGAGGGTTAGACTTAGTGTTCTATTTAGAGTCAAGGTTAGAGTTAGGGTTAGGATTAGGATTAGGTCTAGGGTTAGGATTAGGATTGTTTTAGTGTTAGGTTCAGGGCTATTGTAAGTGTTCAGTTTAGGGTTACAGATGGACTAGCGTTATTCTTAGAGTTAGGTTTAAGGTTAGGGTTTGGGTTAGGTCTAGGTTTAGGGTTAAGGTTATGGTTAGTGTTTGGATGAAGTTCAGGATAGGGTGAGGGTTATTTTTATGGTGAGGGCTAGGGTTTGGGTTTGTGTTCAGGTTAGTGTTAAGGATAGGTTTAGGGTTCGGTTAGGGTTAGGCATTATGTCTAGGGTCAGCGTTAGGTTAGGTTTAGGGTTAGTGTGAAGTTTAGGTTAAGGGTGAGGGTTATGATAAGGTTTAGGATTATAGATGGTGTTAGACGTTAGGTTTAGGGTGTTAGGGTTAGGTTTATGGTTAGGGTAGGTTTAAGTTTAGGTTTAATATTAGAGTTGGGGTTAGATTTGGGTTACTGTTCGTATTAGGGTGAGGGTTAGGGATAAGTTTGGGGATAGCGTTAGGTTTAGGGTTGGGGATACGGTTAAGGATTAGGGTGAGGGTTAGGGTTAGGTTTACAGTTAAGGCGAGGGTTTAGGGTAATTGTTATGGTTAGGGTTAGAGTTAGAGTTAGGCTTAGGGTTAGGGTGAAGTTTCAGTTAATAGTCAGGGTTAGGCTTAAGGTTAGAGTAGGGTTAAGGTTAGTGTTTGGGTTAGGTATAGAGTTAGGGTTTGGGTAGGGGTAAGGTTAGGGTTAAGGCTAGGTTTACGGTAAAGGGTAGGGCTACCTTAGGGTTAGATTTAGAGTTAGAGTTAGTGCTAGGGTTTAGGATTATGGTTATGGTCAGG
This sequence comes from Elephas maximus indicus, assembly GCF_024166365.1. Lineage (NCBI taxonomy): Eukaryota > Metazoa > Chordata > Mammalia > Proboscidea > Elephantidae > Elephas > Elephas maximus. The sequence goes on along the minus strand of NC_064824.1, from coordinate 1,151,718 downwards.
TTTAGAGTTATTGTTAGGGTTAGGGTAGAGTTAAGGTTAGGGTTAAGTTTAGGGTTAGAGAAAGGGTTAGGTTTAGGTCTGGGTTAGGTGTAGGATGCGGGGTAGGGTTAGGGTTAGGGGTTCATGGGAAGTTTAGTGTTAAGTTTACATTAAGCTGATGTTTTAGGGTGTTACTGTTAGGGCTAGGGTTAGCATTAGGTTTAGGGTCAGGGCTAGAGTTAGGGGATAGTTAAGGGTTAGCTTTAGTTTCAGGGTTAGGGTTAGCCTTAGGTTTAGGGTGAAGTTTAGGTTAAGGATGAGGGTTAGGGTTAGGGTTAGGTGTTTGGGTTAATGTTAGGGTCAGGTTTAGGGTTCGGTTTAGGGTTAGGGCTACGGCTGGGGTAAAGTTTAATTTAAGGGTGAGGGTTGAGCTTAGGGTTAGCGTTAGGGGTTAGGGTTAGAGCTTAGGTTAGGATTAAGTTTAGGGTTAAGGTTAGGTTTAGATTTAGGGTTAGGGTTAGTGTTAGGGTTAAGACATGTTTAGGTTTAGGGCTAGGTGAGGGTTATAGATAGGGTTAGGTTAAGGGTTGAGGTTAGGTTTAGATGGTAAGATGAGGGTTAGTGCTAGGTTTCCATTTAAGCTGAGTGTGTAGGGTAAGTTTTAGGATTAGGGTTAGCGTTAGAGTTAGGGTCAGGGTTAGTTTTGAGTTTAGAGTTAGAGTTACGTTTATGGTACGGTCAGGGTTAGGGGAGATTTAGTGTCACGTTTAGTTTTAGGGTTAGGGTTACGGAGAAGTTTATGTTAAGTGAGAGGGTTGGGGTTAGGGGTTTGGGTTCAGGTTACAGTCAGGGTTAGGGTTAGGTTTAGGTTTAGGGTTAGGGTTACATGTAATGTTAGTGTTAGTTTTGCTTAGGGTTCGGGTTTGAATGAAGTTAAGGTACGCTTAGCGTTATGCTTAGGGTGAAATTCTGGTTAAGGGTGAGGGTTCGGCTTAGGGTTAGAGTGAGTTAGGGTCAGTGGTTAGGGTTAGGTTTAGGGTTAAGGTTAGTTTTAGGCTACGGATTAGGATTAGAGTTAGGGTTAAGGGTTACTGTTTCAGTTAGGTTTAGGTTAAGGTTATAATTAGGGTTAAGTTTAGGGTTAGGGTAAGAGTTAGAGTTACATTTACAGTTAAGGTGAGGGTTTTGGGTAAGTGTTACCGTTAAGGTTAGGGTTAGGGATAGGGTTAGGGTTAGGGCTAGGGTTAGGGTTAGAGTTAGGGTTAAGGGTTAGGGTTAGGGTTAGGTTTAAGTTTATGGTAGGCTTAAAGATAGGGTTAAGGTTAGGTTAGGGTTAGGGTCAGGGTTAGAATTAGAATTAGGTTTAGGGCGAGGATTAGGGTCAGAGTTATTGTAAGGGTTAGGTTTTGGGTTACAGGTGGGCCAAGGTTAAGGTGAGGGTTAGGTTTATGGGTAGGGTTAGGGTTAAAGTCAGGGTGAGTTTTAGGTTAGGGATAGGGTGAAGTTTAAGATAGGGTGAGGGTTAGGGTTATGGCTAAGGTTTGGGCTTGTTTTCAGGTTAGTGTTAAGGTTATGTTTAGGGTTAGGGTTACGTTCAGGGGTTGTGTTCAGTTTTAGGGTTAGGGTTAGATTTAAGGTTAGGGTTAAGTTTAGTGTTACGGTTAGGGTTAGGGTCATGGTTGTGTTAGGCTTTGTGGTTGGGGTGAGGGTTAGTTTTAGGGTTAAGGTTGGGTAGGGTTAGGATTATCGTTATGATAAGGCATTAGGGGCTAGAGGTGTAGTTTTGGGTTAGGTTTTGGGTGAGGGTTCTGGTTAGGCCTTGCGGTTCTGGTCATGGTTAGGTTTGGTTTAGGATTAGGGTTAGGTTCATGATTCGGTTTCGGGTTAGTGTTAGAGTTAGGGTGAGAGTTAGGGTTAAGGTTTTTGCTAGGCTTTGGTGTTAGGGTTAGGGTTTGTGTTAGGGTTCGGTTTATCATTAGGGCTCAGGGGTTTCAGGTTAATGTTAGGGTTAGGGTTAGGGATAGCATTAGGGTTAGGGTTGTGGGATATGGTTAGGATTTAGGGTGAGGGTTACGGTTAGTTTTACAGTTAAGGTGAGGGTTTAGGGTAATTGTTATGATTAGGGTTACAGTCAGAGTTAGGGTTTGGTTTAGGATTAGGGTTAGGTGTAGGGTAAGAATTAGGTTTAGGTCCATGTTGAGGGTTAGACTTAGTGTTCTATTTAGGGTAAAGGTTAGGGGTAGGGTTAGGATTAGGTCTAGGGTTAGGATTAGGATTATTTTAGGGTTAGGTTCAGGGCTATTGTAAGTGTTCAGTTTAGGGTTACAGATGGACTAGCGTTATTCTTAGAGTTAGGTTTAAGGTTAGGGTTTGGGTTAGGTCTAGGTTTAGGGTTAAGGTTATGGTTAGTGTTTGGATGAAGTTCAGGATAGGGTGAGGGTTATTTTTATGGTGAGGGCTAGGGTTTGGGTTTGTGTTCAGGTTAGTGTTAAGGATAGGTTTAGTGTTCGGTTAGGGTTAGGAGTTATGTCTAGGGTCAGGCGTTATGTCTAGGGTCAGCGTTAGGTTAGGTTTAGGGTTAGTGTGAAGTTTAGGTTAAGGGTGAGGGTTATGATAAGGGTTAGGATTATAGATGGTGTTAGACGTTAGGTTTAGGGTGTTAGGGTTAGGTTTATGGTTAGGGTAGGTTTAAGCTTAGGTTTAATATTAGAGTTAGGGTTAGATTTGGGTTACTGTTCGTATTAGGGTTAGGATTAGGGATGAGTTTGGGGATAGCGTTAGGTTTAGGGTTGGGGATACGGTTAAGGCTTAGGGTGAGGGTTAGGGTTAGGTTACAGTTAAGGCGAGGGTTTAGGGTAATTGTTATGGTTAGGGTTAGAGTTAGAGTCAGGCTTAGGGTTAGGGTGATGTTTCAGTTAATAGTCACATTAGAGTTAAAGTTAGAGTAGGGTCAAGGTTAGTGTTCGGGTTAGGTATAGAGTTAGGGTTCGGGTAGGGGTAAGGTTAGGGTTAAGGCTAGGTTTACGGTAAAGGACAGGGCTAGGTTAGTGTTAGGTTTAGAGTTAGAGTTAGTGCTAGGGTTTGGGGTTATCCTTATGGTCAGGTTTAAAGTTATTGTTAGGGTTTGTTAGGGCGTTAGGGTTGTGTTTGTTACGGGGTCACGTTTGTATTTTTAGGGGTTTAGAGTTGTGCTTGTTAGGGGCTTAGGGTGGTTTATTGGGGGTTAGGGTTGTTTTTGTGAGGGGGCTAAGGTTGTTTTTGTTGTTAGGGGTTAGGGTTGTTTGTTGTTAGTGGGTTAGGATTGTTTGTTGTTAGTGGGTTAGTGTTGTTTGCTGTTGGGGGTTAGCGTTTTTTGTTGTTGGGGGTTAGTGTTGTTTGTTAGGGGGTTAGTTTTGTTTGTTGTTAGTGGGTTAGGGTTGTTTGTTGTTAGGGGGTTAGGGTTGTTGTTAAGGGGTTAGTGTTTTTTGTTGTTGGGGGTTAGTGTTGTTTGTTGTTAGGGCGTTAGGGTTGTTTGTTGTTAGGGGTTTAGGGTTGTTTGTTGTTAGGGGGTTAGTGTTTTTTTTGTTAGTGGGTTAGTGTTGTTTGTTTTTAGGGGTTCAGTGTTGTTTGCTTTTAGGGTTTTAGGGTTGTTTGTTTTTAGGGGTTACTGTTGTTTGTTGTTAAGGGGTTAGGATTGTTTGTTGTTAGGGGGTTAGTGTTGTTTCTGGTTAGGGGGTTAGTGTTGTTTCTGGTTAGGGGGTTGTGTTGTTGGTTGTGAGCGGGTTAGGGTTGTTTGTTGTTAGGGGGTTAGTGTTGTTTTTTGTTATGGGGTTAGGGTTGTTTGTTGTTAGGGGGTTAGTGTTGTTTGTTGTTGGCGGTTAGCGTTTTTTCTTGTTGGGGGTTAGTGTTGTTTGTTAGGGGGTTAGTTTTGTTTGTTGTTAGTGGGTTAGGGTTGTTTGCTGTTAGGGAGTTAGGGTTGTTGTTAAGGGGTTAGTGTTGTTGGGGATTAGTGTTGTGTGTTATTAGGGGGTTAGGGTTGTTTGTTGTTAGCGGGTTAGGGTTGTTTGTTGTGAAGTGGTTGGTGTTTTTTGTCGTTAGGGGGTTAGTGTTTTTGTTGTTCGGCGTTTAGGGTTGTTTCTTGTTGGGGTTTAGTGTTGTTTGTTGTTAGGGTGTTAGTGTTGTTTGTTGTTAGGGTGTTAGTGTTGTTTGTTGTTAGGGGGTTAGTGTTTTTTGTTATTATGTTCTGGTTGTGTTTCTAAGGTGTTAGTGTCGTTTTTGTTTGGGGGTTAGGATTTTTTGTTGTTAGGGGGTTAGGGTTGTTTGTTGTTAGGGGTTTAGGATTGTTTGTTGTTAGTGGTTAGTTTTGTTTCTTGTTGGGGGTTAGGGTTTTTTGTTGTTAGGGGGTTAGGGTTGTTTGTTGTTAGGGGGTTAGTGTTGTTTGTTAGGTGGTTAGGGTTGCTTTTTTAGGGGGTTAGGGTATTTTTTTGGGGGGTTAAGTTTGTTTTTGTTAGGTTGTTAGGGTTGTTTGTTAGAGGGTTACGGTTTCTTGTTGTTAGGGTTTTAGGGTTGTTTGTTAGGGGTTTCGGGTTGGTTGTTGTTAGGGGGTTAGGTTTGTTTGTTGTTATGGGGTTAGAGTTGTTTGTTTGGGTGTTAGGGTTGTTTGTTGTTAGTCGGTTAGGGTTGTTTGTTAGGGGGTTAGGTTTGTTTTGCCTTTTTCCCTCCCTTTTTCATTGCCTTTTTGCCGTTTTGTCTTGCCTTTTGACTTTTTTCCTCTTTTCTTTTTTTCCTTCTGCCTTATCTTGTCTTTTGTCCTTTTGCCTTCCTTTTTGCCTTCCCTTTTTCATTTTTACTTTTTTGCCTTTTTACCTTTGTTTCCCTTCTCTTTTTGCCTTTTTGTTGCCTTATTCCCTTGTGTTTTTGGAGATTTTTGCCTTTTATCCTTCCCTTTTTTCCATTTTAAATTTGACTTATCTCTTCCTTTTTGCATTGCCTTTTGCATTTTTCGTTTGCCTTTAGCCTTTATTCCTTCTTTTTATTGCTTTTTTGCCCTTTTACTTTTTTACCTTTTTGACTTTTTCCTTCCCTTGCCTTGCTTTGCTTTGTGTTTCTCTTTTTGTCTTGCATTGTGTTTTTGCCTTTTTGCCTTGACTTCTCTTTTGACTTCTTGACTTTTTGCCTTGTTTTTGCCTTTTTCCCTTGTCTTTTTGCCTTTTTCCTTTTTGCCTTTTGTTTTGCCTTTTTGCCTTGACTTTTTCCCTTTTAAGCTTGCCTTTTTCATTGCCTTTTTGCCTTTATGACTTGCCTTTTTTCCTTTTTACCAGTTTGCCTTCCCTTTTTCATTTTTACTGTATCACCTAGCCATTTTGCATTTTTGTCTCGCCTTTTTCCTTCTCTGTTTTTGCCTTGCATTTAACCTTTTTGCATTGTCTTTTGACTTTTTCCCTCTGCCTTTTTTCTGTTTGCATTATCTTTTTGTCTTTTTGTCCTTTTACCTTGCCTTTTTGGCTTTACCTATTTGCCTTGTTTTTTTCCCTTTTTGTCTTGCCTTTTTGCCTCAGTTTATTCCCTTTTTTGCTGCCCGTTTTAGCTTTTTGCTTGTGTTTTGGACTTTTTCCCCATTTGTCTTTTTCCTTTTTGTGTCATCTTTTTGCCTTTTTGTCCTTTTTCCTTGCCTTTTTGCCTTGCCTTTTTTCCTTTTTTCTTTTTTGCCTTGCCTTCTTCCTTGCCTTTATTTCTTTTTGCTTTTTTCCCTTTTTACCTGCCTTGTATTGCCTTTTTGCCTTGCCTTTTTCCCTTTTTTTCTTTTTCCCTTGTCTTTTTGGCTTTTTTCCTTGCCTTTTTTCCATTTTAACTTTTGCCTTATCTCTTTTCCTTTTGCATTTTTGCATTGCCTTTTTACCTTTTTGTTTTGCCTTTTAGACTTTATTCCTTTCCTTGCATTGCCTTTTTGCATTTGAGTTTTTCATCTTTTTCCTCTCCTTGCCTTGCATTTTTACCTTTTTGTCTTGACTTGCCTTCTGACTTTTTTCCTTTTTTCTTGTCTTTTTGCCTTTTTCCCTTTCCTTTTTGCCTTTTGTCTTGCCTTTTTCCCTTGCCTTTTTGATTGCCTTATTGCCATTATGATTTGCCTTTTTGCCTTTTACCGTATTGTCTTCACTTTTTGCCTTTTCGTTTTCCCTTTTTGCGTTGCATTTTCCCTTTTTGCCTTGCCTTTCAACTTTTTGTCTCTTTGCCTTTTTTCCTTTCTGTCCCTTTGCCTTGCCTTTTTTCTTTTTTCCTTCCCTTCTTCCTTTTTTGCCTTTTTACCTTGAGTTGACATTTTACCTTTTTTCTTTGCCTTTTTTACTGATCTTTTTAGATTTTTGCCTTTTTCCTTTCCTTTTTGCCTTTTTTCTTGCCTTATTGCCTTGAACTTTTCTCTTCTTACCTTGCCTTTTTTCATTGCCTTTTGCCTTTATGATTTGCCTTTTTACCGGTTTGCCTTCCTTTTTTGTCTTTTTACTGTATTACCTTGTCTTTTTGCCTTTTTCCCTTTATGCCTTGCATTTTACCTTTTTGCCTTGGCTTTTGACTTTTTGCCTCTTTGTCTTTTTTCCTTCCTTCCCTTTTTTCTTTTTTCTTTTTGCTTTTTTGTCTTTTTACCTTGCCTTTTCCCTTGTCTTTTGGATTTTTGCCTTTTTTCCTTGTCTTTTTCCCTTTTGATCTTTTTTACCTTTTTGCTTTTTTCCTTGCCTTGCCTTGCTTTGTGTTTTTGCCTTTTTGCCTTGACCTGCTTTTTCACTTTTGCCTTTTACCTTGTCTTTTTGCCTTTTTCCCTTTTCTTTTTTCCTTTTGTCTTGCCGTTTTGCCTTGACTTTTTGCCTTCTTGCCTTGCCTTTTTCGTTGCCTTTATGACTTGCCTTTTTGCCTTTTTACTGGTTTGCCTTCCCTTTTTCCTTTTTTCTTGCCTTTTTGCCTTTTTTGCTTGCATTTTACCTTTTTGCCTTGACTTTCTGTCTCGTTGTCTTTTGCCTCGTTTTTGCCTTTTTGTCCTTTTGCCTCACCTTTTTGCCTTGTCTTTATTCCTTTTTGCCTTTTTTCTTTTCGCCCTGCCTTTTTTTCCTTTTTGCCTTGTGCTTTTCCTTTTTTTTTTTTTTTTTTTGCCCTTTTATGTTACCTTTTTGCCTTGATTTTTTCCGTTCTGTTTTTGGCTTTTTACGTCTTTTCCATCTTGACTTTGCCTTATCTCTTTTCCTTTTTGCATTGCCTTTTTGCTTTCCCTTTTACCCTTTATTCCTTTCCTTGCATTTCCTTTTTGACTTGACCTTTTTAACTTTCTGCCTTTTTCCTTGCCTTGCCTTTAATTTTTGCCTTGCCTTGCCTTTTGAGTTTTTGCCTTGCCTTGTATTTTTGCCTTTTTGCCTTGACTTGCCTTTGACATTTTGCCTTTTTCACGTTTTGCATTGTCTTTTTGCCTTGCCTTTTCCCCTTTTTGCCTTTTTCAGTTGTCTTTTGGTTTTTTGCCTTTTTTCCTTGCTTTTTTCCATTTCTACTTTTGCCTTATCTCTTTTCCTTTTTGCCATTTTGCATTGCTTTGTTACCTTTTGCTTTGCCTTTTAGCCTTTTTGCCATTCCTTGTATTGCCTTTTTGCCTTTCTGCCTTTTTCCTTGCCATGCCTTGCGTTTTTTCCTTTTTACCTTGCCTTGCATTTTTGCCTTGACTTTCCTTTTGACCTTTTGACTTCTCTTTTTGCTTTATTCACGTTTTGCATTGACTTTTTGCCTTTAGGTCTTTATGCCTTGCATTTTTGCATTTGTGCCTTGCCTTGCCTTGCCTTACCTTTTTGCCCTTTAGTCTTTTTGCCTTGGCTACCCTTGCCTATTTCCCTTTTTTCCTTTCCTTTCCTTGCCTTTTTCCTAGCCTTTTCCTGCCTTTACCTTTTTGTCTTCTCTTGGCTAGGCTTTTTGCCTATTTGCCTTGCCTTTTTGCCTTGCTTTGCCGATTTGCCTTTTTCCTTGCCTTTCCTTGCCTTCCATTTTTGTCTTTTTCCTTGCCTTGCCATACGTTTTTCCCTGGCCTTTTTGCCTCTTTTTCTTGCTTTGCTTTTTGCCTTGCCTTTTTCCCTTTTCTCCTTGTCTTTTTGCATTTTGCCTTTTTGCCTCGCCCTTTTGCTTTTCCTTGACTTGTCTTTTTGCCTTCATGCCTTGCCTTTTGGCCTTTTTACCTTATAGCTTGCCCTTTTGCCTTTTTACCTTATGGCCTTGCCTTTTCGTCTTGCCTTTTTGGCTTTTTTCCTTGCCTTTCTGCTGTTTAGCCTTTTTGCCTTGCCTTTTTCCTTTTTTGCCTTTTTACCTTGCTTTGCCTTGCATTTTTGCCTTCCCATTTCCCTTGCTTTTTAGCTTTTTGCCTTGTCTTTTTTGACTTTTTGCCTCTTTGCCTTTATCCCTTTTTGCCTTTTGCCTTATCTTATAACCTTTTACCATTTTGCCTTGCCTTTTTGCCTTTTTTCCTTTTTTCCTTGCCTTCTTGCCTTTTTTGTTTTGCCTTGCCTTTTTCCCTTTTACTTTTTTTTCTTTTTACCTTGCCTTGCCTTGCATTTTTGCCTTGCCTTTCTCCCTTGTCTTTTTGGATTTTGGCCTTTTTCCCATTTTTACTTTTGCCTTGTCTTTTTTCCTCTTTGCATTGCCTTTTTGTCTTTTTGCTTTGCCTTTTAGCCTTTATTCCTTTCCTTGCATTGCCTTTTTTGCTATAGACTTTTTTACCTTTTTCCTTGCCTTGCCTTGTGTTTTTGCCTTGACTTGCCTTTTGTCTTTTTGTCTTTTTGCCTTGTCTTTTTCCTTTTTCCCTTGTTATTTTGCCTTTTTCCGTTTTTGCCTTTTCTTTTTGCCTTTTGTCTTGCCTTTTTGAGGCGACTTTTTCCCTTTTTGCCTTGCCTTTTTCCTTGCCTTATGACCTTTTTATCAGTTTTTCTTCCCTTTTTGGCTTTTTACCATATTGCCTTGCCTTTGTGTGTTTTTCTCTTTTTGCCTTGCCTTTCGACTTTTTGCCTCTTTTCCTTTTGCCTTTTCATGCTTTTGCCTTTTTGCCTTGCTTTTTCACAGTTTGCCTTCCCTTTTTCCCTTCCGTTTTAGCTTTTTGCCTTGTCTTCTTGACTTTTTCCATTGTTTTCTTTTTTCCTTTTGCCTTCTCTTTTTGTCTTTTTGTCCTTTTCCCTGCCCTTTTTGCCATTTTTCCTTGCCTGTATTCCTTTTTGTCCTGTCTTTTTGCTTAAGTTATTATTTTTTAATAATTTTTATTGTGCTTTAAGTGAAAGTTTACAAATCCAGTCATTCTGTCACATATAAGCTTATATACACCTTACTACATACTCCCATTTTCTCTCCCCTTAATGAGTCAGCCTGCTCCCTTCTTCCAGTCTCTCGTTTTGTGACAGTTTTGTCAGTTTCTATCCCTCTCTACCCTCCCATATCCCCTCCAGAAAGGAGATGCCAATACAGTCTCAAGTGTCCACCTGATACAAGTATCTCAGTGTTCATTGGAATCTCTCTCCAGCCCATTGCCCAGTCCCTTCCACGTCTCATGAGTAGTCTTCGGGAATGATTCCTGTCCTGGGCCAACAGAAGTTTTGGGGACCATGACAGCCGGGATTCTTCTAGTCTTGGCCAGACCATTAAGTCTGGTCTTTTTATAAGAATTTGGGGTCTGCATCCCACTGTTCTGCTGCTCCCTCAGGAGTTCTCTCTTGTGTTCCCTGTCAGGGCAGTCATCGGTTGTGGCCGGGCACCATTTAGTTCTGGGCTCAGGATGATGTAAGTCTCTAGTTCATGTGGCTCTTTCTGTCTCTTGGGCTCATAGTTACCGTGTGACCTTGTTGTTCTTCATTTTCCTTTGATCCAGATGGGTTGACACCAGTTGATACATCTTAGATGGCCGCTTGTTAGAATTTAAGCCCCCAGAAACCACACTTCAAAGTGGGATGCAGAATGTTTTCATAATAGAAATGCCAATTGACTTAGAAGTCCCCTTATGCCATAGTCCCCAAACCCCCGCCCTTGCTCCACTGACCTTTGAAGCATTCTGTTTATCCTGGAAACTTCTTTGCTTTTGGTCAATTGAGCTGGCCTTCCCTGTACTGAGTATTGTCCTTCCCTTCACCTAATATAGTTCTTATCTACTAACTAATCAGTAAATAACCGTCTTCCACCCTCCCTCCCTCCCCCCTTGTAACCACAAAAGAATGTGTTCTTCTCAGTTTATACTATTTCTCAAGAACTTATAATACTGGTCTTATGCAATATTTGTCCTTTTGCATCTGATTATTTTCACTCAGCATAATGCCTTCCAGGTTCCTCCATGTTATGAAGTGTTTCATAAATTCGTCACTGTTCTTTATCGATGCGTAGTATTCCATTGTGTGAATACACCACAATTTATTTAACCATTCTTCTGTTGATGGACACCTTGGTTGCTTCCAGGTTTTTGCTATTCTAACAGTGCTGCAATAAACATGTGTGCGCATATATCTGTTCGTGTAAAGAATCTAGGGTATATTCCGAGGAGTGGGATTTCTGGGTTGTACGGTAGTTCTATTTCTAACTTTTTAAGAAAACGCCAGATAGATTTCCAAAGTGGTTGTACCATTTTACATTCCCACCAGCAGTGTATAAGAGTTCCAATCTCTCCGCAGCCCCTCCAACATATTTATTATTTTGTGTTTTTTGGATTAATGCCAACCTTGTTGGAGTGAGCTGGAATCTCATCATAGTTTTCATTTGCATTTCTCTAATTTTTTTTTAATGGCTAATGATCGAGAGCATTTTCTCATGTATCTGTTAGCCGCCTGAATATCTTCTTTAGTGAAGTGCGTGTTCATATCCTTTGCCCACTTTTTGATTGGGTTGTTTGTCTTTTGTGGTTGAGGTTTAACAGAATCATATAGATTTTAGAGATCAGGAGCTGATCGGAGATGTCATAGCTGAAAATTCTTTCCCAATCTGTAGGTGGTCGTTTTCCTCTTTCGGTGAAGTCTTTAGATGAGCATAGGTGTTTGATTTTTAGGAGCTCCCAGTTATATGGTTTCTCTTCGTCATTTTTGGTAATGTTTTGTATTCTGTTTATTCCTTGTGTTAGGGCTCCTAACGTTGTCCCTATTTTTTCTTCCATGATCTTTATCGTTTTAGTCTTTATGTTTAGGTCTTTGATCCACTTGTAGTTAGTTTCTGTGCATGGTGTGAGGTATGGGTCTTGTTTCATTTTTTTGCAAATGGATATCCCAGTTATGGCAGCACCATTTGTTAAAAAGATTATCTTTTCCCCAATTTACTGACACTGAGTCTTTGTGAAATATCAGCTGCTCATATGTGGATGGATTTCTATCTGGTTTCTCAATTCTGTTCCATTGGTCTATGTGCCTGTTGTACCAATTTCAGGCTGTTTTGACTACTGTGGCTGTACAATAGGTTCTAAAATCAGGTAGAGTGAGGCCTCCCACTTTCTTCTTCTTTTTCAGTAATGCTTTACTTATCCGGGAATTCTTTCCCTTCCATATGAAGTTGGTGATTTGTTTCTCCATCACTTTAAAAAATGTCATTGGAATTTGGATCGGAAGTGCATTGTATGTATAGATGGCTTTTGGTAGAATAGACATTTTTTACTATGTTAAGTCTTCCTATCCATGAGCAAGGTATGTTTTCCCACTTAGGTAGGTCCCTTTTAGTTTCTTGCACTAGTACTTTGTAGTTTTCTTTGTATAGGTCTTTAACATCTTTGGTAAGATTTATTCCTAAGTATTTTATCTTCTTGGGGGCTACTGTGAATGGTATTGATTTGGTGATTTCCTCTTCCATGTTCTTTTTGTTGATGTAGAGGAATCCAAGTGATTTTTGTATGTTTATCTTGTAACCTGAGACTCTGTCGAACTCTTCTATTAGTTTCAGTAGTTTTCCGGAGGATTCCTTAGGGTTTTCTGTGTATAAGATCATGTCATCTGCAAATAGATATAATTTTACTTCTTCCTTGCCAATCCGGATGCCCTTTATTTCTTGGTCTAGCCTAATTGCTCTGGGTAGGACCTCTAGCACAATGTTGAATAAGAGCGGTGATAAAGGGCATCCTTGTCTAGTTCCCGTTCTCAAGGGAAATGCTTTCAGGCTCTCTCCATTTAGAATGATGTTGGCTGTTGGCTTTGTATAGATGCCCTTTATTATGTTGAGGAATTTTCCTTCCATTCCTATTTTGCTGAGAGTTTTTATCATGAATGGGTGTTGGACTTTGTCAAATGCTTTTTCTGCATCAGTTGATGAGATCATGTGGTTTTTGTCCTTTGTTTTATTTATATGGTGGATTACATTAATGGTTTTTCTAATATTAAACCAAACTTGCATAAAAAAATAATAAATCCCACTTGGTAGTGGTGGATTATTTTTTTGATATGTTGTTGAATTCTATTGGGTAGAATGTTGTTGATAATTTTTGCATGTATGTTCATGAGGGATATAGGTCTGTAATTTTCGTTTTTTTGGTGTCTTTACCTGGTTTTGGTATCAGGTATATGGTGGCTTCATAGAATGAGTTAGGTAGTATTCTATCATTTTCTATGCTTTGAAATACCTTTAGTAGTAGTGGTGTTAAGTCTGAAGGTTTGGTACAACTCTGCAGTGAAGCCATCCGGGCTAGGGATTTTTTTATTGGGAGTTTTTTGATTACCTTATCAATCTCTTTTTTTGTTATGGGTATTTAGTTGTTCTACTTCTGATTGTGTTAGTTTAGGTCGGTAGTGTTTTTCTAGGAATTCATCCATTTCTTCTAGGTTTGCAAATTTGTTAGAGTACAATTTTTCATAATAATCTGATATGATTCTTTTAATTTCACTTGGGTCTGTTGTGATATGGTCCATCTCGTCTCTTATTTGGGTTATTTGTTTCCTTTCCTGTATTTCTTTAGTCAGTCTAGCCAATGGTTTATCAATTTTGTTAATTTTTTCAAAGAACCAACTTTTGACATTGTTAACTCTTTCAATTGTTTTTCTGTTCTCTATTTCATTTAGTTCAGCTCTAATTTTTATTATGTGTTTTCTTCTGGTGCCTGATGGATTCTTTTGTTGCTCGCTTTCTATTTGTTCAAGTTGTAGGGACAGTTCTCTGATTTTAGCTCTTTGTTCTTTTTGTATGTGTGCATTTATCGATATAAATTGACCTCTGAGCACTGCTTTTGCTGTGTCCCGGAGGGTCTAATAGGAAGTGTTTTCATTCTCATTGGATTCTTTGAATTTCTTTATTCCTTCCTTAATGTCTTCTATAATCCAGTCTTTTTTGAGCAGAGTATTGCTCAGTTTCCAAGTATTTGATTTCTTTTCCCTGATTTTTTCTGTTATTGATTTCCACTTTTATAGCTTTGTGGTCTGAGAAGACGCTTTGTAATATTTTGATGTTTTGGATTCTGCAAAGGTTTGTTTTATGACCTAATATGTGATCTATTCTAGAGAATGTTCCATGTGCACTAGGAAAAAAAGTATATTTTGCAGCTGTTAGGTGGAGTGTTCTGTATAGGTCTATGAGGTCAAGTTGGTTGATTGTAGCAGTTAGGTCTCCCGTGTCTCTGTTGAGCTTCTTACTGGATGTCCTGTCCTTCACTGAAAGTGATGTGTTGAAGTCTCCAACTATAATTGTGGAGGTGTCTATCTCACTTTTCAGTCCTGTTAAAGTTTGTTTTATGTATCTTGCAGCCCTGTCATTCGGTGCGTAAATATTTAATATGGTTATATCTTCCTGGTCAATTGTCCCTTTAATCATTATGTAGTGTCCTCTTTTATCCTTTGTGGTGGATTTAACTTTGAAGTCTATTTTGTCAGAAATTAATTTTGCTACTTCTCTTTTTTGATTGTTGTTTGCTTGATATATTTTTTCCTTCCTTTGAGTTTTAGTTTGTTTGTGTCTCTAAGTCTAAGGTGTGTCTCTTGTAGGCAGCATGTAGACGGATCGTGTTTCTTTATCCAGTCTGAGACTTTCTGTCTCTTTATTGGTGCATTTCGTCCATTTACATTCAGTGTATTTATAGATAAGAATGTGTTTAGTGCTGTCATTTGATGACATTTTTTGTGTGTTGTTGACAATTTCATTTTTCCACTTACTTTTATGTGTTGAGAGGTTTTTCTTTGTAAATTGTGTGTTCCTCATTTTCATAGTAGTCGAATTTATGTTGGCTGAGTTGTTATGTTTTTCTTAGTTTTTATTTTGAGTTATGGAATTGTTAAACCTCTTTGTGGTTACCTTAATATTTACCCCTATTTTTCTAAGTAAAAACCTAACTCGTATCGTCCTACATCGCCTTGTTTTCCTCTCCATATGGCAGTTCTGTGCCTCCTGTATTTAGTCCCTCTTTTTGATTATTGTGATCTTTTACATAATGACTTCAATGATTCCGTTTTGAGCATTTTTTTCTTTTTAAAATGAATCTTAATTTGTTTTTGTGATTTCCTTATTTGAGTTGATATCAGGATATTCTGTTCTGAGTCTTTGTGTTGTGTTGTTATCTGATGTTATTCATTTTCTGACCAATTTCCTTTATTTTTTGGTTTGGTTTTTGCAACTTCTGTAAGCTTGTGTTCATCTGTAAATGTTTTAATTTCACCTTCATATTTTAGAGAGAGTTTTGCTGGATAAATGATCCTTGGCTGGCAGTTTTTCTCCTTCAGTGCTCTATATACGTCATCCCATTGCCTTCTTGACTGCATAGTTTCTGCTGAGTAGTCTGAACTTATTCCTATTGATTCTCCTTTGTAGGAGACCTTTCTTTTATCCCTGGCTGCTTTTAAAATTTTCTCTTTATCTTTGGTTTTGGCAAGTTTGATGATAATATGTCTTGGTGTTTTTCTTTTTGGATCAGTCTTAAATGGGGTTCGATGAGCATCTTGGATAGATATCCTTTTGTCTTTCATGATGTCAGGGAAGTTTTCTGCCAACAGATCTTCAACTATTCTCTCTGTATTTTCTGTTTTTTCCTTGCCTTTTTCCTTTTTGCCTTTTTACCTTCCCTTTTGACCTGTTTGCCTTGCTTTTTAACTTTTGGAATTGTCTTTTTGACTTTTTGTCTCTTTGCCTTTTTCCTTATCTCATGGCCTTTTACCCTTTTGCCTTGCCTTTTTGCCTCTTTTCTTTTTGTCTTGCCTTTTGCCTTTTTACCTTGCCTTGCCTTTTTGCCGTGACTTTTTCCCTTGTCTTTTCGGATTTTTGCCTATTTTCCTTGCCTTTTTTCCATTTTTGCTTTTGCCTTATCTTTTTTCTTTTTGTATTGCCTTTTTGCCTTTTTGCTTTGCCTTTTAGCCTTTATTCCTTTCCTTGTATTGCTTTTTTCCCTTTTTACTTTTTTACCTTTTTCCTTGCCTTGCTTTGCATTTTTCCCTTTTTGACTTACCTTCTGTTTTTGCCCTGACTTGCCTTTTGATTTTTTGGCTTTTTGCCCTGTCTTTTTCATTTTTGCCTTTTGTCTTGCCTTCATTTTTGCCTTTTGTCTTGCCTTTTTCACTTTTTACCTTCCTTTTTTGCTGCCTCTTTGCCTTTATGACTTGCCTTTTTGCCTTTTTACTGTATTGCCTTGCCTTTTTGCATTTTTGCCCTGTTTTTTACCTTTTTGTCTTGCCTTTTGAGTTTTTGCTTCTTTGCCTTTCTTCCTTTTGCGTCAAGTTTTTGCCTTTTTTCTTTTGCCTTACCTTTTTGTTTTTTTTTCTTTTTGCCTTGCCTTTTTCAATTTTCGCCTTGCCTTTTTGCATTCCGTTTTAGCTTTTTGCCTTGTCTTTTTTGCTTTTTTCCTCTTTGCCTTTTTTCCTTTTTGCCTCTTGCCTTATCTTTTTGCCTTTTGCCCATTTGCCTTGCCTTTTTGTCTTTTTTCCTTTCCTTTATTTTTTGCCTTACCTTTTTGCCTTTTTTCTTTTTCCCTTGCCTTTTTTGCGTTGTCTTTTTCCCTTGTCTTTTTGACTTTGGTCTTGCCTTTTTGCCTTGCCTTTTGCCTTCATGTCTTGCCTTTTTGCCTTTTTGCCAGTTTGCCTTACCTTTTTGACTGGCCTTGCCTTTTAGTCTTTTTGCCTTGCCTTGTTTTTTTTCCTTTTTGCTTTGCCTTTTTGCCTTGCCTTTTTCCCTTTTTCCTTGTCTTTTTGACTCTTTCCTGTTTTGCCTGGCCTTTGCTTACCTTTTTGCTTTTTTGCCTTGCCTTTTTGCCTTTTTCTTTTTGTCTTATGTTTTTGCCTTTTTGACTTTCTTTTTGCTTTTTTGCCTGCCTTTTTGCCTTTCCTTGCTTGCCTTTTTGACTTCCCTTTCCTTTTTGCCTTGCCTTGTCTTTTTGCCTTTTCCCTTTCCTTGCCTTGCCTTTTGTCCTTTCCCTTTTTACCTTTCCCTTTTTGCATTGCCTTGTCTTGCCTTTTGCTTTGCTTTGCCTTTTTGCTTTTTTCCTTGCCTTGCCTTGTCTTGCGTTTTTCACTTCTTGCCTTTCCCTGTTTGTGTTTTTGCCCTTTTCCCTTCTTGCGTTGCCTTTTTCCATTTTGATTTTTTGCCTTCCCCTTTTGCTTTTCCTTTCCTTGCCTTACCTTTTCCCTCTATGCCTTTTTGCCTTGCCTTTTGTCCTTCCATTTTTGCCTCTTTGCCTTGCCTTTTTTTCCTTTTCCCTTGCCTTTTTCATTTTTTGCTTTGCCTTGGCTTCCCTTTTTACTTTTTCGCCTTGCCTTTTTGCCTTTTTCTTTTTGTCTTACGTTTTTGCCTTTTTGCCTGCCTTTTTGCCTTGCCTTTTTTCCTTTCCTTGCTTGCCTTTTTGCCTTTCCCTATTTGCCTTGCCCTTTTTGCATTGCCTTGCCTTGCCTTTTGCCTTGCTTTGCCTTTTTGACTTTTTCCTTGCCTTGCCTTTTCTTCCATTTTTCCCTTTTAGCCTTTCCTTGGTTGTGTTCTTGCCTTTTTCCCTGGCCTTTTTCCGTTCTTTCATTGCCTTTTTCCATTTTCAGTTTTTGCCTTTCCTTTTTGCTTTTCCTTTCCTTGCCTTATCTTTTCCCTGTATGCCTTTTTGCCTTGCCTTTTTTCTTTTTGCTTTGCCTTTTTGCCTTGCCTTTTTTCCTTTTCCCTTGCCTTTTTCGTTTTTTGCCTTCCCTTTGCTTCCCCTTTTGCATTTTGGCCTTGCCTTTTTGCCTTTTTTTTTCTTACGTTTTTGTCTTTCCTTTTTGCTTTTTTTCCTGCCTTTTTGACTTTCCTTGCTTGCCTTTTTGACTTCCCTTTCCTTTTTGCCTTTTTTCCTTTCCTTGCCTTTTTGCCTTTTTTCCTTTCCTTTCCTCACCTTGCCTTTTTGTGTACCCTTGCCTTGCCTTTTTGCCTTCCTTTGGCTTTTTGCATTTTTGTCTTTTTGCGTTTTTCTCTTTTTCCTTGCCTTGCCTTCTTTTGCGTTTTTTCCTTTTTGCCTTGCCTGGCCTTGCTTTTTTGCCTTGCCTTTTTCCCTTTTGCGTTGGCTTTTTCAATTTTGCGTTTTTGCCTTACCTTTTTTCTTTTCCTTGCTTTTCATTTTTGCATTCATGCCTTGGCTTTTTGCCTTTTTACCTTATTGTCTTGCGTTTTTGCCTTGCTTTTTTTGCCTTCATGTCTTGCCTTTTTTGGCCTTTTGCCAGCTTGCCCTGCTTTTTTGCTTTTTGCTTTTTTCCGTTTTTGCCTTGCCTTTGTGTGTTTTTGCTCTTTGGCCTTTTTACCTTGCCTGCGGTTTTCCTTAGCATATTTCTCTCTTTGCCTTTTTGCCTTCCCTTTTTTCCTTTTTGCTATTTTAACTTGCATTTCTGGCTTTTTGCCATTTTGCCTCACCTATTTAACTTTTTACCAGTTTGCCTTGCCTTTTTGCATTTTTACTTTGCCTTGACTTGCGTTTTTAACTTTTTGCCTTGACTTGCCTTTTTGCCTTGCCTTTTTCCCCTTTTCCCTTGCCTTTTTGCTTTTCCTTGCCTTATCTTTTTGCCTTTTTGTCCTTTTACTTGTCTTTTTCCCTTGGCCTTTTGCATTCCCTTTTTCCCTGTTTTGTGTTCCGTTTTAGCTTTTTCCTTGCCTTTTTGACTTGTTCCCTCTTTGCCTTTTTCCCTTGTCTTTTTGCCTTTTTTCCTTGCCTTTTTTCCATTTTAAATTTTGCCTTATGTCTTTTCCTTTTTGCATCCTTGCATTGCCTTTTGACTTTTTGCTTTGCTTTTTAGCCTTTATTCCTTTCCCTTCATTGCTTTTTCACTCTTTCCTTTTATACCTTTCTCCTTGCCTTGCGTTGCTTTACATTTTTGCCTTTTTGTCTTGCCTTGTGGTTTTACATTTTTGTCTTGGCTTGTCTTTTCACTTTTTACCATTTTCCTTTTTGTCTTGTCTTTTTGCCTTCTTCCTTTACTTTTTGCCTTTTTTCTTGCCTTTCTGCCTTCACTTTTTCACTTGACTTTTCCTTTGGATTTTTGCCTTTATGAGTTGTCTTTTTAGCTCGAGCTGAAACGAGGCAAATCGAGCCGAATCAAACCAATTTGAACCGAATGTAGCCCATCGGAGCAGACATGAGCCTAGTCGGATCGAATCGTGTCTAATAGTGTTGAAATGCGACGAATCAAATTGAATAGAGTAGGGTAGGTTAGGGTAGAATAGAAGAGAATAGGACAGAACAGAATAGAAAGAACACAACAGAATAGGGTAAGAAGAGTAGAGCAGAGTGGAATAGAGAAGTGTAGAGTAGAATAGAGTCAGATAGAGCCGAATCAAGCCAAATCAATCCAAAGGAACAGGAAATAAGACAAATCGCGTCAAAGAGATTAGAGTTTGTTAGGGTAGGGTAGAGAGGAATAGAGTAAGATAGTGTAGAATAGAGTGGAATTGTTTGGAATGGAGTCAAATGGAGTGGAATAGATACGAACAGAGTAGAAAAGAGTCAAATAGAGCCAAATACAGCGCAATAGGGCTGAATAAGCCCGATTCGAGCCAAAGTGAGTTGAATCGAGCCTAATTGAGCTGAATCAACCTGAATGGAGACGAATCCAGCCGAATCAAGCAGAATCCACATGATTCGAGCCAAATGGAGCCAAAAGGACCTGAATGGAGCAAGGCAAGGCAAGGCAAGGATCAAACGGGACCCAGTCAGACCAAGCTGGATATGACCAGATCAAGCCGGGCATAACCAGATCAAACCAGATCTAACTAGACCCAACCAGATCAATCTGAATCCAACTGGGCCTAACTGCATCCAAGTAGATCCAATCGAATCCAGCTGGATATAAGCAGATCAAGTCAAATATAACCAGATCCAGCCAGACATGACAGGATCCAGTCAGATCCGAAAGGATTCAACTAACTAGATACACCCGGATCCCACCAGTCCCAACCGGTTCCAACTTTATCCATCATATTCCAATAGTTCCCGTCTGATTCCAACCGGATCCAACTGATTGGAACCGGATCCATCCAGTACCAACCGGTTCCATCTGGGTCCAGCCGGATCCATCAGGTTTCAACTGGTTCCAGCTGGATCCAACTGGTTCCAGCCGTTTCTAACTGGATCAATCCGGTTCCAACCAGTTCCTTCTGGAACTATCCGGTTCCAATGGGTCCCATCCGGATCGATGCGGTTACAAAGGTTTCCAACCAGATCCATTTGCTTCCAATCGTATCCATCCAGCTCCAAACGTATCAATCCGTCTCCAAACAGTTCCAAACTGATCCATTAGGTTCCAATTGATTCCATCCGGTTCCAACTGGATCCATCCCATTCCATCCGGTTCCAACCGGTTGCTATTGGTTCCATCTGGATCCAACCTGATCCCTCCTATTCCAAGCGAATCCAACCGGTTCCATCCAATTCCAACCGGATCGAATCAGCTCGAATGAATCTCATTTAATGCCATTCAATCCCAACAAATTCCACCAAATCACATCGAATCCCATCAAATTCCATCAACTCGCGTTGATTCCCGTCACATCCCATCAAATCGCGTTGAATCCCGTCAAATCATGACGAATCTCTTCAAACCCGGTTGAACCCTGTCGATTCTTGTCGAATCCTGTTGAATCGTGTCAAATCGTATTGAGTTCCATCAAAACATGTCAAAATGCTTCGAATCCTGTCAAATTGTATCAATGGCATCGAATCGTTTAAAGTCGCTTCCAAACCCATTAAATTCCATTGAATCGCATCAAATGGCTTCGATTGGCACCTGATCAGGTCGATTCCTGTCACATCCCGTCGCATCTCATCAAATCTTGTTGAATCGTGTCAATTTGTGTTATGTTGTACTGAATCCCTTTGAACAACATCGAATGCCATCGAATTGGGTCAAATCAAGTCGAATGGAATTGAATCCCATTGAATCTTGTCGAATCACATTGAATCCTATCGGATTGCCTCTAATCGTGTCAAATCGTGTTGAATCGTTTCAATACCTGTCGAATCCCATCCATTCCCATCAAATGCCGTCCAATCACATTGAATGGCTTTGAATCGGAACCAATGGAATAGATTAGAATGGAGTAAGGTAGGGTAAGTTTGGGTAGGGTAGACTATGGTGGACTATAGTAGACTAGAGTAAACTAGACTAGTAGTCTAGACTATTCCCCTAGGCTAGTAGCCTAGATGAGTAGACAAGAGTAGGGTAATGTGGGGTAGTGTAGGGTAGGGGAGCGAAGGATGGAATAGAGACAGTAGAAGAATAGAAGAGAATAGAGTTGAATTGTTTTGAATTGCCTCGAGTTGCATTGAATATCATCAAATCATGTCGAATCGCATTGAATAGAGTATATTAGAACAGGGTAGTGTAGGATAGGATAGAGAAGAATAGAATAGAATACAACAGAACAGAATAGAATAGATCATGAAAGGGTAGGGTAGTGCAGAAAAGAATAGAGTAGAACAGAACAG